>NC_080180.1:63109554-63709554 GCF_950295315.1 Erinaceus europaeus | reverse complement strand
GCTTACTCTTTGTCAGACAATCGAGAGTATGAGAATAAATGATCATAGGTTAGTCCAGTGTTACAAATTAAACTTCATGGTCTTAAATTCAAACAGAAGAGCTAAAACTAGAGCATGAGGGGATATGCAGATCACCACAGTGAAATTACTGACTGACTGGATTTGAACTTGCCCTTTGAGACACATACACCCAGTTTGCTAAGTTGATATTGGCTATTTCACATAGAACTGATAGATTTATAAAACCATAGAAGCAAAAGAAGGTTATGGTGTGTTACTGAATATCAAGACTAAGAATTTCCAACTTGTGTGACCTTTCGAGTAATTTTAGAGAGTAGGGGTGTGAGAATTCAAGGCAATTGGACTGGGTTTAAAAAAGCTAGAATTCAACAAGAGGAGGAATTCCCTGTGTAGTTTAGTGTAGTGTAGTCATTTCACTTACCTGTATATTGAATTATAAACTTAAATACTATATAATGGTATAGAATACAGATATAGAAGTTACACATAGTATATCCATATATTCTCATGTAAACGGGAGGAGGGGAAAGAGAGAGAGGCCACATGGAGGCCAACTTGCACTGTGGCAATACCTTTATCTTAACCACATGTCAGAGAATACAGGGGAGAATACAGGTCCAAGAAGGATTCAGAGGACCTAGTGGGGGTTGTATTGTGATATGGGAAACTGGGGAATGTTATGCATGTACAAACTGCTGTACTTACTGTTGAATACAAAACATGAATTCCCCCATAAAAAAAAAAATCAGAGTCAAAAAAAAAACAAAAACAAAAACAAAAAAACAAGGGCAACAAAAGGGAAAATAAATCAATAAATATTAATTGTTTTCAAATGGTCGCTGCATTCCCTGTAACCGTATAGGGAAACCTGTAAGCCATTATTAAACAACTAATAAAAATGTTAAAAAAAATGTTCCCATTGGGTTAAGTAACTGGCAGATGCCAGAGCTGCACTGCTGCTTCTTTCTCCCTCCCTTTCCTCCCTCCCTCTCTCCTTCCTTCCTTCCTTCCTTCCTTCATTCCTTCATTTCTTTCATCCTTCTTTCCTTCCTTTCTCTCTCTTTCTTCCTTCTTATTCCCTCTCTCATAAAAATATATAAAGCATAAAAGAAAATAAAAATTCTCCATAGATTTACTCAACTATGATCATGTCCCTAGTTTTTTCATAACTTCCCCATGATGATTTCTGAATATTTTTTTTTTCGGTAATTCATTTTGTAGTATATATATTTAAAACAAGAACACTGTTAATGCAGAGAAAACCTTAACCAATAATACAAAAGACAGAAACTCACATTGGAAATTCTCAAGAGACACAGAATGCCATTGCCTTGCTAGTGGTGGCTGATTATTGGAGGTGAGTTTAGGACTGTGTTGCCTATAGGAGATCAAAATGAGTAGGCAAAAGTGACACTTGAATTTAGTGATAGGCACTTGCAAACATAAGGGATTGATGTTTGCAGGATTGGTCCACTTCCACTTTTTAAGTTGATGTTACTCAGAAGTGGTAGCGTACGCACGCACACAAACACACACACACACACACACACACACACACACACACACACACGCGCGCGCGCGCACACACCATTCGCCATTCTTCAGCTTCAAGTTTTTCAAGATTAAAATTAAATATTTCAGTTCCTCTAGTTCTTCTGCTCCTCATGGATGACATAAAATTTAGCAACATTTTATTTTACTACTTTTGGATTTGATAATACCTCTTCCTTCAATAAATGCACTTTGTAATGTTCTCTTGTGAACAACTGCGCTACCATCTGCTGGGAAGGTAAGTACCCATGTGGTCTTGTTTGTGTGTTCAATATATATTTCTTTTCTCTTAATGACAGAGAAAGATCCTGAGAGAAAGACTAGAGCACTGCTCAGCTCTGGTTGGTGGTGGTGCCTGGGACTGTTCCTGGGAACATGGAGCCTCAGGCATGAAGCTCTTTTGCATAACCACTATGCTACCCATTCCTCTCCAGTACCAATGTTTAACAAATCTTTTATGAAGGCTCTGCATTTGTTTTGCTTGAGGTAGGGCGCTCCATCAGCACCCTTCAAGTCAGCCAAACTATACTAATCATGACCATCAAAATGGCTCATTTGAGTCTGGCTGCATCGCGGGGGAGAGAGAAGGGTTCAGAGTGGAGAGGGAACACAAATCTTTACTCATGCAGACACCTCAGAGTTGGATGAGAGTGGTTCGGGCCACGTGGAGCTAGCAAAATGGCAGCCTCCTGCTACATGCAGCAACCCTTCTCTGACTCTGGTCGCCGAGGTGAAAAGGGGCAAAAAGAGAGAGGGGCAGAAGCAGAAGGGCTTTTTTGGGAGAAGTTCCGGAAGTGACAAGTCAGGACAGGATTGCCTAGGAAACAAGGCACTCCGGGAGGGAATAGGGTTTCAATACCCTGAGGGGACAACATGGTGGATGTGACCACATCTGCACAATTTCCCAACACATATGTTTGAAATTTGAAAAAAAAAAAAATCAGGCTGAGTTAATTTTTCTTCTCAATACATCTGTCCAAGGAGAAAAGAGTGTGCTTTGCGCATGCTTAATTTGGTCCTGACGACAAAGCAATAAAGTAGAGAAGTCACAGATAAAAATATGGATTGGACTCCATATATAAGGAGTTTCAATAATTGAAGATTATAACTTATTAAATGCTGGGGCGGACTCATAAATTCCACTACAGTCCTTGCTGATGGTTGTTTACTGTTATCTAAGATTTAGTCAAGGAGATCAATGTGTGTTTGGATGTAGTGTTGACTTGCAAAACGGTGGTAGAAGTGGATGAAAGTGTGGAAATGGCCACAAACAGCTACTCAAAGTCAGGCATGTGCAGGAGAGCATTATTTCATCTGCCCAAGTTCCCACTAAGTGTGGTTAGAAATCAACAGTTAAGGATGAGTTGAGCATCTGTGTAAAAAGTGTAGTCCCAAACTGTGGCATTTATATTTTGCCTTGTAGGGTTAAGTTAAATCAGAGGAAAGGAAAAATATTATTTTTGCTATGAAATTTAGCTGCTGAGGTCGGTGAGTACTAGAACTGACATGCTGATTTATAGCTATTTAATAGAGTAAGTACAGCAGGCATCTACAGTTGTTAGAACTGTGAGCTTTTCTGCCTGACATTGAGTATATTCTAATTATTGAACATTGAGTATATTCTAATCATTGAACACTGAGTATATTCTAATCATTAATCATTGAGTATATTCTAATCATTAAACATTGAGTATATTCTAATCATTAATGCATCATTTGCATTAATGCAAATTAACAAAACAAAGAAAGTTTGTTCTGCTTTGTAATAAAACCTGATAATATAAATTTAAAAAATTATATATTTGAAGACTCAATCAAGGATTTAATCATGTAAAACAGAGCAGTATTAAATACATCACATAAGAACAAAAAAAGCAAAATATAAAACCATTAGATTAATGAGGATGTTTTCTTCTCATTACCAAAGATATTCTTTGAAAAATATGAAAGTGATAAGAAAATTAGTTTTTCTAACAAATTTGTACTTAACTTCTTGGGGTGAGGATAATTAGTAACAACCGTTCACTTTGGTGAGTTTTGCTTAATGATTTTATTAAATCGTATTGTTTACTTGAGTTATGATTTTATTTACTCATAGATGCTGTAAATTTAGTTTAAGGGCCAGGGAAATAGTAGAATGCTTATGCAAAATATTTTCTTATTTGAGGCTCTCAGATCCCAGGTTTCAATCCCTAGCACCACCCTAAACCAGAGCTGAGCAGGGTTGTCGTCTCTCTGTCTCTGTATCTCTCTTGTTAAAATATCTATAAATACAAACCTTAAAATATATTTTTTAGAAAAAGTCTATGTACATGACCTTGTAGTTCTTACCACAGGATCAGATTTCCCCCATAACCTCCTTTTCTTTCTAATTCCCAATCATCTTTAATTTCTGTAGCTAAAATAGATAATCATCTTCAACTTCTACTTCATAACTAAAATAGGCCCTTGTGAAGAGGCCTCATGTGAAATACAAATGACGGGTCATTATTTAAAATGCCGGACTAGGAAACAGCTCTGTGGTAGGATGCCAGGTGCCAGCACTACCACATTCAACTCCTGGCACCACCACCAGCCAGAATTGGTTTCTTTCTGCATGTGTCTTTCTCCCGTGAAAAAGAACGAATCGTCAAGGCATAAAGTTCCTTTCCTAAGGTGGGTTACATTCACTCCCGAGCAGTTTTAAATTAAGACATCACATGCAGGCAGCCTGGCAGTGATCCTTATCAAATCCTGGTGACTGTCATCTAATTACTGCTCAAGAACATGTATACCATTCTTCTCATGAATGAGATGCCAAGGTAATGTTGTGAAAGGAGCATTGTGCCAATATTTCCTGCATTGCTCCCAAAATACTGGTGACTGGACCAACAGAGAATTTACTGTGAAGCTATGCAGAGAGATCTTAAGAAAGTATGTGGGTGGAAATGCTAAAGACAAGAACAAAGAAAAAGGCTGTTTACTTGTCATGCATTTTAAAATAGAAACAAAATAAGCATATGTATATAGAAACATAATCACAATCCAAATCATGATTACTTTGGTGTTTGTAAAACCTGTTTGTTTTTGTAAAAAAAAAATAATAATAGAATGATGAAGATTAGGAAACTGAAAACAAATTAGTTAAATAAATGTTTCAGAAAAACTTTAAGCTCTTAAGAATGTAGAAGATTATTTGAAGATAGTGCAACCTTTATCTATAAAATGGATACTAGGATAGTAGGTTTTGCAAATCCTTAATCCCATAAAATGCGCCATGAAATAGGATTCAGGAAGAAATAACTTTAGCAAGGCATTTACTATGAAAATCTGCAATGCAAAGTCTCTTCCCTGTTTTAACTCATTGCTACCCAAACTTAATTAACTATTGAATTTTTCAATTTATGTATGTATTTTCATACAGAAGAACTAAAAAGCTTTAAATGGGGTATCAGCTCATCTTCAGAGTAATAGGTCTCTGACCTGTATTTGAATGGAAATTGCTTGCTGTGCAAAATGTGAGCCAGTCACATTAGAATCACCTGGGGATATTGTTAGAAATACAAAGTAGATCACCTGAAAAACTGAATAAATGTTTGAATTTTACAAATTCCCTTAGCGATTCATTTAGCATAGAAAAGTGAGTGAAGCAATAATATAGAGCCCTGGTTTTGAGCTATATTCATCTGAAAGTAATGTGGAAATCACTTACTAATACCAGTTTCCTGGACAACACACACACACACACACACACACACACATACACACACACACACACACACACACACACTATATGTATGTGTTGGGGGAAATAAAACAGAAATCTCAACAGATGAATCTGACTTCCGCTTAAGTTTGAGAAACGCCTATTAACACTTCTGTTAAGAAGTCCCCTTAATCTTTCCTGCCTCAGTTAGTGGCAATTTCATTTCCATAGGTGCTCAAACTAAAATGTCCACCTTTTCTCACACACCACATTCAGTCCACCAGAAATCTACTGGCAATGGACAAAATGTGGAGTAGCAAGTTTAACTGAACACTCCAAACAAGTAAACGCCAAACAAGTAAAGTACAAGTGGAAGGGCCCAAGGTGAGACAGTGGTGTTCAAGACACTAAACAACAAGGGAAGTAAGGCCGGCCGGCCCTGAGAAAGGGAAAACAAATTGAGGTGAGACCTTAAGTTGTTCAGATCCACTTACAGAGCTTAAAGAGTAAAACTCTTTCTTGTACTGGATGTTCTGAAAATCACGTCTCCTTTTCCCAGTTCTTTTTCTTGCATCCACCTTTTGCAAACAGGTTCTGGGTTCATTATTTCAATAAATCACAACTCATTTCCTTGAAACTAAATCCATCCAAAAAGTATTCTCTTATGCCTAGCTCTAAAACTCTCTTAACACTTGTGCTATTTCTCTTGCCTTGAACCATCTTCCTTTGATTATATTTTCCAAACCTGGTTTCGTGGGGTTTCCATCCTTGTTATGAGTGTGACCCAACACACCTCCACTGAAGAAAAGAATTCTAAATTATGCTTTACAACTCTTCCTTCAAATCATAATTCAAACATTTATCAAATATTGGGGGTGCCGTAAGGAGAGAAGAGGACACATAGTTATTCTCTCTCACTTGGTCTTCACTTGACCTTTAATCTCTTTGTCTTCCTGAGTTAAACATATTCGAATAGTTCTGAGGGCGTGGAATAATTAAAGCTCTGTGCTATGTTAACATTGTAGCAGCGAAAGTGTGCTTAGGCTCTTTTTCTTTTAGTTGAGCATGTTCTTACATGAACACCACAGAGCCTTAGGTTTGCAGATCAGTGAATTCTGGGAAGAACTGGCCATTCGTGACCTCATTTCATGGAAAGAAGTTGGATAGCAGTTCATTTTCTGATTACCCTTTGTTAGCCGTAAGAACAAATGAATAGTTGTGAACTGAAATCCCAGTGAGTAGTGAGGCTTCACTAATCTAAATGGTGAAGCTAACAGAGAGGTTCATCCAAACATATTAGGATGCACTGGATCGACCTTCTCGTGGTGCATCCCGTGAGTACCCATTTATTGGGGAAACTGACGATCCTTCCTAGCCGACTGAATCCACATGGATCCCAGTCACTTTCAAAGCCAGCAACAAGCAGACATCAGGCTCAACCTGACGCTGTTGACTGGCTACGGAAGAAGGGCAAACGCTAGAAGAAGCAGCAGACATCTTCTAGCACTAATTTGCTAGGGATCATCCTATCTTCCTTTCTCCTTTTATTTTATTTTTCTCCATATACAGACAAAGAAGCAAGAGTGTAACACAGAGAGTGAAAGAGGCCACAGCACCAAATCTTCCCTCATTGCAGTGGGGGCCATACCAAACCTGGGCCTTACACACAGCAAAACAGCAGACTATCCATGGGAACAGCTTCACTAGCCCTTGAAAAAATAACCACATGCTGTAGATAATGTCCAATTAAAGCGCACTGTCAAGGCAAAAGATTAGGAGTTGAAGCAAGGCATTTATTATTTTGCAAAGGGCATGTCTGGGACAGAGTGGTAGCGGGCTGGAATACAGCCCCAGCCCACTCTCCCTTCTTTTATGCCTGATGCAAAACTCCACCCTTGGGCGTGGCTTCAGAGCTCACAATCTTCTCCTTGACTAACAAAGGAAAGGAAGAGAATCTTAGGGTCTATGTTGGAGGATCAGCAAGCAGTGCAAGTAAGTGTTACTTGAACCTAAGGAATGCAGAACAAGTGGGCACAGGCAGCTATAGATGACAGCAAATTTGAACAGTTTCTGTACTATACATTGGTTTTATTTGTGTTCCCTTGAAGAGAAACCTAACCATCTCCAACACAGGGAACCCCAATTAGAAGTAACAGTAGCAGAAGCTAAGTTGCAATCAGTAGAATGCATGTTCAGGGCAATAGAGTTTTCGTTGCAGGCTATACAGTAAGGAGATGAACTGAATATGAATGGTAGCATCACAAAGGCTGTTGTGGTTTGCAGCAAATAAAGGAACAGAAAATAACTTTATTTTCAGCATAAATTATTCAACAGAAGAAGAGAGGGATGAATACTCAGGGGCCCAGATTAGTGCCCTGGAAAATCAATAGAGTAAACATTTTAAAATCTAAGACAAATGAATGAATCATGAAATGTCTCAATGGAGAAAAATATAGCTGACATAATGGGGAGATTCATAGGACATGAAGATCTTATATGTAAAATGATGTTCTTTCAGCAAGAGAAATAGGAATGTGTATAGAAGAACTAATAATTAGGATAGAATGGTATCCCTACCTCAGGGAACTTGAGGGATGCATTGGATCGACCTTCTCGTGGTGCATCCCATGAGTCCCCATTCATTGGGGAAACTGAGGATCCTTCCTAGCCGACTGAATCCACATGGATCCCAGTCACTTTCAAAGCCAGCAACAAGCAGCTCCTGACAGCTTTCAACCTGATGCTGTTGACTGGCTACGGAAGAAGGGCAAACACTAGAAGAAGAAGAAGGAGAAGGAGAAGGAGAAGGAGAAGGAGAAGGAGAAGGAGAAGGAGAAGGAGAAGGAGAAGGAGAAGGAGAAGGAGAAGGAGAAGAAGAAGAAGAAGAAGAAGAAGAAGAAGAAGAAGAAGAAGAAGGGAACTTGAAAGTGCTGACTGATACTTGTCAGGTAGTTCCAGGTAAGTCTAGTAATAGCTCCTATCTAAATAGGCTAATAAAAATGGTATGGTAAGTTAATTTCTAAACCCCTAGTCATAGCTCATCTAAACAGGTTAATATTCAGGATGAGTAAAAGCTTCTCAAGTACATGTCTCATCCTTAGGGAAGAAAGCCAACTATAATGTCTACAAAGCTTTGCTTGCACACACACAGGCAGTATTCGTCTTGCAACTAAACCTGTTTTATTCAAACTTTCTATCTCCTGGGTAGGGCATCTGCACCGAGCATGGGCATGAGCCCGGTATATATTACAGCTCTAGAGAAGACTCCTGATCTCCAGTCTCTCCCTCTCTCTGAATGATAAAGGAAAATTGCTTTAAGTCAGATGCCATCTTTGTAAAAAATATGGAGCCATCTCTATCAAACTGAGTGTATCAAATATCAGAATGATTTCTAGTCAAGAAATCTATCTTCTGTTATGACAAATGTTTTTAACAGGGTAAAAAAAAGGATTTCATAATGCAGATATGGGATTCTTTAACATTCTAATTTGAATGATAAAAAGGCAAGAAGCATTGCTTGTTGTATAGCAGGTCACAAGATTATTTGGCTGTAGAAGATACATTTTGAATACTGTCTTGTGGGGTAGTGCTCTGAAAACCCTATTTTGTGAAATGTTCATTTTTTATTAAGGGGGGTTGTAATGTTATCATTAATATTTCTGGGAGCATAAGTGTTTCTGAGGAAAAGATCCCTACTTTTATTTCTATATATTTTGAGTAGATGAGAGCATTTCATAGTCTTTTTATAATAAAAATTAACTTTGGAGGCTTCAACCCTCAGCACTTAAACTATAAAAGAAAAAAAAAAGAAAGATTCTCAATACTAAATAGCTATTACAGAATAGACTGGTCATAAAAATTTTGAAGTCATACTCCTTTGAAGCAACACTATACTAACTGCAATCATATATTCCCAAGCAAGACTGCAATTCACAAGTGAGGAATAAAAGATAAAGCAGGATGTCTACCTTTACAGACAGTAAACAGAAGAGAGAGCTCACGTTTGGAGGAGTCTGTCATTGGAAAAAATTCACCCTTAATTATGAGTGTCCAAAATTCAGGTGGAAATAACTGTTGTAGGTATGACTAGATCTTGGGGCTTCTTGGAACCTTTGTCTGACTGTTTCCTTGGGCCTTAGAAGTATTTAGTTTCCCTTTCTTTCCCCCTTCTTTCTATTTTTCTTTCTTTCTATTTTTCTTTCTTTCTCTCTTTCTTTCTTTCTTTCTTTCTTTCTTCTTTCTTTCCTCCTCCACTTCTTGTCATTTTATTGGGTGGGAGTTTCTAGTGCAGTTGAAAAGGTCAACAGACTTGAGAAAATGCTCAAATTCACTGATTATCTGGGAAATACAAATAAAGGCAGCAATGAGATCAGTCCTGTAAGAATATCAGAAAGGACAGTAACAATAAATGTTAGAGAGGTTGTGGGGTAACAGAAAACCCTTCTACACTGCTGGTAGGAATGCAAATTGGTCCAACCCCAGTGGAGAGCAGTGTTTGGAATTCTCAGAAGACTAGAAATAGACCTGCTCTATGACCTGGCATTTCCTCTCTTGGGGATATATCCTAAGGAAGCAAATCACTCATTTGAAGAGCTCTTTGGCTGCCTATGTTCACAGCAGCATGGTTTGTAATCACCCATCCAGTATTCTTTAACACAGTACTTATCTTCTATTCCAGCAAACAAGAGTAGATTCCGTTGTGTGAAATTCAGCAAAACTTCCACTGGCTTCTCATTGCTGCTCTGATCCAGGCATCCTGATACCTTGGCAGAATCATTCTGGCATCTCCTAAGGCTTTATGCTGACACATCCAGTGGTGTGAATGGATTATATTTAAACAAGTCATTTTCTTTTTATTCCTTCAATAAACATTTGTGAGGATTGGGGAACACAATTGGAAATACTGTTGCACAAAGTTAGTGCAAGTATCTGTCAGCCTTTCTGCAGCCATAGTGACCTATATTATCAACCTGAAAACATTTCTCAGACTTATTTCTGGAAACTGCTGGTTCCAGTAACTATACACACTATGATGTTTGTAGACAACACTCAGCTTCAATTTTTTCTTTAGAACTCGATTCTTTTCAAGTTGGCCAATGTATCTCATTTTTACAAAATTGTTGTAATTTTAAACTTAAAATGGGGTTGAGCTATAGGGCTTAGGCACATAAAAGGATTCACAGCGGGGAGCTGATGACAGGTTTAAACAATACAATGTTTTATTAGGGTAAAATGGGTAAAAGGCAAAATAAGCAATTATCAGGGGTTAAGAGTACACTAGGTCCATAAAGTCTGCGAATAATTTTCAAATGTTCAGTCCCATATGATGATCACCTGAGGTAGTGGTTGCTCTTGGCTGTAGAGGAGTCTAAAAGTTTACCAGCTAGCTGAGTCACACGTGTGTTCAGTTCCCAGGAGAAGTAGCCATGGTGGATACCTGGAGAAGCAGCAACAGCCAAAGAGAGTGGCCTGCTCCAAGTTCATGTCTGTTATACATTCCCTTGTGTCCCAGCCTCAGGCTGATGTCATTCATATGCTAATAGCCCCCAACTCCTGTTGGGGTCACAACACAAAATTACATCTAGAATTAGTAGCAGTGTTGGTATTTATAAAGATCAAATCTCTAAAACAGCATAGGTGTTTAGGGACAGGATACACTTGCTAGTAATTGTCAAAGAAAGTATAATGAACTTGTATCAGTCTCAGTGGACATGTGCATGTGAAGAATGCTTTATTGATTGTTTTTCAACTTAAGAGAGAGAGAGAGCATGAGAGAGAGAGAGAGACCAGAGCACTGCTTAGCTCTGGCTTATGATGGTGCTGAAGATTGAACCTGGGACTTCAGAGTCTCAGGCATGAAAGACTTTTACAGAAGCTTTATGCTGTCTCCTCGGCCTATGCATTTTGATAAGAGGAGATTTTATCAGTTTCTCCATGTAAATATTCTTTGTGTCCATCTCTGCATTTGAAGTAAGTGTAACAGATATGGGAATTCTTGTGGTGCTATCAGCAAAGAAAAACCTGAAGATCCCCTGCCTTTTAATTGTTTAAGTATTTTTAATTTACTGTTAAATTTAATAGTGATTTAATGATGAATATCATAATGTAATATAACCAGGGTACATATCCATAGAGTTCTCACCACCAGAGTTCTGTGTCTGATCCCCTTCACTGGAATCTTCCCTATTCTTCAGCCCTCCCTGGGACCTGCCTTTTTTTAAACTGGTTATAGATCTCTTTTCTTTCACATGGGTGTCTGCCTGATAATAATGCTGTCTGTCTTAACTCAATTGCATGACCCTCTGAAGGGAACTGTACTTTTATTTTAAAGTGATCTTTATGAGCATCTTAACACTGGTTTATGAAATTATGAGATTCCAGGGCTATCCTGTCACATTCCCATGTGTGTGTGTGTGTGTGTGTGTGTGTGTGTGTGTGTGTGTGTGTATGTAGACATTGCACCTTTCTCACAAACAAAGTTCTCATCCCCACCCCAGCCCCTGGTAACAACTATAGTTTTGCAAAGTCTAAGAGACGGCTTGCTTTATCTTTTTTTACTCTTTAAACAATTTGGGGGGAAAAATGTGACCTTTCCAGCCCACAAGTGTATATCCTAATGTAATAACAAGGAGAAAATCTTTTTTTTTTTTTCTTACAACAGTCTGCTTTTCAAAGGGAAACTTGAGCTTTGATTTGTGGAGTTTCAGTAGCTATTCATATTCAGGGGAAACAGTGTCATCAATCTGGAGAGTTAAGATGCCCATTTCCCCGGGGTGGGCATCAGGACCCATAGCTAACCAATCCTATTGCATGTCTTCTGGACATGGAAGACATAAAACTATCTCTTTCTATTGAGTATTCTCGATTTATTTCACACACAGTGTGCTCTTGCAGTATTGAACACAGACAACTAATAATGAACTAGATTTAGAGGAGGGAACAGCTTTCCATTTTCATTAACTCATCCCGCAGGTCTTTGAAGAAGTATTACATTTTGAAGTGCGTGGCTGGTAGGCTGGTTGTAATTTTGCCCAAGCATAACATGAAACAAACATCAAAATGGCAAATAGAAAGCTGTTAATTTGTGTGAGAAGTGAAAGTGAAGAAAGCAAGAGGATAAAAGCCTTTCCTTCTGTGCAGTGAGAGCTGGGGATCCACAATTCACATCCTGGGGGAGTGACAAACCAGTCACTTAATGCTATGTCAACACATGTATCTTGTCTTTCATTAGGCAACTCTCCTGCTGTTCTGTACACTGTCAGAAGTGGACCTCCCACTGACATCTAGAGAGGTGTGGAAATTGGGATGGTTTAATAATTCTGTTTTGTTTAACTTTCTTCCTTATCTGATTGAAAGCCAATTTTTCTCCTTCCCCTTTAGAACAATTCCATATTGACTTTCCTTATGAGGTAAAGGTTAAAAATGCTTATGATTCCAATGACCCACTTTCCTTGTAATTCTTCAGAGCACTTTGAATACCCTCGCCAGTGGAGGGTCCCATCTGCCCAGAAGTTGCCTGTGCTTTGTCCCTGCAAACAGTCTGCCCATATCAACTGTGAATAAACAACCATAAAAAATAAATGGAGAGGAAAGACAGAGACACTCATCTCCCTTTGTTTCTCAAAAGTGTTCTATGGAGATGTTGCCTAATGACCTAAGCTGTGCGATAGATCCCCAAACGTTTTCCACCCCCCAGCCCACTCCTGCCCCTACAAACCTGTTTCATTTAATGCTTCTCTGTGTCTAAGTGATACTGCTCACGCAAGGCAGTGGACACGTGAATAAACATTTAAGGAACTAGATGAGAAATGCATGCAAAAACAACCATATAAAGTGCAGGAAAGGTAAAGATAAGTTGATACAGAGCCTTGAATAGAACACACTTTATTCAAATGTTTCCTAAGACCTATGTCAAGTCAATGCCATCTCCATTTTCCAGTGTAACAAACAGCTGCATTTATTCTAGGATGTGCTATGTCATTTATGAAGTTAGTTACTGGAAATATTTTTTTCTATGAAATAAATTATCATGACTTTTGTTTCACCTTAAATTTCAGAATAGTTAAACATAAATAAATGTATTATCAGGCTGATTTTTAAATTTGAAAGCATAGTGCTCTTGAGTGAAAAATGTATATGACTCCTGAAGTCAAGTAAGTACCCCCACTTGCCTGAATGCCTCTTCTGATATTAATATTTCTGTTACTGTATTTGAACTGGCTTATTGTCTTCCTGAAACTACCTCAAAGTTTTGTCTTCTACTAAAATAAGAATCTAGGTTTGGGAGGGGAGCAGGTGGTTGCTCTCCTGATCTTAATCTTGCACACATTACAGTGTACAAGCATCTGGGTTCAAGCCCACCTGCGGGGGGAAAGCTTCGCAAGTGGCGAAGTAGAGCTGCAGATGTGTCTCTGTCTCTGTCCCTTGCTATCTTCTCTCCCTTCTCAATTTCTCTCTGCCTCTATCCAGTAGTAAATAAATATAAAAAAGAATGTAGGATTTTTGTTGGTTTTAGGAATTGTCAACTGCAAGTAGCAAAGTTTAGTGAGGAGACTCAAGGACTGCCGCAGTATTTTAAGACATTTAATTATGTGTGATAAAGAAGCATAAAAGCAAAAAACAACAGCAAAAAAAAAAAAAACATCAAATTTTTTGAGGAATTAACTATACCAGTGAGATACCTATGTAATCAACTACGGAAAATGATTTGAAATTCATAACAGTTCAAGAATCTAAAATCTGCACACATCTGAATATAGCTTTAAATATGGTTGATAGTCTTCATATCACATATCGTGGTTAAATTTTTTTGCAGGGGTGGGTGGTAGCACAGCGGGTTAAGTGCACATGGCACAAAGTGCAGGGACCTGCTCAAGGATCCTGGTTTGAGTCCCTGGCTCCCCACCTGCAGGGGGTGTTGCTTCACAAATGGCAAAGCAGGTCTCAGGTTTCTTATCTTTCTCTCCTCCTTTCTGTTTTCTCTCCTCTCCATTTCTCTCTGTCCTATCCAGCAATGACAGTAATAACAACGACAATAATAATAACAATGATAAGCAACAAGGGCAACAAAAGGGGAAAAATAGCCTCCAGGAGCAGTGGATTCATAATGCAGGCATCAAGCCCCAGCAATAACCCTAGAGGTTAAAAAAAATTGTGTTTGGCAGATGTGAGTTTTGTGCTTTTAGAGACTGATCAACTTTCCCCCTCAATACTGTACGCCTGCCCACTAGGGAAAAGCTAGACAAGCTAGGAGTATGGATTGACCTGCCAACATTCAGTGGGGAAGCAATTCCAGAAGCCAGACCTTCCACCTTCTGCATCCCACAATGACCCTGGGTCCATACTCCCAGAGGGATAAAGAATAGAAAAGCTATCAGGGGAGGGGATGGGATATGGAGCTCTGTGTGTGGGCACTGTGTGGAAATGTACTGCTCTTACCTTATGGTTTTGTCAATATATCCATTTTATAAATAAAAACGAAAATATTGTATGCTAATGTCTAATGTTTCTTAATTGAATGGTATGTCACTATCAGTGAAGTACGATTACTAAAGCTTGACTAACAAGTATTGAGAATTGCTCTTTAAAAGTCAAGTCTAGGCAGTTGGCCAGTAGTGCAGCAACTTAAGCGCAGGTGGCACATAGCGCAACGACCACACTAAGGATCCCTGTTCGAGCCCCCAGCTCTCCACCTGCAGGGGAGTCGCTTCACAGGCAGTGAAGCAGGTCTGCAGGTGTCTGCCTTTCTCTCCTCTCTCCATTTTTCTCTGTCCTATCCAACAAGGACTACAACAATAAAAAAGCAGCAAAAAGGAATAATAATAATAATAAATAAAAAAGCCAAGTCTATAGCTTCTCCAGAGCTGACACAGTGGGTCAGCCACTGGACTCTCAAGTCTGAAGTCCTTCTTTCTTTTTGTTTTAATATTTATTTATTTATTCCCTTTTGTTGCTCTTGTTTTATTGTTGTAGTTATTATTGTTGTTGTTATTGATGTGGTTGTTGTTGGATAGGACAGAGAGAAATGGAGAGAGGAGGGGAAGACAGAGAGGAGGAGAGAAAGATAGACACCTGCAGACCTGCTTCACCGCCTGTGAAGCGACTCCCCTGCAGGTGGGGAGCCGGGGGCTCGAACCGGGATCCTTATGCCGGTCCTTGCACTTTGCACCATGTGTGTTTAACCTGCTGTGCTACCACCTGACTCCCCTGAAGTCCTTCTTTCAATTCCCACCAGGGCTCTGGTTCTCTCTTGACTCTCTGTATCTTTCTCAGTCATAAATAAATAAACAGTTCTACAAATAAAGCAAAACCAAACTACATTTCTAAAATAGCATTTTGTAAAATAGCTTTCCTTCTTTTTTTTTCTTTTTTCCTGTAAGAATGCTTTACTTGATAAATAAATAAATATATAATTATTGAAGGGAAAGCAAGGCTATTTAAAATAGGGTAGGGGAGCAAAAACCTGCCATCCTGAAAGTATGGCAAAAAAATTTGGCCAAAAAAAAATGTTTTCATGTGAGGGACCTTGGAGGGCAGAAAGGCAAAATGGAAATGCCCTTTGAGATCCAAGTGTCTCCTTAGGAGACTGAGTTCTCTAAGGAAGGATGGCTCAGGTCTGCAAACCTTTGCTTGCTCTGCTCCTTATTTATGGTCACTTTGCTAACTCACCCACCCTCTCTTCCCCAAAGTCTTCTACATCAGCTGCTATTTGCAGGTAGCAGCTGGACCACATGGTAGATTACCCAGAATCAGAATCTCTTCCATGTGCACAGAAGGCACACGGGACAGTCAGAAGCATCCCTTGACTTGTCCTCTTCTTCGTATGCCTCAGGCTTGTTGGATTACTGGTGGAGCCTCTGAAGAATCCAAAGTGACATGCTATCATTCCTTCCAACTCCCACAATGCTAAAATTTGAAGTAAGCCACCATTTCAGTTCGCCAGGGAGAGACATTTTTTGATACAAAGTGAGTTACAAGTTTTGAGTGGAGATATTTTGCTTTAACTAAAACTGCATGGTATAATATTTGTACTATCAGATTGCTTTTTAAAATGCATGTATGCTTAGTTCAATATTATTACTACGTCTGACTGAATCAATGACCAGGTCTGCATGATAAAAAGTTTATATTCCTAAAATGATTTTACATAAAAACTAATTATAAGGTAGGAAAAATATATTTTATAATTCAGACTATGTATAATTATAACTAAGAGAAATATTAACTCCCAGAAAAGTTTGCAATATTTTGTTCATAAGTTCACAGCATTTAAATATTTTATCTTTTATTTTTTTTTTTTTATAAATTGCCACCAGGGTTATCGGTGAGCTCAGTGCAAGCACTAGGAATCCACCATCCCTGGCAACCATTTTTTTCCATTTATTTTTTTCTCTTGTGGGACAGAGAGAAATTGAGAGGTGAGGGGGGAGATAGAAGGAAAGAGAAAGATAAGCACCTGCAGACCTGCTTCATGGCTTGTGAAGTGTCCCTCCTGCAGATGGGGCGTGGGGACCTGAACTCAGGTCCTTGCAACATTGTAACCTCTATGCTCAGCCGGGTATGTCCCTCCCAGTCCCCATCATTTCTCATAGTATATAGAAAAAATACATAATATATGTATATATATATATATACATATATATATATATATATATACATACATTTCTGAAATGCATGCCATACTTTCTGTTCATTAAAGGCAAAGCAAAAACACTATTCAAGTGAACTATCTTCCTGGATCCCAAATAGAATTTTATCCATATGACTTAATATATGTAAGAATGTTCACAGCTAAATTTTTCCTCATTTTTTCCATGATTTCTGTTGATTAACACTGAATCTGTTACATATATTTTAGTAATTCAAAAACTCATAGCTTACCTTCCCACTCAGACTTTGCAGAATCTAAATGTGCACTATTGAGGGGTTCACATTTGTTTACTTTTGCTGCCTGTGTTCAGCATGGGAAGTCTGTGGCTTGGGGTTTTTCTCTCTCCCTGTGATTCTTTCAATTGATTTTAAATTCCTCAGGTGAACAGCACATCGTTTCAAATCGTGCTGATGTATCTTTAAGGTAATTGTTCATTCAGCATGAAGTCAACCAGCTGTGCATGCATACTTGAGTGTGTGTGTGTTTAAGATTTCATCCCCTAAAAATTAGCAATCAACAACTGTTATGAGGTCTGTCAAAATATAGCCAAGAGCATTTCTTAGAGAACCACAACTCAATATTTTCACTTCATCTATTGGTTTGGGTTGACTAGAAGTTGTCTGTCACCAAGCACTAGCAAACACTGTGATTTGCTGAGAACGGTCTGTAACTCTAAGATTGAAAGTCATCTCGAATGCTATCAGCTTTCCAAACCTCATTAGCCTTAACCCACTTAGGCGCCACTGCCTTCTCGGAATCACCAGTAGAACCCTAATCAGAAAACCACAGGACAGCCAGTGTTCTGCTCTCTGAAACCTCAGTACAGTTTTGCGTATTAATATTTCAGAAAGTTTGTAGAAATGCAGACTCCCTGCTGAGTTCTCCATCGCCCAGCAGGGTTACAGTCGCTTGCTCCCAGAGTCTGGCTGCGCTCTTCTGTCTCTGGGCCAGGCTACTGGAGAGAGAAAGTGACAGGAGAAAAGGGAACAGAAGCCTTCATTTGATTTATGACTAATAAGTTCCCATAATTGGAGAGTCAGGTAACCAGTAAATAGAATCCTATCAAGTTACAGGAAGATACAAAATTGTCTCCGGTAATGGAATAGAATCTTGCATACACATTACTACTGATTTTTTCCAGGATAAGCATTTTTTTTAAGGTTTTGGTTTTATTGGATAGAGCCAGAGACAAATTGAGAAGGAAAGAGGTCATAGGGAGAGAGGAAGAGAGATACCTGAACACTGCTTCACTGCTTCTGAAGCTTTCCCCCTACAAGTGGGGATTGGAGCTTGAATCCAGGTCCTTGCACATGGTCACATGTATGTTTACTGCTTGGCCGTTGAGAAGCATTTTTTTTGAAGTTTTAATTCCTGAAAATGTTCTTCCCGAGATTTTATCTCAATTTTACCATGTGCAGGTCTAAGAGGTATTCAACAAAGTGGTACAATTCAAAATGTTCTATAACACGGAAGAATCATTTTAGCTATGAAAATCTGGATGGGTTCTTAATGACTTTTAGAAATGTATGCAATAGAAAGAAAAAATATTTCTGTGATAGTGAACAATGAAATGCCTTACAGTTAGATTTTAAAAATGAAATAGCAGTAAATGCAGCTATGATGATCTGTGAATAAATAATGTGACCTCAGTAAACCATTTAATACATATTTGATCTCTTTATTTATGATAGGGAAGATCTCATAATATTTGAATTACTTATATCAGAACATATTTTGCAGATGCCCCAAAGGCAATTATTAATAGAAAGTGATTGAGTAACTATTGTGGGCTCAGATTTAAATGTTTATCTAGCCAAAGTTGGATAAAACTGGTGTACATATAGAAATAATAGTCAAGCCATAGCTGTGATCTTGGGAGAACTACTGCAGTTGCCAGTAGAAGGAATGGGGACACAGAAATCTGGGGGTCAGAATGATGTGGAGTTATACTAAATCACTAGTGATACTAAAAGCTTGTGTATGTGACTAGCCATGAGCATAGTCACTCATCTTATCACTTATCATCAGAGCATGTGAAATGTGTGCTATAGATAGACTTGTGAGAAAGTGTTTTAATGGGCGAGAATACTCGTCTTCAATGATCCTTCACAGCTGAGAGATTACAGAAACTAAAATAGTACTGAGCGAAGTAAAAAATGATTATAGCTAGCAACATTATGGTCTGGACTTATCAAAGGGAAAATAATTTTGATAATATCTGAGAACCTTCAAGGAACCTCTTACAGGTCTTAAGACCTTGCTTTTACCTACTCCCCAGTACAACAGCCTAGTCCTCATTACTACCTTTAAATTGCTTCTTGGCTTGAATGAAACCAGTAGAACATTTGGATTACAACATATAGCGGATATTGTTTCTAAAGTAATTTTTAAAGCTCATCATTTTTCTCAGATGATTACAGATATGCTTATGCCTGAGTGTTATATTTTTACCTAAAGCATGGTGTGGTGTTGTCAAGAGCATTACTTTCCTGTGACAACAGACTATTTTGAAGATGTGAAGGTTGTGATCAAATGTTCTAGCAAATGAATGTGTGGTAGACCTTGAATAAAAAACATTTTGGATCAACATTAGTTCCTAACTTTAACGAGGGTAAAAAAAAAAAAATCACTAACTCAGATGTTATTCAAGAGTGCTATTTACTTCTCTTCCTGTCATTGCTAAAGAGGCTGATTCCAAGATCCCAATAAGGACTGCAAACAAGGCCTTCGCACTTTTGTGTCAGTTCCTGGGGCTATAATGTTACTGACTGCTTTAAGAGATTCTTACCTGTCTCTCATTAGTAAAATTACATACATTTCCCTAAATCAGAGTGTTATTTTGTAGTGCTTTTGTAAATTCACTAGAAAATGAGTTTTTTATACATTTAAATTATAAGGTTCACTTACATCTTGAAAGAAAATGCTCTGTCATAATATAACTTACATAATGTAACACTTACAAATGTAAATTCTACTCAACCAATTAACCACAAGTCCTAGGACTTAGGAGGATCAAGAGAAGGACTTGCAATCCTTACCGCATGATTGCCCACAATTCTCCACAAGTAGATGTGTCACATATGGTGTTAAATGGTGACATGCTGTTGATGGAACTCTACAAAAAAAAAAAATGTCCCCAGGAACTTAGCTAAAGTTGAATTAGGCATATAATTTTTAAGACTTCAGTTATTTCTGTTGACATTTTAAATAATAGAGGACAGGACAGAATCTTCTTTATCTACAATTTGTGTATGGAAAAATCAGTTTCTAGTTGTGGGCCCATTACTGGAACCACTGAGACCATTCAGTTCTGTGAAGGAGAATGATAAGAAGTGATTACTAGGGTGAAAAAGATATTTGTTAAAAAAAAAAAATGAATCTTCATATTATAACTTCTGGGGATGGATGTTGGAGGAGAAAATACTGACATTTCTTCAAGAAGCAAATGTATGAGCTCAGTCTACAAATAATTTGCAATTTCATGTACCATGTATAGAAGCTTTCCCTTGCCAAAAAGGTTTAAACATTAAACATATTGATTCTGTGTTAAAAACCACACTTAAGGATTTTCTTCACCAAGATTAAATTAACACAGATACACCAACTAATACCATTTTTCAGAAGTTTGAACAGAGATCCATGCTATGAGGCTTATTTCCTAGATGTAGACATATTTTACTTACCAACGACTGTGCTTTTCCATTTGGACCTAAAGTTATGAGAAGGGCTTGCAGGATCAACAGCAACAGAAGAAGCCAAATAGAGGTTGTGTGTGGATAGGGTTTGTGATTAGGATCCATCCACTCAACTGAAGGGCTCTCAACCAGCTGAGCCAAGCAGACAGGGCATTTTATGAACTGAGAACGCTTTGAGTATGACTGTGGGAAGCAAGTCTGCTTAGCGACTGCTTAAGCTGGCTTGGAGGCTACTTATGCAGTTTTTTTTTTTTAAATCTGTGAAAAAAGACATTAAGTTATAAAACCCTTTCTAGTTGTGGATTCAAAACCCTCTCTCTTAATTTTTGTTTATTGAAAAGACTAGAAAAGAATAGTAAGGCCCTCACATGCTTCTGTAGCAATATGAGAACACAACAAGACTGTATGGAAAGGGCCAATTGCTTGGAATCAAGGTTTTGTTGAACTTCATGTGGAATAAATATACTGACTTTGTAGGTTCGAGCCTGGAGCCCATCACAGGCAAAGAAGTTTTGGTGCTTTGATCTCTTTCACACTTTCTGCCTCTAACAAAAAAAAAAAAAGGAAAAAAGGGGGTCGGGGAGAGGGATTTGGTTTACAATATTATACGTCTGAAACTTATATAATGTTATAAACTAATGTTGCTTTAATAAATTAAAACTTAAAATATATCACATAGACCAAAACTGAATCTTGAACTGACAACCACCAAATTATCAATAAACAGAATGCTTAGAGGGATAATATCTCCATGGTAATAAACTTTATATTTTATAAACATTTTTCTGTCTTTGTGTGTCTCTCAAATATGTTAATTGTTACTATTTAAAGCATCTTTATTTCCTTTGGAAAATGCATCTGTAGAATACTGGGATTTTGACTTAATTTACACAACAGATGTTCTATAGAAATTTTGTGAAAAGTGTAAACCCCATTATACGTTATATCATAAAATTGCATTATATTCATAGAAGCATGTTACTTTCCATTCTGATGTATATCTTTACTTACCACTTCCTAACACTTTAAATGCATTTCCTGTCGCCACCATCTTATAATCAAATAGTACATGATCTAACTAGGTAGCCTCAAGCCTGTTTAAACTGTTTCCTGCAGATGGTTCTAAAAATGGCTGAGTGTAAGTGTCCACTTCTAGATATTTTGACTTATTTTTTATTTACTTCTTGTGAATGAGATTCGAGCATCTATATACATGAAATGCTTTGCAAGATATTTCAACCTTCATGAGAGATCTAAAAGAATTAGAGAAAAGTAATATAACTGAAGATTAATGTTCCTTAATAAATCAAAGCTCCAATTTTATTTACTTATTTTTAACAATGTGAGTGTTGTTTAAGAACAGAGTATTTCTATTGGCTTTTCTCCTTGTCTTATTTCTACCATTGTAAATTATTTTTGACTCACTAAGTTCCCACCTACTATTCATATCTCTTCAGACAATATTACTATCTTACACAATCACTACACAACAAAGCGATACTGTAAGTCAAAGAGTAGATTTCCTTCTGATAATTTTTCCACTCATGTCCTTTTATTACTCCAGAGTCCAATCAGTATCCTCATGACAACTCCATCTCTCTAATTGTCTCGGACTTGTTCTTCAGCCATTCATTCTTCTATGACATGGTATGTTTGAAGCATTCTGATCATCTGTTGGTGGGGTGGTGGGATGTTCCTCAGTTTTGGATTGTCTTATATTTCCTCATGATGCCATTGAGGTAACATGCATTTTGGAAGGAACCACAGAATGCCCCCCTGTCCCATCTTCAGTTTATCAGATACCCTGGTGCTACTTACTGCCTAGTCATGATAAAACAACAAATCTCTCCAGCTGCAAATGAGGTTGCACATGTTTTCATGTACTTGAGAGTCAGAGGGGCCAGGGGGTGACATACCTGGTTGACTGCATTCTTAACCATGTGCAAGGACCCAGGTCCAAGCCTCCAGTCCCCACCTTCAGGGGGTGAGAAGCTTCACATGTGGTGAACAGAGCTGCAGGTTTCTCACACTCATATTCTCTCTCTCTCTCTCCTTCCCTTCCTCCCTCTCTACATCCCTTTCCACTCTCAATTTATGATTCTATCCAAAATTAATCTTAAAAGCAATCATATCTGGGAGTCGGGCAGTAGCTCAGTGGGTTAAGCGCATGTGGTGGAAAGCACAAGAACCAGTGTAAGGATCCCAGTTTGAGCCCCCGGCTCCCCACCTGCAGGGGAGTCACTTCACAGGCGGTGAAGCAGGTCTGCAGGTGTCTGTCTTTCTCTCCCCCTCTCTGTCTTCCCCTCCTCTCTCCATTTCTCTCTGTCCTATCCAACAGCGACATCAATAACAACAACAATAGTAACTACAACAACAATACGACAAGGGCAACAAAAGGGAAAATAAATATAAAAATAAAATAAAAAACCAATCATATTTGAACATTAAAGTTCTTGGAGTAAAGTGTCTTTATTCTTTAAAAATGTAGATAAGCTTATAACCCTGTAAAATGTAAAGATTCAAAAAGCTATGTTTTCGGGAGTCGGGCTGTAGCGCAGCGGGTTAAGCGCAGGTGGCGCAAAGCACAAGGACCGGCATAAGGATCCCAGTTCGAACCCCAGCTCCCCACCTGCAGTAGAGTCGTTTCACAGGCGGTGAAGCAGGTCTGCAGGTGTCTTTCTTTCTCTCCTCCTCTCTGTCTTCCCCTCCTCTCTCCATTTCTCTCTGTCCTATCCGACAACAACAACAATAATAACTACAATAATAAAACAACAAGGGCAACAAAAGGGAATAAATAAATAAAATAAAATATTAAAAAAAACTTAAAAAAGAAACTATGTTTTCTTACTGGCCACTTGTTATCACTTACTGCAGAAAAAGAAAAAATAAAGCCAATAGCATCTCATATTATGTCCCAATATTCTTCTATTTACAAATTAAAAACATGATTTTTATGACAAATCCTCCAGCTATCAATGATAAAATAGTTTCTTTCAAGTTAATCAGAATTAAATAGATATCTCTGGTAGTTAGTCCGATCATAAATATCAAGCAGATTGTCTTATGGACTCAAATAAACCTTCCATACCCCCTTGATCGCTTAGTATTATTTCTCTAAATTTCTTAGAATATTCAAGGCACAGATACTATGAAAGCAGTTTCCTTTCTGAGACTTAATACATTTGATGATGTATGGAAGAATTTTCTCATTGTCTGGTCGCTTAGTTATTTCCCTCTTTCTATCTTTTGGTTTTCTAGAATATTGGTTCTCAGATTCACCGGAAGCGCTTGAGATCTGATCTCAGAACCTTCCCCAGAGTCTCTGACTTTAATTTCTGATGAAACACAATATATGTTTTCTTTATCTTTTGAGTTGCCAGTTACTGTTGATTCTGATATACCAGGAATCTCAACTCTGAGAATTAAGAGTTCTAGAATAAGAAAGACAAGTCTTTCTATGCCCTCTCTTCTGCTTCAGAAAATCCAGAATGTTTGTTGATTAACTCTGTACATTTTTTTCTGCATGAAATGTGGGAATATGGGAATAAGAATTTATGAATTCTTCTGTATTTGAAAAATAGAGCTGTGCTTTCAATACTTCTTTGACTTATGAGTTAAGAAAAAAATTGAGTTTAAGGACAGTTATAAAAATGAGAAATTAGGCTCAGATTCTCCTTATGACATAATATTGCAAGAATAATTTTTTCACTAATTTCACAAGATTCATGATGTACAGAGTACTTGAATCACAAATGGATATTTGCAATGAGTATGGTATGTTATTTATCTCAGTGTAGTCTAACAGGAACTATTTGAATAAATACCTTTTTTATTCTAATATTTCTTGATGAAAATAATTATCATCAGTTTAAAAATTGTCCATATGCATAATCAACCATTCATGCCTTTAAAAATGACAAATGAAGTTTTGTGTGAAGTTAGTCTCCTGAAACAAGGCTGTCTGTTTATCTTCAATGAGTATTGTTCAACTGTCTTGATAGGATATATAGGCTAGAAGTTGTCAGTACTAGTTAAAAAGTATGCCTTGGTTTATGGAACACAGGAGATTTAAATCTGATTTATGAAGGGACATATAGATGAAATGAATTATGTTTTAAAAATCAGGTCTCAAATCAGAAATGATCAGCTAATAATTAAAAGAAGAAAAAAAAAAAAACAGGAAACCAGAAACTACAGTGCAGCACGGCAAAATTTTCCCCTGAACAGAAGGATGAGGAATTTATGATGAACAGAGTAAAAAGAGGCTAGAGTTTTCAAAAGCAAGAAGGTGCACATGTTTCCAGTGATGTGACAGGGAAGAAAATTAACAGTCCCCAGCAAAGGAGTTAGGTGTAGGTTGGGAAGCTCTGTGAGATCACTCAGAGAACAAGGTCTAGGAGCAAGAAAAACAAGGCACGCCCATGCCCTGAGGTGGAGCAATTACAGAAGTCAGAACTCTCACCTTCTGAAACCCATGAAGAATTTTCCTTCATATTCCCCGAGGAGGAGAAATGTTAGAGGAAGATGACCAGAGGCCTCTGAACTCCAGCTCCATCAAGGCGCAGAGAGAGGAGAGGGTGTGACTTAGAAAGGAAGAGAAGTAAGGACCATAGACTAAATCTTGTTAATTTTATTGTTTGTAATTGTTTAGATCTCTATTATTGCTATTGCATAATTATTATTATGCCCCCCTCTCCTAGGGATTTGATTACATATATACATATTATTTTTCAGGTTTATAATAATAGGAATTTACCAGTGGATTACCATTTTCTTTTCTTTAACCTCCTATTTAGTTATAGCTATACATGTCCATCTTAACACTAATTTAC
The DNA here is from genome assembly GCF_950295315.1 of Erinaceus europaeus. NCBI lineage: Eukaryota > Metazoa > Chordata > Mammalia > Eulipotyphla > Erinaceidae > Erinaceus > Erinaceus europaeus. The sequence goes on along the minus strand of NC_080180.1, from coordinate 63,684,120 downwards.
TGCATCTCCTACATTCTGAGACATTTTTACTGGCATTTTGATTTTCTTGATGAATTCTGTCTTTGACTCACAGGGCATTGAGAAGTGCTTTCCATCAAATTCTGAATATCTGGGTGGTACTACAGTTATCTCAACATTATTTCACATCTGTAAACGCTTTTATATTTGTTTGCATAGCCCAGTCTATGGTCTGTCTTAGGCAATGCACTTTGTGTATTGGGAAAAGAATGTGTATTCTGTAGCCCTTGGGGATGCTGTGAATTAATGCCTGTTAGGTCAAACTGACGGGTATTTCTCAGATGTATCCATTAATGAGAGGGATGTTAAAACTTTTACTTAGGACTTAATTTGTTCATTTCTTCATTTAGCTCTGCTAGTCTGGGCCTCATATAGCTTGAAGCTGTGATTAGGTCTGTACTTATTTCAAATCATTTTCCTGACAAAGTGACTATGTAACCATTAGGCTTCTCTTTCTCCAGGCCCAGTCATCTCCTTGTTGTAAGTCTACACTGTCTGAATTGAATATCCACATTAGGCTTCTCAGTGCTTCTTATTAGCATGGCTTAAACTTTTCTATTTCTTTTTTAAATTGTTTGTGCATTTGAAGTGTATCTTCTTTTCTGTTAAACAGAAAGAGATGAGTCTTGTTTTCTTTTAATTCTGTCCAAAATTTTCAGCACTGTTAGTCCATTTAGACTTAAAAATAATACATCACATAGATAACTTTATCAATTTCAGTAGTGTCTAAGTGTTAAAAACTATTTTATTTACATTCAGTAGATTTTATCATTTCTTACCACAAACATAAACAAATTATAACTTTTAAATGATAACATTATTGTGTTAATCATTTTTGGAAGATAGACATTAGACAGATAGCAGGCAAACCTTTACACTGTACACCTACACGTTATAATATGCCAATTAGGGTTAAGACATTTGAAAAAAGAGATTCTAATGACACTGCCAAAAACAGAGCACAGAAAACCCCTCTAGTCTACAAAAAAAGGTGGAAATGATATGTACTTCAATGCAATAGCATTATAAATGTAAAGGCAAAATAAGTACAATAGTTATACAAAAATAAATAAAAATAAAAAACATAAATGAAATAGGAACACTGTCAGGGATAAAGAAGAGGAGACATTTATTGGAGTGGGATTATTTTTTTAATTTATAAAAAGGATACATTGGCAAAACCTCTTATCTAAAAATAGGATAAGAGGGGTACAACTCCACACAGTTCCCACCACCAGATCTCTGTATCCCATCCCCTCCCCTGATAGCTTTCCTATTCTTTATCCCTCTGGGAGCATGGACCCAGGGTCATTGTGGGATGCAGAAGGTGGAAGGTCTGGCTTCTGTAATTGCTTCCCCGCTGAACATGGGCATTGACAGGTTGATCCATACTCCCAGTCTGTCTCTCTCTTTCCCTAGTGGGGAAGGGCTCTGGGGAAGCAGAGCTCCAGGACACATTAGTGGGGTTGTCTGTCCAGAGAGGGCTGTCTGATATCCTGCTGGCATCTGGAGCCAAACACATGATTGAACAATCATGGACCTAAAGGCTTGGAATAGTGCAGATGGAGAGTTGAGAGGTCCTCCATTTTGTAGATAGCTAGTAGGCATATTTTAGTTCACAGGATATATTAATATTTTAAAATCAACATTTTCCCAGTAAACAACTTGTCTTTTTTTTTTGTTTTTCTTTCTTTTTTTTTTTTTTTTTTTTTTTGGCCTCTAGGATTATCTCTGTGGCTTGGTGCCAGCATTATGAATCCACTGCTCCTTGAGGCCACTTTTTTCCTTTTTTTTTTTCTTTCTTATTTTTACTTGACAGGGCAGAGAGAAATTGAAGGGGGGGAGAGATAGAGAGGAAGAGACTAGACACCTGCCTCACTGCTTATGAAGCAACCCCCCAGGTGGGAAGTGGGGGCTTGAACCTGGGTCCTTGCACATGGTGATGAGTGCACTTAACTGGCTATGCCACTGCCCCCCCCCCCATTAAAATACTTAAAAGATTATTTTAGGTCACACTTCTTGTCAAATATTTGTAAAAAAAAAAAAAAAATACAGGGAATGGAGCCAGGTGGTGGCGCAGCAGGTTAAGCACACTGGCGGAAAAAATACAGGGAAAAAATTGTGTTCTCGACATTATCTGATTGCCCCACTATGTTAACATGAACTGCTGGGCTTGTTGTAGTTCCGATTATATGAGCTTGTGATGCAAAATAAGCAAATAAATATATAAGTAAGTAAGACTTCAAGTAACTTTGCCCTACATGACTACATTACTGTAAGATATGACAAGAAATGGCAAATACTTTCTTTATATAGCAGTCTAAATTAAGAGACAGTTCACATAAATATGAAGTCTAAATTAAAAATCCAGTAGCAGATGGTGTAAATTAATCCAAATAATGGGAAAAAACATAGGAATGAATTTGCATGTATTATTTCCATGCACCAAATATTCGTTTATGTTATGTCTGTTATTTAAATATTAGTTACTGGTTTGATTTGAAAGAGTGGGAACTTTCCTAAGCAATTCATTAGTTTGTAAAATTATAGTGTGATTTATTCAAAATCATATTCCTTATCTGAACTAATACTCTACATTTGAGGCAGAAAATATGGTAATGTGTTACCTGCAATGAATAACATTTGCAAGTTAGGCTACATTAAATATGACCGTCTTTCCTTTTCCAGAACTCTGATTAATTCATTGCAAGTTCAACAACTTGCAATGGTTTAGGCCTACATAGAACCTAAATACAAAAATAGCTATAAGTGGTGAGTACAGGATTAATGGTATTTTATTTATAAGAATGTTTTGTCTTTTTACTTGGTGAAGCTTTGACTTTGGTTTTAATTATAACACAAGAACTGTTTCAAGACCTATACCTTAAGGTAAAAGAAAAAATAGCATGGATTAACTCTAAGTCAACAGCAAAACACAAATATTTTATTTTACTTACATGAAGAAAGTAAAATAAATGTAAAAAAGTTAAAAAGACAATGAGTATTATCTATCTTTTATTAGTGATTTATTCATTCTGGATATGGGAACACTAAAAAAATAATGTAATTGAGCGCACAAGTTTTATCTTTAGTGTGTTTTCCTTTTTTTTGCTTTTTCCTCCCCCCTCTCTGCATATACATATACATGTACATATACTTATATTTACACTTACACTTACACATACACATACACATACACTTACACTTACACATACACATACACATATACTTACACATATACATATACATATACATATACATATACATATACATATACATATACATATACATATACATATACATATACATATACATATACATATACATATACATATACATATACATATACATATACATATACATATACATATACATATACATATACTTACACATATACATATACATATACTTACACTTACACTTACACATACACATACACTTACACTTACACATACACATATACATATACTTACACATATACATATACATATACTTATACATATACATATACTTACACATATACATATACTTATACATATACATATACTTATACATATACTTACACATATACATATACTTATACATATACATATACTTATACATATACTTAAACATATACTTAAACATATACATATACATATACATATACATATACATATACATATACATATACATATACATATACATATACATATACATATACATATACATATACATATACATATACATATACACATCTTTCTACCTTTCTGTCACTGGGAATTTGTGCATGTTCACACACCAGTGAACATATCACTACTCTTGAATAACTTTTTTAGAGACAGAGGGAGGAGGCCCACAGCAGGGCTGAGATATTCCCGTGTGATGACAGGGCTTTAGGCTGGGCCCTGTGCATGCAAGGCGTGCACCCTACCTGGTGAGCTCTGTCTCTCCAGTCCCCAATTGCACTCCTATATCTAAGGCAGAACGTAAATCCCCACCAAAAAGAAAAAAAAAATTTTAGAACCAGTTTCTTGCATTTTTGTGGGTTGTTCGTTTTCTTACATCTGGTTTTGATCTGATGGGTGGAAGGCCCAGTTCGAATGATGCACTGAGATGCAACTAAGCAGTGCGGCTAGCTTTATGCCCCAGACACTGCCTCTGCCTCTGGTATCACTGCCGCCCACTGCATGGAGCAGTCAACTCAGGGAATCCGGAGGAGGTGAGTGAGGGGTGCTTGCTGGTAACACACAGCATTTTATGTCCATCTTGCCTCCCTTGTCATTACCAAGACTTCTTAGGCTACTGAGAACCTAAACTTTTTTTTTTTTTTACTATTTTTTTGGACAGAGACAGAGACAGAGACAGAGAAAAAATGAGAGGGAAGGGGAGAAATAAAGAGAGAAAGACAGCTGCAGCTGCAGCCCTGTCTCACTGCTTGTGAAGCTTCCTTCCTGAAGGTGGGTGACCTGCATTCTGTGTCACACCCAAAGGGGTTCTTCCCTCCAAGCCATTCACAGCTTTTCAACATGGAAACTCAGTTTGTCCGTGAAAGAATCAGCTGCCTGGCTTTGCACGGTGCCTGAGCTACTTGCCAGTGCTGTGACTTCAGACACACTTGCCCCGGTCGCTCTGTGTCTCCTCTCAAGGCTAGGTACCTGGAGTACAGCTCTCACTCAGAGCAGCTGTAATCAAACGAAATCGCGTGTGCTAAACTCAGAACAAGCTTGGAAACATACTACACTCTCTAAAGCTTAGATATTATCATCTCACTACCACCTATGGCCCTGCTATCAGGATTGAGGAACGCTAAATCAAAGGGCCAAGCAGAATAGAAGCAGCAGTGGCTTCTGACTCAGCACTTACATGCAAGCCCAGCTCTGTAAGGACCTCCTGATCCCACTCTGAGTCGTGAGTCTGCTCAGATATACCTTTGACCTGGAACCCATTCAGAAGTTGAAACAAATGACCCCTCAGGGTATGTTCATGCATTCCTTTGGTTTGTCCATGAACGTATCAGAGCTGAAGTTTAAGTACCAGTCATGTGTAGCATACAGGGATTAACAGCCAAGAACCTGGTGGCCAGTGACTCAGCATTGGGGAAAACAGTCAACAAACATGGCTTAAAGTTAACAGAAATGTTACCTGACTCGAGATGACTCTTACAGAGAAGCGCTGAGACTCTGTGTAAGGCATCTCAAAAAAAAAAAAAAAAATCTTCCTGGGGAGGGTGAGGGAGCTGGGGTCTGGATACCCACGGGCTGAAGGTTCCTCCTGCAGGGTGCTGATAGTAGATATTTAATGGCTGATGTAAAAGACTGGCTGTGATGTAGTCGGAGAGACGTTGTGTAGCTGGGAGAGAAGTTAGGAATCCATCAAACCATGATAACATCCTGAAGTGGGAGCAAGTAGTTGTAGGCCCCTGGAAGCAACATTGGCAGATGGCTTGAGCAGCTCAGCTGCAGGGGGAGAGTTGCACTTGAGTGTGCGGAGAGATGGAGGAGATCTCTGTGCTGATCGGGTGAAGGCGGAGAGATGGAGGAGATCCCTGTGCTGATCGGGTGAAGGCGGAGAGATGGAGGAGATCCCTGTGCTGATCGGGTGAAGGCGGAGAGATGGAGGAGATCCCTGTGCTGATCGGGTGAAGGCGGAGAGATGGAGGAGATCCCTGTGCTGATCGGGTGAAGGCGGAGAGATGGAGGAGATCCCTGTGCTGATCGGGTGAAGGCGGAGAGATGGAGGAGATCCCTGTGCTGATCGGGTGAAGGCGGAGAGATGGAGGAGATCCCTGTGCTGATCGGGTGAAGGCGGAGAGATGGAGGAGATCCCTGTGCTGATCGGGTGAAGGCGGGGAGATGGAGGAGATCCCTGTGCTGATCCGGTGAAGGCGGAGAGATGGAGGAGATCCCTGTGCTGATCCGGTGAAGGCTTTCCCTTGTCAGCACTGGGGGACCGACCGGCACCACCTATTGACAAGACAGACATCCCTGTATCACAGCCTTTGCTGTCTAGAAGTGCAGTGGTAGGTCCCGTTCAAACCAGGACCCATCAGTCCACAGAGTTAGGGCCAGAACTCAGCTCCTGAGTGCCTGTGTCAGTCCACTCAGGCTGCTCTCATAAAGGATTGCAGACTGGCTGCTGCACCAAGGCACTGGAGGCTAGGACGTCCAAGATGGAGGTGGGCAGAGTAAGGACCCTCTTGCTGTACCTGCATATGGGAAAAGATGGTGACATGTATCTTTCTCTTCTTCTAAAGCTAGTGATCCTATCAGGAGAGACTTATCTTCTAGACCTCCTCACCATCCTCCTACCTCCAATGAAAGTCACAGTGGATGTTCAGTGTTTGGATTTACAACGTGAGTGTGTGTGTTTGTGTGTGTTTGTGTGTGTAGGGTGAGGGGTAACTCAGATCCGGCCACTCCCAAAAGGACTGCACTAGCTTTATTACCTGTCTAGCTCATGAGAATGCACTTCTCTAGAGAACCTCAAGCTAGTGAAGGTCTGGTGACGGTGTGAGTCTGACCCCATGCAAGTGGCTTGTTGTTGTTGTGGTTAGCCTCTGGACAAGTGCACCTCTGGCAAGGTAGGTAGGTAGGTGCAGTCTCATCACACATTCCACTCTGGGCTGAGAATTATACTCTTAGTCAGCACCCTCCCCCCGATAGCTTTCCCATTCTCTATCCCTCTGGGAGCATGGACCCAGGGTCGTTGAGGGTTGCAGAAGGTAGAAGGTCTGGCTTCTGTAATTGCTTCCCCGCTGAACATGGGCGTTGACTGGTCAGTCCATACTCCCAGTCTGCCTCTCTTTTTCCCTAGTAGGGTGGGTCTCTGGGGAAGCTGAGCTCCAGGACATATTGGTGGGGTCTTCAATCCAGGGAAGTCTGGCTGGCATCCTGATGACACCTGGAACCTGGTGACTGAAAAGAGAGTTAACATACAAAGCCAAACAAAATGCTTCTATTTTATTTTATTTTATTTGGTAGCATTATTCTTTGTTTATTAACTATGTCTGGCATTTCTTTGTCACTCCCCGTAATCATTTTTGTTTTGTTTTTAGATCTATAAATAGAGCATTAATTAAGCAGCATAGACTGGAAGGAGGCTCAACATAATCAAAGTTCAGCAAAATTTGTGTGTAGGTGTTTCATCGATGGCAGATTCCTATCTCTGAGATGTTTGCTCTGTAAATAGATGCCAAATAATCACATGCAAGTTTAACTTTCCTTGGAAAATATGTCTACGTAACTCAGACTTTACAGCTGCGCGGAAATTACTTATGCAAGTACTAGTACACATGTGGGGGAGTGGACTCAGTCGGGCCTTCCTGCCTCAGACCATGAGGTTCTTTGCCTGGAAGGCAGATGCCTGAATAGATGACCAGGCTGCTCCTGTGTTCTGTGACCGGGGCCCATGCCCAGTGCCGCACATGTCAGTGGTTAGTGTCTGGCCACAGGTCGTGCTCCTTATATAATGGGGCAGGAAGAAGCCCCTGGAGAATGAGGAAACCAGGAGAAACATGGCGACTCTGCAGACTCTGGGACCTTTGAGGACTTCGGGAAGGTTAAGAAAGGTGCTGCTGTGGTCGAGATGTAGAGACAGGGACCCTGGGAGCAGCTGTCACTGTTGCCATGGGTGCTGACCTCGAAAGCAGGAGTCCCGGTGAGGAACTGCTGAGAAACCCTTGCAGCTGAGGCCTGAGGGAGCCACTAGGAAGAGAGAACTACAGAGGTGAGGAGAGCCGACTCCAAGAAGCTTGGGATACAGCATAATGGTTACGCAAAAGACTTGCATGCCTGAAGCTCTGAGGCCCCAGGTTCAATCCCCACTCCCACCGTAAGCCAGAGCTGCACAGGGCTCTGGTCTCTGTCTCTCTCCACTATCTGCATCTCTCTCTCTCTTTCTCTCTTTCTCTCTCATAAAGTAAAAGAAAAAAAGAAAAAGGGTGAGGAAGAAGAAGATGATGTCCCGAGGGAGGGACCCAACTAGATCCCAACAGAACCTAGATGAACTCCACTTAAGGGACTGAGCAGAGGGGACTTCAGCTCCGAGGTCTCCCCGCCAGAATAAAGGTAGGCCTCTGCCTTCCTGCCACCTGCCTGTACCATCCTGTTGCCAATGTGAAATCAATTCATCATACGCCGTTTAAAGAACAAGCTTAAGCTCTGGCAGCACCAGGGGACTTATATTGGTGACATACATGAAATAGGTTGCTGTGTCCTTAGAGACATGGGACTTTTCCTTTTTGAAGGAATAAAATGGTCTAGAGATACAGATTCAACTGAATTTAGAAGTAGGTAGTGAGAGCCGTATTTATCTTTCTGAGACTTTCCACAGGCCCAGGTCAGCAGGGTCTTCTGTTCATTTCACCTGATGGCTGTAGGCCATTTAACTAAAATAGCAAAGACTGAATAAGAATACTTTTCCAAGAAAAAGTTTCTAAACTCCTTTGCCATGGTGCCAATGCTCGTGTGATTCTGCATGTGATGATTTCAGATGCCACCTCTTTCTGTGGAACAGTCCAAAACCTGTCCTTTAGTGAGGTGCCTCCTTCACCCATCTTCTGATCTCAAGAGTTCATTCCCTTGAGACACACCATGGAATTCTGTTGTCTACTAGTTCCCGAAGTTAACAGACTTGGAAAATGTAGTTGAGTTACTTGTAAGGCCAAGCACCTTGTGGTAGAAAGAGAATGCAGGTATAAGGGTCCCGGTTCGAGCCCAGGCTCCCCACCTGCAGGGGAGTCACTTCACAAGTGGTGAAGCAGGTCTGCAAGTGTCTGTCTTTCTCTCCCCCTCTGTCTTCCCCTCCTCTCTCCATTTCTCTCTGTCCTATGCAACAACATCAGTAACAACAGCAATAATAACCACAACAATAAAACAAAAAGGGCAACAAAAGGAAATAAATAAATATTAAAAAGGGAAAAAAAGTGTTGGTCTGCTTCTAAATTCTGCTTCTAAGACCCCTTCTGTGTCAGTGGTTTAATCCCCCCTGCTTAACACTGTATTCTATTTACATAACCACTGTTAACTAAGCACCGCCCTGCCTCCAGGGCATTGGTTTAATCCTCACTGTTTTCATGCTTTTTCCTTCTCCCCACCCCCTATCCTACGTACCTCCTCTTCAGACCTGACTCTTCCGCCTCAGGATATACAAGGACAGGGTTGTGATTAGAGAGAGCTTAGATTGCTCTGCGTTCCACATAAATAAAGACTGAACTGCGTACCACTCAGCCAGGAGTCCCTGGTCATCTGTCTCCTGCCCACGAAGCTAGCCCAACAAAAAGAAAGAGAGAAGGCAGACAGCAACAGTAAATGGACCAGTTAGGTGCAGGGTAAGAAGTTAGAAGTTAACCAACTTGTATTTGTTTTTGTTTATCCCCAGCAAAGTCTTTTCCCTGGAAGGGGTGAAGGGGTTGAAGGTAGACAAAGTGTTATTTTGAGGAGGTGGGGATCTGATCGCTTTAAGAAAGCAAGTGAAGACTGCAGATTAGTTTATATTCTGACAGGCTGGAGTTTTCTTCTAAACACACTGTGGAAAAGCTTCTTATAGCCTGTCTCAACAAGACTTAGATATTGGGCAGATGTTGCATAGTAACAGTAAGGAAATCCAATCCATAAAATACACTTTAAAATATATAGTCTTCACACTTATGTCCAAGACAACGGTATGACCCTATTAGTCCTGAGAACTTATAAAACCTGCAGTTTGTCGGAAATTCTGTTGGTTATATCCAGCTGATATCAAAGGCACATTTATTAGTAAATCTCCAGGTGAACAGGTACACTCTTCTTGAGAATTCAGAGGCATTTCATCACCACTTTTCCAACAAAAATTTGATCTGTGACACCTACATCAAAAAGTCGTATCGGGCTTGACATTTCTTTTATATTGCTGTTCTCCTGCATGTGTATGTCTTACTTGTGTACAGAGACCCTGTTTTATTTAAGTCCCTGCTCAAATTCTCTCTTTGTCCGTTGCCTCTATAGAACTGAGTTCTGTCTGGAACATCTCTGGACATTAAGGCATAGTGTTTACCCAACTTCAAAATCAGACCAGAGTCTAAATCAATAAGTACTAGCATCAGCACAATGCATGAAAAATAGCCATAAATTTAAGAATTTTACATCAGGTTTTGAGAAGCTACTATGGACACCCAGCAATATGCTTTATTTTTAAGATGGTCAAGTGTCTCAGACTTTAGATATAGGGTGATTCCTTCTTGCTGATGAGATCTTTTTGCAATCACAGACATTGGTAGGGTTCCCGCCCTCTTCTTTAATTTTCACCTCTCCTCACCACTCATAGTATGTTTTTCACCCATATGCATATGTGAAAGATAAAAGACATACTTCATTCACCGACTACAGGTTGACTTGCAGTGACAAACTAGATCTGAGTCCATGCTTTGACAGCTGCATTTTCCTGTAATACAGGCTAGACTGACAATTCCCAGACTAAGTCTTTTAATTCCTATGCATGTTTGCTTTTTCAGCATCAGGTAGATCTGCATTTTACTAGCATACAAGTATTTGCCTGTTTTATGTTTCCTGCTTCCATTTAACAAGTTTTATTAGTGATTAAATAATGATCCACAAGATTGTGGAATAAGAGGGGTACAATTCCATACAATTCTCACCACAAGATTTCCTTATCCCATCCCCTCTATTGGAATCTTCCCTATTCTTTATCCCTCTGGGAGTATGGACTATATATATATATATATATATATATATATATATATATATATATATATTATCTCCAGTGTTATTGCTGGGGTTCACTTCCAGCATTCTGAATCCACTGATCCTGGTAGCCACTTTTTTTTTTTTACCATTTTATTGCATAGGACAAAGAAAAGTTGAGAGGAGAGGAAGATGGGGGACACCTGGTGATCCTCTTCACTGCTTGTGAAGTGACCTTTCCTGCAGGTTTTGGGACTTTGTTAGAAAGTGAACTACCTGAGATGAAATTAGAGTGTACTATAAAAGGAAAGGTCTCACCCGAGTAATGAAGCTGAAGGGTTGTCATTCCACAGGAACTGCTGTGTCTCCTACAAAGTAGTGTCTCTGCTGGCAGTCTCTGACTCAGGTTAGAGACCCAGAGACAATCCAGGGCTGGGAGGTGATGTCTCCGTGCCGGCTGGGCAGGGCTGGCTGACCTGGCTCACCCTCCCGGCCTAAACAGTGGGAAGCGGGGCCGGTGGTGCTGCACCCAGAGGAGCCCCTTGACCACGAGCTGTGACCTGGGTCCAAGCCGCTGGTCCCATCTCTGGGGGAGGCTTCCTGAGCAGCAGAGTCGTGCTGCAGGTGTCTCTCTCTGTCTCTGAGTCTCAGCTTCCATCAAAAACAGAAAAGAAAAGAGGGACCAGCAGCTGTGGGGTTGTGCAGACACAGAACCTGAGCGATAACCCTGACGGCAAAGCTGAATCACACAAAAGGGGCCCCGCGCCACCATAAGCCAGAGGTGATCAGTGCTCTGGGTTACCACAAACAAAAACCAGGAAAATGAAAGAAAAGAAATAGGGAGTGACGGCATCACAGTCTGTTGGGTGATGCTCTACTTAGTGCTGATATAACCAAGGGTAGGGGGTGGTGAGCGAGGGGGAGGGGGAAATAGCAGAATGAAGATAATGGGGGGGGGTCGAGTGTAAGGAGAGAATAGGGACAAGTTTGAAGAGAAAATTGGGGAGCCAGTGTTGGGGAGGGGCATGGGCAAGGAAGGGGCAGGGGCAGGGGAGTAGGAGTGGCTGCGGGTAAGGTTCACGGAAGGAGGTCCAAGACAGAACTGAGAGCGAGATCCAGAGCCAGTGTAAAGAGAGTGAGTGTGTGCTGCTTGGAGGTGGTGTAAGGTAGCTAGCGTCCTCTACAGGTCACCAAGGGCTTCCAGGGCATATGGACAAAGGCTTCAGGCTGGACTGGGCTTTTAATGTGTTTGGTCCCATCATAATGGCCCCCAGAAGGACAACGCAGCAGGGCTGGGCAGTCATGGCCAGTTTTTTTTTTTTTTTTGGAGGGGGTAGGGGTTTCAGCTACATGTTTTGCCCTCAATGGTAACAAAGCCAACAGCTTTATATTATAGGGGTCTCCCTGGGGTTCTTATATGGCTGTGTGACCAAACGCCTTCTGTTCCTGTGGTGACTAGATATTTCTATTTGCTGAATCTAAGCCTGGAGGACCCTTTAGAGCCCTCCCATATCTAGTTGAAAAATCTGTGATAAATTTGCCTCAACACATGTGTCTACTGCCCAAATGAACACAAAGCAGAAATAATTATTGAGTTTGGAATTTTACACCAAAGTAAAAAACTCTGGGGAGAGGTGGGGGTCGATTTTCAGCTCCACTATGTCGGTGGTGGGGTACGGACACAGATCTTTTGTGGCGGGAATGGTGTTAATATATACTCCTATTAACCTATAGTTGTATAACTCACTATTTAATCAATACGAGGGGAAACTAGATTGAATGTCTTGAACTTTCTGATGCATAGGCCCTAGTTCAGAGTATGTATGCTTTCAGTATAAGCATTTAATGTTTCCAATTGATTATCTGATTGAATTGTAATAGTGAGCTTAAATTCTGGATACATTTCTAATAATGACTTTCGCAAAAAAGATATTAAATCAGGCATAATCTTAGACCAGGGAGACTAGAAGCAACTGCTTATATCAGTATATAAGATACAGTTATTTGTTAATAGTATTAAATGACATAAATCATAGTAAGGTCTTATGTGGTACAGTAAATCCTAACCATAGGATTCTCAGAGTCAACCAACTCCCAATGACTTGGCTGTAACTATATTAACTGTCCCTAAACTCCAAGACAGCAGGAACCTTCTTCATTATCTTTGAGGCCCAGATTCCCTCCCAGTCCTGGAAGGTCTGGGGTGGGGCTCATTTTCCTGCAGGCTTCTCTCAAGTCAGACCATTTGATCCTGCATCTGCTCATCTCAACCAAAGCATCACAGCCAGTGCCAACTGGACATGTTTCACTTCGGAAGGTGTCAAAAGATACCAGATATGAGATATCAACTCTTCAGCTCCATTACTCTGGTGAGCCCTTTCCTAGCTCATAGGACTCCTTAGTTTCATTTTAGGTGGTGCACTTCCCAACAGAGTTATAGAACCTAGATGTAGATCAGGGCCCAAGAGATAGAGCATATATGCACGTGTATCCAGAAGTTAGGGGAAAATATAGACCTTAAAGCAGAAGTGTGCAATAGTCTGCAGTGGCTCAATACATTCAGCAAGCAAGTAGAAAGACCTCAAAAAGACACCATAAAAGACTCAATAATAGCGTTTCTGTTTAGACCGAGATGCTCTCCTTACCACCACCATAAAAGACTCGATCATAGCGTTTCTGTTTAGACCTAGGTGCTCTCCTTACCACTTCCTACTTCATTTTCCTCAGTCATTCTGAGGCTAACCTTGTCAGACAAGGTAAGGACTACAAAAGCTGGATAAGGACAAGAGACTGGCACACTTTAATGATGGCTCTTTAGTCACAACCAGGCCACCCCATCACCTGGGGCCCTAGTCAGGGAGTCCTGGGATTCCCACACAGACATGATGGGGTCTAGACCTCTAACAGATCCCTCTCTCCACTGTCACTGGTCATCTCCATCAGGAACAACATCATAAACCCTCTTGTGGGCCAAGGATCTTGTCCTCAGTGAAAAACAATAATGGTAGGGATTGCCCCACTCTCCAGAGGGAGGCTGGGTCAAAAAACTCTGCTACTGGAGGAAGACTGGTCCTGAAAGGAGAGCAGCCTAGAATGTTCCTGGCTATGACCACGGAATTCCAACTCAGTCATACATGGATGAAGAGGTCGTACAGGAGAGCCCCAGATCAGATTAATGTGGTTTATAATTTAAGGTATTTATATATTTTTCCTATTTGGGAGCTACTCTTTGTCCTGATGCAGCTTTCTAATCTTATTCCCAACTCTGACACCATCTCCCCAGATAATACCTTTAGCCCACCTGCATGTTAACTGATGGACTCAGGCACAGACTGGTAAAGTGATGGGCCCCTTGGAATATGCCTAAAATAGACTTCCTATCTTTTTCCCGAAAGGCTGACCCCAAATCTCATCTGTTATCTTTGTCCTTAGGTTGATGATTATTAAACAGGTTGATGATTATTAAACAATGTGTTCTGCTTTGTATCTTAATACCTTTTCAGACACCATGTTGCACTTGCTACCATGATGCCAACCTGACTTCCCTGGGCAGACGACCTCACCAGTGTGTCCTGGAACCCCACCTCCCCAGAGCCCTGCCCCACTAGGGAAAGATAGAAACAGGCTGGGAGTATGGACCGGACCTGTCAATGCCCATGTTTAGCGAAGAAGCAATTACAGAAGCCAGACCTCCCATCTTCTGCATCCCATAAAAATATTTGATCCAGACTCCCAGAGGGAGAAAGAACAGGGAAGTTTCCAGTGGAGGGGATGGGATATGAAGCTGGGGTGGTGGAATTGTGTGGAATTGTGCCCCTTTTATCCTCTGGTCTTGTTGATCCTGATTAAATCAATGATTAGAAAAAAAAAAAAAAAAAACTGAACATCATGCCAAAGTTTAGGATATTTAGTGAACATGGGAAAGTTGAAAAATAAAAACAGTTCCCTAATTTTGCCATCCTAGAGAATATTTCATAAGTTGAGATACATCTCATTTCAGTCTTTTTTTCTTTTTCATTTTTTTTTTTTGATGTACTACAATTAAATTAAAGAGAATTTCTTTCTCTTTGATGATTCCATATTTTGTTATTACTGACTTTATAGCATCTAGAATGACTTTAGGAAGTATATAAGGAGACTATTTACTGGACACAGTATCTCCAATTTCCACTAGGCTTCAGATTTTACAGGTAAAATGGTTTTTATTGGAAAACCTATCTCAGAATAGCAGAGACTGACCTGTCCCGCTAAGAGAGAGAGCTTGCTCCCTTCCATCTGGTCAGTGTGATGGTGGAGTGGAAGGACTGAGAGACACAGGGACACCCACCCCCCGCCTTCCCCATCTAGAGACATCACAGGGCCCAGCCTGGTGCTCTCTTCCCAGTCCAGCACTGAAGGAGCTCCTAGCCCAGCCCAGCTCTCTCTCCCCAAGGCTGAGGTGGGGGTGACCAGGGCAGCCCCAGGGAGTCCAGGGGCCTGCCCCTCAGTGGACAGAGAGGAGGCTGTTGAGCCAGTGTTCTTGCTGGGATGGGCGGGCTGGGTATAACAGGCCCACTTCCTGGGTGTCCCTGCTGGGTGCTGGGTGCTGGTGTCTGAGCCAGGCCGCCACTCCCACCTTCCGACTCCCTCTGTCACTGCTGCTCCTACAGCCTCCCCCTGGGCCCTGCCCCTGGGCACAACTTGTGTCCTGCTGCCCCTGCTCTGTGCCTCCTTCCCTGAGGAACTCTCACTCCCTGAAGGGACGGCCCTTCCCTCAGCCTCCTCCTGCACTGACTCTGTGGGGTCCTCATCCACCAGGAAGGCTGGTCTGGGAGTCCCCACAAGACCCTGCAGACCCCCTGGATGAGGACGCTCATGGGGGTGGGGAGGGAGCAGAAGCAGCAGCTCCTTTTGGACTTGACTCTGACTGGGCCCTGGGAAGGTCCCCATGGCGGGGAGCCCTGAGGGGAACAGGGGACTTCTCACTGGAGCTGGGGCAGGGCAGGCAGAAAGGGAGAGATTCAAATTATCTATATTAATTATTTAATTTATTATTTCATTTTTTAATGGTCACCAGGGTTATACTGAGGCTTGGTGCTGGCCGAAGGAATCCACCACTCCCTGTGGCCATATTTTTCTCTCTATTTCATTTGAAAGGACAGAAATTGGGTGGGAGGAGGAGATAGAGAGGGAGGCAGAGAGAGACATTTTTAGGTCTGTTTCACCCCTTGTGTGGTGACCCCTCCTGCAGGTGAGGAGCAGGGGCTCGAACCCAGGACTTTGTGCTTGGTAACTGGTGTGCTAAACCAAGAGCACCCCACCCGGCCCCCATCTCACGGTCTCAGTATGTTTGTTATGTTACCTTTTGCTTTACAGACCGTTACCCATGACTCCTCTCTCTTCTAGTAACTGTCACTCACGTTAGTTTGACACTGAGCCATCTTGTTCTGCACTCGGTTACATGGATAACGTCTAGCCTGGCTGTGTTTAATAAACAGACACTTCTTTAGATGGTTTTAGGCTCATGGCGAAATGGGTAGAGAACACTGAGTCTTAAGCCCCCACGTACACTGAATATAGTAAGTAGCATTCTTGGCCGTGACTGTTCTTTCCGATGTAAATGCCACTGGAGGCTGTTCTTGCATTACTTTACAACGGAAGCAGGCCTGCTCATGGTGGTGGTGAAGAGGACACTGTTTCTGTTCACTGCTAGCATCCCCCCCCCCCCCCAACTGGCAACTCCAGTGGCAGAAAAGCCGGGGGCCTTGGACAGGAGAAGTTTCTCTGTGTCTCTGAAGACACAGAAAGACAGTTTCCTGACCCAGTAGAGACGTTTGCCTGGGCAGAGGGGACAATGCCTCAGGCCTGTCATGTCCAGGGAAAACTTGACTTAGTGTCTCGGCAAGGGAGGCCGGGCTACCCTACAGGGGTTTGTGAATCTCTGCATTGAAGACAGGCTTTTCTACCCCATTATAGCAAGTGTGTAATAATATCTTGAAAGGATTTCTCTCTAAGGGCAAAGAAGGATCTTTGCAGTGTAGAGGTGGAGTGGGGGAGTGGATAGTCAAAGAAGTATCCCTCAGTTCTTTCTCTTTCAGATAGATTTTAATACAGATCGATCCATACAATAAACATGAAAGAGACTGTAAAATTTCTAGAAAGAAGTAAAAGACATTCTCTAGCATAGGATAAGCAATGAATTTACAAATACCTTGAAAAACAGCAGACTTTATGTGTCTCAGTGGTGAGATTCAATCTTAAGATGCTTAGGGGTTGTTTTAACTCACTATCTTTGAAGTCTTAGGTCTATTAGAAAAAAAAAAAGAAAGAAAGAAAAGAAAGCTGATAGAAACTGGAAAACCAAGACCGTCATTAGAAAGAAAGAAGTCAATATCTCCTGCAGAGTGACCTTAGTCCTGCCTTCATCACCTTCTGGTCATTAAATTGACCTTTTACCAAAAGACACAGTCGGGTGGCTCACCTTGGGTCCCCTGTGCCCACATGTAAGCCTGGCAGATGGTCCTGAGAGCTCAGGGATCTGGCACAAGCACGACCTCCTCCTGACCCAGACTTCCTCCACACTTCCCCTTTCCAGAAGAGGGAGTTTGGCCCACGGGGAACGTTTGCTCCATAAGCATTTCTCTGCTTAACCAGCCTCTCTCTCCGCACTGTACTGCACCACCCTCTCTCACAGTAGCTCGGGAATGATGGATGGTCCCTGAAGAGCCCAGAGAGGCAGCAGTCAGCTGCAGTGGGACCCCTCAGTAGGCAGAGTAGCCCAGCCTCCGCCTTGATCATCAGGGTGCCGAGAGGGAAGCACTTCTGTGTCTCCTCTTGAACCAGGATCACCAGATGTCTCTGTGGGTCTGGCAAGCACCTTCTCTAATGTGGTTGGTCTCTCTGCTTTCACTGAGGCGGGTTCTCAGTGGCTTCCCTCACCTGGAGCTGTTCAGATGGCGGCCACAGTGGAGTGGGGCAGTAACCTTCTCTGCTTTCCTCCTTGTGCTCCTGGGACACTGGTGGTTGTTGGGCACCAGTGGCAGACTGTGCACGTTTGGTGGTCACCGTGCTGAGTAAGGCACATGGGGTTAGATCAAGCACGAGCAGAAATGGTGCTCTCAGGAGACAGGGAGGGAAAATGCACAAGG
The DNA here is from genome assembly GCF_950295315.1 of Erinaceus europaeus. NCBI lineage: Eukaryota > Metazoa > Chordata > Mammalia > Eulipotyphla > Erinaceidae > Erinaceus > Erinaceus europaeus. The sequence continues at coordinate 63,666,314 of NC_080180.1, read as the reverse complement.
CTGCTTGTGGCCTGCCTCATGTCTGCAAACTTGATAGAGTTGTTAAAAATATGGTAACTGGGGGCCGGGCAGTAGTGCAGCGGGTTACGCACACGTGGTACAAAACACAAGGACCAGTGTAAGGATCCCGGTTCAAGCCCTGGCTCCCCACCTGCAGGGGAGTCACTTCACAAGTGGTGAGGCAGGTCTCAGGTGTCTGTCTTTCTCTCGCTCTCTCTCTGTCTTCCCCTCCTCTCTCCATTTCTCTCTGTCCTATCCAACAGCAATGACAGCAATAACAACAACACTGATAGACAGCAAGGGCAACAAAAGGGAAAAAATGGTCTCTAGGAGCAGTGGATTCATAGTGCAGGCACGGAGCCCCAGCAATAACCCTGGAGGCAAAAAATAAAATAAAATAAAAATGTTCTCTATGAGAGTCGACTTAGCCAAAACAGGGCTAGAAATGAACAGCAAAAGAAGTATCAACATATTTTTAATAGTCTCATTATTCCACAAGAACCCAAATATTTAAAATAGCAACCGTGCAGTTATGGTAGATCTTGCAAATCTTTGTCGTTGCTCAAGAACATGGTAACAGTTGCAGTTTTGTTACCCAGAGCGTACTGGTGAAACCGGTGTTTCTATTTCCAATAAACTTAGACCTGAGGGACTGAAGCATAGCTGAGTTGAAGAGCTGGCTAGACTCAAGTACCTGGGTTAATTGTCTGTTTATAGTAGTGGCTGCAAGGCCTGGAACTTGTCTCACCCTCCCAGGAATTCAGAACAGAACAGCCCACACTCAGCAGTCCCTTCATTTAGATTGATTGGTTAGGAGAGAATCACTCTGGTTTGTATCTTTTCTCTCCCTCTCCATCTATCTTTTTATTTTTAATTTTATTAGTAATTTAGTATTGTTTTACAAGATTATAGGTCAACAGAGGTATAAATCCTCTCCCTTCCCACCACCAGGGTTCTGAATCTTGTCTCCCCACTGCAAGCCGCTGCAGTTCCCCTAAGGTTGTAGACATGGGCCAACCATCATCTCTACAAACATCTGTCTGCATTTATATGTAATTGCCCCTTTTCCCCTGATCCAATCTGCTCTTCCCCTCCAAGCCACTTATGACAACATGACTACTTCCACATGGTCCTCTCCTTTTCCTCCTCTCTCCCCTGGGTGCTGATGGAGCTGGAATTCAGAGCCTTCTTCTCTTCTTCCTCCTCTCACTTCTCCCCTGCTGGGAGTATGGATCAAGGAAGCTTGTTTGGGGGCCCAGAAGGTGGGAGTTTTTGGCTTCTGTAATTGCTTCTCCGCTGGACTTGGATGTTGACGGGTCGATCCATACCTCCAGCTTGTTTCTATCTTTCCCTAGTGGGTCTCTCTCTCTCTCTGTCTGTCTCTCTCTCTGTCTCTCTGTCAGTTTGAATGATAAAGTAGCTCTCAATTGTGAAATCACACACGTGTGAGGATTCTGTTCCACAAAAATAAAACAAACAAACAAATGCAAATGGAATTATTCTTTGTTTCTATTATTTCATTTCGTTTTACCAGAACACTAATCATCTCTGGCTTATGGTGGCACTGGGGGATTGAAACTGGGACTTTGGAGCCTCAGGTATGGAATAGTGTTTAAAATAGGTGATTTCGTACTGCCCCCCCCCCCCGGAATTCTTATACCTAAACACACACACACACACACACACACATTAAGACTAAATTAAGACTTCAATCTCCTTGTTTGAATTTTTATATTAGTATCTATAATCATTTCTGCTGAGCAGTCCAGAGCAATTCCTCAATGAGAGAGAATGATTGTTGGGTAACAAAGTCTCAAATACTTCTTCCCTTTCCATAAAGAGCAAGCCACTGTGTGCCTGTCACTCCCTCTTTCCTTTAGAACAGCCACATCTACTCTTCAGAAGGGTAGAGTCCTCAATGCGTTCTTTCTCAGGTCTGGTCTGTGGACTCCCAGATTCTCCTCATCTCACAACTTTCCTAGCCTGTGTCTCAGGAATTTCATTCTGACCTCTTTTCCCCAAACACTCATTCCTTTCTCTGAATTTCAAGCCTCTACTTCCAGTGGAGATTACAGCTTAAAGTCTCCCATAAAGAAGTGACCTTACGGGGGTCGGGCGGTGGCGCAGTGGGTTAAGCGCAGGTGGCACAAAGCGCAGGGACCTGCATAAGGATCCCGGTTCGAGCCCCTGGATCGCCACCTGCACGGGAGTCGCTTCACGGGCCGTGAAGCAGGTCTGCAGGTGTCTATATTTCTCTCCCCCTCTCTCTCTGTCTTCCCCTCCTCTCTCCATTTCTCTGTCCTATCCAACAACAAAGCAACGTCAACAACGGCAATAATAACCGCAACGAGGCTGCAACAACTAGGGCAACAAAAAGGGGAAAAATGGCCTCCAGGAGCGGTGGATTCATGGTGCAGGCACCGAGCCCAGCAATAACCCTGGAGGAAAAAAAAAAGAAAAAAAAAAAAAGAAGTGACCTTACTGAGGTCATTGTAAGCTCTTGATAAACACATGACAGGAGCAGGTCTTTACACTGTGTATCGCCAAGGACAAACCACTAGTGACACACATGGGACAGCTTTTCTTTTTCCTGGTTGAAAATGTTATATTTACTTTAAATAATAGATACTTTCCTACCAACAGAAAATAAGTCAAAGAGATCAGGCTGTAGGCACTTTTTGAGAGCTAAGAGAACCTGCAGTCCTATGCATGGTGAGGGAGCATTTCAGTTGGTTTTCTGTTTAGGTAAAAACCTTACAGGTCTCAAGAATTCTTCATAGAGTGGGATGGGTAGATATAATGCTTTGCATTTTTAAATCTCTAAATTTATAATATTCACCTATTATAAGAAGGAGACAAAATATTTTTGTTGACGCTACTTGTGTTTTTCTTAGAGGTTGAAACTAATTCTTGTAAGTGGTTTTCTTAGACATCATCAGATTCTCTGTTTAAGTTGAGTTAATTAAAACTCTAGCATATTAGGCACCATCATATCTTTTTCCAGTGTTATTTGCTTAGGAATTCACACATTAGAAATGTATATAGTGACCCAGGGAAATAGCTCAACTGGTGGAAACATAGCACTTACTTGCCTACAGCTTCCAGTTTGGTTTCCATAGTCATAAGTACGCTGTGGTTTCCATCTCTCTCTCTCTCTTTCTCTCTCTCTCTCTCTCTCTCTCTGTCATCTCTCATCTCTACCTCTCTAGACCTATTCACTGCCTCTGTGTCTTCAGGAGAGATTCATTGACTGAGAAGTATCTGTCTTCTGGCTTCTATGTTTTACATATCACATTGAGATAAAAAAAAAATAGAAAGAAACAAACAAAGGTTCCCTCTACCATGGCTTGTGCTGGCTTACACTACACAGTACTGGTTTTCTTTCTTTCAATACTGTAAATTGACAGCGGTTCTTGAGATGATCAGGGTCAAGGAAAAGATCAACAGTAAGACCAGATTAAGTGATTTGGGGAGATAGTCTAGTTCCGTGGGCTTTTTCCTTCTTTGACATGTCTGCTCTCATTATTCAGCCATTCGCTTAATGAGGCAGTACTGTGACTTCAGTGTAAGACAAACCCTGATTTGCTGCCAATATCTCCTAGCCCTGTGCAGCTTCATTGGCACAGTGTTCAGCACTTGATGGATGGACTCCAGTGTCACTCCCCACTCCCTTTAGCTGCCTTAATTCTCCTATCACTGTCATCATCCAAGACAAATATCTGTTCATTGTCTGAGTGTCACAGCAGACTGCAAGGTTCATGGAGAAAGCATGACCCCAGGTGTTTGTCAGTGCATCTCGCTACCCCTGGAGACTGGTGCACAGTAGGTGCTCCAGAATATTTGCTGAAACGTGTGCGTGTCCTCACAGGGACGTGGCCGTTTACTAAGCCCCAAAGACGGAAGAGAGCCTCTTACAAAGAACACTCAACCACATGTTCGCCTGTCCTGTCACTAGCATGTAAACCCCTCTCTACAGAATAAAGATCCCCCTCACTTTCTTGTCACATATATTCTGAGCAATAACGGTTGTGTCAACTCAAGTTGCATGTCAGCGCCACATTGAATTCACTGTTGATTGCTCTTAGGTGACATAATTGTGTGTGAATTCTCGTTTGTTGCCGATATACTTTCCCAACTCCGTCTGGGAGAGTCAATTGCTTGCTCATTATTAGCCGTCCCATTCGTTGTCTTTCTCTTAATGTAGGCGATCCTTAGTGCTTCTCATAGATTTCCTCTCATTTATGATAAATTACAGTGCTGTAAAGTCATGTCTATGTCAACGTGTTGTTATGGAGGTTCCTCTCCAGTTGCCATGAAGTTTTGCCTTGGCCATTAGGCCTCAGGAGGCAGTGACCTTAAAATCATGCACAGCTGGGGCAGTCCACTTGTCATTCTAAGAAAAATAGCCGTTCAGTATGATGCACGTTTGACAGTAAGATGGGCAAAAATAGCAATGCAGATAAGTGTATTTGAATGCAAATTAGATCAGCATATTCAAAGATCCAACTTTCTGAAGTGAAAACTCACATAGAATACCCTCTACAGTGGAAAAGACTTGACGGTTTTAGAGCTTTAGTGAAAGAAAAAAGAAGGATTTTGTTACAGGTAGAATTTCCTGCACTAAAATTCTGTAAACTTAAGTTGAAGTTTTGCTACATATATATCCTAACATTAAATAGTAGGACAATATAAAAAATGTGTTTAACATGGAAAATATTCCCCACTGTATCCTGCTAGGTAATTTTGTGAAATAATTCTGCAGATAAAACACAGATTAGGAGCGGCATATGTGTGTGTGTGTGTGTGTGTGTGTGTGTGTGTGTGCATGCGTATTCCCTAGAATTGCTAACTTCATGAATTTCCTCAGTGAATTCAGCTGTCTCTCCCATCCTATTCCATTTTAAATACCTGAAGAGGGGACAGTAGCTGAATCCAGTCTCAAGAGTTCTAAAGGAAAGTTCTAAAGAAAGTTATTGTAGAAATTCACCTTTCTAGGGAACTAAACAAGAACACCAGAAGTGACTCCTAATGGTGGGAAGGTCCCTACGTTGGGGGTGAGAGGGTCATGCAGACACCTATCACAGGGACTGAGAAATTGTATTCATGTGTCAACAATGGCACTGTAAGTCATTAATCCCCCAATAAAATGATGAGAAAAAGTCACACGTAATATAATCTTAGATTGTTACTTAATTCTAGGACATCCTTTTTATTGAGAAAATACACTTGTCAGGAAGGTTTTGTTAATATGTATTACTGTGTTTTTCCAAGGAAGTATCAGAATTTTTTAAAAAAATTAATAAATGAAGCCTGAAATAGGTCCCATTTACAAGCTGAAATCATTAGAAAAATAGGGTTGGTAATATGGACTTCTACAATCCCTTTTTCTATTCAAAGAAAAAGTCTTTTTTTTAAAGGTTGACTGGTGGATTTTCATGACTGAGAGCGAGAGCCCATGTACTTGGAGGAGCCAGGGATGGAGGCTGAGACCACTGGTGTCTCCCGTGCCCTGACTAAAGCCTTTGCCAAGCCCCCAAATATATTTGCATGCATTCTGTGTGTATTATATAACATGTATGTATACACATATGTTCATTTGTGAAGTAAATAGACGTTCACTGTACAAAATGGTTAAAATACAAAGTTGTAAGTAGATTATAAAACTCATCTCCAATTCTGAGAGTTTAGAGATAGTCTTGGTTAGATTAATATTTTAGTTGTTTATTTTTTATACAATTTATAGATTTCTGCATGGTTAGATAATTTTGCTTCTTAAAAATGAACACATTTTAATGCAAAGTTTTTTTAAGTAACCTTTTTCATATATTTATAATATATAAATCCATTTACACAAATTAAATTCCATTTTAAGAAAACCATATATATAATCACAGGAATGTCACAGCTCTAGGCTGATTTTTTTTTCAAATAGTAAGAGATAGATAATAGAGGCCAGAAGGTGGCTCACCTGTTTACGTGCACACATTACAGTGTGCAGGGACTTCGGTTCAAGTCTCTAGTGAAGCAAGTGTCTCTCTGTCTCTCTCCCTTTCTAACTCCATCTCACCTTTCAATTTCTCTGTCTCTCCCCAATAATAAATAAAAAATAAAATTAAAAACAGAGATAGTGATAAAGATATCACAGCACTGAAAGTTCCCTCCGTGTGGTGGGAGCCAGACTTGAACCTGAGTCTCATACATGGAAAAGTTGCACTTAGTGCAACTTAGTGAGCTAGTCCCTGGCCTCGCCACATTCTTACAAGATAGAGTTAGAAAGCTGAGGACAACTGGCTGCTTTATAAGATACTGTCACTTAATGTTTTGTGAAAATCTTGTAACACACGGGTCATAGTATAGTAACCACATTTAGCAATTTGTCCAATGTCCGATTTAGTTTTTTCTTATCTCACCATTATTCTTACAATCCTTAGATTAGGAAACATACGCAAACTCCTAACAGGAGAAGTGCAACTTGAGGCTAGGAAATATGAATGCACTCTTCTCATAATGCACTTCTTCTCACAGATTGAAATGTTGGGTAGAATGCTCTGCTGGGGGTCTGTGGGATGCTGTGCCCCCTGCAGAGGTGAGTTTGACATAGAGCGTGAGTAGCTTCTTGTCTCCATAGAAGCATGTAGAATTTTACTTAGCAATCCTGCTTCTAATAACACCTCCTGAATCTGCACATCTATGAAAAACCATATTTTTTTCATCAAAATATTGTGAACAATCCAAGTAATGCTTCAAGAGGAGAGTTTGGAGGTTGGGGAAGACAGCATGACGGTTATGCAAAAGCCTTTCAACCCTGAGGCTGGGAGCTTGCAGGTTCAGTCCCCTGTACCACCATGAGCCAGAACTGAGCAGTGTTCTGGTCTTGTTCTTTCTCTGTATTTTTGCTCTTTCTCATTAAAATAGAATAAAGGAAATGAATAAAATGTGGTAGATTATTCCATTTTCTAATACTGGCTAGAACATAAGAGTGAAATCAAAGAAAATTTTTCAACTGAATAAGTAAGTTATTCCATGTAATTTTCATTGTAATTAATAGACACGACGCTGTGTACATCTGTAACGCTTCTGTAAAACATACCTGTAATGGAGTATCGCACCAAGTAAGAAGCTGTAGGTGGGGTGGAGAGTAGACCCTCAGCTCCATTATGGGGGTGTGGGGATAGGGACAGGGACCTTCGGTAGCAGAAATGCTGTTAATATGCACTCCTGCTAGCATACAGTTTCATAAATCACTAGTTCATCAGTATGAGAGGAGGAAAACAAATTGAATGTCTCTAGATTTTTAATGCATAGACTTCAGTTCTGAATGTATATTTCTTTCATCTTAGTACTGAAGGTTTCAAATTAGCCAACTGATTGAATTTTCACACAGGCTTCAATTTTTAATGAATTCCTAATAATAACCTTTTTTTTGAAACCTATAATCTTAGACCAGGGAGACCAGAAGCAACCAGTCTTACCGGTGTATAAGATATAGTTAATTTGTAAATAGCATGAAATGACATAAATCATGCTAAGATCTTGGATAGTACCTCTGGAAGGTCCTGGGGGATTCATGGGGAAGTGGAGTTGGGAGACAGAAACTTATCTTTTAAGGAAGGCCGTCTGTGAACAGAGACTCTAACAGAAACTTATCTTTTAAGCAAGGTCTTCTGTGAACAAAGACTCTATGGCCATGCCAGTAGCAACCTTGAGGGCACATGTGGCTCCCCACGTGTACCCATAAGTTAAGGGAAAACATATACCTTCAAGTAAAAGTACACAGTAGTCTGCAGTGACTCAGTAAGTGCAGCAAGAAAGTAGAAAGACCTAAAAAGAAGCACAGAAAGTACTTAAACAGTTTCTACTTAGAGGTAGATACCTTCATCTATTTCCTATTTCACTTCCCTCAGTCACTCTAAGTCTAACCCAGTCAGGTAAAGTAAGGATCACGAATGCTGGATGAGGGCAAGAGACCAGTGTACTGTGATGATGGCTATCATGCCACCCCCATCACCTGGGGTCCTAAGCAGGGAATCCTGGGATTGCCACATAGATGGGATGGGCCTGGTCTGGCAAATCCCTCTCTTCCCCGTCACTGGTCATCTCCATCAAGAACAACATCAAAAATCCTCTTGTGGGCCTCCACAGCACCTTGCCCTCAATGTGGAACAGCAGGGGCAGAGACTGCCCCGTGGACTGTGAGCTCAGACCTACAAGGATGCAGAAGTCACACAGGCTCCTGTGCTAAATATGAAGACCTGTGCCCTAGGGCAGATCAATGGGGTTTACATTTTATGGTATTTACATACTTTCCCTATATTCGCGAGCTACTCTCTGTGCTAATACAGCTCTCTAGTCCCAATTCCCAACTCTGACACCATCTTCTCAGACAGTATTTTTAGCTCATGTGCATGTTAGCTGTTGGACTCAGGCAAAAATTAGTAAAGTCACGGGCCTCTTAATATGCCTAAAATAGACCTCCTAGCTTCTTCCAACACAAATCCCCAAATCTCATCTGCAATTTTCTTACATTTAGGTTGATGATTATTAAACACTTCGTTCTGCTTTATATCTTAATGCTTTTCAACCACCAAGTTATAAATGCTACCATGATGTAAATGCTACCTGGCTGGGCATCCCTGGGCAGGCGACCTCACCAATGTGTCCTGGAACCTCCCCTCCCCAGAGCCCTTCACCACTAGGGAGAGAGAGAGACACAGGCAGGGGGTGTGGGTCCACCTGTCAATGCCCATGTCCAGTGAAGAAGCAACTACAGAAGCCAGACCTTCCACCTTCTGCATCCATAAAAATATTTGATCCATACTCCCAGAGGGATAAAGAACAGGGAAGCTTCTAGTGGAGGGGGTGGGATATGGAGTTCTGGTGGTGGGAATTGTGTGGAATTGGAGCCAACTATTTGATCCCTAACCACCCCCACCCCGAATAAAAGCAATATTACTTCATTTACAATAAGCAATACAACAGAAAGTTGACTTAGCTATCTGAGTGGGATGAGATAATGTCTTGTGTGCATCCAGTGCTCTTTCCAGACCTTGTCAGGAAACATGGTGCTTCCCTTAGGGACAGGGAGGGAAAACCAAAGGGAAGCAAAACTGGACATGGTGTGTTGCAGCAAAGCAACAAACTTGGGGTGAAAGTGGTGGGGAGAAAGGATGGAATAGAACTGTGACAGCCAGGTGCATAATGACATTATATGCATGTGACTATGATTGCTCTAGAAAGCATTAGTCCCTCAATAAAAAAATAAAACAGAAAATGAAAATGGAGGCGGGTAGATGGGTTACAAAGGGGGCAGGTAGGATGATGGGAACCACTCAGGGACACTTAAGTGGTGAGATAGCAGGGAGTTGATCACCTGGTCATTTGTAGGCTTGAAAGGGCAAGGAGGAGAGAGGACAGTGAGCCAAGAGCACGTGCAAGGGTCTGGAGCACAACCTGGAACATGCTCAGAGAGCAAAGCGTCTGCATAGATGCCAGGAGGCGCTTCGGTGCCCTGAGATGTGTGTGTCCCTCGGTTACTGCTCCCCTAGGGGCAGGTCTGCCAGCCAGCTCTTCATTTGTGCTTAAGATCTTGAGACTCCTTCTTCACAGGCATCTGTGAGTCAACCAGAATCTCCAAGCACTTAAAGATAGTCCTCAACATGGCAGAGAGCAATGTGAAATAAGAGTAAAGAACCCGGGAGTCGGGCGGTGGCACAGTGGGTTAAGCGCAGGTGGCACAAAGCGCAGGGACCTGCATAAGGATCCCGGTTCGAGCCCCCGGATCCCCACCTGCAGGGGAGTCGCTTCACGGGCGGTGAAGCAGGTCTGCAGGTGTCAATCTTTCTCTCCCCTCTCTCTCTGTATTCCCCTCCTCTCTCCATTTCTCTCTGTCCTATCCAACAACAAAGCAACGTCAACAATGGCAATAATAACCGCAACGAAGCTGCAACAACTAGGGCAACAAAAAGGGGGAAAAATGGCCTCCAGGAGCGGTGGATTCATGGTGCAGGCACCGAGCCCAGCAATAACCCTGGAGGAAAAAAAAAATAAAAGAGTAAAGAACCCAAGGGTAGTATGGTTTGGGAGTATAAAGGAAGCATTACCAATGAACATGAACAAAGAAAAGAAATGACAAATAATTTTAATTACTTTTTTTGAAAATCAAAAGATTACTTACAATTATCATTATCAGAAAATTTTGAGCAGGGTTTGAGGTCTAGAAACAAAGAAACAAATCCACTAAGTTCCAGATAAAAGATTATGGTAAAATATTATTGTCAATGATAAAAAATTAAAAAATAGAGTGAGGGAAGAGATAATTGGCACAGGAAATTGACACTGGCATATCTCTCTCTGTCTTCCCTATGTGAACCTCATTATCTCTGTCTCTCTCTAGCTCATAAGAAATAAAATAAATCTTTAAAAAATTAATGATGGGCGACCAGGCGGTAGCACAGCAGGTTAAGTGCATATGGCACGAAACTTATGGACCAGTGTAAGGATCCTAGTTTGAGCCCCTGGCTCCCTACCTACAAGGGAGTTGCTTCACGGGCAGTAAAGCAGGTCTGCAGGTGTCTATCTTTCTCTCCCCCTCTCTGTCTTCCCCTCCTCTCTCCATTTCTCTCTGTCCTATCCAACAACAACAGCAATAATAACAATAACAACAAGGGCAACAAAAAAATGAGAAAAAAATGGCCTCCAGGAGCAATGGATTCCTAATGCAGGCACCAAGCCCCAGCGCTAACTCTGGAGACAAAAAATAAAAATATAAAAATAAAAAATAAAATCATGATGATGGCCAAAGTAAACTAAAACTAAAAGAGAAAATAGATAAAAGAATAATGCCAAAGAGATGTGATAGATGAATCCCAGAAATCAAAGACTGAGGATCCTAGAAGCATTAAACAGGAAAAATGGAAAGGGGAAACATATCAAATACGTATTAAAATGGTGTGCTGTTGAGATGGACACTAAGTTCAAAGCTGACATTACTGATGAATACCGGTTGGAACAGTAAGGGAAATGCAACTCCAAAACACTGTGAGTTTTGACAAATGAGAAGAGAGAGAAGACTTGTCTCTCAGAGAAAAATCTAGTCATCAAAAAGAAATGAAAATCAGACTGTTATGAGCCACTTGAAAGTTAAAAGAAAAATGGCCAAGCTTAAGAAAATAGATCATGCTTTCGCTTTCGATCTAGTTAAACTACCATTCAAGACTATGTATAGAACAAAGGTATTTCAGGTCAGAAATATTCAGAGATATTACATCCAAGTTATAGGCTTATTAGGCATTAGGATGTTCCAATGCAGAATAAAGTATTAAAGGAGAAATATTGGACCCAGTACTAGCAGAACCATGAAAGGAAATTGTAGAAGAGCAACAAAGAATTTCAGATAAACAGCTCTGGGTAAAGTCTTCGGATTTTAACTATTGGAAGAGTTATGGTGCTTATTGGTGGCAGGGATTGAGGAGGGCCCAATCATAACATGCTAGGTCAAAGCCGATGTGCCGCTATGTTCCATCGCTGGGGAGCCAGAGACAACCCGAACTGCCCCTGTGGCTCCAGACAGACTATGACCCACACAGTCAACGACTGCCACCTCTCCAGATTCAAAGGAGGTCTCGAAACTTGACATCAGGCTCAACCTGACGCTGTTGACTGGCTACGGAAGAAGGGCAAACGCTAGAAGAAGAAGAAGAAGAAGAAGAGGAAGAAGAGGAAGAGGAAGAGGAAGAGGAAGAGGAAGAAGAAGAAGAAGAAGAGGAAGAGGAAGAGGAAGAGGAAGAGGAAGAGGAAGAAGGAGAAGGAGAAGGAGAAGGAGAAGGAGAAGGAGAAGGAGAAGGAGAAGGAGAAGGAGAAGGAGAAGGAGAAGGAGAAGGAGAAGGAGAAGGTGGCAGGGAGAGGGTGCACTGGAGAACACAGAACTTTGGTGGTGGGAATGCTGTGGAACTATGCCTCTACTAGCTTATAATCTTGTAAATCACTAATAGAAAAAGAATAGAGTTTTAAAAGGCATGCTTTGAAATACTGACAGGAGGACTAAGATTTGAAGGAAAAGAAACATGGATCATAAAGGTACAGGTTTGAATTGTAAAGTTATAGGATGAGTGTAAAAAGAAATATTTCAGAACTAAAGAAAAGGGGGGAAGGGGAAAGAAGCTTGTAAAGAAAGGTATACTTGCCATAGAAACAAGCTAAGCTGTAGAGTGATTCAGAGCCATACGAGGAGCAGTTGAATCAAAACTCGAATTTCAGCTTGATGACAGAAAACTGGTCTGTGGGCGCACTAGTGACATGGAAGTTGAGTCCTTTGAGAATGAAAGACTCACAAGAAACTACCCAATTGTCGTTGACAATATCAACTGACTTTATTGGAGTGTATACTAATTGTAGTATGTATGTATTTATTTTATAGAGACAGAGAGAAACTGAGACGGAATCGGGTAGACAGAGTGATACCCTTGGCACTGCTTTACCACTCACAAAGCTTCCCCCTGCAAGCGGGGGCTGGGCGCTTGAACGCTGTCTTCTGTGCACTGTCATTTGTGTGCTCAACCAAGTAGGCCACCACCTACCCTCTTATACTTATTCTATAAAGTGACCAAATGTATATTTATGACTGACAGTATGAATAATGGTGCATTTGGAATATGCTTTCACATTCTAGAAATGATCTTTGCAAAGCTCATGACTTTATAAATGTAAATGTGATCTGAAAAGAAAATCAGTTTTAGCTATGATAGATCAAAGTAATGGAATTTGTCTTACGTAAGGCAAATGATGAAGTGACAATCCAAAGTAGAAAGAAGATAAATATGTAATAAAATGTGGTTTACTCTGAGCAGGGAGACGAAAGGCAGAGAAAGATAAGAGAGGTAACTATTTAAATTTTACTACCATTTTCTGCTTAGAAATTTTAATATAGAAAAGTAAATATGGGGCCAGGTGGTGGCACACCTTGTTTAGTGCACATATTAACAGTGCTCAAGGACCCAGGTTCAAGGCCCTGGTCCCCAACTGCATGGGGAAAGCTTCTAGGAGTGGTGAAGCAGGGCTGCAGGTGTCTCTGTCTTTTCCCCTCTCCATCCCCTCTCCTCTGTAAATTCCTATCTAATTAATAAATAAAGAAAAGTAATGATATTAACTTTAAAAACAAAGAAAAAGGCAAAAGAAATATGGGAAATTTGTACAGTAATTGCCAACCCGAACACAATATATCATTTTCTATCTTGTGTGCCAAGGTTATGTTTTTCATTCAAAATCATTTCTAATAAATGCTCATCATTTATTAGAACAAATACCTGCATGCATCCAATATACAATAAGCATGAGCTTTAGGAAGAAGTCCTACTGTAGTTCTCTACCAGCAAGATAAGAAGCTATGAAAAGTTTAACTGTCATTTAGAAAATAAATGGCAAGTTCTAACATGCGGCAATTGACATCTGATCACCTTCTCTTTCTATTCTGTTTAGTCTTCGTTAAATTCTAAGAGCGCCTGATCTCCACATGCCTTTTCCCCACTTAGTCTTTTTCTTCAATGCCACAGAAAACAAGTTGCTAGCAGGGTGCATTTTGACTTTGAGAATGTCTAAGTCTTTACTGCCCTTTTATTATTTACGTTTCTTGTGATGGCAATATCTCTATCAATAAAGGGCACGAGAAGATGACTTCTGCAGAGACATTTATGTTTTCTGCATTGCCTGTGAGTTAAAAACCCGTGGCACTTAAAAAAGAGAGGGAGTTGCTCTTTTGTAGTATCAGTTCAAAAAAGAAATAATCACCTGGGAAATTTTACCCTGTATCTGCTGCAAAGAAGCCCAGCAGAGAAGAAAGCTTTGCAAAACCATAGAAGGCAGTAAATGTCAGGGAAGGTGGGTCATTCTTGCTTGTAACCATAAGGGCATCTCACTTATACTCAAATTCATTGTTATGCTTAGTCAACTATGACCTTATGTCAAGCTGATCTTTGCTCTGTGGAACTTTTAAGTTAAAAACACTAAAAAAGTAACTACAGGTAACAAACTTTGAAATCATATGCTGCTCCTGATTTAGACTAGGTCATTGCAGGATACCACATCAGTAAAATATATTTACAGTTAAAAAGTAAGGATAACGCATCACTTTTTGAAAAAATTAAATTCTAGTTTCATAAAATATAACTCCTTCCAGATACTATTTTTACCTTCATGGACTCTTTAATTTTTTATTGCATTATCTTTATTTATTGCCTAGAGACAGCCAGAAATCAAGAGGGAAAGGGAATGATAGAGAGGGGGCAAGACAGAGAGACACCTACAGCCCTGTTTCACAGCTCACAAAGCTTCCCCCCTGCAGGTGGGGACTGGGGGCCCAAACCTGGGTCCTTGTGCATCCTAAGATGCGTGCTCAACCAGGTGTGCCAACACCCTGCCCCACATTCATGGATTCTTTCATTAAATTTTCTCAACAAAACTTGATATATTCTGATAAGCAAATTCAAGTTAGCTGTCATAAAACTAATAATTTTTTATCTATGCAGTATCAGAGTGCAGTTAACTATCACAGAATTTGAAAGGAAATAGAGAGACATGCACATCAACAGAAAGAAGAAAATGCATTACTTCAAAATATATTTTTATGTTCATGCAATGGTCAAGGTTCGCTAAATAATTTAAATGAAGGAACATATTGATCAAATATATAAACAAGTTTATCTTTTTTTGCTAAACCAAAAATCATCTGACAATGAGATTTAACTTAAATCTCCATAGTACTCAGTGAATACGAACATCAAGGCCTCTAACATGAGACTAAATAAAGTCAAATCAGTTGGATACAGGATGTAACTTGCATGGCTAATACACAGATAGAGAACTTTAGCCAGATGCCAGGACTCTGAGGTCTGATGTGTCTCATAACTGTAGTCTGAAGAGATCTAGAGGTAAGCACAGAAGACAGCCACAGATGGGACAGTGTCAAGTGACTGACCCAGAACTGGGACGGAGTATTTATTGGTTAAATCGTGCATCCCATCAAAAAAGATCAAAGATGTTCTTTTAAGTAAAACATACCTCAGGAACAGATGTCAAGGCACAAATGACAGATAGTTACACATCAATCACATAGATGAAGACCAGGATATGTTTTTCAGAGCAAAAACCTCAGAGTACAGTTAAGGGTGTTTAAAACCTAACTACAGGAGTCATTATCTGAATGTCATCACATCAGGTACACTTCTTTGATGTTGTAAGAAATATTTGGTTTGCCGTTCGGTGTCCATCTTAAGCACACTCTCCAAGCTCTCAGAGTTGATGCCAGATGTCATCATGTTCATGGATGCCTACATGTTGTATTATCATAGGCCTGTGGGCTGGCTAATAGTTAGTTCTTGACCTCTGCCATCCTTCAGACTTAGGGTGGTAGTTGTGGCAAAGGCATGCTCATGCCCGGAGCCCTTCTTACTGGACAGGCCTCATGGTATGTACGTGGTAACAAACAGACATGTTTTTTTACAAGAATCGAGGCATAGGTAAAATCAATAAGATTTCTAACAACAAATATCAGGAAGCCTGGGATCAAGAAACATCTTCAACAAGCATATCATATTCTGTGAAAGGAAGAAATTTAATACGCGTACATATATATATATATATATATATATATATATGATCTTAATGAAGAAACCACTCTGATGTAAAAATTGATCAGCTATTAAAAGTTATTAAGAAATCAGTCATGTATAAGACATTCTTTCTGTTCTAGGGAAGATGGGACATGTGGTTGTTGCTCTGCCCCACATGATGTCTGGATCTTCTATGTCTCTTTAGTAACGTGCTATTCTGTATGTGTCACTCTGTAACTCTGACGCAGCTCTGCCCCACGTGATGTCTGGATCTTCTATGTCTGTGAGGTAACGTGTGATTCTGTATGTGTCACTCTGTAATGTGCTGACGTGGCTCTGCCCCACATGATGTCTGGATCTTCTATGTCAGTGAGGTAACGGGTGATTCTGTATGTGTCACTCTGTAACTCTGATACAGCTCTGCTCCACATGATGTCTGGATCTTCTATGTCAGTGAGGTAACATGTGATTCTGTATGTGTCACTCTGTAACTCCAACACAGCTCTGCCCCACATGATGTCTGGATCTTCTATGTCTGTGAGGTAACGTGCTATTCTGTATGTGTCACTCTGTGACATGTCAGCACAGCTCTGCCCCACATGATGTCTGGATCTTCTATGTCTGTGAGGTAACGTGCGATTCTGTATATGTCACTCTGTGACATGTCAGCACAGCTCTGCCCCACATGATGTCTGGATCTTCTATGTCTGTGAGGTAACGTGCAATTCTGTATATGTCACTCTGTGACATGTCAGCACAGCTCTGCCCCACATGATGTCTGGATCTTCTATGTCTGTGAGGTAACGTGCGATTCTGTATGTGTTACTCTGTGACATATCGACGCAGCTTTTTAATTCTGCACTTAGTTTCTCCAGTGGCTAATAATATTGTTTAATAAAAATTTCAAGCCTGCATTATGCACCTGTGCTGTATAATCTATCTTATTGCTAATGTTTGAAAGTTCTTTCTGTGAACACAAAGCAGACATGCTAGGCTACTTAAAATACATCACATAAAAGCAATGGATTAGTATAGAGGTAAGCATGGGTAATGTGTTATCAGTTATACGTTCTTTGCAAAAGAGTCTTGTCCTGAAGTCAAATCATTCCCTGCTTTTATTCATTAGAGCAGAATTATTTCTGTTTCTTGTACTAAGTATGACAGACTCGTTCTAAATGCTAAAATTACAAAAATGAGCAAAACAGACAGAACTCTTTTCTTAAAGAAATTTACATTTGGGGTAGTCGGGCAGTAGAGCAGCAGGTTAAGGTATGCATAGGATATAGTGAAGAAAGACAAGTGTGAAATAGGAAGAATATTAAGGCATATAGCTTACTTAAGATTGTGATTAAAACACTCTGCCTAGAAAGTGCCAGTTTTTGAGAGGAGTGAAACAACATAATCTGAAAACTAAAATTTTGAAAAGAAAAGAATAATGTCATTTCATTTCTACTATCCTTTTCAAAAACTGACATCATCTTGGTAGAAAAACTGAACTTACATGGCAGGAGGAATCCTATTAATCATTATGGCTCCCATGATACAATTGAAATCTCCCCGTCCTATGAAATCCCCCGGCTCTCTCTCCAATATCTGATCACTGGGTGGAGGTGCGCTGGCTCCCTGTGTCTTGTGGAGATTTCCTTCACTCTAGCACTGCAACTCTCCTAGATAGGGATCTTTGAAATAGTACCAGTGTCGGGAGGTTGGGCGGTAGCACAGTGGGTTAAGCAAAAGCACATGGAGCCAAGTGCAAGGACCTGCATAAGGATCCTGGTTTGAAACCCCAGCTCCCCACCTGTGGGGGGCGGGGGCGCCTCACAGGCGGTGAAGCAGGTCTGCTGGTGCCTATCTTTCTCTCCCCATCTCTGTCTTCCTGTATTCTAGATTTTTTTCTGTCCTATCCAACAATAACAATTAGGGCAACAAAAATGAGAAAAAAATGGTCTCCAGGAGCCAGATTAGTAATGCAGGTAACGAACCCTAGCAATAACCCTGGAGGCAGAAACAAAAAGGAAGGAAGGAAGGATCCAGGCTCGAACCTGGATCGTGAGCCAGTCCTTGCAGTTTGTACCCTGTGCACCTAATACACTGCACTGCCACCCAGCCCCCCCATCCTTTTTATTATCTTTATTAATTTATTGTATAGACACTGCCAGAAGTTGAGAGAGGAGGGCTGATAGAGAGTGAGAGAGACAAAGAGATACCTGCAGCACTGCTTCCCCACTTGTGAAGCTTTCTCCCTTGCAGGTGGGAACTGGGGGCTTGAACCTGGCTCCTTGTGCATTATCTATAACATGTACACTCAACCAGGTGTGCCCTTTCCTGATAGTTTCCTCATGATCAGACTGGCTTTACAGATGGAGGGGTTGGCGGGGGAGTTCTAGAAGCAAAGTGCTACTTTACAGTGTGCACTCTGTCAGCATGACTCTCAGCTTCATGACTGTCTGGTTCATCTGGCTGACCTAGTCTTTGTCACATCTCCTAGCTGTAAAGCTACAACCCTCATCCTGTATTAGACTCTCTGTAAAGAAGTCAGTATGTAGATCTCACACACCTGAGAAATTACATTTACATCCTTAAGGACAGAGCATATACATAAATGACTTAGGATTCTACAGATGACATTTCTTTGTCCCCCTGGATTTAATTATTTAACCATATTGAATAAAGTAATATCAGTGTGCCTTCCTGGGTATTTACTTTATATTCTGAGTAACTATCATGACAATTATTTAATTATTTATTATCTAAATTGTTGCCACTTTATAACAAAGCACTTTTAAATAAATGGAAAACTATTTTTTTAACTAATTCTTTAGTACTAGGCATTTTCTTTCATCTACCTACAATTATATATAATTTGTAAGATTTCTCACACATGTTTTCAAGCTCATAGACTTGATTATAAGAATAAATTCTGAAGGAGGAAATTGCTGTGACAAATTTCAAAAAGTCTAAAGGTAAATTCAGTTCCACTGGGGGTGGGGGAAGGTAATGACTCCATGCCAACAAAGAAAATAATATACATAGTGGTCTTTATAAATCAGGTAGGAATAAAACATGCAAAACCATAGCATGCTGATTTCATCTCTACTGAAATTTAAGTATCAAAGCCTTTTAAAATATTATATATATATATATATATATATGTTCTTGAACTTTAATTTCTACTTTCTTGTTGCTAGAAAATTTCAAACACATTAATACTTGTAAATACTGAACTTGATATGTTTATGAAGTAATAGTTTTATTTTTGTTTTAGCTTTCAAGTTAATTCTTTTTGAGAAATTGGATTTAAAAAAATACTATCTGGAAATCCTTTATTGTACTAAGCATTACATGATATTCTAAGTTTTATTTCTTTTCTTTTTTAACCTTCTTTTTCCTTTATTGGGGTATTAATGTTTTATAAGTCACCAGTAAAAACAATAATTTGTACATGCATAATATTTCTCAGTTTTCCACATAAGTTCCCCTACTAAGTTTTATTTCTTCTATCTTATATTTGTACCAAGCACTCTATGGCAGATGAAAATCATTTTTACCCATCAGGGGGCAATATATATTTGGTTTTATTTACTGTATTTTATTTTCCATTTAAAATTCAAAGAATTCATAACAGTTTTGTATAGTGTTTTTTTTTTCAAACAGGTGTTTAACAATTTAACTTTAATTACAGGATAATCAGTAACTATAATTTAGCACTTAATATCTCCTTATGCTTTTCTTGGCTACGTTCCTGAAACTGAAGTATAGAATTGTTATTTCTGTATACATAATGCTTAAAAAATATCTGTGCTATGTTTGTGCTAATACCAGCCACAACTTCAATCAAATCCTGTATCTTCTTGTTCTAACTTTGCATGATGAGGACACATGGATATTCTCAAGGTCCCCAGAGTGCTTTTGGCTCGTTTTCTACACGTGTCCTATCATAGGAGCTCTGACAGCTAGCAGTTCTCGGTGTTTAAGAGTCTCACTCCTACAAGTGGATGAGTCCTTAGTGTCTTCACAATGGCTGGAGCCATTGTGTTGATCACTGTCAATACAGTGAGCTTTCTTGAAGGGTAAGTACAGTTTGATTTCTAAGGGTTTATTCTCAAGAAGATATTATTCACTGAATTGTCCTAAGAAATCTGAATTTTATTTGAACCATAATGAAAGTCAGAAATATACTTTTAAAATAGATGAAAATTGTACTTTGAGCACTAGTATATACAGTTGTTTAACTTTGTATTTCAAACTAAGCAAGGCAAAACAATAACATTCAGCTGAGTTCAGCTAGCAAGGGGCTCTCACTTTTGTGAATATATACATAAAGGTGTGGTATCTCTTTACTCTCAGTCACGAGCATGCACACTGATGTTCTAAATGAGCTTATTTATTCTGCCAAGTATTCACCAGAGCTCTGCATCTTCATGATTCTTTTTCTCCAGACAGACTCTTTTCTTTCCTTTCCTTCTTTTTTCTTTTCTTTTATTTTCTCTTTTCTTCTTGGCAGTTGGAGCCTGAATCTTCACACAGGGTCAAGTGTCTGCTCCACAAAGTGAGCTTTAAATAATGTTACCAACTTCTACTGTGTTGTGTGTACTGATGTCTCAAAAATTATCTTTTCATTAAAAAAAAAAAACTAACTCGAGTTGAATTTTTACAGACAGAATTCTTAGTGTATTTATTTTTTAACATATAGATAGTTCTTAAAATCACTTTGTTAGAAATACACGTGGCCACCCTTTACTTCAGTATCTGCTTCGCCTAACACAATAAATACATGGGGTTGAAACAGGCCCAAGAGTTAAATTCATGATGTTGGCTATTTTCTGCTATGCTGAA
Source organism: Erinaceus europaeus (assembly GCF_950295315.1). Classification (NCBI taxonomy): domain Eukaryota; kingdom Metazoa; phylum Chordata; class Mammalia; order Eulipotyphla; family Erinaceidae; genus Erinaceus; species Erinaceus europaeus. Next base: position 63,645,876 of record NC_080180.1, on the reverse strand, counting down.
CAATTTCTCTGGACAGTGTTCCTCCTATATGGACATCATTTACTGTTATTCAATCTGTATTTTCATCAGTGCAAGGTCCCTGAAAATCAGCTCAGACAGGCCAGCTGTTCATGACAGTGCTGTGTGTTAACTTCTCCGGGGTGAGGGCATCTTGGATACATAGGTTCTTTCACCATAGGAAGCCAAGAATTGTTGACTTGGAAATCAATTTTTGAAGAGAACAAATAAAGTTCTGACTTTGTCCAGAGCATTCAGAGGGTTTCATGCCTCATTCACAGGTGTTAGGACTGGACAATAGCGCCTGTAGCAAATGTAAGAAATGGGAGAACTAGGAGAATCTTACTCCTTCTTTCACTCCTCTTTTAGAATGTTGTCCCACTGGCCTTCCTTGGGTGGTTGTGTCACTGACCCTTGTTTGCTTTCTTTCAAAGATGAGGAACCCTTTGGTGAAATGGTGCTTCTCCCTTCCTGCCTCATTCTAATAGCCTCCCCACACCTGCACTGCACTCACCTCCAAACAATGCAGACCACCTACAGATTGCAGTTGAGTTATTATGTCCTTTTTTTTGGTCCAAGTTACTTTGGGTTAAGAAGCAGAAGTTTTGGCAGCTGGGTAAAGGCAATCTGGGTGAGCGTACATGCTACACAGTACACAAGGGCCCTGGTGCAAACCCCCTGGCCTCCACCTGCAGGGAGAAACTTTCACAAGAGACGAAGTAGTGCTGCAGATGTCTCTCCCTCTCTGTTTACCCCTTCCCTCTCATTTTTCTGTCTATATCAAATAAATAAATAAATAAAACTAAGTATTAAAAAGAATTGGGAGAGCCTGACTAGAATTATGACCAGGAGATTCTGTATTTCATGTCCTTTGTCCTTTGTGTCTGGACCTGGGTCTAAAAGTAAAAAAGATGACTCTTCTGTGTGATAATCATTAATCTATTCTGCCATACTCCACTTACTCTGATTTCCTGTTGTAGCCCGTATTCAAAGTAACCAGAGATCTCTTTAAACATTATGCAAACTCATTATTTAATATTTTAAATGGCAAACATGGCTCATCTAACCCAATGAATCAATAGCTGCTAAAGCCATCATTGAATATTATGTATGTATGTGTGTATGTATGTATGTATTTTGCCCGCCGGGTTATTACAGAGGCTCAGTGTATGCACAGTGACTCCACCACTCCTGACGGCCAATCTTTTCCTTTTTCTTTCTTCCTTTCTTCTTTTAGTTTCACAGGATTTTATTTTTATTTTTTATATTTATTTATTTTCCCTTTTGTTGCCCTTATTGTTTTTTTTAAATTTTATTTATTTATTCCCTTTTGTTGCCCTTGTTGTTTTATTGTTGTAGTTATTATTGTTGTTGTCGTCATTGTTGGATAGGACAGAGAGAAATGGAGAGAGGAGGGGAAGACAGAGGGGAGAGAGAGAAAGACAGACACCTGCAGACCTGCTTCACTGCCTGTGAAGCGACTCCCCTGCAGGTGGGGAGCCGGGGTTCGAACCGGGATCCTTATGCCGGTCTTTGTGCTTTGCGCCACCTGCGCTTAACCGGCTACACTACAGCCCGACTCCCTGTTTTTATTGTTGTTGTAGTTATTATTGTTGTTGTTAGATAGGACAGAGAGAAATGGAGAGAGGAGGGGAAGACGGAGAGGGAAAGAGAAAGACAGACACCTGCAGGCCTGCTTCACCGCCTGTGAAGCGACTCCCCTGCAGGTGGGGAGCCGGGGGCTCAAACTGGGATCCTTATGTATGCCAGTCCTTGTGCTTTGCTCCACGTGCACTTAACCCGCTGCGCAACCACCCAACTCCCTTTATTTTATTTCTTAACTTTTTAATGTTTTATTTATTTATTTACTTTTTATTTTTTAAGAAAGGATTAATTAACAAAACCATAGGGTAGGAGGGGTACAACTCCACACAACTCCCACCACCCAATCTCCATATCCCACCCCCTCCCCTGATAGCTTTCCCATTCTCTATCCCTCTGGGAGCATGGACCCAGGGTCATTGTGGGTTGTAGAAGGTAGAAGGTCTGGCTTCTGTAATCGCTTCCCCGCTGAACATGGGCGTTGACTGGTCGGTCCATACCCCCAGTCTGCCTCTCTCTTTCCCTAGTAGGGTGTGTCTCTGGGGAAGCTGAGCTCCAGGGCACATTGGTGGGGTCTTCAATCCAGGGAAGCCTGGCCAGCATCCTGATGGCATCTGGAACCTGGTGACTGAAAAGAGAGTTAACATACAAAGCCAACCAAATTGTTGAGCAATCATGGACTCAAAGCTTGGAATAGTGGAGAGGAAGTGTTAGGGGGGTACTCACTGCAAACTCTAGTGTACTTCTGCTTTCAGGTATATATTTTGCAGTAGTTTATGGATACATGTGAAGATATGCTCTCTCTCACAGAAACTGGTGTATAACTAGGTTTTGGGACTTTGTTAGAAAGCGAACCACCTGAGATGAAATTAGAGTGTACTATAAAAGGAAAGGTCTCACCCGAGTAATGAAGCTGAAGGGTTGTCATTCCACACGTGGAGTCTCTGGACACAGTCTGAGGTGAAGCATGTTGAGGTGGCCATCGTTGTGTTGGTAAAGTTAACCCAATTACCAAATAATGTGATGATAACATTAACTATCGATTGTCTTTTTGAACCCTAAGACAGCAGGACTCACATCTCCACTATAGAGCCCCTACTTCCCCCAGGCCTGGAACCCTTGGATAGGGCCCACTTTCCTGTTTTATTTATTTATTATTGGACAGAGACAGAGAGGAACTGAGAGGGGAGGGGAGGCAAAGAGAAACCTGCAGGCCTGCGCCACTGCCTGTGAAACTTTGCCCAGGCAGGTGGAGACCAGGGACTTGGACCTTGAGCACTGCAGTGTGTGCACTTAACCAGGTGCACCACCACCTGGCCCCCTTCTTCTTCTTTTTATTTTTTTGATATATAGAGGCACAGAGAAATAGATGAAAGAGATGGAAAAAGAAACAGAAGAAGAGAGAAGAGACATTTGCAATACCGCTCAACCACTTATGAAGTTTCAGAGCTTCACCCATATAGGTGGGGACCAGAGGCTTGAACCCTGGTCTTCTCACATGGTACTGAGTATGCTTACTGGGTGCACCACTGCCTGGGCACAATTTGTTATTTGATGCCCTTCAAGAATGTAGGGCAAGTGACCATTTGATCAAAATGTTAGCATCATTTTAATTGAAAGGAGTAATTCTGTAGCTACAGATCAAGATAATATGCTGTTACTTAAATACATGATTTATTTTTATGAAGAATTTAGGGTATGGACTATGCAATCATTGTTGTAAGAGATATGTGCCTTTTTTTATAGATAAAATAAGGCTTAAATGATAACATGTTTCACACATGTGTGTGCAATTCTAATGTGTAAACCTTCAGATATATTTCCACATAAAGTATATGCATTGTGACTAAACCACCAGATGGTCCAAGAGAAAATCAAAGCCATTGGCTGGTTTGATTTCTAGTCTGAGATAAGAAAAGGGGAACATCATCTCATTGAGACCACAGCTACAACAGCACTCCATCAACACTGTGACCAGGCCATGAATTTCTTAGCATCTTAGAAATAGTTTCCCTGGGAGTCGGGCGGTAGCGCAGCAGTTAAGCGGTTAAGCGCAGGTGGCGCAAAGCACAAGGACCAGCATAAGGGTCTCGGTTCAAGCCTCCGGCTCCCCACCTGCAAGGGAGTCGCTTCACAGGCGGTGAAGCAGGTCTGCAGGCGTAAAAATAAAAAAAAAAAAAGAAATAGTTTCCCTGAAATCTAGGTAATAACCATTAAGGTGTCTGCTTGAACCTGTTTTGTTTCTAGAAGACACACTAGATAGACTGTTTGCTTCTTCTCTGAGCAATTTTGCACACATTCACTAATGTATGCATTATATAAAATGAATGTTTTTATGTGAAAGCTACTTATATTTATATGACTATTATCATTGTCTGTAGAATAAGCAATATACTCAATATACTTTGGAAACTTAACCTTTGTTGTTTTATTTGGACAAAGTAATCAGAGTAAGATGATTATCATTCACACACCCTTGGGTCAGAAAATCGTGCCTTCTTCATTCCAAAAGAAAAGGTCTTGTTCTAACAAATGGGTTGTTGATATAATGATTACCATTGGGCTGAAGCAAATAAAACTTGAACTCTAGTTTCTTCAGTGAGTTGTTTGGCTACAGTTCTCAGCAGTGTTTTTAGGTTTTTTCTTTGATTTGATTTTCACGGAAGGATTTGATCAGAATATAACGACAGTCCTCATGGAAGACATGTTAACAACATGAGTATAACAAATAGCAAGCTATGGCGTTGGAGGATAACATCCCACCTAATATCTGATTTTTAAATATCAGATGCAGAGAACACAACGAAATAAAAAGTTCATGACATATGAACATAGTTAACTCCTACAAAGCAAACTGGTAATGTTAGTCGCTAGCACAGAAGAAAACTGATCCCTCAAATAATAACATATACAGCTCCTGCAAAGTTTTGATCTAATGAATTGTTCTTGAGATTCTAAGTCTAATTGAAATAAATAAATAAAATAAAATAAAACTCAGAATCAGTCTACTATGAGCATGGATTGCAGTCACTAGATATGTCTTGATAAACTCCGAATTTAGGTTGACAGATATTTAAAACTACTTTGGGACCATTTACTGAAGAACATTTTAGGAAGAAATATCTTCTGCAGCCCATATATCCAGTTTATGGCCATGCCATTACATATTCTGCCTCTCTGAGCAAAGCGAATTAAAATATTTAAGCTGCTTTGCATTTCCATCTCATCTACCAGGTGTTGAGGCAGCCTGCAGAAGCTCGAGGACTCTATTTGTATGTATTATAAAGTTTAAGTATTATACAGCTGTGGTGCACTTATTATTTTTTTTCCTTCCCCATTCAGCTAGGTTTCTATCCTCTTCTCAAAGACTAATTGCATCAGGCATAAGGGATGGAAGAAATGGAACTCTGAATGAAGTGATACTCTGTGTATTTGTAAGTGTAAAACAGATGTGCAGTAAATATTGTAAGCTTCCAGACATTAGAATGCCAGATAAATACAAAGGAATAAAAGAAGAGATCTAATTTGTCAGTGATTTTTTTGCTAAATATCTCATCAGTCGGAGAGGAGCTCTAGCTTCCTCCCAGGATGTAGTGAATGGTCTTCTGTAAACGGGGTTCCAGTTCCTCCAGAGAAGGAACTGATCTGCTGACTATAAATGCCAGCATGTTTCAGGCAGTGAGGGCCACACCCATCCAGGCAAAAGGGATTTCAAATGAGTTTGACAGAGTCATCAGGCCCAAGCTAAAGCCGGGAAAGAAATTGTAGAATTTCCCCAATGTCTAATCAGTTGGATTGTATCATTTTTTTCATATATCATTAAGTATAGAGAGAAACATTTAGTGAAAAAAAAAACTATTATATATTAGAAAAGAAGAAGTTTTTCGTGTTTCCCAGAACTTTCTATTATCCCTGATCTCCTTCAACCTAATAAAGATGCAGGGGGCAGATGGTATCACACGGTACTTCTTGAGCACACCTGTTACAATGGCAAAGACCCAGGTTTGAGCCTCCAGTCCCCACCTGCAGGGGGAAAGCTTTGCTAGTGGTGAGGTAGGGCTGCAGGTGTCTTTCTCACTCCCTCTCTACCTCCCCCCCCACTTCTTGACTTCTTGTTATCTTCGTCCAATAAGTAAAGATAATTTAAAACATAGTAATAATAAAGACAGCCTCTCTCTCATTAAGTAGCTCAAGGTCAAGCCCCCCTTCCCTCCCCAAGTTCCATCCTTCTTACCTGTTGAAGATATAAACATTCAATATCTGTGAAAAGCTTCCAATTTTCCATCCCCATTGGTTGTGGTATTTGCAATCTGTTGCCTATTTTACTGTAATAATTTTTACATTATCTTTCTACGTTAGTTTTCTTTCTATACTATTTCACCTTGGAGGGCATCCTCTGACTAATATTCCTGCACTCCCAGTGATGAGTGGCCTTTCTTTAAACACCTTTAATTTTCTTTATTTCCAGTGATGCCTTAGATGTGAGCTAAGATTCCCTGGCCACACCCCAAATGTTCCCAACATTACAGCGTTTAAGTGAGACAGGCTGAGATGGAGTAGATAGCATTCTTTAATTAAGTTCCATTCTTCTTGACTTTCAGTGATTTCTTCACCCATCAAATTAAATTTCTGTGTAACTCTTGTATTGTCATTGCTATTCGATTTTTCTCTCTTTCATATGTATTAGTTTCTTCTGCTAAATTTGGTACTTCAAGTTTATTCTATTAAATTTTATTCTGCACTTGTAAAATTAGGCATCAGATATGTACATTAACTTTTAGTTTGACTATATGATATAATATTACAAATACTAGAGGTACGGGTAGAAATTTCAAATGAAGAACAGGACAAGCTTGTTGATGTTCTAAGATTTTGGAATGATTATTGAATAATTCTGGGTGATCAACTACCTCAAATGTTAGTATTTGGAAACATCTCATTATTTTCCATAGTCTGGAACTGAAAGTCAGGTCTATGTGAATAACTCTGCCGGGTCTCATTTTTCTCGTGGAGACACAATGGCAGTCACAGTGTGGTTTGAAGAGCTGGCCTCAAAGTTCTTGGGAGGATTCTTGACATCTGTGAAGTCTGTTAGACACAGTGAAGCAAGCTCAGTTGGAATTACTGACCTATAACTTTTTCTGTCTGAGTCCAACCAATTGTCTCAGTAGCTCCTTGGCTAAACTAACCAATTCTTCATGTATATTTTCTCTTTATTTTTATTTTCTATAATTCTAAGATTCTGTTTTCCTTGCTGTTAATGATAAGTACCTCCTTTCTATGTTGGCAGTTCCAATAGTCCAGTGAGAATTTGTTCTCCCTGTAAACGTCTCTTTGAAATACTCCTCTTGATTTACATTTTCCCCAAGACTTTCAAGCTTTGTCCAATTACTGAATTCTAAAACCAAGGTCACATGTTTAATATTTTCCTTACAGCCCTCCTCTCTCATTTCATCTAGTATCAACGAAGGCCACTGGATAATACTGATTTATATTTGCTCTCTTCTTGTGTGTCCAAGATGGCTTCATTTACCTGCCTAGCCCCCCTCTCCCTGCCCTCAGGCAAAAAGATTCTTGGGTTATTAGGCCCATATGGAATCACTAATTGAAGTATTTCTTTTCAGGCATGAAAATTTAGGGATAATCAAATTTCTTATAATGAGCATGAGGCCTCTTTAAAAACTGCTGGGTTTCTTATAACTTACATTTGGAAATCCTAGAATGATCATTCTTGCGGAATATTCCAGCAGTCAAATCGGGAAGTTTGGGGTTAGGATAATTTAGCAATAGTAGGATGCAATCAAAATTCTTTCATTCTACTTGAGGCCAAATTAGTAACAGAAACCAATCGCTAAGTTAATTGCCCTCTCTAATTATTCATAGCAACATCAAAATGCCAAATGGATACAGTGTTCTAATAGAATACATGACAGTGACTTGCCAAGCCTCACATATCCCGTTGATTATAGTCATATGAAATCTCTGCTTTAAGAATATGTACACAGGGCATAACCAAATGGAACATGGGCACTCGAGTTGCATTTATTTTTCTTAAGAGGGAGAATCTAATGAAATGTGTTATGGCTGTTAAGGAGCTTCAAGTCTATAAAAGGAAATCAAGCCAAGGGCCATCTTGGCTCTTACTTGGCCCTGCTCTGCAGTGTGCCTGCTCGACTTGACCCTCCCTCGTTGTAATAAATAACGTGTCCTGTCCTGTCCTGTCCTGAACCATACTGTGTTCATTCCCACTGCAACACTAAAAACGAATCTAAAGACAGTGCTGTGAACTTTACCTGAATTGAGAAGCCCAGAAATACCACTGCAGGACAGGCGCTCTCTGTCCAATGCCCACATCTAGCCTGCTGTCATCTCTATGATATAAAGAATGTTGATCTCCAAAGCACAAGCTACCCCGACGGCAATAAGCATAATAGTTTTCATCTTGCTGCACCTCTCTGGAGCCAAATTTTAGCCATTCTTAATGTGCAGTTTTGCAGACTCAGGGACTGGAAAGGTTGACAAAGTGGCAGGAAATAAAAGAGTCCACATCAAAGCCGGGAGCTAATGATAGGAGCTCTACCCTGGGACTCGCTTGTCATCAAGAGAGAGCATCAGAGTAATTGGAGATTTCCAAGGTGCACCGCCCTGAAAATGAGAGAAGGGTCTGTCTGTATGGGTGCCGTGCTGGGTGTATGGGTGCCGTGCTGGGACGTGATGTATGGTGCTTTCTCTGGGCGGTAAGGGGGTGTAGAATGCACAGCTTTGTCCTGGGTGCTTTTCCTTTGCCAGGTTTTTGTGTTAGATGGGAATCCACAACTTTGGGAGTCTGATTTGTGAAAGCAACTTCTGTTATGCAAATTTTGATTTAAAAAATGGAGCCAAAAGGAAAAAAAATGCCATAGGGTCTGGGTTGATAAAAATCTTAGTCTGGCTGTCCATTTCAAAATTTGTCACTTTCTGTATGTTTGCCATGAATGGTTTCTTCTAAAAATATATAACTAACGGGCCAAAGCATAAAACCTTAATCAGGGGCTGGGAGAGAGCTCATCTAAAAGAGCGTGTAGAAGGACCTGGGTTCGAGACCCTGGCCACCATTAGCAAGCACCATGAAAGGGAGGCCCTGGGTGATGTGGAGCAGTGCTGTGATACCCCCCTTTCCTCCCTCTCTTCAGTTCGTCCTCTAGCCAACAAAAGAAAACCCTAGTGGCAAAATAAATTATAGAATAAAATATAAGACCTCCATCTCCTAAAAACAAATCTTTTATGATAGCATGATATCCATTTAATACACATTAAATTCATTGAAGTTGAATTTTTGCTCTCTCAAGGACTTGACAAAAATGTATACTATTTTATTTATTATTGGATAGAGAAAGGGAAATTGAGGGGAAGAGATAGAGAGGGATAGAAAACAGATACCTGCGACCCTGTTTTATCACTCATGAAGTTCCCCCCCACAGGTGGGGGCCAGGGGCTGGAATACAGGTCCTTGAACAATATAATATGTGTCTTTATCCAAGTACGTCACTGCCTGGCCCTGGGACCTAATTTCTTTTCTTAAGATAGGAATATTTAAAATTCATCTGAATATAGAAGCAGGCTAGGAGTATGGATCTACATGTCAACGCCCATGTTCAGCAGAGAAGCAATTACAGAAGCCAGACCTTCCACCTTCTGCACCCCATAATGACCCTGAGTCCATACTCCGAGAGGGATAGAGAATAGGAAGCTACCAATGGATGGGGATGGGAGACGGAACTCTAGTGTTGGGAATTGTGTAGAATTGTACCCCTCTTATTCTATGGTCTTATCAGTCATTATTAAATTTTAAAAAATCATCTTGAATAGTTTCAAAACACAGTGAGAAAATATAGCAGAAGGAGAAATAAAATAGCCTATCTGACATTTCAGTAGTTGTTTATATATTTTTTTAATTAAACGTAAGGCACTGAGACAATCCATGAAAGCACCAGGCAGTAAATGAGTCCTTCAGGTACAAAGCTCGCCTTCTCCAGCTCTAGAAGACCCCCATGGAAAGGCAGCGCATGCTTGTGGGGCTCTCACATGGTCATCATGATTCAGGTCAACAGACCCTGTTCCCACATCTCTGCTGAGCCTGCCATGATGGCTCCTGGCCCCTCTATTCACGTCTGGTTTTGCTAATGACTCCGGCCTGTCTGCTCTCTTTTCTCTCTGTGCTGCTCTTGTATTCACAAGACCAATCCCTTGTCTTCATTCAGGTCTTAATTCAAATGTCAATTCCTTTCAGGATGGTTCCTTGACAACCCACCACCAGTCAGCCCCCTCCTTCCACTCCTAATGACTCTCTGTTACATTATCCTGTTCTACTTATTGAAAGCTGTAGGAGCCTTCCCGGCTGTCTTCCTTGGCCATTTGAGCTCCTGTTTATTACGTCGACCACAAAAGGATGGAAGTTGCATTCATTCTGGACTCCTGTCTGTTCCTTTTATGGCAGCAGTATAGGATATAGGATATATACTTAATAAAAACTTGTTTTATCTTTTCTTTCCTTTTCTTCTTTTTACCTCCAGGGTTATTGTTGGGGCTTGGTGCCTGCACTATGAATCCACTGCTCCTGGCTGGCAGCATTTTTTTTTTTCCATTTTTGTTGCCCTGGTTGTTGTTGTTATTCTATTAAGACAGAAAGCAATTGAGAGGGGAGGGGAAGACAGAGAGGGGAAGGGTAGGATAGACACCTGTAGACTCTTCTCCACTTGTTAGGCAAACCCCTACAGGTGGGTAGCCAGGGTCTTGAACCTAGATCCTAACACCCTAACACCCGGTCCTTGTGCCTCACGCCATGTGTGCTTAACCTGCTGTACAATGCCCTGCCCCCCCCCCCATAAAAAGGTGTTTAAGGACTATATCTGTATATATTTCAACCTCACCTTTTTTTTTCTTGTATTGCCCCAATTGTATGCTTGTCCATGCATTATATAGATTTACTTTCTAAAATTCATGCATTTGGTAAGAATATCTGTTTGAAAATAATTCCAGGATACTTGCTATTGAGAAAGCAACTAAGCCAAAGATGAAGCTGATAGAATTCTCCACATTCTCCTGAATAAGGGTGTCTGACACAGAGATGGAAAGGGAGTGGTCTTTGCCTTTAATCAAAGGTAAAATGTGAGTTTTGCCTTTTTCTGCGAAGTCTGAAAGAGTTGTGCTCCTAGAATTTTTGTCTGTTTGTGAAAAGTGTACAACAACACCTGCTCCAGCTGTGTGAATTCAATGAGTTAATCTTCCTGAAAGAATTATCAGCTAAGTGCCTGATACATGGCTGCTATGCAGTAAACACTTCCTTCCTAATCTTTTTCCCCCTGCCTCCTTTCCTCAGGCTAATCAAAGTCCCAAACTAAACTAGAATTAGAACCCTAATTTGCATTAGGCCCAGGGGCTGAACTACTAAACCACCTTGCTCTGGGCCCCAGGCAAATATCTTTGTTAGAATATTGCCTTGGCCATGTGGCCTTACAAATGCAATGGTAAGAAGGAACAGGCCTGAAATTAATGTCTGCATCTTAATTTAAGATAGCTGATTGCTTTGCTGGGGGTGGGGGTGGGGGTCAGTAGAGTGGACATCTGGTTCTGTAAGGTAGAAGGCTGGTGTGAAAATGGTTCATGAGATCATGCTATTCTTGCACGTGAAGAACTGTCTTTCCTTTGAATTAGTTTAATGATTCCACATGTTTGATTACCATTTTATCTGGATCTGACTTTCCTTTCATTTTTCCTTCCTTGTTCTTGTTGGCCAACCTTAGAAGATAACCTGTCTTCCATATCTAAGAGTACTCTTTCGCTTCTGTTTATTTTCACAATGATTCACTTTTAAAATTTCGTCTTTGGGCCACGTGGTGGCACACCTGGTTGAACGAACTTGTTGCAATGCTCAGACACCTAGGTTTGAGACCCTGGTCCCACCTGCAGAGGGAAAGCTTTGCAAACAGTGAAGCGGGGCTGCAGGTGTCTCTCTGTCTCTCCCTATCTCCCTCTACCCTCTTGATTTCAGGCTGTCTTTATCCACTAAATAAAGATAATAAAAATTAAGAAAACTTATTCTTTATTCTTATTCCTTTCCATTTCCTAATTTTCTTTACATTTTGTTGTGGTGGTTATTCATTTTTATCAAGAAAAGTGTTAGGTATTTTTTTTTAATTCTATAGTAAAGGGAGGAATTTAGATAGAAGGGGGAGAGAGAGAAGGACAGAGGAAGACAGACACCTGCAGACTTGCTTCACCACTCGTGAAGCTTTCCTGCTGCAGGTGGGGGGCAGGGGCTACAACCAGGGTCCTCACACATATCCTTGTGCAGAGTGCTATGTGCGCTTAACCAGGTGCAGCCTGCGCAGCTCCCGGGGCTGGTTTAATATTGTGCTGGAGAACTGTGATTAGAAAGTCATACCTTAACACAAAGGTGAATGAAGGAAAACAGTGTCAGTATTCAATAGGCATTAAGCTAGAAATATGTTCTGCGTTACAAACACTTGGCACACACACGTACACACACACTCACACACACACACACACACACTCACACACACACTTACACACACACTCACACTCACACTCACACACACACACACACTCACACACACACACACACACTCACACACACACACTCACACACACAACTCACACACACACTCACACACACACTTACACACACTCACACACACACTTACACACACTCACACACACACTTACACACACACACTCACACTCACACACACACTCACACACACACTTACACACACACACTCACACACACACTTACATACACACACACTCACACACACACTCACACACACACTCACACACACACACTCACACACACAACTCACACACACACACACTCACACACACACTTACGCATACACACACACACTCACACACACACTCACACACACACTTACACACACACACACACTCACACACACACACACTCACACACACACACACTCACACACACACTCACACACACACTTACGCACACTCACACACACACTTACACACACACACACTGACACACACACTTACACACACACACTCACTCACACACACACTTACACACACACACACACCCACACACACACACACACACACACACACACACACACACCATCCAGATGTAGTTCGGGAAGTTGGTTGAACCCAACCCATCCATGTGTGCTTACTACTGGGCTAATACAATGAAAATACCCTTTTTATATCTTTATGACAAGAGGTAGCTTACTATGTGCTTACCATCGCTAAGGAGCTAGGGGATGGGTAGGTGGTCCCTCTTTCTGGAAAGGTTACCTTTGTAAAAGTTGGACATGAGAAAGACATTTCCTTAATTGTAAAACTGCCAAGAGGATTGTTAAGAATATATATATATATATATATATATATATATATATATATATATATATATATATCCTGTACATTTCAAAGAGACAAAGATCTTTCAAGTTTTCTGGAACAAATGTGAAAACAAACAGAGTGGGGGTGATGTCTCCTCCTTAATTTTCAGCAGAGGGAATTAAGCCTCCTATTATCCCTTTGCATTTGCCTTGGGAAATAGAAGAGTTTTAGCCTTGATGTTTTGCCAGAGGCCTCCCTAGCAGCCTCCAGTCCCAGTGTCTGCAGCCTGAGGTGAGGAACATTAAGGCGATTCAATCTAAGGAACAAAGTATCTTGGAGTCACCAGTGCCTCCTTCTGCCAGCATCACTGCAGTGGACCCAAAGACTAGAGGGAACACGGTCGCCAAACTCCAGGGTGCAGTTGATCAGAGGAGGTGTGGAGATGAACTTTAATAAAAGAAAACTTCAGGAGTACTGGAGCAGAGCTGCAGGTTATTCTCTCTCTCTCTCTCCCTCTCTCTTTCTCTCTCTCCCTCTCTCTTTCCCTCTCTCCCTCTTTTCCTCTCTCCCTCTCTCCCTCTCCCTCCCTTCCTCCATCCATCCCTCCTTCTCTTTACCCCTTTCTTTTATAAGAAAAAGGAGGAAATACAGTTACCATGAGTGATGTAGTTGTCATGCGGGCACTGAGCCTTAGTGGTAACCCTGAAGATAAGACAGAGAGAGAAGAAAGAGAAAAGTGAAGCTATCATCAGCAGGTGAGCCAGTCCTAGTCGTTGCTAACCCTGCCATGTCCCTCCATTTGTCATGCCAGGAAGACTGTTCTTTCAGAGCAAGGACACGGAGACAGTGGGAGCTGAGAGGACACAGGCGGGGCAAGGTGGAGGCAGACCTTGATTCTGGTGGGGCCGGCAGCTCAGCTCCACTCCCCTCTGCTCAGCCCCTGTTCAGCAGCAGCTCTGCAAAGTTGGCGACTGCTCTCTAGGTCAGCAGCCTGGGTCAATTCCCAGGGCAGCAGTCCAGCAGTTCCCTGGGCCAAGAAGCAGGACAGCAGATGCAAGCCTCTTCCAGCCTCCAGTGGGCTGCCTTTAGATCAAAGCACACAGAAGTGACAAGCCACCCACCTGGACGGGTCAGGGGTCAGGCTGTCACCCTACAGTGGCCATGTGCAGCAGCAATACATGAAAGCCATGTTTACAGGGCTATGCGGTTTCTGCCTAGACATTTGCCAGCAGAAAGCTGAACGCATCCCTATTGGTTTGAGGTAACTTCATCCTCTCGGACATCCTACTGACCCTAAGAGGTCTGATGGTGCAGAAAAGTGAGGCATTCCCTTTCTTCTTCTCCTCCTCCTTCTCCTTCACTGCCCCTTCCCTTTCCCTGACTCCATCTCCATCTCTATCTTCTTCTTCCTTAAATTAATGGAAAAGAAAATGTGAGATGTGCAGGTAAAAGAGAGCCTGATACTGGTGTTGTAAAGAGGAAATTATATAACTAGGCAGTTCCAGGAAGAAGAATCTTAATTTGAATCCACAACTATATGACTGCTAGGGTCAGGGCAGAGCAGTTCAAAGAGGTCAGGCAGGAGATGTCTGCTCTTGGGTCATCTGTGGTGAAAACTGTTTGGATAGGGCCTTTTAAAAAAAAATGGAAACACTGACAAGACCACAATACCAGGATAATATGGGTACAATACCACATACAATTCCCACCACCAGAACTCCATATCCCACCGCCTCCTCTGATAGCTTTCCTATTCTTTATCCCTCTGGGAGTATGGACCCAGGGTCGTTGTGGGATGCAGAAAGTGGGAGGTCTGGCTTCTGCAATTGCTTCCCCACTGAACTTGGGTGTTGACAGGTAGATTCATACTCCCAGCCTGTCTCTCTCTTTCCCTAGTGGGGCAGGGCTCTGGGGAAGCAGGGCTCCAGGACACGTTGGTGGGGTTGTCTGCCCAGGGAAGACCGGTTGGCATCATGGTAGCATCTGGAACCTGGTGGCCTCTTAAGTCCATTTATTGATATATAAAGGTGGCTTCTTAAGTCCATTTATTGATATATATAAAGGTGTCAAAAATCTTTAAACTTCTGTTAGATCTGTGTGTGTGAGGCGGGGGGGGGGGGCGCTGTTGTGACAATCAACAGATTATTTCGTTGATGTTAATTTGATTTCTTTACCAAGCCTAAAATTACCCAGAGAGAAAGAGGACATTTCCCTTTAAAGTCATCTACTTAAGACAGATGAAAACTGGTTGTTCCCGAGGCTCTGTAAGGCACCAACATTCTATGAGCTCTCAAATTCTCAACATCAAAATAATTGAGGGACTTAATATTTATGATTATTTTTGGTCATCGAAAGTCCCTAACTTTATTTATAGCTTTATATAGACAGTCTGTGTTATGGAGAATCTGAATTTGATTCTGTCCTAGTAGGTCCACACAGTAGGAATTTTTTTATGAATTATTCTATTGTCAAGGAAGAAGTACTGCTTCAACACTGCTTTTCTAGAAATTAATACCCCAAATGAAAAGAGAAGAAACAACACCCCCCCCACCACACACACATCCCATCCAAGCACTGCTCAAGTTCTGTCACATCCGATGACAGAATCAAACAAATAAAGAGACTCAAGCGTCACCCATCTTTCCTTGTCAGTGTTTTCACTGACTGTAATGTTTAGACACTTTAACTGCTTATGGTCAGGCCTGACTGAACTCATTTTTCTTTTTAATAATAATATCCCTGAGGGAGTCACAAGATTAGCTCGGCTGCCTGTTTGCTTTTATTGTGGTCTCTTGGTTTTTTTTTTTTAATTTATTTTTTATTTATATCTCCACTCCTTTCCCTTTGTGTATTTCCTATCTTTCAAGGTCTGGAATTTACTTAGAAAAGGGATAACTTCAGCTCACTGCAAGGGATAAGGTCTCCCATCTTTGAATATGCTGTTGGCACCATTCAGTTTATGAAAACCTTCAGTGTTATAATCAGACTGAAGAAATGATCAGAATGATAGTCAACATTGAATCTTATTGACCTGTATATGATGAGACTCATTAGACAACATACAAATGATGTGGTGTTCTAGCTTAATGTTCACTACCATAGAGATGGTTTGAGTGCAAAAAAGAGAAGAAATCTGGAATCAGTGGCCGGATTAGAATGTTCCCCAGGTGATTTGTGAAGCTTGTGGTCAAGCCATAAAGTGTAAACAGTATAAAACTTGGATGCTGGCCTTCCATTGTAAGTGGTACTTATATCAGAGAAAACTGACTTGTGAGAGAAATGCGTCGCTAAGTTTATCCTGTGGCTACAGAGAATTGCTGGTGACTGAGGTCAAAGGCAGGGTGCAGATGTGTTTGCAATGGGAGAGTTTGCAGACAAGCATTCTGGTTATTCTTGATTTACGTAAAGACTAGGTCATTTCAAGAACCATGCCATCAAAGACATTTGACTCTTCTCCTTTGGATAACCTGACTCTCCAATCCTTTGGGCTTCTGAGCACTCAAGTCTTTTATTTTCACCCTTGCCTGCTACCCAGTAAGACTGCCCTGTTTTCCTATTTTTCTGGTTTAATTTTCTTCTGTTGAGCAGACTGCATTCTGGTCTTCCAATATGCCTAAAGGCAGCATCAGTCATTTATTTATTCTTTCATAAATATTTATTGCTCTTCTTCTCTGCTCCAGTTCCTGTGCTAAGTAGTGAGGACACATATTGAATAAGACTGGTATGATCCCTATTCTCATGCAGCTTAGAGTTCTTTGGAGAAGAACACTGTTCAGCTAGTAATATTCATCAAGTATGGTTAAGTGTTCAGATGAGGGAAAAGCAAGGGTCTTCAGGACACAGGACTTGTGACACTTGTCTTGTACAGGAATCCCTCCTGAAGAGGTGAGTGTTTCAAATCAGATGGGAAAGAAATCAGGAAAAACCAAAGGGGGTGTAGAACAGTGTGTGACTAAAATAACAGGAAGCCAAGAAGATGCCTTGCCATGAGGGGTTACTTTAGTATAGTTTGATCATTAAAACACAGAGTGATTGTACTTTTCCCCCAAAACACATGTGTAGCTTTGAAGGTGTCAACAATTAAAATTACAAGTCAAAGCTGTGCCCACGGATGGTGAGAGGAAACGAGCCAAGGTCATCCTGTGATATTGACGTACCTCCAATGCTGGTTCACCCTGACTAGACTAGACTAGACTATTGGTCTCCTACCTCTGTGGCTCAGGAAAACTCTCTTCTTCAAGACCCTGGTCACTGAACACACATTTCGGAGCCTTGTTCTTTATGCTCTGTGCCTACTCTCAGTCCGTGCCTTTCAGGGAAGGCTTGGCATTCACTGCAGTCTTCTGTCAAGTGCAGACTACACCATTGTCCCACCTAACAGAGAAGTGCACTTCTTCCTCCACTGTCCTGCCTCCTCAGAGACTCACATTCAGGCTATATTGCAGTAGTCTGGAAAAATGCTTTCAAGTCTACCAGAAGATTTGCATAGACAATTGCATAGACAATGCATAGACATTTCACAACATAGAAGACAGAATGAAAGAACTACATTTAGTACAGTTTGGTCATAAAGGATGCTTATTTTTCATATGTTAAATGACTTAATTTTCACACAAAGAAGATCACTTCTGTAAATATCTCAGCAAGTAGTACAAGTTACATCACTGGAAGCAGAAAATTGAAATGAAGTCTGCAGCAACACAAAAATCTCAGAAGCATGCTGTCGCATTTGTTTATCTTGATTCTGAAAGATCTTAAACACCTTCTCTGGCAAAAGTAAAAGCTCTCTGGGGGAAGAGAAGGTATGTTCCTGGGTGGTGTGTTGGGAGCACACATTATTGGGGCAATGATGGGAAAGGAATTGAATGAGTGGAGGGGGTCCTGTGCAGACACCTGCCATGAAGAGGTGACAGGTTACAGCCCAGCCTGGTGTCAACACCTTTCCTGCAAACCATTATTCCCATCAATAAAGTGATTTTCAAAACGTGAACTAAGCAAAACACAACAGCAGCAAACAAATTGTGAAACTGGAAATATAAGGAAATGCTGGTTGGATTGACAGGAACCTACAATGATTAAAATTGAAGGAAACTTTAAAAAATGAAGAGTTCAACACAAACCACTTAATCTAACCACAAGATATTTAATTCATTTTGTTGGAAAAGTTGAGTCGCTGTTATCAGGGTGTGGATTTCCCAGGGGCCAGAATGTCTTGAAGATAATGCTTTATCCAGTAAACCATCTATTTTGACTGAGACAAAATGACTTCCTGGATTTTTACAACAAGCCTTAGTACTTCTAGATAATTATGAATATGCATATATGCAAGCAAAGTATACTAATTATAGTAGATAAAACGATTTAGATATGTATACACGCATACATATATATCTATTTGTGTTTTCATTGTTTCATCCTATTTTTCCACACAAGTGCATCTTACATAGAGCAAAACAGATATAAATGTTTAAATATAATAGATGTTTGAATATAATGATAAAATTGTTCTCTCTTCCCCCCCCAGATTTCACACAATACTAAATAAAACAGTTCTAAGAGATCTAATTAATAGAGGGGTCAGAGAGCGAGGAAAGAGACAGGAGAGAACCAGAGTGTCACTTTGAATGTGTGATGCCAGAAACTTTATCCAGGACTCATTCTTCCAAGTTCAGTGCTGTAGACACTACACACTTCCCAGCTACTAAAAAAAAAAAAAAAGTTTTTATTTTTAAAGTTACCTCTATTTACTTATAGGATAGAGACATCCACAAACAGAGAGGGAAGGGGGTGATAGGAAGAGAGACAGAGAGACACCTGCAGCCCTGCTTCACCACTCGTAAAGCTTTCCCCCTGCAGGTGGAGACCAGAGGCTCAAACCCAGGTCCTTGTACATTGTTACATGTGTGTTCAACCTGGTGTGCCACCACTCAGCCCCCAAAATTATAGTTTTAAAACAATATAATCTTTTGAAATGTTTAAAGCAATCTATGCTATGAGCCATCAAATATTTTATGTAGTATTCAGTGTACGTCAGTGATGTTGAAAGATGTTATAATGGTTGTTTCTATTAGGAAATAGTAAAAAATAATAGAGAAACAGTTCTAGAAGGACCTCAGTAGTTAAGTCTAATCAAATAACTCACTGTGCTGGAATGCATTACAGAAAAAAAAGTGTGGAGAGGCTATCAATATTATAAATCTATTCTAATGCCTTTTTTTTTTTGCACTAAGTGTTCACTAATTTTGAAGGCCATCAGCAGTTTAAGACACTTGAAGCAATTTAAACACGAGAATTCATAATGTAATCATGGCTACTTAAGACCTCCTATAATAAGACTGTCAATCTTCCCAGAAAATACTCATCTCAGGAGATTTCAGTATCTTTAGCACTGGGATGAGAATCGGCCCAATTTTCCTCTTTACAACCAGATATAAATAACAGCCCCTACAAATCTAGAAGTGATAAGAAATCTTGAGTATTTCCTTTTAGATAGTCCTTGAGCTAGATTTTCCATGGCAACAACTCAGACAGACAGAAGAAACAAATTCCTATAAGCAAAATGAACAATCACTGGCCTCACAGTACACTACTAGTGGGTATCATATGCAGACTCATTAGTGGAGCGCATTTATGATAAAGAAATAACATTACAAATTCATCCATGTTGTACATAAGAACACACGTATGTCTTATTAACGGTCTGTGGGGGGGTGAAATTCTCCACTCAATTGTTTGAATAAGCATACTTCTATTTTATTTGTTTGTTTGATTGTTTATTTATCTATTTTGCCTCCAAGATTATTGCCCACACCATGAACCCACTGCTACTGGAGGCCATTTCCCCCCATTTTTGTTGCCCTTGTTATTGTTGGATAGGAAAGAGAGAAGTAGAGAGAAGGGGAAGACAGAGGGGGAGAGAAAGATAGGCACCTGCAGACCTGCTTCACTGCCTGTGAAGCAAACCCCCCTAGAGGTGGGGAGCTGGGGGTCTGGTCCTTGTGTTTTGTATCATGTGCTTAACTATCTGCTACCGCCTGGCTCCCATAAGCATACTTCTTAATATCACTTTTCACAAGTCATCAGTGCTGGTTGTTGAGCCCCAAAGTTTATTATGTGATCATAGATTTTTATATCTGGATGTATGGAGCTGTCTCTTAAGATCTGCATAGGACTGAGAGCCTCCCATATCTACTGAGCATCTGCTGTTGAAAAAAGGTAAATCAGGCAGGGGTAGATAGCATAATGGTTATGCAAAGAGACTCTCATGCCTGAGGCTCCTAAGTCCCAGGTTCAATCCCCTGCTCCACCATAGGCCAGAGCTGAGCAGGGCTCTGGTGTTTCTCCCTGTGTCTCTCTCTCTCAAAAATAAAAATAAACATAAAAAAAGATAAAAAGGTAAATCATGACCTATGTCACATACATACCTATGTGTAACATATATTTAGAAATTAAGAAATATTTCTGTGGTGGCATCTAACATTTATTGCAGGCAGGTTTCTAAAACTTGGCAGCTTCAGGTTTTACTCTAGGCACAAAGAGAATTCACACAATGGCCTGACATGGTGTGAGGTTTTTCCCCAAATTATAAAACAAATTTTTTTCGTTCTTCTCCTCCTTCTTATCTTCCTCCTCCTCATTCTTCTTCCTAATTTTTCGTCTACTCTACCCCCCACCCCCCTCCTTATCTTATTGGGAAGCAAACATAACTGTCCAGAAAGATGTTCAGAGCAGCACACTTTGTGATTGCCCAGAGCTGGAAGCCCCTCAGATGCCCAGTGGCACATGCATGGCAGAGACAGCTGTGACTGACATCTATGTGACAGCATACAAACCAGCTGTTCAAAGCAATGATGGAATCTCCTTCACCTCATCTTGGATGAGGTTGTATTAAGTGAGTTTTTTTTTTAACATTATAAAGCAGCAATTACATTTCAAAGAGTACTGGCAGCAATGCAGCTTAGATGTATCTGATAAAGCACAACAGATAGCCATAAAAGATCAGAATCTGGATGTTTCTTGGACCTGATTTCTGCTTGCTTGTAGTGTTGGCAATTGGAGAAGGGTTCTTCAATAAAACAGAGGCTACTTGAATGTGGACTAGGCATCACTTGGGCACATCACTTGCATCTTGCAAAGAGAAAGACTTTGGAAGATAGAAAAAGTAAGTAAGATTGAGAGATAGATAAATTTTAGATAAGGAAAATGTATACCATCATTAAGGAACCATTGTACAACTTGATCGACAATTTATTTCCAATAAAAAGGTTGAAGATTTTTGTGAGGAGTTTGACAAGCTGAATCCAAATCACATGTATTCTAAAATTTATATGAAAGTAAAAAGCTGTCAACAATTTTGAAAAGATTAACAAATAGCAGTGTCTTTTATTGATTTAGCATTGGTTTACAAAATTATAACATTTGAAGACTATAGTTTCACACCCATGTGCATGTGTGTAACTGCCTCTCCTTCCCACCCTGACTCCCTTGAATAATAACTAGAATTTTCTATAGAGTCTGAGGGACAACCTGGTTATTTTTTTTTGTAAGTTTGTTTGCTTTAATTATTCATATTCCACAAATGAGTGGAACCATCCATGAGTTGTCTTTAATCTCTTACTTAGTAGTGCCTATTTAATAATATCAAGACACAGTATATCATTATATGTTAATACAAAATGAATTATATAAAATGTAAGATATCCTAATACAACAGAAAAAAGAGGAATATGAATGCATAGGATTATTTTGTGTGCCAGAACTGGTTGCTTATAAGTTGGAATTCAGTCTCCACTGATAAACGAGCTGGGATAAGACATAATTCACAATATATATTGGATTTATATGTTATATTACAGGTATAATAGTTATAATTTCAGTGAAATCAAAATATACAAGTAATTCATAAGTTAGGAAATTTGAAAGGAATTAAATGCAAAAGATGCAAAGCCATAAAAGAAGTAGTTGGTTAATCATACTACATTTAATTTAAAAATATACATGAGGTCATAGTACAAGACACAAAATGAAGATAGTTGAAATAAAAAAAGGAACAGAGACATTCTACAAGTGATTAATATTCACTATGTATACATAAAAATAAATCAATGAGAAGACAAGCAACCTAATGGAATCATGGGCAAGAGAAATGAACAAGTGTTTTAGAGACATGAGGGCATAGCTGGCCAGTAGACATATGCAGTGATACTTCACCTCATTACTAATCTGTGAAATGCAAATAAGGCCCAAGAGATATATATTTACAGAAATTGAATTCCAAGTGTTGGCAGGGATATGTCGAATGAAAACACGTGCTCACTGTTAGTGGACTAAAATTTGTTCCATCACATTAGAACCTTGTGTGCATGAAAAAATAGGTAATCACTCTATTCTTTATTTTGGAAATCAATATATATATATGTATATATATATATATATATGTATATATACATATATATATATACATGTATATATGTATACATATGTATATATATATACATATATATATACATATATACATATATATATATGTATATATATATGTATATATATATATATACATATATATATATATGGTTATGTAGCATAAAAATAGCAATAAAAATAAGGCACATGATAATCAAATGTCCATAAGAGTCATAGAATTCATAGATCATGTAATGAATAAAACTAATTGTAATACATCACAACTATGAAACATGAGTCAGTCCACACGTTGACACTCAAAATATGTCACAGTAAATTGTATATTGCCTAGAACTTCATATATGTAGGTCGTATCCTGGGATCCACCTGCACATCAGATTTCAGGCTCAGGGGAAAAAAAACAACTAGTATAGCCACAGGCCCTTTGGAATATAACTAAACTAGGCCTACTAGCTATCTATAAAATGGAGGACCCCCCAACTCTTCATCTTCACTATACCAGCCTTTAAGTTCTTGACTGATCAACAATTTGTTTGGCTTTGTATGTTAACTCTCTTTTCAGCCACCAGGTTCCAGATGGTAGCAGGATGCTGACCAGACTTCCCTGGACAACCCCACCAATGTGTCCTGGAGCTCCCCTTCCCCAGAGCCCCACCTTGCTAGGAAAAGAGTGAGACAGGCTGGGAGTATGGATTGACCTGTCAACGCCCATGTTCAGCAGGGAAGCAATTACAGAAGCCAGACCTTCCACCTTCTGTATCCCACAATGACCCTGGGTCCATGCTCCCAGAGGGATAGAGAATAGGGAAGCTATCAGGGGAGGGGGTGGGATATGGAGTTCTGGTCATGGGAATTGTATGGAATTGTACCCCTCTTGTCCTATAGTTTTGTCAGTGTTCCCTTTTTATAAGAAGAAAAAAAAAAAACGTACAATTGTAGTAATTCTAGTGACATTCTTTTGCCCCACAAAATTTTCAGAGATTTTTTAACTGTAAACACAGGGCAGATTTCCTAGAAAAATAAAATAAGAAAATTAAACATTTTATTAGAAAATGTAAATATTACATTAAAAAATAGAATTTGCTGTAGTGATATAATTTCATCTGCATGATTGAATGGACTGCTGTTTTTTTGTTTTTCTTCACTGCACTTCCCAATTACTAGTGAAATGGAAACTATTGAAGAAAGAATGATTTCCAGTGTTAGGAGGTTCTGATTTCATTTTAGGACTGCTGCTATTTAAATTTTATACCCAAATTTGTATCTAAATGGTAATTTACTGTGATTATGAGGCATTTTGAAGAAAGACTATTGATAGCATATGTTCTATCTCAATACCATAGTTCCTACAGATTCCTCTATCAGGACAAACTCATGACGCCCCAAGCCAATGCCCTCCCAACACATCTGTGTAATTGTGCCACTGCTATCGCTGTCTCCCCTGCATCTGCATCTCAATCCTCTCTGGGGATCAAGAAACAGTTCAGATATTCTTGTCACCTGATTTCCCTTTCACCTGCTGTCCAGTCTTCACTCAGCCATCTTCATTCAGTCCCCTAAACCACTACACGAAGATTGTAGATTCAAATAATTGAATTTCTAAGAAGAGCAAAGTAACGAGAAAAGAGATGTAATTTCCAATATTGTTACTAGAATACTTAAGATTGGCATGAGGAACAAATCGAATGAGCATCTAACACTTTCAACATAATTAGAGAAGTCAAATTCTCTTCTAGTTTTAACTTAAAATGGGTACTCGTAACTGTACAAATAATAATATAAATGCTAGGGGGCAGGCAGTGGCGCACACACATTACCTTGTGCAAAGATGCAAGTTCCAGCAAGCAGGGGCTACCCATCTGCAAAGGGGTCACTTCATGAGCAAAAAAGCAGGTCTTCAGGTATCTCTCTCCCTATCTGTATCCCATCCCACACCCCTCTCAATTTCTCTCTGTTCTATCAAAACATGCTAATGTAATGTACATCAATAACTTAAGTAATACAAATGTAAATGATGTTTTATAATAATTGTGGAACATCAGAAGTTCATCAATGCAGATCATTTCAGCAGTACACAGTCATATTCATAATATCTCATAAAGCAGATTACTGATATTCATTGCACAAAGAAGGTATATTTAACCCATAAACAGCTTCATGAAAATTATAAATGATCTCTGCAATTTTTAAAAATATTTATTTTATTTATTTATTTATTCCCTGTTGTTGCCCTTTTTTATTGTTGTAGTTATTATTGTTGTCGTTGTTGTTGGATAGGACAGAGAGAGATGGAGAGAGGAGGGGAAGACAGAGAGGAAGAGTAAGACAGACACCTGCAGACCTGCTTTACCGCCTGTGAAGCGACTCTCCTGCAGGTGGGGAGCCGGGGCCTCTAACCGGGATCCTTCCTCTGGTCCTTGCGCTTTGAGCCACCTGCACTTAACCCACTGTGCTACCGCCCAACTCCCTCTCTGCAATATTTTTAAATCATATATTCTTCATCACTGGGCCTCTTATCATAAATAGTTCACTATCTGCCGGGCTGAGCTTCACTGATAGGAGACAGATGACCAGGGACTCATGGCTGAGCTGTACACAGTATCTCTTTATTCATGTAGAATGCAGCACAATCTAAGCCAAGCTAAACTTAGCTAAACTAACACTAATATACTTGCCAAGTAGGATGTAAACAGGATGTGATGTAGAGAGGGTGGAGAGAAAAGTGACTGGTGAAAATCAGGGTGTGACAAGGAGAGGGGGCGGAGCAGGCAGGGATTCTACCACTGAACCACCAATGCCCTGGAGGGAGGGTGGTGCTTAGTTAACAGTGGTTATGTAAATAGAATACAGTGTTAAGCAGGGGGGATTAAACCAAATGAAACAGAAGGGGTTTTTAGAAGCAGAATTAGAAGCATACCAACAACTATCTAACTAAAGACCAATTTTATTTTGAATAGTGTGAAACAGTGGTACTTGAATACATAGGCAAACTATAGCCTTCCCATACAGAGAGGTCAGATCCATTATAATTGATAACATAATTATAATATGGTCAGACCTATAGAAGTTCCAGATTCAGAGGTATCACTAAGAAACAAGAAGAATAGTTTCATCTGTGTTTACTTCAGCTGTTTACGAGTCTCTTCTGTTGTTTTCTGGAGGAAAGCCCCATCATTTTCCTGGCGGACATGATGTCATCATCAGAAGAGTTTACCTCTAGTTCAAAGCATACAAGGAAGCCACACCAGCAAAGCAAAGCAAAGCTGTGTGATGTTGCTTTGTGTTAAAACCCAGGGAAAATGGCTACTTTGATCAGTCTGCTGCCTTGAAAATGTCCTGTAGTGGAACTACTCCAGCCTAGTCTTTGATAGAGTTTGCTTAGTGTGTGTGGACGAGTCTTCTGTTGACTTTAATACATAGGTTTTGCAACAATGAAGCAAGACCAAGTTCTCTGATAGGTGTATACTTCAGTGATTTCTAAAACACTTCTCTCCTCCCTTTCATGTTCCTGCCTAGTCAGGGACTCATACATGCATAATTTCACCCTTCCTGGGCAACTTTGTCCATTGACAAGGGATTTAGAGACAGAAAGACAACAGTCCCAGAACTTTCCCTAGTGATATGCCACCTTTCTTGTGGCGCTGGTGTTCGAACATGGGTGATGCCCATGGAAAGGTCTATAGCCTTATCCTGTGAGCTATCTCTTCAGCCTTCAACCTCTCCATTTTTACTCTCATGACCTTGAGGTAATTGTAATGAGCTTGGCCAGAGTGAAATATATATATATATATATATATATATATATATATATATACATATATATATATATATATATTTACAAATTTAAAATATGAGCTCAATGTGGGTAAAATGGTCTGATGTTTGATAAAATAAAAAATCTACATTATAACTGACAGTTTAGAAAGAACTATTTGTGTGAAATAAAATTGTGACTGCCTAAAAGCTTCTCTATAACTGAGATGTGATACTTCTTTTATAACTGGTGAATAATAGCTAGATGGATTCAAAAGCAAATTTTGGGGTTAATATAAATAGATGCTTATTTATTCAATCCACGGGTCAAATGATGTTTAAATGACAAAAAAACCCCTGATATTTCACATTTATGAAAGCTCTGAAAATCACCATATGTGAAGGATATCATTTATTTTTGTCCATTCAGCTTTCATCACCAGTGATTTAATATTCCAGTGAGTTGAGCAGGAGATGTTGTTTTTCTAGTTCCACAAATGAGAGAAATGATTTTCAGATCCAGCAGACCATAATGAAATTAGCAAATGACCTTGGGAAACATGACCTTTGATCTGTCTAGCATAAGGATATCAAATAATCAAGTAAAAGCAGAACACACTGCTACTCACAGGTACCCCTCTCCCTCAGAAGGAGATTCTGTGGCCTGGAAAATTGTGTGATACATAGTAACAGCAGCCAACCCCATGTGTCTGAACTGAATTTTTATATTGAAATGGTCTCAGTCATCCTACCTGACTCCAGAGACATAGTAAGAGTAGGAATGAGGAGCTATTTTGAATGAAATTTTTATTATCTTGACACACACACACACACACACATACACACACACACCAGATAGATAGATAGATAGATAGATAGATAGATAGATAGATGATAGAGAGATAGACAGATGATAGATAGATAGATAGATCCAACCTAATTACCTAAAAAATGTCTGAATATATGTAAAATCTGATGATCCAATACCAAGAATTTTCACCAGTTCTCAACTTTGCTCTTATGGATACTATCCAACATCCAAAGGAGTATACATACTGAAGATGAAAAATCCACTTGCTTTATATACAATGTGCAACTCATTTACTTAAAAGGGCACCATGTTTGCAACAGTCCAGTACTGTCAGGAAAGCAGGTTCTGTAAACTTGGGCTTCAGTATAGATGCAAAATGTAACATGTAAACTCTCTGATGTTACTGAAATATAAGTCAATTATTTCTTTGCCTACTAAAAATTACTTATTGCATATTAATGGAATCCAGTTATTTACTGTATTTGAAAAGATCGGTTGTATTGGAGAGGCAAAAATGTAAATGTCTTCATTTTAGAAACTGTTCAAAGTGAAACCAGGAGTGCTATTTTAGTTTATAGCTTTCAATTTTGGATTTAAAAATATAGACTCTTAGCTATCATTATCTACATAAATAAATTACTGTAGTATTTTTTTAAAAAATCAGTGGAACTGGAAAAGCTGTCAGATATATCCCCAGCAAGTTACTTCCATGTCAGTTGCAAAATAGTCTACTGATAACAATTCTGTTTCTATTGGTATATTTTTCAAAATTTTTTATCAGTTCATGAGATCAATAAAACCATCACTAGTGCCAAAATATTAGCAACAGATGAACTATACAAGGACAGTGCATTTTAGCAGTTACGAGTGAAGTGAGAGACACCAAAGACACCTGGAGCTTAGGGGGTGAGTAGAGGTTGCAGAGAACTGTGTGCTATTATTCTACGTGACAGCAAACCGCTAGCTACCTGATGTCTCTTTCACGCTGCTTAAGTATAAAACCAGTGAGAAAAAATACAGTTCCGCGAAAAGCGAAAAGGTCACTGATGATGAAGGTGTCTCTGCATTTCCTTAGGTTCTCATATCTCTACGTCAAAGAAAACCATTGGTGAACATGCTATATGAAGGTCTGAGTTCTAATATTTGCTGTTCTCTGTCTATAGAATTTTTCCTGTCCTGTTTATGTATGGTGTACCTTATTGCCACTGATGAATTGTTCAAATTGAAATTGTTTCCTTGATCCTTTTTTTGTTGTTTTGTTTTCCTTTTTATTTAATTTTAGGGATTTATTTATTTGTAAGAGAGCCAGAGGTTCTCTCTGGCACATATGGTGGAAGAACTTGAACTCCGGACCTGCTCCTGACTCTTGCACTGCCACCCAGGGGCTGCTTTTTCTTACAGTCTCACCTAACATCCTTTGTCTTCCTCTTCATTTTATTAGTCTGTTGCCTACAGCTAAGACAGTTTTTGCTTTTTGATCACCCTCAGCTAATTTTTTCTTGACTGAATGGGAATGAATTTTACAAAAGTGCATGTTTTTCAAATAGCATTCCTGTTCTACCGCTCAGCTATGTGATGCAGCACCCAGGAAGAGCCCAGATGCCTTCTGAACTGGATAATTTAGGGCGGATAAAGAAGTGTTAAATGAAAGCTACCACACCAATTATTTACAATGCTTATAAATCCTAGTACTTCACCCTGTCTTTTTTTTTTTTTGGTAGTAATAATAATATTTTCCTTTAAAATTGGGCTCAATAACTATCATCAACTAGTGAGATTGTCATTTTGGCCCTGCTGGGATAAAACATGGCGAAGGCATCAGAAATGTTATGAGTTTTTCCCTCAAATAATTTCCCCGCAAAGTGTTTCAACTACTTTAAATCTATTTTATAAAAACATACTTTCATAGCGGTATTGTGTTAGAAATGAACCAATTTTATGTAAATGAACATTCTGCATTCTGCAGATAAAACATGCTAATTTTAACAATTTCAGACATCTGTGACAGAATTTCTAAACTACCCAACTGGATTAAGCTGACAAATAGGAAAAAGTAATACATGGTTAGTCACCTCTTAATTCTTTCATTTACATTAAACTAGCACTTCAAAGGGCAAGGGTAATTTCACACGTTTAAAGTTTTAAATAGCTTTTATTTCAACTTAAACAAATATGCCAACATAGAAACAGAGTTATAATGATTGTTTTTTTTTTTCCCTTTGCTATGACTTCCATTTTTAAAGAAATTGAATGATCTAGCTTTCTCCTCCCAATAAGCTGACGTGCATGGAGCGAACACATTCATCCTGTACCTCTTTATTTCCAAGATAGTCTTATTGACAGTAAGCCCACCTGGGACGGAGGGGCCCATTCCCAATATCAACAGTAAAAGCTTATCCCTAAAAGTCATCCTTATTATTCTCCAGTGCTGATTTACATGACATTTGCATACTTGAATGGATAATTAGTGTTTGTGTGAGTCACCCAGGAATAAGAATTTTTGCACATTTAAACTCCCCACTAAGTGCCAGGCATCTTTGTAAACAACTTTCATATATCAAGCCATTGAGCCCTCATTGCCACACTAAGAGGTGGGTCTTGTCAGTTTCACATTCATGTCACAGTGAACTGAGGAACAGACTATGTGAGTTACCAGCTTCACCCAAGTAGAACATGCTCCAGGGCTCAAAAGCATTTTGCTTTTTATTTTATTCAACTTGATGACACTGATGCCGTAGGAACACTTGAAGAAAAAGTTCTTTGTGGTAAGTTTTCCTTTGCAGCTCAGCTTGCTAGTTTGGATGTGTTTGAACACAAAAATTACAAATACTGAGGGCCTGAAAGTGGCACAGTTGGTTGAGTCACACTTTACTGTGACCAGTGAACCAGGTTCAAGCCCAAGTCAGTCCCCACCTATAGCGGGGGAGACTTCCTGAGCAGTGTAACAGTGCTGTAGGTCTCTCTCTCTCTCTCTCCCTATCTCTCCTCTCTCCCTCTCTCTCTCTCTTTCTCTCTTTCCGCCTTCCCTATAGATTTCTCTCTGACTCAGATAACTAAGTAAGTAAACAAGTAAATATATATTTAAAATAAAAGAAAGTGGCTACATGCTATTGCTATTAAGAAAGAAGAAAAAAGAAGAGCAAAAAAATATTAAAAATGGCAGCTGCTTCAGGAAAAACATTCACCTTCTTTTTCACAGGCCGCATGTAATAAGTGGCATTATGCATGCACCTTAAGATGAAATAATTTCCTTTTAAAACAGCTTTCAAGTAGTATCAATGCTAGTGAGTGTCAACAAATATCTTCAGCGCTGGCTCTAGTGTCAGACATAATCATGTGTGTACCATTCAGCGTTAAGAAGTGGTGATGGGAAAGGAGGTTTGCTGTGGCATTCCACATAAAACTCTGTCTGTCTGTCTCTCTCTCTCCATACACACACACACACACACACACACAGACACACACACACACACACACTTGTCTGTGGATGTGTGTACAGGACACATAAATTATGTACATACATAATCGCATATATAGACAGTATATGTACATTTACATACAAAAATCACAGACAGAAATATGTCAATATTTGCTTTTCATTTTTTCTAACTCCTTTCTATTGATCCATTTAGATAACAACTGAAATTTAGGCTTTCTTGATAATATCTAACGAATGAACAACTGAAACAAGTTACCTTGGGAGGCTAACAGAAAACCGCTAAAAATAAGTGTATTTGTTTTGGAGAAGTCAGTCTCTATGGGATAATGAAACAGAGAGGCCAGGGTAGAGATTACAGTGTGACTGTCTGAGCAGAGGAGTGCAGGGCTTGCTTGAATGAGGCTGGCGTGGGGGCGGGGAGGCTTCATCGGATCTTCCTTTCTCATAAACGTATAAATTAAGATAAACCTAAAGAATAAAAAAGGAGTGCTGGTGGAACAGATAATTTTGAATTACTCATTGTCACCACCCCTTCAAGTTTTCTTTTCTTTCTGTAAAACAGAAATTAACCACTTTGGCTAAAAGCTACCGACCGTTAATCAGATGGCTTAGACCACATTGGCAGACAGTTCCAGAGAGAGAAATGTCTGCAGGTGCTGGAAATATTAGGTTTCTCAAGTAGCATCATCAGTGTTGTCAAATTGGGAGAGATATCCAGACCTCTCTGGATTCCGTCTGTGTGGACAGAATGGACTGGTATGAGGACTGCAAGGATTCTCTTCAGCTGAGAAGGTGCAGACACAGCCACCCTGCGCTGCTCACTACTCTTGCACACATCCTGCACTGCCTGAAGGGAGATGGCATTGGCTTCCACTTCTCCATGAAGAACTACTTCCGTATTCACATCACAGGAGTGACTAGATCTGTAGTCATTTATCAGATTAATTATCCCAATCTGAAAGGAGCATACATACCTAGTACTGCTTTAAAGAATCAAATGATTGACGTCTAGACCAGGCCTCCTCTGTTAACTCACAGGGATGGGTCCTGTAACCTCCTGCGGTCACTTATACTAGGAAAGCGGGTACTGTGGGTGGTCTGTAGATACACAGAACCCAGAAGGCAGAAGTCCAGAATTTGAAGACAGTGTAGAGACCTTGTGAAAACTGGGCATGTTCTGCTTCACCTGGAGAATACGAAGGCTTATTTACATGTCTGAAAAGTTTAAGGTAAATATACTCTCCATCCATCCTCAAAAAGAAAAGAGTCCCTTTACTACCCACTATCTTTTGGGAGGAAAGAGGGGCAGCCAACTGCCTCCAGTACACAAATGCAGAGAGGTCCCCTTGGCGGTGTTAGCTTCTTCATATATATATAATTTTTATTTATAAAAAGGAAATACTGACAAAAACCATAGAATAAGAGGGACACAGGGTGCTATCTTCGTATCACGTGACCCTAAAGTATGTTCCATGGAACATCTAGACAACAACGGGGCACGGTCAGAGCTAGAGAGATGAGTTGACAAGCCCTGAAAAGATGGCGGAAACTCAAACTGTCTGGGTAAGACAAGCCTGAACAACCTGGGATACTGGATGATTCCAACTGAGTAGCGTTCTGACACAAGCCAAACTGTGGAGGCAATGGGGATAGATAGCAGTGACTGTCAGAATAGGTAGCAGGAAAAGAGAGGAATGGCAGAACCTGTGCATGTGTCCAGATTCACACCTCATACACTCACAGCCATGCCTAAGGGGACCGTGGATTCTGAGGGGTTTGTGATTCTTTAATGTGGATGACATGGGTGAAATCTGTCCCCAACTGGGGTGTGGCACGGGCATGGGAAATCATGAAGGACTGATGGAAAGTCCTTCTAGTCTCCTCTAACTTCATTTTCATCTTTAATTTTCTTTTGGAAGAAAAAGAAAAAAAAGAAATTTTGGAGAATTTGAAACAGGGTTGCGGGGGGGGCTTGTCATTCACAGGTGCAACTTGGAGGGTGGTTAATTGAGCTTGGTTTCTTAATCTTCTGACAGACAGTAGATGACTGAGATTCTGAAATTTATATCTGAGTTTCCTCATAAACATTTTCGATCTGAGGGCTAGGATGATAGCATCATGGCTATGCAAAAAGACTTTCATGTCTGAGGCTCTAAGGTCCCAGGTTCAATCCACAGCATCACCCAAAATCAGAGCTCAGCAATACTTCTGTCTCTGTCCCTGTCCCTGTCCCTGTCCCTGTCCCTCTCTCTCACTCCCCCCTTACCTCTGTATCTCTCTATACCTCTTTCATTAAAATAAATAGAAATATTTTTTAAATATTCAACCTGACAATGTCTTCTTTGAGGTTAGTTAGTACTTGTTTTATATATTTGGCTGCATCCATATAAGAAATATAGATATATTTCTATCTTTGTTTGGGACCAGTCCTCTGACCAATATGCAGCACCAGTCTGTGTCTCTTAGTAAGTTCTCTGTCTAAAAGTCTGTTTTATCTGCTAGAAGAACAGCTGTCCTGCCCTCTGTCCTCATCCTTGACTTTGAGCACAGCTGTTCCCATCTGGCACCGGGAGCTTCTGTTTGTCTTCCCTTTGGATGTGTGTTTCCTGGAGACACAGAATAGATAATTCTTGCTTTTTTTGTGATTTTTATTTTACAATCGATACACTGACAGAGGGTCTTTTTTATTTATTGATTGCTTTGTTGGCTTATTTTGCCTCCAGGGTTATCGCTGAGCATGGTGCCTGCACGATGAATTCACTGCTCATGGAGGCTACTCTTCCCCCCTTTGGTTGCCCTCATTGTTTTAGCCTTGTGGTTATTATTGTTGTTGATGTTGTTAGTTGTTGGAGAGGACAGAGAGAAATAGAGAGAGGAGGGGAGACTGAGAGGGGGAGAGAAAGACAGACACCTACAGACCTGCTTCACCTCTTGTGAAGTGACTCCCCTGAAGAAGGTGGGGAGCTGGGGGGCACAAACCGGGTTCCTTATGCCTTGCACTCTGCACCACATGTGCTTAACCCGCTGTACTAACACCAAACCCGCAGGTCTTGCTTTTTAATTCATTCGGTCAGTCTGGATCTTTTAATTGGTGAATTTAAGTCATTCACAAGTAGGGTGATTATTGACTTTGGTTTGAGATTGTTTCATGTACTTTTTGATTCCTTCCCTGTTTATTTCTAACTACTAATTTGTGTGAATGGTTTTCTGTGATGAACTTACTTGTTATATATGCACTTCTTATTCATCTCTTTGCTGTATTTTATTCTGTGGTTACCACGAGTGTTGCATCTAGCATACAATACCTGCAACAATCTTATTTTATTTTATTTTATTTGCCTCCAGGGTTATTCCTGGGGCTCGGTGCCTGCACTACAAATCCACTGCTCCTGGAGGGCACTTTTTTTCCCCTTTGTTGCTCTTTTTGTTTTATCATTGTTGTGGTTATTATTATTGTTGTTGAATAGGACAGAGAAAAATGGGGAGAGGAGGGGAAGGCAGAGAGGGGGCAAGAAAGACACCTGCAGACCAGTTTCACTACTCGTGAAGCAACCCCCACTGCAGGTAGGGAGCTGGGGGCTCGAACCAGGATTCTTGAGCTGGTCCTTGCACTTCACACCATGTATGCTTAACGCACTGCACTATAATCTTTTGTAAGAGATAAGAAGGCCCATCTAAGTTAATAGAAGTCCCATAAGTAAATTCATCTTCTTGCTGCATTTGTTTCTATGAAAATTCTAAACACTTAAAAAAAAAAAGGCTTTCATTTTTTGGTATGGATGCTATTTTTTAAATAATAATTTTGATTTTTAAAAAGGGAAGAAATATTGTAAGGAAAGTTAGAATAAACAAAAAAAACAGTATGGGGCATTTGTAATGAAAAACTATGCCACCACAGAGCTCATACTTCTGAGGCTAAATATTTAGTTGTCTTTGAAAGATTTTATGACTCTGTGGTTTGTAGATAATGGATAGTCACAGCAAATTCTTGTTTGTGTGCATGCAAATGAACTCTGTCCAGTGGAGTTCCAGGTGACTCCTCTCTCAGCAGGAAGGAAGTCAGCTTTGCATCCATGTGTGAACATCTCTCCACGGTCCTGTTCTCCATGTAAAATCTTGCCGCGCTGCTATTTCGTTTGATCCTTTGGTGACATCTGCCTGGCTCTCTCATTAATAATGAACTGAATAAAATTTTGACTTGTGTTCATAGTTTTGATAATTATCCTGTAACTGTATATTTTTCAGCTCCTTCTATACACACACACACACACACACACACACACACACCTATATGCACAAGCACAAGCAATATTGAGAGGAAAAAAAGGTAGAATTTCACACTTTTCTATTGAACACATGTGCTTCAAGTTTAATGATGGGGTAGTTCTATTCTCCAGTCCATGCGATCTCAGAAATTTGACTCTAAAATTTTTTTTTAATGACCACATTCCTAGCTGATCTGGGGTGTACTAGGTTTACTGTGGACATAGAGCTTGTGGCAGATGACATGGGGAAGGGGAGAGACTTAGGAAGGAGAATGGGGTTGAGGAGGGGCAGTGAAGCCAGAGGAAACTGTGACTATAGGGTTAGAATCTAGCTTGGAAGGGCTAGAGTCCTTTTGGCCCCAAGCAGGAAGGTCCATGTTCCCTTGAACTAGATGTCCTTGCCCTCACCAAAAGGATTGCAAATTAAGGAAAAGAAAATAAAAACTCCTTTTTTTACCAACAAACAAACAAAACTCTTAGGGGCCCCATGGTAATGCAGCCAGTTAAGTGCACATATTACAATACCTTGTTCAAGGACCAGTGAAGCAGGCCTTTAGGTGTCTTTTTATTTTTTATTTTTTTTGCATAATCTTTATTTATTTATTGGATAGAGACAGCCAGAAATTCAGAGGGAATGGAATGGTAGAGAGAGAGAGAGAAAGAGAGACACCTGCAACACTGCTGTTCACCACTTGCAAAGCTTTCCCCCTGCAGGTGGGAACTGGGGGCTTGAACCTGGGTCCTTGAGCATTGTAACATGCGCGCTCAACCAGGCGCTCCAACACCCAGCCCGTAGGTGTCTGTCTTTCTTTATCCCTCTCTATCTCCCCTCCCCTCTCAGTTTTTTTCTGTCTTGTCAAATAAAAATAGAAAGAATAAAATAAATAGCTGAGGGAAGGGTGGATTCGTAATGCAGTCACTGAGCCCCAGAGATAGTCCTGGTAGCAAATTAGATATAAATATATAAGCAAAGTAAAATAAAACTCTTGGATGAGTTATCCCCACAGAGAGACAAATACAGGAGAATTCTGAATTTCTAGAACAGTAATGAATAGATTGACAATATTGGGCTGTAAGAAAAGTCATGCGGGGCGGTGAACGGGGCTAGGAACCTAAAAGACCTGGAATGACAGGGACAAGAGACACGAAAGAGCGACAGCAAGACAAGTTTCTGATCAAGCTGCAAACTTTTATTGTGTTCACAGGCATTATAAGGCTTTGGGAAAGCATAGGGGGAAGGGGGAGGCAGAGATGCTGGAGGAGGAGGAGGGGGAGCAAACTTCAAAGTGGAATGTTCCTTGCAACAAACAATGGCCGAAACCATGTTTATTACCACAACTGTGTGTTGTCTCACTTGATTACTGATAAATGGTTTACCTGAGGGGAAATGGCCTGCCCAGAGGGGAAATAAAACTTGTCTCGAGGGCTTCCATTGTTTCAAAGCTTATTATCTATCAAGCAGAGAAATAGTTCCTGGTACCTATGCAAAAATGTAGCATGATTTTTCCAACAACCTACTCTAAAACATACACAAATATAAAGACTTGTGGCTACATTAAAAATCTAAGCTCAAAGGACAAGGCAGGGCACATATTTTCTTTGAAACATTTTATGAGTCCTCTTGATTATGTGTTTGATTTAAGGATTTCTAGTGTAAAACAATTGACATCCAAGTTTGCAGCACTGGCTTATGTTGGCTGACCTTCAAATAGTTTTCCTGAGAGAATTTACTGTGTTAAAGATTTATACTTTAGATTTTAAAATCCAATTCATTTATAAGCTGGAGTTAAATTTGTATGTGTTGTGTTTTAATTTTAGATACTGATAAAAAAAAAAGAAAAAAACAGCTTCTAATTTCAGATAGTTACTGGTATGCAAAGAGACTCTCTTGCCTGTAGCTCCAAGGTCCCAGGTTCAATTCCTTGCACCACCATAAGCCAGAGAAGAGCAGTGCTCCGGTATAAAAAAAAAAAAAAAAGGAGGAAAAAAAAGAAAGAAAGAAGGAAATTAAGAAAATTCTTCCCTAAACAGTGTGCCAAGGTCACTCACAGTGACTAGGGAATGCAGTTATTAAGTATAATGTATACAGGTTAAAATCTGCTTTATTTATTTATTTTACAGTACCAAATTAAAGGCCGTATGAACAAAGTATTAGCAAAAGAAGACAGTGTAAGAATAAATCCTATAATTTTCAAAGTATATTTTGCCATTTTAAAACCTTCAAGAAGGGAGTCAGGCGGTAGCACAGCAGGTTAAGTGCACGTGGTGCAAAGCGCAAGGACCGGCATAAGGATCCCATTTGAGCCCCCGGATCCCTACCTGCAGGGGAGTCGCTTCACAAGCAGTGAATCAGGTCTGCAGGTGTCTGCAGGTGTCTATCTCCCTCTCTGTCTTCCCCTCCTCTCACCATTTCTCTGTCCTATCCTACAACGACAACATCATCAACAACAATAATAACTACAATAGTAAAACAAGGGCAACAAAAGGGAATACATAAATAAATTTTAAAAAAATCTTCAAGAAGTCACCTCTGTTGGTGTGTGTTTGTTTCCCCAGCTCTGTGCCATGCACCCCAGGTCTGCAGCCAGAGCAGAGCCCATGGGAGTACTACAGCACTTTGGGAGGACTCTGGTGCCATGCACGCTATCTCTCACTTCTTGTCTCTCTGTCTCTCTCTATCTGGAAAAGTCAGCTCTAACTAGTGAAATGCTGGGACACCACCTCCAATGGCCAAAGTCAATATAATTATTGAAGAAATCAAAGAACCCAGACTCATCTGCACAAAGCTCACAGGCATGCATATTGATAATTCAGCATGAGTTCTCTTCCTGGGTCTGTGCCTCTGAGTTTTCATTTCCAGAGCACTGCTCAGCTCTGGCTTATGGTGGTGCTGGCTCTTGAACTGAGACCTCTGGTCTCTCGGGTGTGAATATCTACTATGATATTGCCGGTGCTATTTATTTCCCTGGCCCAGTTACAGTCAACTGGGTTTATGATACCTAGCTTTAGCTGGCTGCTAGACAAATCAGTAAAATGTAATACCCCCTCACAATAAATGTGACGGCATAGCATGAGGTTAGCCATGCATGCAGCAAGACAAGATCTTCCTGTATCAAAATCTGGTTTTCTGGGTGGGGCAGAGAGCATGATGACTATGCAAAGAGACTCTCATGATTGAGGGTCCAAAGTCCCAGGTTCAATCCCCGAACCACCATAAGCCAGAGATGAGCAGTGTTCTGGTTATAAGAAAATAATAATAATAATAATAATCTGATTTTCTGCCACTGTGGAGTGCCAGACTCACATGGGCAGACACCATGTTCCATGGTCCTCCATGGCAACTTTCTTTTCTTTCTTTCTATATTTTATTTATTGGATAGAGACAGCCAGAAATCAAGAGGGTGACAGAGATGGGGAGAGAGGCAGAGAGACACCTGCAGCACTGCTTCACCATTCACAAAGCTTCCCCCCTGCAGATGGGGACCAGGGGCTCCAACCTGGGTCCTTGCACATTGTAATACATGTGTTCAACCACGTGCACCACCACCCAGCCCCCCTCCATGGCAACTTTCTCCAGTGTGGTTCACTTGCTTGTCTGGTGACTGAGCTAACTGTCTCAGTCCTTCCCCTGGAATATCCTCATTATGGAGAGTGAACAACTTGTCCTGTCTATTGTAGACATCTGTCCCTGTAAGTGTTTTCATGCCCTAACGGCTACAGTTCTGCCAACTTCGCCAGGGGAGAACCTTGCTGAACGCTCTGCTCATTGTCATGATATTCTGTGCATGTTTCCAAACAAAGAACAGATTTCACAGCAAAAGGACAGCCATGGACGCATGCCCACAGCCTGAGCAACACATTTCAGCACGCAGTCACATAAGTCACAAGGGGTGGATGGAGGTGAAAGGCTTTATCAAGCTCAAGGATGTCATGCTAGAGAAGAATGAGCAAAATAAAAGACTTGCTTCCCTTATTTTACTTGCTTTGAAAATGTAGCCAAAGTTGTCATCAGTCCACTGACGGTTTCTTCTCAAATTACCAGTGTTAAAAAGGAAAATCACAGTATTATGATGACTTGTCTGGGTTCATTTACAGGTAGCTTCCTTCAAGCCTAACTAATTTCACAAATAAATTAGACTAGACTAGTGATAGTGGTTATTGGGTGAATCTTTGCAAAACTAATCTCACAGATATGTGGATTTAAATTCTCATAACTAACAACACATAGGATTTTTTTTTTTTTTGCCTCCAGGGTTATCGCTGGGAGTCCATGCCTGCACTACAAATCCACTGTTCCTGGAGGCTATTTTTCCCCTTTTGTTGCCCTTGTTGTTTTTATTGTTGTTGTTGTTATTATTGTTGTTATCTTTGGATAGGACAGAGATAAATGGAGAGAGGAGGGGAAGACAGAGAGGGGGAGAGAAAGATAGACACCTGCAGACCTGCTTCACCACCTGTGAAGCAACCTACTGCAGGTGGGGAGCTGGGGGCTCGAACCAGGATCCTTACGCTGGTTCTTGGGCTTTGTGCTAAGTGTGTGTGCTTAACCCCGCTTTGTGCTAAGTGTGTGTGCTTAACCCCGCTTCACTACTGCCTGACCCCCAGGAATTTTTTTAAGAGTGAAATGAGGGAGTCAGGCGGTAATTCAGTGGGTTAAGCGCAGGTGGCACAAAGTGCAAGGACAGGAGTAAGGATCTCAGTTCTAGCCCCTGGCTCCCCACCTGCAGGGGAGTTGCTTCACAGGTGGGAAGCAGATCTTCAGGTGTCTGTCTTTCTCTCCCCCTCTCTGTCTTTCCCTTCTCTCTCCATTTCTCTCTGTCCTATCCAACAATGACGACATCAATAACAATAATAACTACATCAAGAAAACAAGGGCAACAAAAGGGAATAAATAAATAATTTTTTTAAAAGAGTGAAATGAAGTCTCCTTAGTGTATCCATTACTTCGCATCTCTGAATTACTCTTTAGAATTCAAATGTAAAAATTCAGAGGGAGCTCATGCCCCTCATCAAGATATTTACACAGTGCCATATTGTGCTAGAAACTGGCTGAATGTTGAATAGATAGTTTATTGCAATTCTTAACATCACTTTTATATCCTTGATTTCTCTTTCCTGGCCACCACTCTACTTACATATAATTCATTCCCTAGTACTGTATTTTCCAGAGTCATAAAAATATAGACCACAGTAACCACAGGTAGCTATAAAACACTGATCTAAATATATATACAGCTGATCATCAATAATAAAATTGACATAAGAATCTCACTATTGACATTTTTGCAGTATATTATGACACTGGTCATTAAAATATTTTAGATGGCTTATCTTACATTATATTTTTCTATCTCCTGCTTAGAGTTTTTTTTTTTAATTTTACCATTGAATTTATCAATTCGCCCGTATGCAGAATGCTGACCAGGTTAGAGCTGCTTCTTTTTTATCCACCTCCTCCCAGCACTGCTTTCTCACTGTGGAAAGTAGAGCTTCATTTTACTGGCTATCCACTTTTGACCGGTGATGTTTTGTATAACAAACAATTTTCTCTAACTCATTTTTAAGAATTGGTTTTGTTCCATACGTTTTCTAGTCAGTTCAGTCACAGAATTGATGTTCTCAGCCCTTTTCCCAAACAAATAGAACTCAAAAATAAAATAAAATAAAATAAAATAAAAGATCAACAATAAAAGGCATGAACACACTCCACCTTTCTGATCTCATTATGTGTTCCCGGCAAGATGGCCGTCCACCTTGCCAATTACATGGCCTTGCTTTGTCTCTCCTTCCTTTTTCTCCTCTGCATTCTGATCATAGAAGATATTAAAAAAGCGAGCTCAATTGACTTTGTCGGCTAATAGCAGCCAAATCTTTCCCGAGGTCTTTCATCCCGCCTCTCTCCCCAGATTTCTTAGTCAGCAGGTAGTATTTCTTTTCATTGTTCCTGTCCTAGTCTCTCTCCTAAATCGATTAAATGTGCTCTGTGTGACAGAGCTGAAGCCCACATACACCTCACCTCCGGAGGGGCTTGCGCTGATCTCCCTTCACATCTGTCAGCTCTTTATTCTTGCACAACCTTTGCTGAGTCTTTGAAGTCTTCTCATTTTGTGGCTCCCCAGTTCAGGCCATGCAGCTACCGTGGTTGGCTTGGGAGGGTGTCTGACTGCAATCTGGACCTCTCTTTGAGGAAAAACTTTTTGATCTTTTTATTTCTAGGGGTGCGTTAATTGACCATGTAGAGTGAATCTCAGGAAGAGAATAATAGGGTTCGAACTAAGCATGTGCTAATCCCATTGCATCTATTGCGATTTACCCAGCATATATCAGAGGCTTGGATATTGTTGTGATGGTGATCACTAAACTGTTGGCAGCAGTAGTTCAAGTATAAGATAATTTAGGATAAGAAAAAGACAAAAGACATACTTGAAGTGAATAGACATAGTTTGGACTCTTTATGTCAAAATGGAATTCCCTGTGTGTTTCTGGAAGATATTGATGTGGCAAACCGTTAATAGATGCCACAAGATGTGTACACATTCAGCATTGCATGGGATATTACATACCCATCTACAAATGTATGTGGGTATTTCAACTGAGTCAGTTAAACCCTGTGCTTATGTAGAGAAATATGAATGTCGGAGATATCACTAAACATTATTTTTAAATTTTAATTTTCCAGGAATTTGTGTGTATGAGGGAGAAGGAGAGAGAGAGAGAGAGGGAGAGAGAGAGAGAAGCACTGTGAGCTCTGGAATATGTATGTGATGGAATCTAAAGTAGGACCTCTTGGATTCAATTCTTATGTTTGACGACTAAGATATTTCTTTGGCCTGTTTTTTTCCCTTTCATTTTTAAAGCTTTTTTTATATTTATTTATTCCCTTTTTTTGTTGCCCTTGTTTTATTTTTGTAGTTATTATTGATGTCATTGTTGTTAGGACAGAGAGAAACGGAGAGAGGAGGGGAAGACAGAGAGAGGAGAGAAAGACAGACACCTGCAGACCTGATTCACTGCCTGTGAAGTGACTCCCCTGCAGGTGGGGTGCTGGGGGCTCGAACCAGGATCCTTAAGCTAGTCTTTGCTCTTTGTGCCACCTGCACTTAACCCGCTGCACTACCACCTGATTCCCTATTTACTTTTTATATATGTAACTGCAATGTCAATAAATTACTACTTCTTCCTGGAGTCTGTGTGTCTTTGTGTGTGTGTGTGTGTGTGTGTGTGTGTGTGTGTGTGTGTGTGTGTGTTTTATAACTAGACATAAGTATGCAGTCATTCTTTCAAGTTATGCCAAAGATCTTGTGAACCAGGCATTTGTTTCCATTAACTCAAATTAAATTGATGGCCTTTTGATCGTCTCAACTACCAAAATAAAAAGTGGTCATCCTACATTTATACAAAATTCTAGAATTTGGGAGTTTTGTAGAATGAGCACTGAACTGAGAGTGCCTGGGTTCCACGGAAAGTATGGTAATTGATTATTTCCTAAGAAACTGGCACCTTCCACTTGCTACAATTCCAAGGCAGAACACGGAATCTGAACCATTTTAAGATCATACTTACTGTGGAGAAGCTGATGACAGTACAGTGATGATCAAGTCACAGGGCTCTTATTCACTCACTACTTTCCACACACACACACACACACACACTCAAAATAGTATGAACTATTCGAGTGGGGTTTGTCCCATAGATCACTGAAAAAAAAAAGTTTTCCTATAGAGATTGCTTCTTAATAATCGCGTTATCATTTTGACTACTGTGAACAGTGCAGTTGCAGACAAGGGATCTAGTATCTGTCTGAATTAGTCTTTTCCTACCAAGCATGGTAATGACGGGTCATAAGGTGTTTCCATTTCTATTTGTTTAAGGATTCTCTTGACTGTTTTTTACAAGGGGGGGGGGGGGGCTGCATTATTTACATTCCCACCAAGAGCCCACAGGGTTCCTTTCCCTCCACATTCTAGCCTACACTT
This sequence comes from Erinaceus europaeus, assembly GCF_950295315.1. Classification (NCBI taxonomy): domain Eukaryota; kingdom Metazoa; phylum Chordata; class Mammalia; order Eulipotyphla; family Erinaceidae; genus Erinaceus; species Erinaceus europaeus. The sequence continues at coordinate 63,603,246 of NC_080180.1, read as the reverse complement.
GACCTCCGTCCTCTTAGGTGGATGTAGGCCATTCTAACAGGAAACCTTCCACTTCGAATTTTCATTCTAACCAGATAGCAAGATCTATCATAGCTCTATTGCTGCTATAGCTTCTTTGGCTTTATCTTCTTTGTGACTTACCTTGTGTTATTATCTCTCAGTCAACTTTCCAAAATGCCATCACTTCATCTGTTGTAGACAATGCAAAGTGATTCATTACAGTGACTGCCTAGAATCTCTCACTCAGTTGTATCCCTTGTCAGCACCTCCTAGAGTTCCCTTCTTCAATGCCTCCTTGTGTTCTCTCACTCCCTGCCCCGCCCTCTTCTTTATTGGGGGGGATTAGTGGTATACAGTTAACAGGAAAATACAGTAGTTTGTGCATGTGTCACATTTCTCAGTTTTATACAAAACAATTCATCCCCCTCTAGGTCCTCCTCTGCCTTCATGTTCCAGGACTTGAACCTTGCCCCCACCCTACAAAACTATTTTTGTAGTTATTATTGATGTCATTGTTGTTAGGACAGAGAGAAACGGAGAGAGGAGGAGAAGACAGAGAGGGGGGAGAGAAAGACAGACACCTGCAGACCTGCGTCACTGCCTGTGAAGTGACTCCCCTGCAGGTGGGGAGCCGGGGTTCGAACCAGGATCCAACCCCAAAGTCTTTTACTTTGGTGCAACACACTAAACCCTGTCCAAGTTCTGCTTTGCGTTTTCTTATTTTTCAACTTCTTTTTTTAATTATTATGAGTAATTCAGTAATGATTGGCAAGACTGTGGAATAAAAGGGGTGCAATTCATACAGTTTTCACCACCAGAGTGCCATATCCCACCACATCCGTTGGAAGCTTCCCTGTTCTTTATCCTTCTGGGAGTATGGACCAAAGATCTCTATGGGATGCAGAAGGTGGGAGGTCTGGCTTCTGTAATTGCTTCTCCACTGGACATGGGCGTTGACAGGTGGATTCATATTTCCAGCCTGTGTCTCTCTTTCCCTAGTGGGGCAGGACTCTGGGGAGGTGGGGCTCCAGGACACATTGGTGAGATCATCTGCCCAGGGAAGCCAGGTTGCAATGATTGCTCTCTTTTTGCCATCAGGATATCATTCAGCTGTAGAAAAAGCCCAAACCTTTTTTCCTTTTGAAAATAGCTTATTTGTTTAGTTTTGAGGAGAGGGAGAAACACATAAAGGCATGGATAGAAAGACCAGAGTGCTCTCTACCCAACTCCAGCTGATGGTGCTTGTGACTGAGCCTCAGGTCAGATCTTTCGTGTAACCATGTTGCTATTTCCCCAGTCATCCCTTTCCTTCTAAACATTTTCATTTTCACATGTACTATTGAATCTCAGTCAACCTTATAGTCCAAGATATTTCAATTTAATAAAACCCTAAATAAACAGAACCTATCCTAGATTTTGACCTAGAAAACCTCAGTTCCCAAACTTCTGAATGTCTAATGCCACAGGTGTTCTTATTGCATCCTAGATTAACTTTCCACAGTAAACTGGGAAGAAGGTTGACCTTTATAGTCAGTGCTAATCAAGCAAAAATGAACTGTCTCTATAGTTCCTTGTGTAAATTGCAGCTAGGCAGTAAGGCATTTCCGCATTGCTCAGAACTCTCCTCCTTCCTGATCTTTGTCTTTCAAGAGTGCTCAAATTGTTTTGATTTCCACATTCTTGAAATTCCTGTTCCTGTATTAAGAGAGGACTCTTCTCTTCAGTGGAAACACTTATTAGCAGAGTTAAACAAATCAGTAGTTAGGTTAAGGATAAATCCAGCACATAGTATTTGTGACTTTAAATTGAAAGAGGTATAAAATGTCAGGCTTTTGGTGTTTACTGCTGTGTCACTGCTCCTGTTTCCCATACATAGTGATTGCTGTCTAAAACATAGCTTTACTTTATCCCCCACATTTATTAGAATATAGGCAGACTTTAATGCTGGGATTTATTTAGGCTATCTCTTAACGTAGATGTATTCCTCATAGCTGAAAGGCATCTAAAGACGCCTATTTTGGCTTTATTAACATTTCAGTTTAATGTTTATCTAGTCAACTCTTTCACAGTCCTGAATAGTAAAATAAATCTGGTTGATATCAAATTTCCAACCATAAAAATGAAATATAACTCGGTATGAATTACGTTTGTGCTATCATTTGTGAGGTGATCTTGCTTGAGAAGTAAGCAAAACAAAAGCATTAGAATAATAAGTTTCTCAAATTGCTACTAAGTCTTGTGATGTAGGTTTTAACATCTGTGTTATTCATTAAAAAATAATAAAGTGGTTTATCTTAAGTGACATCAGCCTCTCCCAGTTTTTAGGGTGTGGTTTTTTTCTCATACTCAGGCTTACTTAGCACAATCTACAATTCTACCTCGTCTTTTGGGATCCAATTCTGTCCCGAGGGGAAATATGTTTGCATACAACACCAGGACATTGATGTGGTACTGTACTGCCGACTAGTCCTTTGCGACTATGGAAATCGTGTAGGTTGCCGGATTCCTGATACAGTACGTTTTACTAAGAGATTTGTAATACATCCTACTCGACATGAATTCTGGAGAATTTATGTAGCAAACAGTATACTCATATGAGCATATACTTCTGTGAATGTTTCTTTCTTGTTTTTTCTTTTTTTAATTTTTAAATTTTGTTTAATTATATTTACTTATTTTCCCTTTTGTTGCCCTTGTTTTTATTGTTGCTGTTGTTGATAGGACAGAGAGAAATGGAGGGAGAAGGGGAAGACAGAGAAGGGGAGAGAAAGACAGACACCTGCAGACCTGCTTCACTGCCTGTGAAGTGACTCCCCTGCAGGTGGGGAGCTGGGGGCTCAAACTCGGATCCTTAGACCGGTCCTTGTGCTTTGTGCCATGTGCGCTTAACTGCTGCACTACTGCCTGACTCCCTCTGTGCGTGTTTCTGTGTTGGCTTGCAAACTGTTTAACTTTTAATATTTCCATCTTGTAGCTCATCCTCACTAATTTAGGTATATCCATTTTTTTCTGAATGAAAAAATAAGTCAGCTGGGTGGTTACTCAGACCTCAGTGAACATTCTGTTCTTGGAAGTTCAATATCATGATTGCTTTACTATCTATTTTAGGACTTAGTAAAAAATAGTACATAGGTTATAAAGGTTTACAGAATGACTATGTCTCTTCCAACCTCAATGCTTTGCTTGTTAAATATACATGTTCACATTATCTTTCACTTTAATATTAGTCTCTTTTAAAAACTAATGAAAGAGAGATCCAGAGAGGTAGTCAGGGAAAGAGAGAGACAGAAAGAGAGAGAGATACACAGAGAGAAGAATACTGTTCATCTCTGGCTTATGATGGTACTGGGGATTGAACCTGGGACCTCAGAGTCTAAGGCATGAAAGTCTTTCTTGTCTCCCCAGCCATATGGTCAGTTTCCATCGAAGGAGGATATATCTCTGTCACAATTTGACCTGGTGAAATGATTCAGTAGATGTGAATTGGTGTGCAGGGAAATCTGAGAAACACACATTACTGACATTTACTAATATTTAATTGCATAGATGAGAAGGAACAAATTTATAAAGAGTGTATCTCCATTTAACCTCTACCATGGAAATAGTATTACTTATTAGACAGTGTTTTCAAAGCCACACCAAAATCCCAAGTTAATTTAGACAGAATATAAATATTATTTGGTTTGAATAGTACATTTATAATGTGAAAATTAAGTTAAATGTAATAACAAAATCTGAATATTTATAGGTTTATCATAACTTTCAGAAATAAAACTTATAGAAGATAAATGTAATGAAGAGGTCAGGAAAATTTCTCCTAACACAATGACTTATGACATGGTAGGATGTTCTTGAAGCTATCCAGATTTCATCAGTAAAACTAAAAATAATGGTACTCTATTGGCTTTGGGTAAAATTGCTCATAAAGAACAATAAGAGAGAAGGGAAGGATGGCAGTAAAGCTTGTTTTATCACCAGAATTAGTATTTGCACCCAGCAAGTAACAGTACATTAAATTAACTTTTTCTCAAACTTGTTGTTTTCGCCGGGCTGGCTTCACGGGTGGGTAACAGACGATCCGGGACTCATGGCTGGGTTGTAGGCAGTATCTCTTTATTCATGCAGGACGCAGCACAATCTAAGCCGAGCTAAGCTAAACTAAAAACTACAATCTTGTCCTTATAAATATACTAGCCCAGTAGGGTGGGAACAGGATGCGAAGCAGAGAGGGTAGAGAGAAAAGTGACTGGTGAAAATCAGGGTGTGACAAGGAGAGGGGGCGGAGCAGGCAAGAATTCTACCACTAAACCACCAATGCCCTGGAGGGAGGGTGGTGCTTGTTAACAGCGGTTATGTAAATAGAATGAAGTGGTTATGTAAATAGAATAGTGTTAAGCAGGGGGGGATTAAACTAATGAAACAGAAGGGGTTTTTAGAAGCAGACCAACACAAACTCAAATGTTATACTCTTTAAAAATCGTATTTTCTGTTGAATTCAAAAGTATGTCTACTCCTTGTCTAAGATTACCTTATTTATAGTATTTTATGTGTTTATTTTAATGAGAGTGATATGTGGGGGGGGGGGAGGAGAGAGAGAGAGAGAGACCAACCAGAGCACTGTTCAGCTCTGCTTTATGGTGGTGCTGGGATTGAACCCAGGACCTCAGAGCTTCATGCAGGAAAGTATTTTTGCATAGCCATTATACTATCTCTCTGCTCTGATTTCATTTTTGAAGTCAGAGAGAGAGATTATGTGGCTCAAGAATTAGACATAGGGCCTGAATTATGGAAGGCACACTTCCCGCTGAGTCACCTCCCTGGCCGCTGCTGTATTTTTCTAACATAAGCATCTTCTATATGTTAAACACTTTACCTCAAACCCCTTTTAAGCACATGAGTCTATCGGCTGCGATAATTTTAGAAAATTGAACTTATGAGTAAAAGCAATATGAATTTAGGTCTTGGTGTTTGGGAATTGGTAGAACTCCTTCACCCTCCTACAAGACGTCCAGATCCATTGTGGGAATTGAGAAGGATGGGTAATGTGGGTAATGTTGAAGGATGAGATGAGACAAGATTTATAATATGTTTTTGAGACACAGACCAAGAACATCTGAAAATTGTGTTCATGCACAGAGCAAAGGATCTGGGAGATAATAACCCAGATTTCCATTTTGTTTGATGAATTCCAGCCTGGGACTTTATCATCTAAAGAATGATCATTTAGCAATGATTTGGTTTTTGATGTGTTTAGGTTCCACAGGCTTCAGGTGGATATAAAAAGTTGAATAATATCCATCCAAAGAATTGCTGAGCCCTAGAAATGTAGATCCCCATAACTGAAAAATAAGCATTGAAAGGAAGCGTATTTTTTTCATCGGTAGTCAGAAACTGCTATCAAAGACAAAAGAAAGGTATATTTATCAGTGTATGCTCAAATATTTAGATGTGAAATGATTGCTTTTAGCATGAACATAAGCCAGTACCCTGTGCATACATAACTGGAAAGAAATACCACTCGGAGAAAGAATGGATGTCAAAAGGTTCAATTGTTGTCTGATAGACACTTCAGATATGTTGTCTCCACGAAATGTCTCCAAAGTATCAAAGACAGATGACTGTGCTCACTTTTTCATAAAAGTTAAGTACTGGTTCAGATCAGCTGCAAACAGTTATAAAGCTCAAGTGTCTTTCGCCACTGCACCAATGCATTGCCTTGCCTCTTCTTCACTAACTCCCTCAAAGTCACAAAGTTAACTTGGTTATACTTTAAGCAACACTTTGCAAAGGACCTTTTATTCAGTGATTATTCCCATCATCCTCTCCCACAGGCAGTAGGAATATACTCTTCAGCAGTAGCAATGATATGAATTATAGAAGTGAATGTCTTATCTTGAGGGAAAGTTGACTTATAGAATTGTTGATGTCACAGGGGTATAGCTTTACATCCCTCCAAGACATGTGTCCACACACCTCACCCCTCACTGTCCACCAAGCCATCATCTCACTCCGGAAGTTAACGTCTAGTAAGAGGTTGCTACATTCTACTCTTCCGTCTACAGTACATTTAATTTCAAAACCACCTGGTGAAGGAACTAGAACTTTTATTTTATTACCTTTTTTCAATAAATATATGTTATAAAACTTTATTATTTATTTTATATGATAGGACAGAAAGAAAATTGAAAGGGTAAAAGGATAGAGTGTGAGAGAGAGAGGGAGAGAGAGACAGGGAGACACTTGCGGCAATATTTCACAGCTCATGAAGATTTCTTCATGGGAGCCAGGCAGTGGCACACCTGGTTAAGTGCTCACATTATAGTGCGCAAGGACCCAGGTTCAAGCCCCGATTCCCACCTGCAGGGGGAAAGCTTCACAAGTTGTGAAGAAAGGCTGCAGGTGTCTCTCTGTCTCTCTCCCTCTTTGTTTCCTGCTCCCCTCTCAATTTTTCTGTCTTAAAAAAAATAATCTCCACTATAGATAGGGGCTGGAGGCTTGAACCTATGTTCTTGGGTATGGTAAGGCATATACTTAAACAAATACTCCAGCACCTAACTCCTGTTCAGTACTTTAGAAATGAAGAAATTAAGAAACAAAAGTGAAGTAGTTTGCCGAGCATTGCACAATTAATACTGAGAAGGGTAGATTTGATTCTCAGCCAGCCAGGCAGTAGAGCACCTGACTGAGTGCACACACTACCATGAAACAATGTTGTAGGCGTCTACCTTTCTCTCTCCCTATCTCCTCCGTACCTATCAATTTCTTCCTGTCTCTATTCAGTAAATAAATACATAAAAAATAAATTTTTAAAAATGTAATGGGATAAGAACATGATTGGAAAAAGACAGAGCCAATAAGATTTAAGAGAGGTACAGTTTTCAAGTTAAGTTCTATTTGGGAAGAACAATATGAGAAAAATTAGCACTGCAGTGTTGTACCCTGCAGGAAAATATGACTATTTAATTATCAAATAATAAACTAAGACAGGAAATTTAGATTCTAGGTCAACCCCATCCATTTCCAGGTGTAGAAATTAATTTCTCAGATGACGCACTGAATATCTTATGGAAGAATATTGAGGCTGTGCAAGAGTGAGTAATAAGACTGATATTTTTACCCAACTACTTTTCCTCTCTATTGTAACATGTCTCATTTTTAAAAATTTCTTTACTGGGGAATTAATGTTTTAAATTTGACAGTAAATACAATATTTGTACATAAATAACATTTCCCAGGTTTCCATATAAACAATACAACCCCCACTAGGTCCTCTGAATTCTTTTTGGACCTGAATTCCCCCTATCCACCCACCCCCACCCCAGAGTCTTTTACTTTGATGCAATACGCCAATTCCAGTTGAGGTTCTACTTGGGTATTCTCTTCTGATCTGATTTTTCAACTTATGCCTGAGAATGAGATCATCCCATATTCATCCTTCTGTTTCTGACTTATTTCACTTAATGTGAATTTTTCAAAGTTCATCCAAGATCTGCTGAAAACGGTGAAGTTACTATTTTTAATAGCTGAGTAGTATTCCATTGTGTATATATATATCACAACTTGCTCAGCCACTAATCTGTTGTTGGACACCTGGGTTGCTTCCAGGTTTTGGCTACTACAGATTGTGCTGCTAAAAACATATGTGTACACAGATCTTTTTGGATGGGTGTGTTGGGTTCTTTGGGATATACCCCCAGGATAGGAATTGCGGGATCATAGTGTAGGTCCATTTCTAGACTTCTGAGAGTTCTCCATAGAAGTTGGAACCATTAATGCTCCCACCAGAAGTGCAAGAGGGTTCCTTTGGCCCCACACCCTCTCCAGCATTTGCTGCTGTTACCTTTTCTGATGTCTGACATTCTCACAGGGGTGAAGTGGTATCTCATTGTTGTCTTTATTTGTATTTCTCTGACAATCAATGACTAGGAACATTTTTTCATGTGTTTCTCGGCCTTTTGTATCTCTTCTGTGGTGAATGTCCTGTCCAATTTTTGGATGGGGTTATTTTTTTTCTTGTGGTTGAGTTTGGCAAGCTCTTTATATATTTTGGTTATTAGCCTCTTGTCTGATGTATGGCATCTAAAGATCTTCTCACTTTATGGGAGGGGTCTCTTGGTTTGGGTAGTGCTTTCTTTTGCTGTGCAGAAGCTTTTTAATTTGCTGTAGTCCCATAGGTTTATGCTTGCCTTGGTCTTCTTTGTAATTGGATTTCATTGAAGATGTCTTTAAAATGTATGCAGAAAAGAGTTCTACCAATATTTTCCTCTAAGTATCTGATAGTTTCTGGTCTAACATCCAAGTCCTTGATCCACTTGGAATTTACTTTTGTGTTTGGTGAAATATAGTGGTTCAGTTTCATTCTTCTTCATGTTTCAACCCATTTTTTCCAACACCATTTGTTGACTCTGCTTTCCCCATTTAATAGTCTGGCACTTTTGTCAAAGATTAGATGTCCATAGGTGTGGGGGCTTCCTTCTGGGCTCTCAATTCTATTCCACTGGTCAGTGTGTCTATTCATGTTCCAGTACCAAGCAGTTTTGGTTACAATAACCCCATAATACAATTTGAGATCTGGGGGTGTGATGCCTCCAGTTCTGTTCTTTCTTCTCAAGATTGTTTTGACAATTATAGGTCTTTTCTGGTTCCAGATAAACATTTGTAGCATTTTTTCTATTCTCCTAAAAAATGTGGTTGGTATCTTGATGGGGATAGCATTAAATTTGTATATGGCTCTGGGTAGTATATTCATTTTGATGATGTTAATTCTTCCAACCCATGAACATGGTATATCTTTCCACTTCTCTGTGTCTTTTTCAATTTCCTTGAGTAGTGACTCATAATTTTCAGTATACAAGTCTTTCACTTCTTTGGTTAGGTTTATGCCTAGATATTTTATTGTTTTTGTTGCTATAGTAAAAGGAACTGATTTCTGGATTTGTGCTTCTTCTAACTTAGTGTTTGCATAGAGGAATGCCACTGACTTTTGAATGTTAATTTTGTAGCCTGACACCTTCCTATATTGCCTGATGATTTCGAAAAGCTTCTTGCTAGATTCCTTAGGTTTATATATGTATACTATCATGTCATCTGAAAATAGGGAGAGTTTGACTTCTTCCCTTCCAATCTGTATCCCTTTAATTCCTTGTTCCTGCCTGATTGCTATGGCAAGAACTTCCAACACTATGTTGAATAGTAATGTTGATAGTGGGCAGCCCTGTCTAGTACGTGCTCTGAGGGGAAATGCTTCCAGTTTCTCACCATTGAATATGATGTTGGCTGCTAGGTTTGCTATATATAGACTCCACTATCTTCAGGAATTTTCCATATATCCCCATTTTTATAGTGTTTTGACCATAAAGGGATGTTGTATTTTGTCAAAGGCTTTCTCTGCATCTATTGATATGACCATGTGGTTTTTGGTCTTGATTTTATTGATGTGGTGGATCACGTTGATTGATTTACATATATTAAAACAACCTTGCATCCCTGGGATAAACCCCATTTGGTCATGATGAACCATCTCTTTAATATATAACTATCTCTTTAATAGAATTGTGTTCAATCCTTTAGCATCTAAGTTCATCAGAGATTTTGTCTGTAGTTTTCTTTTTTGGTCCTGTCCCTGTCTGCTTTTGGTATCAAAGTGATGTTGGCATCATAGAAGCTGGAAGAGAGTGTCTTCAGTCTTCTGGAAGACTTTTTAAAAGTAGAGGTATTAGTTCTTCTTTGAAGGTTTTGTAGAATGCATTTGTAAAACCTTCTGGTCCAGGATTTTAATTCTTGGGAAGTCCTGAGCAAGTGATAAAGCAGGGTGGGGCAGAGATAATCCAGTGGTTATGCAAAGAGACTCTCACATCCCCACCACTAGACCAACGAGGTATAGATCTTCTCCTGAGTTTCTGTCCCTTGGTGTCAGCACAGCCCCCCTGCACCCACACTGCTCCAGATTCTGAGGGCAGTAGCAATGGAGACTCACAGTTGAATTTGGTGAGTCTTAGGGGAGTCCTCTCCTCCCTTCAGCATTCTTTTTGTTGGGGAAACAGACTAGAGGTGGTGTCTCAACTGGTAAACTGCTGGACTGTTACCAGCCACTTAATCTCTTCCTAGGTTCCTCTCTGTCCACAAGCCACAGGTGTTTGCACTCACAGGTGATTTGGTGGCTTCCTGAAGTCCTTCCAGTCCTGTCTTGTTGTGGTCCCAGGTGGTCTCCTTTGGTATTCCCAGTTGACCTGGGAAAGGAGAGGAGAGGAGAGGATCACAGCTAAACATGTCTCATTTTAATACACAGGCATAGATATTTTTCGCTGACTTTTCATCTTCTTATCTACATACTGATTACCATACTGAAGAGTAAATCCTGTCAGTTTTTCCCCAGGAAACCAGAAGCAAAATGTTACTCAGCTATTCAGATAGAGAAACTAAATTGTAATAAACATTATCATCCTGTCTAGCCACCCCTTGCTTAAAAATCCTTGGTTTTTATGAAAAAGTCTTACTGTTTTTTCTGGCATGAAATTTTTACTAACAATACTGTTTTAAGTCAGTGTTTCTCTAGGTCGACTTGAATATGATTTTTTCTTAAGTGTCACCTTACAAATATCCCGGCTTTCTTTTGTCTTTGTAAAATACTCTTTTCTTTTCTCCCCTCCCCCACCCCTCACTTTATTTCTCTTCCTTCTGTTTCTCTTAATATTCTCTATCCTTCTGATTAGATCTATCTGTCCGATCCTATCTTATCTTATTCACCTTATACCCTCTCTTCTTCACTGAGATTAGAATTTTGTTCATCTCAGAAATAGCACTCACATAAGCCTGTATCATACACTTCTTAAATACCATTTATATAAATAAATATTTAGAATTGGACAAAAAGATACTCCAGAAGACAGTTGTATTCTTTGTTTGAAGTGAGAAACTAACATTTTGGTTTTTTAATCTCACAAATAGGCAGCATGACAACAGTTTATTTTCTTTTTTCTAGTAAATAAATGTATTTTCATCCCACACATACCCCAGAGAAAATTTCCCTGATTGACTTTTATCATGCACCTGAGTGGTTCTGGAGTTATGGAGGGTTGTAATATTTAGTAGGAAATATGCAAAAACAATTTTTGAGACAAAATGATCCTGACTTTAGTTGCATGTGGAAACCTTACTTGAGTAGCCACTACATCTAAAAAGAACCATTTTAGTCAGAATGCATATTTTGAAGGTTCTTTGATCTAAAAGCACTCTGTAGCATTTCAAACCAATTGGATTTTAGATCTTTATTTTCTTGTAAGTAGTCTTTCTTTCTTTCTCTCTATATTTGTACCTTTCTTTCTTTCTCTTTCTTTCTTTCTTTCTTTCTTTCTTTCTTTCTTTCTTTCTTTCTTTCTTTCACCAAACTGAGTATTCATCTTTGAAACCAACTCTTGTTATGTCTTCACTCTCACCATTGCTAACTTTAGTTTATTTGTTTATCAAACAACACTGTTTTATCAAACATCATCTTTTCACTTATCAGTTCTATAACATAAATTATTTCATTGAGATTGAAAAGAAGAAGAAATGTCTATCTCAAAAATGAACAAGAAATCCAATTTATGTGCTTTGGAACCTTTGTATTTCAGGTACAGGCACAAAGGCACATATGGATTATCTGTATCATCAATGAAAGCTGGCTCTGTTTAGACTACATCACGTGTATATTCTGGCCTCTATAACCACAACAAAACTCAACTTTGTTGGGACTATGTGTAAGCTTGATAGAGCTTAGGGATGGGAGAACTCCCCCATCCTTGGATGGAGGTCTGAGAAGATACCCTCTTTATTAGTCTCTCTCAACCTAGGTGAGCAAAAGGGGAGAAACTCAGACTTGGTTCCTTCCTTCTTGACTCTCAGGCCCACAGAAACCCCAATACTTCTCCCCATTAACTGCAGGCCACATGGCTGCCTACTTTAAGATTCACTTACTCAAAGTCACCTTCTGATCTCAGAAGAACACACCTTAAGGATAAGAAATGCCTGCATCAGGAGACTAATTATCTTGACCTTTATGTATCTGCATCAATTCTTGTCACACCAGCCCCCTCCCATAGGGGCAAGCCAACCTTTAAGAAACCTGTAATTTCTGACAAATTTGAATAATGTTCTTTGTTTGGTTTTCTACTTAAACCTTGCCCACCTGCTAATAAACGAGACCTGAGACCTGAGACCTGAGACCTGAGACCTGAGCATGCTGCAGGTCTCCCTGGTGTCTTTACTTCGTGTCGTCTCTTGCGCGAGTGAGAAAGAACCGGTCTGTTATCTTTCCCCTGGACATCACCCCGCCAGAGACCCTGACAGACTTCACTGTGCAGTGAAGCATCAGGGCTGCTTTCTGTTTCACCATGCCTGCCCGTATTGCCAGCCAAAACTCGGATGCCCAGAAAGACTGGCAGGAGGCCGATAGGTGAACCGCTGCTCCTTATGCTACCACTTTCCATTCAGGGCTGATCCCAGGGAGGCTGCTCTTGGGAGACGCCCAAACAGCAGCGTGCAGTGGACCAGGTGGAGCAATCTCTCCATTGGAAAGTGGAAATAGAAGCACCAGGCATTTGCCTGCACTGCTGGCACCTGCGGGCACACCGGCAGTGGCTCCAGATGTTGCCTTTTTGTTCCCTTGTGAGTCGGGCAGAGGTGTGAGTTCCAAGCCCCAGCTTGCGCACTGAGCCTGAGCATGACAAAGCTCAATAAAAACAAATGATTTCAGAGCCTATATCTCATCCATTATTAAATCTATGAATAAGAGTTTTAATTTCCTGTGCAATTACTTAGTGAAATGTCATACTCTGGATGAAAAAAGATTAATTGCATGTGATAAAAGACTGTGTCTTCTTGTTTGACTTTTTTGGATATCCCTTTACAGTAGCAATATCATTTCCATCTACTGTGCTTCTCATCATTCGGAACGACTGTAATTTTACCAAGGAAACATTATTTAACTTTTTTTTTTTGCTCATAAAGGAGTAAGAATAAAATATTAATTCTTCCCTCCAAAGCACCACAAACCACACTTGATTTTTTTTTTCAGGTCACACTGGAGACTTAACAAAGGAGCACTAGCAAAATATGATTAATGCATCTTGCCAGAGAGTCTTCAGATCTCCTCAAGCAGCATTTATATGTCATGTGGGGGCACAAATTACATCTTCCATCATTTGTATTTGTTTTCTCCTTACCCATGATTATTAAGTAATCCATAACAATGACCAGTCACATCCTTCCTGTCACAAGGATGGAATCCATATCTTCTCTCATAAAGGCTCAACTAATGGCAAATGAATCTTCAGGACAATCAACTGTCCAGAAGCCACGAGCCTCCCTCTGCTTGGTGACAGGTCCGTGGACCTCAGTGAAGGGGGAAGAGCACTTGAGATGGGTGGGAGAGGGCTCAGCCCAACGTCCTGAACCTGTGACAGGCACCCCACTCAGTGCTCAGCAGTGAGAGGATTTCACCACCCCCTCACGTTTCTGAAAATAACTGGAATCGGGATTTTCATAGGAAGTTAATGTCTTAACAATTTCACTTTTCCACAGAGAAAATATAATATTGCACGGCGTGGTGTTCAGTCGTCCTGTGCCTGTTACATGGGCTGATATTAAATAGCAAAAAAACCAGGGGAAACTATAGAGAAAGGACATTCTCAGTGATGACAGTAGCAGAGCAAAGACAACAGTCTCACGGGGACTGGCAGGCTGAGTGTTCTCGCAGTGTGCTGGAGGCCAGGACCGAGTCTGCCTGCCCACCATATGTGCTGCGGGAGTCTTCCAGGCTGACTCCTCAACCAAAAACCAATATGAGGAGTTGTAAGCCTTAAAATCAGTACTTTTACTTTTTCCTCCAGAATTACAAATCAAGGAGAGTCCTCTTATAGCCGACTTTTTCTTCCCTTTTGCTGGTTTGTAAAAAATAAAACTGGAAAAAAAGTATAGATATATATATATATAAACAGGAGAAGATTGCCTTTTCAGAAGTGACAGGAAAGTGTTTCAGAGGAAGCAGATTGAGCGCCAGAAGTCACAAAATTTCCATATTCACTTATAATTCTGAAATACCTATTTAGGTAAAACGTGGAAGGCAAACTGACTTTGCACGTATCAGTCATTATCTGTCAGCATTAAAGTGCTGGTCATTTCCTCCCTGCTGTAATTTAGAGAAATGTCAATAAGCCTGCTGTCTAGAAAATATGAGTTCAAAAATAGGAAAGTCATTTCCATTTGTTGCTTATGTAAATTTAACCCATTCATTGACAAGGCAAATTGAAAACCAGAAATGTATATGATGATAAGCACTGCCTCCAAACCTGTGTAAAACATGTCCACTGCTGAAACGACTCCTACATGCACATTAACCGACAGGCTGGAGTGTAGAGCTCTGAGTTCACCTAAGAACAAAGTTGATTTGAGGCTTCTGAGTGGTGGCATGCCTGGTGGAGCACACAGGTCACCCTGCACAAGGATCCGGGCTCAAGCCCCTGGTCCCCACTGGAAGGAGGGAAGCTTCACACGTGGTGAAGCTGAGCTGCAGGTATCTCTCTCTCTCTCCCCCTCTTTGTCTGCCCCCTCTCTCTCAATTTCTCTCTTGATTCAATAAATCAATAATTTAAAAAGTTAAGCTCAAGTTATGAATAGTACTTTAAGGATAAGATTTGAGTTCTGAGTGAGTATTTCAGTTTTTTGTGTCAGTCCGCATAGGATGTTCACACAGCAGGTATCTGGCTATGGTTATCCCATTTTATTTAAAACATTAAGAATGAATATGTATGTAAATGCAGAAGGATGTGAGAACAGGAGGGGTATATCACAGCAGTTGCTGTTCAGTCTAGATCTTATGGCCAGTGTTTCAACCCACAGTAGATGCCTCTGTAAAGATTAATTTGTGAGAGTAGAGATTATACCTGATGTTGTTGACTTCATATTGTAAGAGATGATTAGGTCTTCTCTTCAAAGGAACATGAATAGAACAATTATTTAGTACAAAAAATGTTTTTAAAGGTGTTATCTATAGTCACCTGTGCTCAGTAGTTCTGTATTCTTTCAGTCAGATCATAGTTATTTGCAGTATTGCTAGTCTTTCAGCAGAGACCCTCAGATTCTCTTCCTCCTTTCCTCATTTAGACAACAGGGAGATTATGAGCTCTGAAGCCCAGCCCAGGGGTGGAGGAGAGATTTCTGCATCGGGAATAAAGAAGGGAGAAGGGTGAAGGGGGCATGCTGCTGCCTGAGGGCCAGTTGGCTACACACCCTTTTACAGAAGGATAAATGCCTGCCTTCAACTCCTTATCTTTTGCCTTGACAAGTAGTTTTGATTGGACATTATTTACAACAATATAAAGATTGATTTGTTTCTATGAGAGATGGGGGGAGAGAAAGAGGGAAAGAGAGAGAGAGAGAGAAGGAGAGAGAGGAGAGACAGAGGGAGAGAGAGGAGAGAGAGAGAGGAAAGAGAGAGAGAGGACACCATGCTATGCCATGTAATTCCAGGGACTTGAACCTGGGGTCTCAAGCATGTAAGATCTTCATTCCATCTGCTGAGCCACCTCCCAGGGATGGACAACAAGCTTGTTAACAATCATTCAAACTTGCATTTGCTTCCTGATTCTTTTATGGGCTCAGCAGCATTCATAAATACGGGCATCTCCCATGTTCCTGTGCAGGCTGCTGTGTTTCTCCAGACCTCTCTGCAGCCACAGTCTTCCCAAGCTACAAAGGACTAATTGTAGGAAGAAGTGAGTTATCACAGTACTGATGCCATAGTACCTGCAGCTGACAGACTCTAGCCATCCATCAGGTGGGTGAGGGACTCACCTTGAAACTGCTTTGTGCAAACAGAGAAGTAATGAGTGAACTCACATGAACAAACTCGTGTCCTCAGTCATATCCTGACTGACAGTATTAAATTTGGAGACTTCAGTGCAGTCAGAGTAGAAGTGTCCAGTCTTCCTCATCTTGCTTTTAAAGAGATTTATGGGGGGCAAGTTGTGCCATACCTGGTAGAGTACAGACGTTACCATGTACAGATATCAGGGTTCGAATTCCTGTCCCCACCTGCAGAGGAAAAGCTTCATGAGTGGTGAGGTAGTGCTGCAGGTGGCTTTCTCTATCTTCCTCTCCTCTCTCAATTTCTCTCTGTCCCATCAAATAAAAGGAAGAGGAAGAAAGAAGATGGAAAAATAAATGAAAAGAAAAAAATGACCACTGGGAGCTGTGGACTTAGACAGGCACTGAACCCCTGGGATAACCTTGGTAATAAAGATAAATAAATTGGGGGAGCAGGTAAGTGGTGGCGCAGCTGGTTAAACACACACATTACAGTGCACAAGGACTCAGGTTCAAGCCCCTGGTCCCCACCTGCAGGGGGAAAGCTTTGTGAGTGGTGAAGCAGGGCTGCAGGTGTCTCTCTCTGTCTCTCTCCCTCTCTGTAACCCTTTCCCCTCAATTTATAACTCTGTCCAATAAAAATAAAATTAAAATATTTTTTTAAAAATAAATAAATTAGATTTATAAGAGAGAAAACAGAATGAATGAAAACCACAGGGTATCACTGGCGTATGTGGTCCTGGAGATTGAACCCAGAGCCTCAGGTATACAACTACTCCTGTGCTCTGCCCACTGAGCCACCCCTGGCTATAGTTCCTATTCATATTGAGCTATTTATTTTTAAATAATATTTTAGCATGAGCTATCTCTAATACTGTCTGAGGAGTTTGACTTGAAGTAAATCACCAGTACACATTTTTATATACTCACTTTCTTTTCCAAATCATCTTCTTGGAGATTAACTGATATACTATAAGGCTATTGACTTCTGGCTTCAATATCTCATCTCCCCATGACAGAAATCTACAAAAACCCTCTATCCTTCAACTTAGGGCCTTACCCACCATCATGCCCAGGGACCCTGTGTGTGATATTTGTTCCTCTTGATGAAAAAGATGGCTGCTGGTAATTCTAAACATTTAAGCTGCTGTAACGCCCCACGATTCACTCCCCAAAAGAGAGAAAATCACTCCTGATTTGTCTTGATCTGTGTGTGTTCACCCCATTCTCTGATCAGTTGATAAAAGTCAGGCCCATGAGTATTCATGAGTGCCTTTGCCTGAGTAGCCTGAGAGAGAGGGGGGGGGGGGAGGGAGAGAGAGAGAATGAATGAATCCAATAGATAAGAAAGAGGAATAGAGTGCTTTTTCTTCCCCCAGGGTTGTTGCTGGGGCTCAGTGCCTGCACTATGAATCCACTGCTCCTGGAAGTTTGTTTTTCCCATTTTTGTTGCCCTTGTTGTTATTATTATTATTATTGCTGTTGTTGTTGGATAGGACAGAGAGAAACCTAAGAGGAGGGGAAGGCAGAGAGGGGGAAAGAAAGACAGACGCCTGCAGACCTGCTTCACTGCCTGTGAAGTGATGCCCCAGCAGGTGGGGAGCCAAGGCCTCCAACTGGGATCCTTCCATCTAGTCCTTGTGCTTTGTGCCTTGTGCCCTGTGTGCTTAATCCGATGTGCTGCCACCTGCCCCCCAGGAATAGAATTTTTATCTGCTAACAGTATAGTTATGAATATATTCAGCCTCTGATGCTGAGAATTCATTCAGAATTTTATCACAATTTTCCTTTAATTTACTTAACAGATATCATCCCAGATGAGACTGTTTCTGTTACTGGGAGGAGCAGCCCCTAAATTTTACCAAAGCACTTATTTTCTCCTGCTGTATTGTTCAGGCCTTGTTTTTCTGCAACTTTCCCTCAGTGATAAATGATACAATTGTCAACACTATCTTATAATGGGAAAAAGAAATATAATGACTTTTAAATACAAACCGTTTGCTATAAAACAAAAAGAAAAGAGAGAGAGAGAGAGACAGAGAGAGAGAGAGAAGAGGAGAGGAAAGAAAAACAACAGGTTCCTAACTATGATAGCATCTTTGAAATGAAAAACCCACAGGCTTCTGGTGGACCCCCACTTCCTCATTGCAGTGTTCCGAGTGGAGGGGCGGGTTCTGAGGGTAGCAGACTGGCTCTCACTGTTACTGTCAGCATCTCCATGGACTCTGACAAATCAGCAGGTGCTGTACCCAGTTTGAAAATGAAAAGCTGTGCACAGGTCTGGTGGGAATTGGCCTGCAACTTGTTCACCTAAAATAAACTTAACTCCCTGCCCTCCAAGTGGCCTCAGGCCTCCGCCCTCTCTGGCTACTTTTGAGCTGCATGACAGACTTTTTATTACACCTTGCACTCCTTGGAAAGCCAATGTCCGTTTCAACTTTGCTTCCTGGAGGGTTGATCTTTTGAGTCTGTGAATTGTCTCAGATACTTGCAAAGGTTCACCCCGACCTTCCTTCATTGTGAGCCGGTAAGTACATGTGCTTTTTTTTTTTTCTTTTCAAATCCAGTATTAGTCCATTAACATTATTTTGAATGAGAAACTCCAAATGTTAATTTTCACTTGTGGCTCTGGAAACTTGCCCTTGCCGATGAATATTCTAATTCTAAGTCACTTGGAGACTTAATGGTCTCCATTTAGCACCTGCCTGGGGGTAGCATGGCAATGGCTCCCCCCGTGAGCCCTCACTGTTGCCTGGAGGGTGATGATCAGCTTTGGCAGGAGGTGAACTCTGGGACCTCTTTCCTAGATTCCCTTGCTCTTACTCAGCTCCTATCTGACCCCAGAGTGAGAGACTCTTACCAACTTCAAAGTGCAAGGCTGAATGGTGGCCTCTTCCTCCTGCTCTGTTCTTACCTAGCCTGAGAAGCCTGTGCCTCATGGAGTGAGAAGGCATATCTTGGGGATGACCACAAGTGTTAGGCAACAGAGGAGCCTGAAGGTGGCATGCAGCTGGCTGAATGCACATGCTACAATGCACAAGGACCCGGGTTCAAGCTACAGAGGAGAGCTTCACAAGAGGTGACACAGGGCTGCAAGGTGTCTCTCTGTCTCTCTCCCTCTCTATCCCCCCCACTCCTCTCCTCATTTCTCTTTCTCTACTCAAATAAATAAATGGATAATAAAAAAAGAAGTAGGCAGCAGAATCAGAGGGCACAGACAGATCCCTCTGCATGGCTCCATGAGGAAAAGGGTTTGGGATCAGCCGCTCTGGTATGAAGAAATGAGGGTAACTTTGTAAGTTATCAAAGGGAGCTTGGCCTAGAGTGTGAGAAGAAAGGTTACATTTTAGCCGGTTTTGAAATGAAATTGTTATGTGTGACAATGAAGGAGAAAAATGACACTGTCCTGCCCCAGTGTGGTAAGTGGGCACAAATCACAGTCTGGGGGGACATTCGCTCTCCAGTACACCTGTCCACTCTTTTTTTTTTTTTTTCAATTGTAATAGGATTTGGATGAAAAAAAATACAGATACTTTTTTTTAATATTTATTTTTCCTTTTGTTGTCCTTGTTTTTCATCGTTATAGTAGTTATTGCTGTTATTGATATCATTGTTAGATAGGACAGAGAGAAATGGAGAGAGGAGGGGAAGGCAGAGAAGGGCAGAGAAAGACAGACACCTGCAGACCTGCTTCACCACCTGTGAAGGGACTCCCCCCTGCAGGTGGAGAGCTGGGGGCTGGAACCAGGATCCTTATGTTGGTCCTTACACTTTTTGCCATGTACACTTAACCCTCTGTACTACTGCCTGACTCCTAAAATACAGATTCTTTTATTTAAAAAAGAAGAATGTGGACTAATCAGTGGGAAAAATTAAAGCCATATTTTAGGAAATATCAAATATTTGATTTAATTTTTTATGTTTTTATTTTATTTTCCCTTTTGTTGCCTTGTTTTTCATTGTTGTCATAGTTATTAGTAGTTATTATTGTTGTTAGGCAGGACAGAGAAAAATGGAGAGAGGAGGGGAAGACAGAGAGGGGGAGAGAAAGACAGACACCTGCAGACCTGCTTCACCGCCTGTACTCTGGTCCTTGCGCTCTACACCCCATGTGCTTAATCCACTGCGCCACCACCCTACTCCCCAAATATTTGATTTTTATAATTGCTCATATTCTAAGAAGACACATAGAATTATATACTTGAAATGTACATGTTAAAACCTAAGGCCTTTTTATTAAAAGAGAGGGAAGGAAGCTAACACATGTGACTTTGGAAAGCAACGGCTTTCCTTGAACTTTCCAAGCAGAAATCTTTACTTTCAAGTAAAACACAATCAGAAGATATATTTAATATGCACATAGCATTATTCAAAAAAAGTGATAAAATTCTAGTCAATGATTTTGCAAGACTGCGGTATTATAAATCATTCCAACATTGACAACAAATATCTCAGATAAAACTCCCTAGGTAAAGATACTGCAGAGGAAAAAAAAAAAAAGTCTGTTGGTTTTCAAAGGAGAGCAATTTATGCAGCATGAAAGGGATTGATTAGTGCTGCATAAATCCACTTATTAGCACACTGGAGGTAAATTTTGTTTTAAAGGAAAAAAAAATGAAATTCCTGAGAATTCACTGTACTGGGATAAATCCTATATATGAAGTTCCTTTGGAGATTAAATGTGAAGCTGTCCTCTGTTCATTTATTCATTCAGTTATTTATTAACTTTGCAAACATTAATTTAAAACTGTCTCATGGATGAATAAATAAGAAAATGAAATACACTGTACTGACATTTTCTCTTGTTCATTTATTTTTTTAATTTTTAAAAATTTTTATTGAGGGATTAATGGCTTACAGTCAACAATAAAATACAGTAACAAAAAATAAAATGCAGTATTTTGTACATGTGTAACATTTCTCAGTTTTCCATATGACAATTCAACCCCCTCTAGATCCTTCTCTGCCATCATGATCCAGGGCCTGAACACTCCCCACCTCCACCCCTAGGATCCTTATGCCGGCCCTTGTGCTTCACACCATGTGAGCCTAACCTGCTGCACTACCGCCTGGCCCCCTCAACTTCTTTTTTTTTTTAAATTTATTATTGGTGATTAATAATGATCCATAAGATTGTGGGATAAGAGGGGTACAATTTATACAATTTCCACCACCAGAGTACCATATTCCACCTGCTCCATTGGAAGCTTTCCTAGTCTGTATCCCTCTGGGAGTATGGACTGAAGATCTCTATGGGATGCAGAAGGTGGAAGGTCTGGCTTCTGTAACTGCTTCTTGGCTAGTCAAGGGCATTGACAGGTGAATCCATACCCCCAGCCTGTCTCTATTCCCTAGTGGGGTCAGGCTCTTGGGAGGTGGGGTTCCAGGACACATTTGTGAGATCATCTGCCCCGGGGAAGTCAGGCTGGTGTCATGGTAATACTTTTCAACTTTTGTCTATGAGTGAGATCATCCCGTCCCATAAAGAAAGTGAAATCATCATTTTTAACAGCAGAGTAGTTTTCCATTGTGTATGTTTAACCAACTTTTTCAGCCACTTATCTGCTGTTGGTCATCAAATAAATGCTTCTTTGATAAATCAGTGATTTTCAATCTTCTCGAACGTTTCACATACTTCTACTCAAAGGGACCATATCTATAAATATGAAGCTTCCCTATTAATTAAATGTCACTTCCAAATAAAGGAACTTATCCCCCCAAATCTGAAATGAATGTATTGATTTAAAGTCAGATGCCTGGCTTCATAAGAGAGATGCCACTCCCCATTCAGTTGTATATGGGCTCATTAGGATGCAAAGGATTCAGCTGTGAGCATGATGTGGGTCTCCTCCACATACAATTTTAAGAATAGTCTTTTATAAGCAATGCATGATCATTTTTCTAAATGTATAATTATCATCATCAATATAATAAGTCAAAATAGGGAGTCGGGTGGAAATGCAGCGGGTTAGGCGCATGTAGTGCAAAGCACAAGGATCCTGGTTCGATCCCCTGGCTCCCCACCTTCTGGGGAGTCACTTCACAGGTGGTGAAGCAGGTCTGCAGGTGTCTGTCTTTCTCTCCCCCTCTCTGTCTTCCCCTCCTCTCTCCATTTCTCTCTGTCCTATCCACAACAACATCAATAATATCAATAACAACAACAATAATAACTACAACAATAAAACAACAAGGGCAACAAAAAGGAATAAATAAATATATTTTTAAGTAAGTCAAAATAATTAATGCTTTTTTTTTTTTTTTGGAATAGAGTCAAGCAGCAGCAGTGGAGCTGGGCTGTTGCATATCATGTGAGGACCTTGGTTCAAGCCCTGGTACCCAGCTGCAATGGGAAGCTTCAGAAGAGGCGGAGCAGTGATTCAGATATCTGTAGTTCTATCTTCCTCTTTTTCCCCCTCTCTAATGCACTGTTTCTATAAGAGAGAAAGAAAGAAGGGAAGAGAAAGCAAGAGAGAAAATGGTCATTTGTAAAGGTGTAGGCTCCAAGCCTCAGAGATAAGTCTGATAGAAAAAAACAAAACAAACAAAAACCCAACGATGGATTGTAAGCGGGGCAAACATAGGAGTAAATGTCAGGCAGCTATCCCAGGCAGAGGAAGAAGGACCAGTGGGAAAGATGGTGGTACTTCATAGCAGTGATGCAGGTGAGCTTGGAGGAAGTGGCAACTGCAATGGGGCTGCAGATACTGCATTGTGTAGTTGGGAATGAAAGCCCAGGAAGATACAGAACAGCCTTCCAGTTCAGTTTGGGCACCTCCTGTATTGATTGATTGGTTGAAATAAAACACTGAACTGAATGCAAAGCCTTGTGCCTCATGCAAGCAAGAATTCTTGCCTGAGCCACCTCCCAAATTCAAGTGTGTGTGTGTTTTTTTTTTTTCTTTCTGTCTTTTTAAAAGAAAGTGAGGAAAGGAAGAGGAAAACCCTTCTGCACTGTTCCCCCATTCAATGCCACCCATGAGGTGCCAGTACTTGAGGCCAAAGCCTCATGCTCTGCATGTGACCGGCCAGGCAAATCACCTCCTGTCTCTTAGCTTATATCTCATCTTTACAGTTTTAGGGAGCCACAGGAGAGCTGAAGACAGTTTCAACTTGATCAGATGTGAATTTCAGAAAAACTCATTCTACCAAACCTACATTTAGATAAAGGTTTCTGTTAGGGGATTAGACTGACTTCACCAAAATAAGAACAATCTAATTATGCCAACAGGTCAGAGATATTTTTGATAATAAAGGAAAAAAAAACTTTTGGGGACCTGTATAAAATTTCATCTTGACAAAAATGGACTCATGGGGAGTCATAGCACAGCGGGTTAAGCGCAGGTGGCGCAAAGCACAAGGACCGGCATAAGGATCCCGGTTTGAGCCCCCGGCTCCCCACCTGCAGGGGAGTCACTTCACAGGCGGTGAAGCAGGTCTGCAGGTGTCTGTCTTTCTCTCCCCCCTCTGTCTTCCCCTCCTCTCTCCATTTCTCTCTGTCCTATCCAACAACGACAACAACAATAATAACTACAACAATAAAACAACAAGGGCAACAAAAGGGAATAAATAAATAAAATAAATATTTTTAAAAAATGGACTCATGAGAAGAGAATCATAAATTACAACCAATGGAAGACTTAAGGTTCTAGATGTGCCAGTCTCCTGAGCTGGACAGGCCTGGACACTGGGAGTTAAGATAAGTAGAGCCAAGAAAGGCTCCTAGTTTCTGACATTGCAATAATGGAATCACTGTTGTATTTTTTTAACCCGGTATGTTGATATATATGTATATATCGCAACATATGTATATATGTTGACTGCATGTCTTACCAAGTTTGAATCCTGGTGCCATGTGGATGGCACTGCTAGAACTCCACGAATAGAAGAGTGGTGCAGAAGTGTCTCTCCTCTTTCTTCTATTTCTCTTTTTCAAAGACACGCTCGCACGCACACGTGTGTGCGCGCGCACACACACACACACACACACACAGGCCAGTTATTCCTGATACTCCTGTGCAGATATCAATTATGGAGTGTGGGATGCATGCACATACATTAAGGTAGCACCCTTCTTCACCCCCTTTCTTTTAGAACCTGCCCTCCGGTATCTGGCTTGCATCCTATGCCAGAGTGTTCTATCTTGAGACTCCACTCAAGGCTCTACTCTTTAGTCTGTGCTTCTTCTATTTGCATTTACCTGGGTGCACCACCACCCAGGCTAGGTTATGCTTCTTCTAACCACAAATTATATCATTTAGATCTAAAACTTACAAAGCACTTGCGAAGAACGTCTTTCTTAGGAACTACATCTACTACCTGTCCCCAGGTCTCCAATTATCTCAACTACTTTTGAATAGTTACACAGCCTTGAGAACATTCTTCTCAAGTGTGGCATGGATGGGAGAACGACTGCCAGGCTGTAGGCGCTGTGTGGATGCAGAACTTGTACACCATTTTTAATCAGTACTGCAGCTAGCTATTTGCTTTCTAGATGATCACATATGACAACAATTCTAAGTGACTTTGATGATGAAGTCTCCCTCATAAAAGAGTTTCTAATAACTGAAGTCATAAGTCAATGTTGTGGTTACAGCAGTGTTTTAAAGGTAACCTCAAATTCGAATTGCTTATTATTCTTCAGCTTTATTTTTAGAAGGGTCTTAATTTGAATTCCCATTTATATAATCACCTCCATATATCAATAACGGGCTACAGGCACTCATTCCCAGAGTAAGTTTGCAATGACATAATATGACAAGTTTCACTGTGAGGATACATCATGTCTCCACTCCCTATGGTACTATTCCTAGTATTGAAACAAACACGATTATTGTGAGTAGAATAGACAGAATAGACAGAATGTGCAGTGTTTCAATCCTCTTATCCCATGTAACAATTTGGAATGCTTATTAATATTTAATAATTCAGTTGGTAAAAGATGCAAGATAAGGTGTAATCTTACTTAAAAATAAACCATGCAGTCAAAACTTATTACTTAATGAATCTTTCCTTTTGCATGGTGAATTTACTTTAATATTTATATAAAATAACTTTCTTTTGTACATATCAAGTTCAATATGAGAAACTTACATTGCTTATATTTCACTGAAGGTTATCATTATATGTTTAATTTTACTACAGTGAAACAATTTTATGTATGGAAGAGGGGTGTGAAAATTATATACTTTGTATTTTGCTATTATTTACACCTTGGTAATAGATACTGAATATTTTGCCCTATTCCCAAAAGTATTGAGCTTACTCATTATGTGAATGAAATGGAGTTAGGAACTCCTGGTCTTTCATTAGGCAGTCAACAACATCCATTGGTTTCATTTCCCTCATGAGACTTGGGAAGACACATCATCTATTGAATGTGATATGCGAATATTAAGTAGTTTCATTTTAAGAAATTATATTCTTTCTTGACTTGAAAAGCTGGGTATCTTTTTGTCTAGGATACATACCATTTCGCCAACAAACTTGGGTTCGGTTTACCACTTTTTTTTATCTACCAGCTTTTATCTAGTAACTACACTAAGATGTATATAAAAACTCAAGTTAGAAATATTTCAAAGCTTTTCATTTCTAGGAACCACTATTTTTTGTCAGCAAACTCAACTAAGTGAAAAACTTAACTGGGTCTGTTACAGAAAAATATGGACTCCAGCACTGAAGCATCTCATTGCCGAAGAAAGCAAGTTTTTGGAGTCATTGCTGTGATTCTTTATAATAATTATGTGCTAACTTGGACGTAACTTGAAGGAATGAAAATATTTCCACTGAGTCAGAGTCATTCTGTTTCTATATTGTTGTTTGGCACTTGTGACTGTAACACTGTGCCAGGACATTGTGTGTTTCTCTATGAAAAAGAATGCTATATACATACTAATATGTTAATAGGTATGTAGAGAATATTTAAGTTTTCAACATGTTCTGGCTTTTGCTTTTCAATAATTAATAGCACAGAATGCCTCTGTTTTATGAGTAGCCACAAGGAGCTGAAATGAAATGTATAATTCTGTAACCTTTATTTTCAGAATAAGGGCAGAATCTATAGTTTATTCAGGGGTGATATTACGTTACTTTTTTGAGCTTAGTATAGTTTTATAGAACATAAAACAAAGACAGTAGTTCCTAGGAGATGGTCTGTAAAATTAGTTTTTGGCTTCCTGTAAATTTTGAAAGTATGTACAGAGAATCAAAGGGCTCATGTTCTTCTCCTGGACTTAAATATATAAGCTGTCTGAAAAATCAGTTTTTCTGTTTGTAATAATCTCTCCCAATTTCCTAGAGAGACTCAGCACATAAAATATTTTAACACATGTACTAAAAAGATGCAACAACACTCAACAGTTTAAAAAATGCAAATAAAACTACTTTTTTTTTAAATCAGTGGTGAAAGAATGACTTTATATTAGGAGTAAGAAATAAATATATAGAGGTATAGAGAGAGGTTCAGGTATTGGAAATGTCTTTTACACACATATAGTCAAATAAAAGGCATGAATAGGGGGTCCAGAAGGTAGCTCAGCTGGCAGAGTGCATGCCTTCCATACATGAAGTCTTGGGTCCGACGCCTAGCACCACGTGGGAGCATCAAGGACCAAAATGGACAGAGCTCCACAGATGATACACACAAGAGTTCATCTGTGCACTGGGGGTTGCTCTGACCCCTGAGGAAGCTTCAAGGCTGTAGTGTATCTCTATGTGAATGAAAAAGTGGTCTGGAAGGTTACAGCTGGGCATAAGCAAGGCCCCAGACCCACAAGGGGTGGTGATGGTGGTGGAGAGTAATGTGTCATTTTGTTTTCTCTTGCTGTATATTTTAGAATGGGATGGGGACCTAAGTGCCCTTAGGAAGCTGTAGTCCACAACGAGAGCTTATGGAGGGGGACCAGTGTCTTTGCTCCATTTTGCATCTCCTGTCTGTTTTTGTCTTTCCCTAGTGGGGAAGAGCTCTGGAGAGGTGGAGTTCCAGGGTACCTTGGTCAGGACGTCTGTCCAGGGAAGTCAGGTTGGCATCATGGTAGTGTCTGTAACTTGGTGGCTGAAAAAGTACTAAGATATAAAGCAGAAGAAATTGTTAAAGAACCAGGAGCCTAAAGACAAGAAGATAGTAGGTGAGATTTGGGGTCTCCATTGTGGAAGAGGCTAGTAGGTCTATTTTAGGTCTATTTCAAGGGGCCTATGACTTTACTGACTTTTTTTAAAAAAATTTATTTATAAAAAGGAAACATTGGAGTCGGGCGGTAGCACAGCAGGTTAAGCGCAGCAGGTGGCACAAAGCGCAGGGACTGGTGTAAGGATCCTGGTTTGAGCCCCTGTCTCCCCACTTGCAGGGGAGTCGCTTCACAGGCGGTGAAGCAGGTCTGCAGGTGTCTGTCTTTCTCTCCCCCTCTCTGTCTTCCCCTCCTCTCGCCATTTCTCTTTGTCCTATCCAACAATGATGACATCAATAAAAACAACAATAATAACCACAACAATAAAACAAGGGTAACAAAAGGGAATAAATGAATAAATAAATATTTGAAAAAGAGAAAACATTGACTAAACCATAGATAAGAGGGGTGCAACCCCACACGATTCTCACCATCAGAACTCTACTTTCAACCCTTCCAGACAACGCTCTAAGTAGGAAACTAACATCTCTAAACATGGCGTTCTGAGTGTTTGATTTCCCTGCCCATAGGATTACACTGCAGACCTAGAGCAACATAACATTCAACATTCTGCAGATTTTAAATAGCAAATTAACCTTCACCTGCCACGAGCCTTTTCCATTTTATGTTTCTTTCTGAAGAGTAAATAGAGGGTCTGGTGGTGGACAGTGCTCTAACAGTACCATCCCTGTAAAACTGGTGGGGTTCATGCATTTGCTGGTGACAGATTGATTTCCCTCACGTGGCTCAGGACCCATTTCCTGTAAGCAAGTGATGCCTTGTGTTTTACAGTAGGGACAACCCAGAAAGAGACCGTGCAGAATGTCAGCACAGCCTCGGCTGTCAGGAGCCAGAGAACAGAGGAAGAAGTGTCAGTAGCCAACTTAATAGAAGACAGCATTTTGTACTTAGCAATGACAGATGATAATGAGAGCAAAGAAGTAAAAATTGTGTTTTATATCATTATTGGCTGTTACTCACAGTCTCACAGTCTGGGAGTGGGTGTGAGTCACACAATTCTGGGACCCTTTGTTGCACTTGGCAAGTGAATGATTGTACCATCTGAAAACTTAAAGCTCCGCTCAACACAGAGCTGCCTACAAGAAGGAAGAAGTATTTTTAGGATAATATGTTTGTGACCATGTATAGATTATAATCAGAAATGAAAAACATCACTTCCTTTAAAATTCTATGAAGTGCATGCTAGACCAGCTGGAGAATTTCATTGTGTCTATGAATAATTGAACCATGGAACCATTACATGTTTTTCTTCAAATAATATGTATTGGAGATGAAAGTCATCACGGGGTGCAGAGGAGATAGCATAGTGGTTAGGAAGAGGCTCTCAGGCCTGAGGCTCCAATGTCCCATCCCAGGTTCATTCCCTTATGAGCTACATAGTGCTCTGGTGGAGAGAGAGAGAGGGAGAAGGCGAGGGAGAGGGGAGGATTAAATTGCTAAAATAAACTTATTTGGGCCCAGGAAGATGTCTCCACTGAGAGCCTGCCTGCCTTGCCAAGTGTGTGAGCCAGGTTTGAATCAGGCCCCCAGAGCACTCAGGAAGCTTTCCAGCGAAGCTGTCTTCTCCTTGCCTCCATTCATCTCTGTATGTTTCCATCTGAAAAATTCAGTCTAGGGCAGTGAAACAATAGCCAAAACAACAACAACAACAACAAAAGATGAGTGGCTTATTTTACATCACAACTTGATGTGGAAGAGGTAGACATGCTTGTGGCTGGGATGTCTCAGCTTGTTTTCCAAGTGTAAAGTGAAGGTCAGGAGCCTCTTTCTTCACCCTCGAGGATGGCTTGATTCTTGATCGAGGCAGGGCTAACAATTCCTCAGATGCATCAGTTTCCTTCTCTGGTGAATCGTTATTTGCATGGATTTCACCTGTGTTGGTATGCTTCTAAATTCTGCTTCTAAGACCTTCTGTTTTGATCATCACATTAGGTTCCCTTGTATTATTTACGATGTGGTCTGTTTACATCATCACTGTTTTACCTGGGTCCTGCCCTGCCTGCAGGGTGTTGGCTTAATCCCCACTGGTTAGATGGAAGCTTTCTATGTTCTGTTCCCACTCTTTTTTTGCTCTGCCCCCTCTCCTAGTCATTTCCTTTCCCTTGTCACTTCCGGTGAAGAGATGCATAAAAGGCGATGTGTCTGATTAATAAACGAGATACTGCTTCCCAGCTCAGCCATGAGTCCCTGTTTGTCTCTCTACCGCCCGTGACGCTAGACCGGCAACTGGTGCCCCGAACTGGGACCAGCAAATGGCGCCGGCACACCTGGGTGGCTTTTCACTCTTTGTCAGGAATGTGCATACTGGAAACTGCCTTCAGCACTCAGTCGTTTCCTCACCTGCTTTTAGAAACCGGACAGAAGGAAATGCCCGTGTGCTCACTAAGGGAATGAACTAAGTAAGAAAGGGAAGTTCCAGTGGACGGTTACCCTGGAAGAATAGCATTCCTGAGAAGATGACACTGAAGAGGAGACATATATTCATACTAATGGACTTCAGACATCTACTCTACCCATAGACAAGGGTTCCTGTGAAGCCAAGTTGACTGCAGAGAGGGGCTGAATTTTTATGCTGCGCATTACTTTGGGATAAATGCATTGTGTTGCCTTGCAAATTGTGGAACCTCATCTGCAAATGATAAACCTAAGCAAGTTGATCAGGGTGTCTCAAAAAAGTTCTCTCGTGAGTCGGTCGGTAGCGCAGCAGGTTAAGCGCACGTGGCACAAAGCTCAAGGACCGGCTTAAGGATCCCAGTTCGAGCCCCCCGGCGCCCCACCTGCAGGGGAGTCGCTTCACAGGCGGTGAAGCAGGTCTGCAGGTGTCTGTCTTTCTCTCCCCTTCTCTGTCTTCCCTTCCTCTCTCCATTTCTCTCTGTCCTATCCAACAATGGTGACAACAATAACAACAACAGTAATAACTACAACAATAAAAAACAACAAGGGTGATAAAAGGTAATAAGTAAATATTTTGAAAAAAGCTCTCTCTTCATCTGCTCGAGAAGTATCCAGAGGTATCTTCACTCAGTACAGAAGAGAGGAGCTGACATCCTTCTTCCTATGGAAGGCTCCTGAGCGCCTGTAGCATGGAGGATGTAGGGTGGTCTCTCTGACTGTGAGATCTCCCTGCAGTGGCAGCTATCAGAGACACAGTCCTGCACTAGCTATCACATGGAGAATCTGGGAGCTGACAAGGGGGCAGTGGTCAGCAGGAATGCCACCTTGAGTGTCCACTAATGGATACAGTGATCACCGCTTCACAAAAGGCCCCCCTGTTTGGTGTTATGGATAGGAATGTTTTATTAGTTTGGGTTTTAATGCCTTACTTTTAAAGGTACATCTCTGGGCTGGGTGGTGGCATACTGGTGGTCCTTGCACATGGTTGAGTGCACATACTACCATGTGTAAGGACCAAGATTCAAGGCCCCCAGATCCCACTTGTAGGAGGGGAGCTTCATGAATGGTAAAGTAGTGCTGAAGGTGTCTCTTTCTCTCCCTCTCTCTATCTCCTCCTTCCATCTCAGTTGCTCTGTGTCTCTACCCAATAAATGAGTAAATAATAATTACAGAAAGCTAGGTCTTTGTTCCACCATTTCCTCACACTTGAGAGTCCAACCCTTTATCCACTGTGCCACCTCCCGGACTACCTGCATATTCCACCATTTCCTATGGGCATGTCTCACTGTTCTTTTTATAGTCACATTGCATATTTCCTTATCTGCGACCCTCCTATTCCAGGGAAACTGATCTCAATGTCTTGGTAGGTTGAAGGCAGGTAGAATTGGACCAGTGATTAACCTTGAGCCTAAAATGCAAATTTCCATCTATGGCCACACATTTTGAGTTCTCTCCTGGCTTTTTCAAAATGGACAAATGTGGCTACTTGTCCCTGATGAGATAATGTCTTTATTTTTTTACCTCCAGCAGTCAAATTGATGAAACTGATGTGTATTTGGCAAATAGCAAAGGAAAGTTAATTTTGCAATACATCATTCAGACCAAATGACATGTCTGCATTTTTTTTCATTAGAAACTGATGTGATACGTTAAGACTTAGGCTTTCTATAATTGAATATATGTTCCCAAGGAGCATATCAGATCACTTTAATTTTTACACCAATAAAACCTGGACACTTTCTCTTTTCTCTGTGTGACTGAGAAGCAACTGCTATAAAATAAGAGTGAAAATTCATGTCTCAGAAACCTGGGTTTAACAAGGAATGCTAAAATTCAACCTTGCATTAGTCATTATGATTTTTTGACACTGTCTTAATGTGTGAAGGAAGAATTGAACTCCAGCTCTAGAAAGGGCATCATTAAAAGACAAGATTGCCTTTCCGTATGACAGATATTAATATTAGATCATTTGCTTGTCTAGGAGCAAATCTTGGGAAGTATGTGGAGGCCACACAGACTTGGCTGAGATTGAAAATCCTTTTTGCTATATTTCTTCCTCCCTTCTCTATACTTTACCAATGAATTCAAAGAAATATGACTGAGTATTAATTGGTTTTGCTGCTGTATTCCACATTTGTTACAGAAAAGGATATTCCACTGAAATGACTTGATTCAAATAAGTCCATTGTGCCTTATCTGGGAGGCTTGGAAGACAAACATTGTGTTTTATGTCTTGAGAAAACCCAGCTTATAGGGTAGCCTGAGAAATTCCCTCCTTTGCAATGTCTTCCTTCTGTGCATTCTATATGCTAACCAGACAGGACTCACCACAGCTAGGGATTTTCCCTCAAGATAAAAGAAGACAGGTTCTGATTTTTTTCCCCTGTATTACTATGAGCATCAGAACACAAATTTAATAAAGTGAGGAATTGAAATGAGGTGGATAAGAAAAATATGCAAGTCTTGTTTTGGTGTGAGGGGAGCAGGAGTGGTGGGGTAGAAGAGGGGCAAGTTTATGCAGATCTGCATGGAAAGTGACAGGAGAATCTCAGTAAGACCAGTGAAGCTGGAACCCAGCTGCCCAAGTTTGAAGCCCAACTCCTCTGCTTATAAGAAAATTTCCCGGGAGTTGGGCAGTAGCACAGTGGGTTAAGTGCACATGGCACAAAGCGCAAGGACGGATGTAAGGATCCCGGTTCGAGCCCCTGGCTCCCCACCTGCAAGAGAGTCGCTTCATAAGCAGTGAAGCAGGTCTGCAGGTGTCTGTCTTTCTCTGCCCCTCTCTGTCTTCCCCTCCTCTCTCCATTTCTCTTTGTCCTATCCAACAACGACGACATCAACAACAACAACAACAATAATAACTACAACAATAAAACAAAGGCAGCAAGAGGGAAAAAGTAAATAAATACTTAAAAAAAGAAAAAGAAAAAGAAAATTGCCCGGCACGGGTGACTTAGACAAGGCTTCAGTTTCCTTTCTGCCAGATGGAGAGGGTGGTGGCCTTCCCTACCTCCCACTGGGGAATGAGAAGCACCTTTGCAGCACACAGTTGCACATGGCTGTCAAAGTTAGATAACCGCTCTCAGCGGCTCTATATGGATATTAACCACACCTATATAGTCTTTTTTATTATTACTTACTTATTTATTTATCCCCTTTTGTTGCCCTTGTTGTTTTTTATTGTTGTTGTTATTGATGTTGTCATTGTTGGATAGGACAGAGAGAAATGGAGAGAGGAGGGGAAGACACAGAGGGGGAGAGAAAGATAGACACCTGCAGACCTGCTTCACCGCCTGTAAAGCGACTCCCCTGCAGGTGGGGAGCCAGGGGTTCGAACTGGGATCCCTATGCCGGTCCTTGAGTTTTGTGCCATCTGTGCTTAGCCCGCTGCGCTACCGCCTGACTCCCCACACCCATATATTCTATATCCCTGTACATTCATTGTCTAAATATAGGCCTACACATCTTCCTAAGTCCCAAAGGCTTCCTGGCTTATCAGTTCTGTCTTAGGTCTTGACTGGGAGGTCGATGGAGTATGTTGGGAGCAGGACAGTGACTTCAGTCCAGGGGTCTCTGATTTGCAGAAAGGAAATGCTCACCACGGTTCTGTATCTAAGAGTAGTATAGGAGCATATCAACGTGCATGCAAATGTCTGATTATTTTCTGAAAACTCAATATTAGGAGCATAAACATACCACCAGTTCTATCTACTCGTAGGCACTATTATCCTAGATAGGAGTCAAAAGTACACCAAAATCAGACACCCTGGCATCAGAGTGAGTTTCACATGTAGTCGTCACATGCTTCAAGCTTAACAAATCATTGTGCAGGCTTTTCTAGATGGTCTCTACCAAAGCTTTCGTTCCCAGCAACTAGGTCCTCACAAGGGACTAACATTATTTAGCCTGTTAGGAAAGAGGCTTGTGATTTCCTTTAAAAAAAAAAAAAAAGGAGAAGAAAAAGAAACTGCTAAAGTCAATGTCGTTTTTGTTTGTGTATTTTTGCTTTTCGTTTTGTTTTATTGGAGCACTGGCTTACGGTGGTGCTGGGGATTGAACCTGCAACTTTGGAGCCACAGGCATGAGAGTCAGTTTCCAAGAGGGAAGCCATTTGGATACCAATGTTGTGATGCCAATGCCTGGTCTTCAAAGAATTTTAGTAGGGGGTGGGCACTGGCACACTAGGTTGACCACATATATCACCATGCTCAAGGACCTGGGTTCAAGCCTACATTCCCCACTTGGTGAGTAGAACAGTTAAATAGGACTGCAGATGTCTCTCTCTCCCTCTTTTATCTCTCTCACTTCTCAGTTTCTTTTTGTCCTATGAAATAAAATAGAAGGAAGAGGCAGAAGAAAAATGGTCTCCAGGAGCAGTGGATTTGTAGCACCTGTCCTGGGTCCCAGCAGTCAGCCTCATGAGGGCAGGTGTGTGTGGGGGGGGGGGGTGGGGGGGGATCAAGAAAAGAAAGTGAAACTTAGCAAACTGACAGGCTAGACCAAGTGCTCTGTTATGTGCGTGCCAGGTGTTAACTTGTTGACCTTCTCTGGTCACCTTTGGAATGGTGATGCTGATGAAACCCATCTTCTCACAGGATCCTTCTGCTTGATGGGTATGTAAAATCAGACATGTCGGGCATTTGGAAAGGTGTGTGGACTCCAACATTTCCACTTCATAAATGTAATGGTAACTATATTTTCTTATTAACCACTCATAACCGCCCTATGAATAAAGGCCTGCATTCCTTTTTTCTTGCATATACAAAGTGAAATTTAGATTTCTAATGAGTCAGAAATCTGCACAGAGTTAAGCTGTTGGCTGGTAGGTGGTAGAGTTCCTGGTAGGTGGTAGAGTTCTTCCTTCCTTCCTTTCTTTTTTTTTTTTTTTTTTTTTTTTGCCAGCAGGGTGTAACTGTGACTAAGTCATATATAATTCCACCACTCCTGGAAGCCATTTTTTCAAAGCTAGAAAATGAAAAACAGAGAGAGAGAGGAGGAGGAGGAGGAGGAGGAGGAGGAGGAGGAGAAGGAGGAGGAGGAGGAGGAGGAGAAGCTGTGCAGCATTGCACACAATTTATGAAGCTCCTTTCTATGCAGGAATTCCCTTGTCCTAGTCTAGGGTTCAAACCCAGGTCCTAGGAAATGGTAATGTGTGCACTGTATTCCAACATCTGCTAGGTTGCTGGAGCTGACTTTCTGTGCTCCACAGTTGACCGGGATTATAGCAGATCAACCTTCTAGAATGTTCCAAGTTAGGGACCAGATGGTGGGCACACCTGGTTGAGCTCATATGCTGCAATGCTCAAGGACCACACCTGGTTGAGCTCACATGCTGCAATGCTCAAGGACCACACCTGGTTGAGCTCACATGCTGCAATGCTCAAGGACCCAGGTTCAAGCCCCTTGGTCCTCTATCTGCAAGGAGAAAGCTTTTTCAATAGTGAAGCAGGGTTGCGAGTGTCTTTCTTTCTCTCTCCCTCTCTATCTCCCCCTACCGTCTCGAATTCTGGCTCTCTCTATCCAATAAATAAAGATAATAAAATATTTAAAAAATTGGATTGCTCCAAGTGCCTTGGGGGTACAAAGAGCCAAGATTTCCAACAGTGTGGAGCTTGGTGATCAGATACCACTAACTTTCGACTGCTACTAAGACACTCCTGCTGATCTTTTTGCTATGTAAACCAAGCATGTCATGTCAGTTCATATTGCTCCTTTGTATGTATGGAGAAAGGTAATGAGGCCAGGTCATTGTTCTCCAGATTTACTGCTGAGAAAGATGGTTATGTCTTTCCTTCACAAATGTGGAAGCTATCTAATAGCTACCAATTTGAAATTCCATGTGAATATAATTCAGGGGTCATAACAAACAGTTCCCTTGTGGAGATCTGCTCACGTTGAGATTCTGCCAATGGCAATTATGACTAATCAGGAATGAGTTCCTTCAGGACCTGGGTTCTGGATGACAAACTCTGAGCCTTAAGCATGTGTGGTTGATGTCTAAGTGATAAGTTACCATGCACAAGGCAGCCATTACTCACCTTCGAATTCTAAACTCTAGGGGAGTCGGGCGGTAGCGCAGCGGGTTAAGTGCAGGTGGCGCAAAGCGCAAGGACGGGCTGAAGGATCCCAGTTCGAGCCCCCTGGCTCCCCACCTGCAGGGGAGTCGCTTCACAGGTGGTAAAGCAGGTCTGCAGGTGTCTATCTTTCTCCCCCCCTCTCTGTCTTCCCCTCCTCTCTCCATGTCTCTCTGTCCTATCCAACAATGACTACATCAACATCAACAATAGTAACCACAACAGCAATGAAAAACAACAAGGGCAACAAAAGGGAAAATAAATATAAAAAGTAAAACAATAAAAATAAAATAAGCTAAATTCTAAAGTCTCAGAGTTAAAGACTCACTGTTAGGTGAGATTGAATGTTTATCACTTAAATATAGCCTTTCCTCCCTTTCTGGTAACCACTGTGCTTGCTGGTCACTGCCAGGTATGTGCCTGTACTCTCTCACCAGGTGTCCTCAAATCTAGCCCCAGGGCAGGTTTCTTATAGCAGAACCATCACATGGTAAATCACATTGCATGGTAAATGAGAAACTGCGTCTTTGCTACCATAATTACAGCAACATTTTAATTTCACACTTGCTGTATATAGCATGAGTGTGCTATGGTCATATCATAGACATCTACTAACTAGGAGTGATTAGTCAAATAACTAAGTTCTCAAAATGTTCTTTCAATATACTATTCACACACACACACACACACACACACACACACACACACACACACACACACACACACACTTCCTAGAAAACTCTCACTTCCTTCTATACAAACAAACAGAAAGTAACGGTTTTGAAGATAATTGAAAATTAAAAATAATTCCAAATTAATTGAGATTTCATTTTGCAATGCCTTGGAGGATTTTAGCGTCTCTAATTATTTTTTCAGTTAGTGATGGTCTTTACTGGGCTTGGGAAACAAGAAACTGATGACTTGTGGGTAATTTTTCCATTTGTGCCTGTCTGGATGGAAAACTGTTTGCCAGATTGACTTACATAGTTTACTAATGATTTTCTGCTTCACTTATATCAAATCACTTTTTGAATTCCCAGACACATCTGCAGAGAGGGAGAAGCAGGCCAGCAATGCTGATTTGACATCTACATACATGTCACATTTCATGAATTGAATAAATAGCCTGCTAGTCCTTAGGAAGCTCTATGACACCTGGTATGTTCTTGTCAGTGATTATGGGAAAATGACCTGACATTATTACGTTCGATTCTCCAGCTCTTCCACTTTTTTCCCAGTATGAGAAATAAATATTGATTGGTGCTCATGTCTTATCTTGTAACTAATCATCATCTTTCCCTATGCGTGTGTATAATATACCATACTGTGTCATCCATGTACAGATACCAAGCTAAGTACCTTACCATACCTTACCATACCCCTTATGAGGTATGGTAACACTAGGTGTTAGGATGACCCTGATTGGAGATACGAAGTAATAAAGACAAATGAAGATGAAATCATGCTTCCAAAGTAAAATAATTCATGGATGAGAGAGGCTAGCATTAAATCCCGCACTGCAACTTTCATCACTGTAGTTATTCCTAGAACTTCACTCTCACTTTTCAGTCGAGACTGCCTGTACTTAGTGAGTGAGTAGGAGCTGGGTGTTGTGGACCTACCTCTGAATTCCTAGGCCAGAGCTCTGAGGTATAGAGCGTTCAATGGAAGGACACATTCACCTTGCCAGATGTGCGACTTTTTGGCTACTTAGAAGAATTTGGAATTTCAGGTCTTTGATTGGAGATGATATTATGTAAAATTCTGATATCTACCGATGAAAACTTGTAAACTCAAAGGCCTGAAAGAGGGGCTTGACGACAGCGCCCCTGGCCGGTGCACAGTTTACCGTGCTCAAGGATGTAGATTCAGTCCCTTGGTCCCTACATGCAGGGGAAATCTTCAGGAGCGATGAAGTAGTGCTGCAAATGTCTTTCTGTCTCTCCCTCCCCCCACTTCCCTCTCAACTTCTTTCTGTCCTATAACATAAAATAAGTTGAAAAAGAAACAAAAAAGAAAAACTTTTCTGGGGGAAATGTACATTGAGAAACTGTGTGTGTGTGTGGGGGGGGGGGGTGTGTAGATCTAGTAGGAATGGTAAGGTGTAGGGGGCGGGTGGTGGCACACCTGGTTGAGTGCACATGTTATCATATGCAAGGACCTGGGTAGGACCTGGGTTCAAGCCTCTCGTCCCCACTTGCAGGGGGGAAGCATTGAAAACAGTGAATCAAGGCTGCAGGTGTCTCTCGTTCTGTCTTGCACTCTATCTTCCCCTTCTCTCTCCTGTGGATTTCTCTGTTTCTATCATTTAAATAAATGTTAAGAAAAAAGAAATGGTAAGAGTAACATTTTCCTCAACTACCCCTTCAATTTTAGTTCCACTACCTTCCCTTCATTGTACGTAAATTCTATACCAGAATACATGGACTCACATACAGAGACTCATGGGCACTGCTAAAATTTAGTTATTCATATATATATATATTTCCTCCAGGGTTATTGCTGGGCTCGGTGTCTGCACCATGAATCCACTGCTCCTGGAGGCCATTTTTCCCCCTTTTTGTTGCCCTAGTTGTTGCAGCCTCGTTGCGGTTATTATTGCCATTGTTGACGTTGCTTTGTTGTTGGATAGGACAGAGAGAAATGGAGAGAGGAGGGGAAGACAGAGAGAGAGGGGAGAGAAAGATAGACACCTGCAGACCTGCTTCACCGCCCGTGAAGCGACTCCCCTGCAGGTGGGGAGCCAGGGGCTCCAACCGGGATCCTTACGCTTTGCACCACGTGCGCTTAACCCACTGCGCCACCGCCTGACCCCCCATTTATATATTTTTTTAAAAGAAACATTTGTAGGGTACCAGGGATTGAGTTCAGGACCTTATAAAACACCACTGAGCTGTTTCCAGGTCACATGCTTTAATTTAAAAAAAAAAGAAGAGTAGAAATGACAGAGAGGGAGGGAGGGAAGGAGAGAGTGTGAAAGGAAAGACCCCCCAGCGACAGTCCACTACTCATGGAGTTCCCTGGGTGAAGCTTGTGATGCCTCCTATGTGATTCTGGGGCGTAAACCCAGGGCCTCACATACAGCCTGGTGCACACGCCTGAGTGAGCCACCGCCCAGCTCCATCAGCTAAAAACGGTCCTTCCCAGAACTGGCAAGACAGTTTACTTGGGTAGTACACCAGCTCTGTCATCAGATCAGCCCACGATCCCCTTTGGTTCCGCTTCTGCAGTATTATTTCCGCAGCATTTTTCAATCATTTATGTTAGCCATAGACACAAAGCAAAGCAGTACTTAGCTTACAATTTTTCACGAATATTTGTTATACATACTGGTTCTCATTTGTGTAAATTTCCCTTGATCTACTGAGCATAAGATTACATTTGGACTTTCAAAACTTAACAATGCCAAAGAAGAAATGAGGGATGATGTGTAAGCTTCCGATATTGGGGAAGATGTTCAACCTCTCGGAGAAAGAGAGAGATGAGAAGATCCCTGCCGCAAACGGCTTAGGAGGACAGCACTTCCACATCGTGAAGGGCAGCCTATCTTGAACCTTGGAGTCTGGGAAAGGTAGACAGATGCCTGTTTTATGACATTTTCCCTTTCAGCCCATCTCATCAGTCGTGAATTAGCAATGAGGCCTCATCGACAGAAGCAAAGTCCTGGCAAGGGAAGACTCCAAATAGAGAGAAACAGTACTTAACGTTTTCTACTTAAGCCTGCAGTATTGACAGCCCCACTGGACACAATGCGAACAAGCAGCCTTCCCAGATGGCTGATAGGATTTGCATGCAGCCACAATCTGCTTTTCCATCATCTCCACTTCCATCCTGTCCCGTTTCTGACTCGTCTTGTCAGTGGATGTGTTTCTAGCTTCGGGATAACTTTTAAACTCTCTGACCACAAAGCCATTCGTTGTCTACAGAGATTGTTTGGCCTTCAATTTTTGCAAGAAGTCAGCGATAGCAAATGCACAAGGTGGTTTTCAGATTGCCTTTCCTAAGCTTGGCAGCTATGGGGATCCTCATTAAATTTGTTTGTAATATTTATGACAGCATGCATGCGTGAGAAAATCTTTTGTGAATGCCATGTATATAGTGAGGCCTACAAGCAAACCTGCTATTCTAGATACAAATATAGCCAGGAATTAAAAAAAAATAGTATGACAAGAAATCTTTGCTAAGGCTGTAAAACTCTAAATTACATAAAAAATGACATGCCTATTCTTGACAGACTCATCAGACCATGATTAATATATATTTCACTTTTCATCATGTAAGGAAAAGATGGGATTATGCTTGAGCCCCATTTCCTGGCTTGTATGTTAGTGGCAAAACAAATATATAGGTGGAAAAACCCCAATTTATATGAATGCATTTTCTTTCAGACGAAATGTAAGTTATACATGCTTAATAGAAATAACTGTAGAAATGTGACAACTGAAAGTTAATAGCTAGAAGAAAATATTTTATATATAAATGCTCAACAGAGGATAAATTCTCATTTATTCCTATAGGAATATTGCTACTCTTGACAAAGTTTCTGTAGGACCACCCATGACATTTAAAAGGTCCAGAAGATCTCTGCGGAATACAATCATCTATTTATGATTTAGTAGAATGGGGGCAACTTACTAGAGAGATATTCTAATATTTGTGATTTTTTTCATCATATTAATTAGAGGAGTATTTGTTAGGTTTAGAATGCTGTCTGCTTTACTTAACTGTCTACTTTCCTGTCTGCTAATTAAAGATGGGTTCATAAGTTTTCAACGAAATGTCTGTACTCCTTCAAAGCAAATTCCGATGTATAATCTTTGTGCACATAAACATTCTTATAAAATGTCTCTATTGTATTTCTGTGTTTGGACATTTGTTAAGGCCTACTACAGAGCAGTATCACCATAACTGTTTGATGGGTGAGCTAAAGGAAAGGATAGAACTAAAGCTTGCTATGGAAGTGAAAACTCCCACATAATGGAACATGTATGGGATGGAAAATTGTGTTCATAGTTAGATGTGAACACCTCCTGCAAAACTTCAGTTCTGCTATACAAGCCAGTAGTTTTTGTTTTTAATCCAGAATTTTAACAGCCCAGAATAAAATTGATTTTTCTTATTTGACAGATATTGAGACATGAGGGGGAGATAGAGAGAGAAAGAGAGAGAGAATGGCACAGGCCTTCCTGAGAAGGAGGCACAGGCAGCCCTGCTTCACGACTCATGAGGCTTCCCCCCTGCAGATGGGGACCAGGGGCTTAAACCTGGGTCCTTGCACACTGGAAGGTGTTTGCTTAACCAGATGCGCCACCACCTGGCCCCCGGAATACAATTGTTGAACTCACCAGTAGTATAAATGTCTTCAGGACTAGAAATCAAATTAGTAAGCCCATAAATGTTGCCTCATTCTTTTTGGAATCACATAATTAGACTCGCAGATACACTGGTGTAAATGACATTAACTTTGAGGATGTACTCCATAGCTACTGAAAGTAAGCACTTCTCCATAGACAAAACACAATTAAGAGGAGAGCAAGTCTAGAGACATGGTCTTGGGATGGGCAAGTTTTATCTTTGCCATAAGACTTACTCTTGTCTGAAATCAAGATCACTACTTAGAATATCTGACTGACTTTTAGTCTAATCTAACCCAATGATTGATGTTCCTACTTGAACTCTCAGGAGCCAGACTTATTCCTAGATTTCTGCTGTGAATGGGGCCCTCAATGAAGGTAACCTGCTCTTCACTCTGCACCTGGAGCAGAAGACAGTCTTCTCTTATCACAGGACATTCTCTGTCTCCTTGGTCTCCAACCGGCCTGCCTGGTGATTGCTAAAACACTTTTCAAGACCTTCCTTGAAATTTGATCCTTCTCTTTATGTCCAAGTTCACCCTTGCATCTCATAAAGGCACAAGTACCTCCCCCAAGGCGAGGACACCCCTCTCTCTGCTGCTCCTGCAAAGCCACCATGCAGAGTTAAAGCAGGTGTTGGATACAGCCCTAATTTTGTTATTCAGGTGAAGTTTTTGTTTGTTTTCTACTAACATGTAGTCACAGCTAGAGATGAGAAGTATTAGGCCGCAGCAGAAGTAGGCAAAGTGTGCTGTGACGTTTCCGACAACACAATATTATAACCAGAAACCACCTCTAATGGACGGTAGGCAGCTTCAGCTCAGAAGCCAAAAGTTTACACGTCGTTATGTGATATTTTTATGTAAGATAATTTTTATTTCCAGAGAATAATGAGAGAATTTTTTATCATGAAAGCACTAAGGTAAGCTTTACAATTATCTCAGCTTTTCAGATGTGGGAAATTATCATGGGTTTTGATCTCCCTCATAGCAGAGGGACTTCCTTAGAAGAACCTTCCTGAAGGCCGGGCTCACTCATGGTGCTTAGCTTCACATAGGCAAGGAGGGGCTACTCACCATGTTCTCTGCTCCTTTGTCTTTCCAGGGGAATAAAAGTAACACAGTACTACTACTACCACTACGACAGCTACTACTGCTACGACTACCACCACCACCACCACCACTATCACTTTTGCCACTGCCACTACTATTACTCACCCCTAAGTGTATGAGCTAGATGTTTCCTTTCTTTCGTTCACCTTCCTAAAGTTCTGATGTTCTACGTATAAAAAAATAAATAAGGGGGCCGGGTGGTAGCACAGCGGGTTAAGCGCAGGTGGCACAAAGCACAAGGACCGGCATAAGGATCCCAGTTCAAGCCCCCAGCTCCCCACCTGCAGGGGAGTCACTTCACAGGCAGTGAAGCAAGTCTGCAGGTGTCTGTCTTTCTCCCCTCCTCTCTGTCTTCCTGTCCCCTCTCGATTTCTCTCTGTCCTATACAACAACAAAGACAGCAAATAACAACAACAGCAATAAACAACAAGGGTAACAAAAGGGAAAAAAAAATGCCTCCAGGAGCAGTGAATACATAGTGCAGGCACTGAGCCTCAGTGATAACCCTGGAGACAAAAAAAAAGTAAATAAAAACTTTTTAAAAATTGGGATAAACTAAAAATAAATAAATAAATAAATAAATAATAATGAACCATGGTTCTAGCCCCCAGTCCCCACCTACAGGGGGGCAGCTGCATGAGCAGTGAGGCAAGGAAACAGGTGTCTCTTCTCTCCCTAATACCCCCTGCCCTCTCAATTTCTCTGTGCCGCTATCCAAACTAAATAAATAAAAATAAAAGTGGAAAAGGCTCTAAAAATAAAAAATAAAGACAAAACTCTCCCTTTGCCTTTATAGTCACTGGAAAGTAAGGGTCCTACTTGACTGCAGGCGGCAATGTCCCAGTGTCCCCAGCAGAGAAGCACAGTCACACCTCACTCAGTGCCTCGCGTGTTCCATACTCTGCACGAGCAAATTAGCATCAGGTTCCATGTCTTTCTTCCATGACCTACCCGGAGACTCTGTCATCATCTGTGCTGTGGTTTCTCCTCATCTTTCTCTCTCTCCATGAATGGCTGGAACACTGCTGTGTAGGGAGGAGGCTTGACTGTTAATGCCTTGAATCCTTTGCAAATTAGATGGGAGCAGTGCTGAAACATACACACGGAGAAGCAGCAGCAACGCTTGCTGGACAGCCTTGCAGGATGGTGGTGGCAGTGGAGGGGGAAGCTGTGGAAACCTGGCATCTGAGTTCTCCGGCATGTCCCCAAGGGCCTGTAGAAATGCACTCCTGTCTTTGCCTCTATCTTTGTGTCTCTCAGACCACAGATCTCTCTAGACCATGTC
The DNA here is from genome assembly GCF_950295315.1 of Erinaceus europaeus. NCBI lineage: Eukaryota > Metazoa > Chordata > Mammalia > Eulipotyphla > Erinaceidae > Erinaceus > Erinaceus europaeus. The sequence goes on along the minus strand of NC_080180.1, from coordinate 63,560,001 downwards.
TAGAGTAAACAGGGTCCTCTTCAAATTTCCGGGCACATTAACGCACCGTCCACTGTCGCACCAGAGGGAGAAAGAAGAGTTTCCGCACAACATAGCTTTTCATTTCTCCATTGAGTCTTTCGGTTAATTGAGTGTCCTCAGAATGCACACCGGGGTTTCGTCAGTGGTTGTGGCATTCAACTGCATTTTAAGTGCCTCCCCGAGAGAGACAAGGATATCATGACTTCGAATTAAAGTGCAAGAAGAACACTCTACCGGGAGTCTTAGAGTCGCCCCCACGAAGAAAGTAATCCAGGAGTACTCTTCATCAAATGAGCTTTATTTCCCCATTCTGGAATAAATGATGTCCTCCGTCAGTGGCAGGCCGCCCCTCCTACATCTCCATAACTGTCTAGGGTAATCTCTGACAGCTGGGTGCTATTAGGATTTGTTCTAATGGTGACAATGTGGAATCCGCTAACACAGGGCTTATTGCCACTTAGCCAGCAGGGGCATGGAATGAGGTGACATGGTAATGAGTTGATACAAATGACTTTTGTAACTTTCACACTGCTACCAGGCTGAGGCAGGCAATCAGAGGGAAGCTATTGTCTGCCTTGCGTGATGGTTTTAATGTGTTCTATTTGATTCAATACTGCTGGTAGGCAAAATGGGAAGGAAAAGTAGGTCACTGCCTCTTTGCTTCGCTCAGATAACAGGCCGGTACTTACCTGGTTTAGCCCAAGAGTTATATTTACTTTCGCTGATGACAAAGAGAGATATTTTGAGCCAGGACATACATGGTTTGTTGTAAACAGAGTCCTCCAGGCCTGCCGGCAGTAATTATTCAGTAATCATAATAATAAAAAAAATCTCATTTAGAAGTGATAAGAACTTATGAATGTACAATTGGATTGAGCCGCCTGCTTCCTTGCTCTTTGAGAAGAGAGGGCTCTCCTTATACCTAACTGGCCTCTTCTAAGGGGAATACACTCAGGGTAGAAGTGGGTAGTTTGTGAGTCTCTGTGTCAGCTGTTTTAAAAGGACCCCATTCACTCACGAGCCAGGAATCGAATTGGGAAGTTTAGACAGAGCAATTGCAGAAATGTTCACTCCAAGGTGTAGGGAGGATATCTTTTGGAGAGACTTTCTGTATTCTTTGAACTGTCTTTCCAGTCATAAGGAAGAATGATTTGAACAGCAGTTGTTGCAAAGGCTGAGCTCATTTGGTAAGCTTGCATCATATCTCTCTGTGATGTGATCTGTAGTCATTCTCCCTCCGCTTGGGGCACTTCTGTGGACTGTTATGATAGGTGTCATTTTTATCTAAGGAACTAAAGAACTGACAGGCAACGTAGTTGTTTGAGTATTTTATATGGAATGACACAGAAAGGGAACACTACGTTTTGCCTATTTGATTGCACGTGTGTGGTTTTGTTTTTGTGTGTTCCAGCAACTTGATCGGCTCTCAGAAAAACAGCAAAAGCATAGTTCCCCTAACTCCAGTCATTTTGAATGCACACAATCATACTTAATGCCATAGGTGTCTGTTCAGTGCTTTGACGTTTTGCTCTCCCACCTAGCACAGGGGAGGCAGGTCTGTGTGGAACTATCTATTGAGGTCACGGGGGCTCTTTGAGGAAGGAAAGGCAGCCTTGTCGATGCATCCCAAGTTCTGGGAGGCTGAATCTCGTGCCTCGGAGGCAGGGAGTTAAAGGGGGCACAGCCTGAGAGAAACAGGACAGAGGCCTAGATGCAGTCTGCAGACCTTTCTGTGTCCTTTGCTCTCCTGGGGTGCAATGCTGTTCCTTGTAATAAAGAGCTATAGACGTTTTCCCTCTACTGGGGGTCCTCAGACAGGGAGAGCCACCATGCCACATGCCAGGTTGTCTGCATTCATCAAGGTATGTGTGCACGGCCATTTACAGTAACAGCTTCGCTGGGGCAGAGAGATAGGACAAGGCGGGGGTTTTCAGTCCTTCCTACTTTTGTGTGAAGGGCAGCAGAATTATTTAAAAAAATTATTTTAAATTATTAATAAGTATTAATATGGATTATAGTAATTTCCTATGTAGTAAAATTTAGGAAGAGAATTCATTTCCAGGGACCACAGAAGGGGAAAATAAGCAAGAGGTGAAATACTGAAATACTGAAAACAAGTTTTAGGCAAACAGAAAGTTCTGTGATCTAGTTTCACAACCGTGCTTACGAATTTCTAACTAGGAGCTGGGCGGTGACACACCTGGCACAGCACACTTCATTATGCTTGGAGACCTAGTGTCAAGCCCTGGGCTCCCACCTGCAAGGAGGAAGCTTCACAAGTGGTGAAGCAATGCTGCAGGTATCTTTCTCTCTCTCTAACTCCAGCTTTCCACGTCACTCTATTCTCCCTCTTTCAAAATAGAAAGCAAAAATGGGAGCAGTGGAATTCAAGCTATATTACTGATTTAAAAAAAAAAAGCAAACCAAAAAGAAACAAAGTAACCTAATGCCCCCTTTGAAAGCTTAAGTACTGTATCAAAATAATGGGGGAGGTTTTCTCACAAATTTGAGGGTAGATTATTTGACTAGCCAGTGGTCGGGAAATTTTCACTGTAGTCATCAGGGAACATCTGGTGCCAGCCCAGAGGTAGGAAGCCAGAGTCCAGAGTAGATGACTCAAACACAGCTACAGTCTGTCAGGGGAGCCTGAGTACTGCTCACTTAGAACTAGCGACTGCAGAGGTAGAAAGACAAAAGTGATTATCATAGAATAGAAAATAAGTGGGAAAATATAATAAAGAGGAGAAAATTTAAATGCATCAGGAATAATAAATGTAATCTTGTTTCCTGAACTTTTGCTTCAATTGTGTGCTTATAGTGTTTATCACAGTTACAGAATTATATACCTTTTATCTTTAAGATATTGGGTTTTTAAATTTTTTTTAAAATTTCTCTACTGGGGAATTAATGTTTTACATTCAACATTAAATACAATAGTTTGTACATGCATAACATTCCCAAGTTTTGCCACCACCCAGCTTCATACATACATTTGCATATGCGTGTATGTGGAGATAATGCTATGTGTAACCTGTGTGCTTTGTTTCCTGTGGGCCTCCAGTGCAGAGAAAAAAATCTTTGCCCTAGACTAACAGAAGGTGTCTGAATTTGCTCATCACTAAGGTCTCTGCTATGTCAGGGCTCCAAGGAGGAAGAAAACAGGCCCCTAGCCAGAGGTCACAGGAGTTTGTCACAGCCAGGCTGCCTGGTCACCCGGCTGTGCTCGCACAGGAGGGCTGCTCTGTAACGCTGTGGGTAACTTTCCTTTTGCAAGATAATTATTCCCCTGAGTGGCACACTGGAAATGAGCAGAATGACAGGTGGCCGTGAAATACGGTGTTCCTCAACACGGTGTGTATTTATGGATCACAACTCGGGGCCTGGGGTTTAAGTTATCAGCAGGGAAGTGTAAATACCAGGCAGCAATGATCTTTGTTTAGCATGTTAAGGATATACAATGTGTAAGGGAGATATTTCTTGAACACTGGACTTGTAAGAGCATATATAAAGCTAGGTGTTTAGCTTCGGAGAGGTTATGATGTGTAAAAACAAGTGTAATAAAATAAACATAGGACCTATAGACCATGTGATAAGTCTAGCTTCTTTGAAGGCAAGTTGAAGAAGGAATAAATTAGAGAAGAATTATAAAGTATTATTTGATGGAGAGATTGTATAAGTCTACGATTCAAAGTCGAATAATAAATACAAAATGGAAAGCTGGAATTGCAAAGGCACTGAAGTGTAAATACATGGGAGGAGTTAACAAGTTGTCTGGTTCTCCAGGTGTTGGAATGAATATACGGCAATATAAAGATTCTTTCTGGGTAGCATTCCCACACTTGGCTGACATTGTCTATTGTGTTCTGCAGACACTATGGGTAAATGCCAAAGAAACCTTTCCTGAAATGATGGTGACTTTTCAATTAATCTGTTTAGCCACTTTTATGCACCAGACATTGTCCAGAACACACTGCAGATAACAGCCCTCTACGACGTTACCCACCTTGGCTAGGTGAGGGCAGTGGAGTCATGGAGTCACTTGCTCAGTGGCCCCAGGCAAACCACAGTAAGTGAAAGACAAACTTTGAATGTGGAGTCTAAGTCAATTTGCCTTTGGTCCTTAGTGGTGATAAGGTGCATCTGCCTTTACCATTCATTTCCCTTTAATTCTGTGAATAAATACATTTGCAATTAACTGTGTTCATTTAGACATTAGTAACTTACATCCCCATCCCCATCACCTTCAACAACAAAGGAGCAGTTTCAGTCTGCAGTTCTGAAGGGGCCCACTTTTTGAACCCATCAGTCTGCACAGTGAAATGATGAGTACAGGCTAAATCTGATTGTGCCTCAGACAAGCAGAGACAGCATTTTGAAGACTGTGAAATGGTTTAATAACCAACACATATACTGAACTTTCGGGAAGGTAGATTTGTAATTTAATTTTATTCATAGCTGTCAAGTACCAACAGCCAAAAATAAAATAATAAGTTCAAAAGAATATTAAAAATTAGACCTCAAATAGAGTACCAGGCAGATGTTTGCAAGATTAATAACAAGTTATTAAATTTCTGTAGAACGGTACAATATAGATGCAATGCTTCTAAATATAACAGTATTGGGGGGCTTTTAACATTTCTGAGTCTTTTTGTGGGTGTTTTGCTATGAAGAATTGAGTTCATAGTCTCTTATCGATGCTTCTGATTTCTTCTTGTTTTTACCTTTGTTGTTGTTGTTTAGTATATGAACTTTCCTGCTGCCCTTCATTGTATTTGTTAAGCATAAACTCACCTCTTTTGTATTTTTTCTTTTTCTTCCCTGAATTCATCTTTATATGATTGCCCTGCTTTCTTATGCCCCTTGGAAAAAGGTAGCATAACCAGGTTCACCCCCTCTGTTAAGTGGGTTCATATTGTCATAACCAGTGCTCTTCTCCCTTCCCTAATTTCTACTTTTTTTTTTCATGTTTTTGTTTTTGTTTTTTTGCCTCCAGGGTTTTTGCTGGGGCTCGGTGCCTGCACTATGAATCCACTGCTCCTGGAGGCTATTTTTCCCATTTTGTTGCCCTTGTTGTTGTGCTTGTTGTAGTTGCTATTGTTGCCACAGCTATTGTTGTTGTTGGATAGGACAGAGAGAAATGGAGAGAGGAAGGAAAGACAGAAAGGAGGAGAGAAAGACAGACCCCTGCAGACCTGCCTCACTGACTGCGAAGTGACCTCCTGCAGGTGGGAAGCCGGGGCCTCAAACCGGGATCCTGATGCAGGCCCTTGCTTTTTGTGCCATGTGCACTTAACTGGCTGTGCTACCATCAGACTCCCTCATTTCTACTTTTTAAAAAACACGCAAAGGACAAATCTTTCTTTATGCCATGTAGGACCCAACACTACTTTAGAAGAGACTGCATGTACTATTAATCAAGCACCTACATTTTCAACCAAGAAGACAAGATGTTTTGAATTGTTTCTGTAGAAACTTCTTCAATTCTTTCCTGAAACCATGCTAATTTTTTCTCAGTGCTGTCCCTTTATGTTACTGACACAGACAAGAAACAAATCCTGTTTTTGCTTATAGATCAGAAGACAGAAACTACAACAGCACATTTAAAATCTATCCAGAATATTCCCAGAAAGTAGCACAGATTTGGAATGACTGTCACAACATGGAACTTTTTAATTTACAAGATTTAAGCACAAGGTCTTGAACTTTCTATAATAAGTCCTGTCATTTGGCCAACAAAGAGACCAGAATAGATGGGATATAGTTAAAGGTTAATGTTTGCATGCCACCCAGGTCACAAATAAATGTTTTATTTCTCTGGGAATCCCAACTTTCATTGCTATAAATAATTAATTACAAGCACTAGGTGATAGTTGTGAAAGGTCATAGTGGAAACAGGATTTTAGCATTCCCATTAGTGGAACTATACAGAGGATTTAAACAGAGAAATTACTCAAACATTGGCTTCTCCATAACCAATTAAACTGAAGAGTGGTGTGAGAAAAAGAGTTACGTGCTCATTCTTTGCTAGCATTAGTAGAGTCATGAAAACACTTCAAAAAGTTTCTCTCTTTTAATACCTGCAGTTTCATGCATATAAACTTTTTCAAAGACTTTGTGTATTGTACTATTGACCTTTCCTTTTGCCTTTTACTTTTGGAAATACTATTCCCCACACCCTGAGATCCTTTTCTGCTTCCTTTTCCTGTGACTCAAAGATGAAATCTCACAGGCTACCAAAAATGTCACTGCCCACTCCTGCACTTTTGCTTTTCCTGTCTAATTGGACATTGCTACTCTCCAGGTAGGACCTGCCTATGTGAAGAAATGGTTTTGTTGTTTACATGCAACTCCAATGTGAATCATATATGAATTGCAGTTGCTTTACAGAATAAAACTATTTTGCTTTCCAAATGCAGAGGGGTGACAAGTTTATGAAATTTTAAGTTTAGTTATGCAAAGTGTAGCCGTTTAGTGAGATAACTTGTTAGACATGGGACAACAAGTTGGCACAGTTCTAACTGTGGTGCTCCATGAAATCAACAGACATTTACGACTGGCTGTTCTTTCTCTTCTGTGCACTTAATATCACTGTCCTGTTTTTCAGCGGTTGTGTCACTTTGGCCCCAGATCTCATGGCTTGAGCTTGCACACCAGAGCCGTATCTGTCAGGTAACTGAGTAATGGACTTTTAAGGAATGGGTCCAGCTCAGCTGTCTGTACAGCCTACACATTTGCATCTTCCCCAGGAAAGTTCAAGTTCTTCTCTCCACCCTCCTTCTGATCAAGGCAATTAAGCTCAGGCAACACAGTTTACCTCTCAGTGTCTTCACTTCTTGAAAGTGCTATCCTACCTGATAAAATGGTTTCTCTCATAGGCAGATGTAGTCAAGTGTTACCTACTCCTCCCGTCATTTCTTCTCATATTTCTTACTTCAGTGACTTTTCTGGGCTCAGTTTCATTGTAAATTACATTAATCTATAGAATTTCTTCTCCATCATGGTCTCGGGGTAATTAAATGCAGTTAGATCTTACTACATGGGAACAACTCTATTTCACAATGACGCTTTTAAGTGATAAGGAAGCTATAGTGTGCCAGTCTAGCTTGGGAGATATTTCCCGCAATCAGCTAAATACATTAGTCTATTTGCTAATGTGTCTATTGGTATTATTGCTGATAGGAATTCTGTTGACTATCTTTTTTTTTCTGAAGAGTATTCTCTTCATTCCTATTGTATGGTTTTTCACCTGTATGACTAGTATGTGACAAAGCGTAAATAAATAGTCATGTTGGCTTTACTAAGGACTCTTTGTCCAGTTCAAGAACTCATATATTCCTTCAATTCAGGGAAATTCCCAGCCACTGTGTCTTCAAATATGAACTATCCTAATATTTTTAGTATCTCTTTATGATGAACAAACTTCATATCTTCATATTCTTTGGATTTTCTTTAGGCATTATTATTTTTTTCTAGTTATTTTAGTGAGAGAGAAAGATACAGAGTGAAAAACCAGATCGCTGCTCAGCTCTCCCTGATGGTGGTGCTGGGGATTGAACCTAGGGCCTTGGAGCCTCAGGCGTGAATGTCTTTTGCAGAACCACTATGCTATGCTGTCTTCCCAGACCTTTTAGTTTGTTTTTCTTTACATATATATATTATTTTTATTTTCCTTTTTTTGTTGTTGCCCTTGTTTTTATCATTGTTGTAGTTATTATTGTTGTTGTTATTGATGTCATCGTTGTTGTATGGGACAGAGAGAAATGGAGAGAGGAGGGGAAGACAGAAAGGGGGAGAGAAAGACAGACACCTGCAGACCTGCTTCACTGCCTGTGAAGCGACTCCCCTGCAGGTGGGGAGCCGGTGATCCTGATGATGGTTCACGCTCTATGTGCCATGTGCACTGGTTGTGCCACCATCTGGCTCCCCTTCAAGATTTTTTTTTTTAAACTGAATACTATGCTTAGTTTCTCTCTCCCTCTCCCTCTTCCTCTCCCATTCCCCCCGCCTCTCTTTCTCTCTCCCCACCCCCATCTGTATCCACAGCTCCTCACACAACTCAGGGTTGTCTTGTTACAGACTTTCCACAAACTGGAGCTCACCTCCAATATCCATGTCTTTACCTGTCTCCAAAGTTTTGTGAGCACACATTAAAGTCCTGATGAAGCCTCAGAGCTTCTTGCTCTGTCAGTCTGGGAAATGATCTCTACACTCTGGGACTTTTCTACATCCGTAGATTCCAGAGAAGGTGGAGATGTGAAATTTCACCTGGCAGCCCTATTATCTTTCTCATGCAGTCTGCCTGACTTTGAATATTGTGGCATCTGGCACAGAATGTTCATGGCTGAGCACTGTGATTCTCGGCCAGAGTGTCTCCTGTCTGTGTTCCTCTGCGTGTGTCTGTCAAGGATTGTCTGCTGCTTTTGTTTTGCCGTCAAAGAGAGTTTAAAGATTGAGCTGTGTTGCCATTACATTACAGTTTTAACTTTCACATTTTATTTTCTGAATTTCTCCACCTTCTCATTGTTATGTGAAAATTAAGTCATTGCTAAACTAACTTTCTGACATTAAATTAATATAATAGCCTGAGCTTAAACTAATAAGTGTAGCTTGGATTATATTTTCTCCCTTAAGCAATCCTTTTCTTAAAGGATTATTTGAACCATTTTCAAAACCACTAATTTGATAGCATGCTTCTGGATCACTGTCATTATGATGCCATTAAAAATGGTTACCTGAATTTCACGATCAGATTCTAACCACCCACTGAAATATTTTACTAGCGGACAACATTAAATTGTATTTTTCTGATTACAAAGTCATGCCATTAAAAAGAACCTGTTATATAAGCATTATTAAGTAAATCATTTAACTTATCACTGTGCTTCTCACATTGGAAATTCATTATTATCACCCCAGCCTACTTTTATTAATTAACATACCAATACTAGGACTAGAGAGGATATTCATTTTTATTTTATTTTTGGCTCTTCTAGTGATCCTAACATCAACTAAGTTTAAACATGGTTAGGGACAAGGGAAGTGACCCAGAGGTAGGGCACAGGCCTTGCAAGCCCAGTTTTGTTCCTGTAATCCTGACTCCTTTCCAGTCTTTTTTTTTTTCCCTCCTCACACAACAGACATGAGTTGGCTTCTGAGAGTTATTTGTTCAAGCTTATTCATTATAATATTGTGTAATGGAATGTCATATTGTGAGATACATCAGTTCCTTTCCCAAAACCTTTTCAAACTTTCCTTCCACTTAGAATAGATCTGAGTGTGTGCACTCATTGTGACCTAGGTCTTGCACTAAGCTCTTTGCCAGCTTCTGTGTGGCAGGCTGTACCCTTTGCCCTGGCTGCCCTGTCTCTGCCCCCCCCCCCCCAGTCTCCAGCATGGCTCTGGCCATGCATTTACCCTTCACCACCCTTTAGCAGCTTCTCTTCCTTTGCCTGTGATGTTTCATCCCTGCTTTTAAAGTAAGTTGCCTCCTATATTCTGCCTTGTCACTTCTGAAGTGTCACAGCCTTAGAGATGACACCTTTCAACACCCAATCTGAAACACTGTCACCCTATCAGTCTCTCTGTACTTACCTTTATATATTTTTTTTTCTGTCTCTGTACCTAAAATAGAACTTCAATGGGGCAAGGGTTTCTTTCTTTTTTTTAAAAAAATTATTATTTCTCTATTAGGGGATTAGTATTTTATAGTTGACAGTAAATATAATAGTTTGTACATGCATGACACTTCCCAGCTTTCCACATAACAATACAACCCCCACTGGGTTCTCTGCCATCATGTTCCAGGACCTGAAACCCCCTCCCCCAACTCTAGATTGGGTGCACTTTGGTGCAATACACCAACTCCAGTCCAGGTTCTACTTGTGTTTTCTCTTCTGATGTTGTTTTTTCAACTTATGCCTGAGAGTGAGATCATCCCATATTCATCCTTCTGTTTCTGACTTATTTCACTTAACATGATTTCTTCTAGCTCCATCCAAGATGGGCTGAAAATGGAGAAATCATCATGTTTAATAGCTGAGTAGTGTTCCATTGTGTATCTAGACCACAACTTGCTCAGCCACTCATCTGTTGTTGGACACCTGGGTTGCTTCCAGGTTTTGGCTGTTACAAATTGTGCTGCCAAGAACATATGTGTACACAGATCTTTTTGGATGGGTGTGTTGGGTTCCTTAGGATCTATCCCCAGGAGGGGAATTGCAGGGTCATAGGGTAAGTCCATTTCTAGCCTTCTGAGAGTTCTCCAGACTGTTCTCCACAGAGGTTGGACCAATTTACATTCCCACCAGCAGTGCAGGAGGGTTCCTTTGACCCCACAGCCTCTCCAGCATTTGTTGCTGCTACCTTCTCTGATGTATGCCATTCTCATAGGAGTGAATTGGTATCTCATTGTTGTCTTTATTTACATATCTCTGACAATCAATGACTTGGAGCAATTTTTCACACGTTTGTTAGCCTTTTGGATCTCTTGTGTAGTGAATATTCTGTTCATATTCTCTGCCCATTTTTAGATGGGGTCATTTGTTTTCATGTTGTTGAGTTTGGCAAGCTCTTTATATATTTTGGTTATTAGCCTCTTGTCTGATGTATGGCATGTAAAGATCTTCTCCCATTCTGTGAGGGCTCTCTCAGTTTAGGTAGTGGTTTCTTTTGCTGTGCAAAAGAAAAAAGAAGCTTTTTAATTTCATATAGTCCCATAGGTTTATACTTGCCTTAGTCTTCTTTGTAATTGGATTTGTTTCATTGAAGATGTCTTTAAAATTTATGCAGAAAAGAGTTCTGCCAATATTTTCCTCTAAGTATTTCATAGTTTCTGGTCTAATATCCAAGTCCTTGATCCACTTGGAACTTACTTTTGTATGGATTTTTATTTTATTTTATTTTATTTTACACTCATGAATGCATCTCCTTTGGTGCCTAAAACTGCACCACATAGGATGAATATATGAAATATCTTTGTCCAGTCACAAACTGGTGCACAAATGAGCTCTTGGATGCTTTCCAAAGTCAGACAACACTAGTGGGAGCTAGTGTTCTTGTTGTGTATGAGTGTCCTACCCAAGCCAATCAAGTTCAACCACCATCAATAATCTGGATTGTAGGGAGGACACAGTGGGATGATTCCACCATCATCTGGCATCAGCAAGAACAGGTTTGGGGTCCAGCACATTGTCAAGGTTGACTTTCACATCTAGACTTTGACACTGACAATCTTTTAAGTTGAGGCCGGAACGACTCACATGTTGTCATTCCCCATGGGGCTGTGTCTTCCTTGCAGTGTGAAAAGTGGGGTTTCAAGTGAGTTCATGACAATAGAGACGAGAGAGGCATGTGTTGAAGGTGCATTCTTATCAAGGTGTCCAGAAATCAAGCAATGCCACTTCTGTCCTATTTCTCTACCAAAAACATTAGGAAGACTGGCTCATTTGCAAGGGTAGTTGAAGAGAATAGGCTCTAGTTTTTAATGAAAGGAGTGTCAAATTATTTGCTGACATATTTAGAAACTATTATTATAGAACGCTTCGTTATTTTCGATTCTATTTTAATGGAATTGCCTCTGGGGTTTTCCTATTATACATATTTCCTGCTCTACAATAGCAAAGACCAGATTGATAGGCCAGCTTATTACAAACACATTAAATGAAGAGGACAATTTTGTCTTACCACAATTTACATGTAAGACTTATTTTCATGCTCCATCAAAGAAAAATTGCACCAAAATAGTTATCAAGGCACATTAAGTTGGTTTTTAAGAAATCTAGTAAAAGTCTTTCAAATATTTTGAAATGCAATGTTACAAGCAATATACTCGGTGAAAAGTAACAGGTATGACCTGTCTATACACACATGGATCTTGCTCCCACACACATCGGCTTCTCTTGATCCACCACTTGACTGTCAGCTCCACAGGTGGAAGAATCCATGAGGCATCATCAGCATGGGGAGCGTTTGCATTTTGATCGGAAGATTCATACCTAAGGAAAACTTGGCTTTTTTCTTGCCTCCAGGAAAAGATTCAACTGACTATGGCTTTGATGACTAGTTCTTCTTGAAGCTCTGTGCCCTTTTTCTTATATTTTCTTAATATTTTATTTATTTATTAATTAATGAGAGAGATAGGAGGAGAGAGAAAGAACCAGATATCACTCAGATACATGTGCTGCCTGGGATTGGACTCAGAACCTCATGCTTGAGCGTCCAGCACCTTATCCACTGTGCCACCTCCCGGACCACGCCTTGTGCTCTTTTTCAAAAAGCCAGCCTTATTTCAGCAAAGTTCAGTCTAAAAAACTAAAAGTTAGGGCAGGGGTAGATAGCATGATGGTTATGCAAAGAGACTCTCATGCCTGAGGCTCCAAAAAACTAAAAGTTTGGGTGGTCTGGAAGTAAAGAAAAGAATGCACAGGTTCTGCTGGGTCAGTCCCATTGAAGAAGTAGGTCTGGTGTCATTTTCAGGCAGAATCTCTTTCATTCCGTTACTTGGCAGCAACTTCCTTTGACACCAGTTGCGGTCTCATTTGCACTGGACTTTACATTGCTGACTGTTAGGGCTCTAAGCAGAGTGGATGGCCATATGCAATCATACACAAGTTGCATAATGAAGGGGAAGGTTAGAAGTGTTGTTTCTCTTTAGGGACAGGCTGATCCATGGAATATGATTACATTCAATAGTATATGTCCTGACTCAGACAGACAACAATTCTTTTTGGAAAATAAAAAAGATGAAAACTCAGACCTAGCAGACAGTTAAAGTATAGTGGACTGTCTTACCACAACTCTTGAGACTAGTGTTAGTTCAAACTGTAGAGAAGACAAGAATATGTACAGAGGAAATTATATTAGCTTTATTAAATGAATTATGGTTTTAAAATGTAGAATGTTTATATGCTTTTTCAAGTTATTGTTCTTAATTTTTAAATTTTTATTTATTTGATAGAGACATCCAGATATTGAGAGGGAAGGGGGAGACAGAAAGAAAGACAGAGAGACATCTGCAGCCCAGCTTTACCACTTGTGAAGCTTCCCCATGAAGGTGGAGACCTGGGCTTGAACCTGGGTCCTTGGGCAGTGTAACATGTGTGCTCAGACAGCTGTACCACCACCAGCCCCTCGGATCTTTCGATGTTTTTACACACACACACACACACACACACACACACACCTATATAACATGTATATGTTAAAGTGATCAAAAGGAGTTCTGTAAGGCCTTTTTATGCTACTTCAGTTACAATTTCAAAAAGGAAGGGAAATGCATAATATTTGAAGATAGATTTGGTGGTTTTCCTAGGAAATTTAAGAACACTTGTCTTTCTTTTGGACAAGCAGAAGTAAACTTCACTACAAAAGTGACTTTTACCATTAAATTTTTAACAAAAGATGTGTACAGCTTCAAGAAGCTAATGTGATTTTTGTTTCAAATTCTTTTCCCTCCTCAAATATTCAAAGTATTTGCAGATGCTTACCCTGTTTGTCTACTTAGCCAAGTGAAATTAAAATGCAAGATGGAAATCTATTGCTAGATTATTTTTCCAATATTGACAATCAGCCCCTTTCATAATGAACTTTTCTTTATGCTAGCTACCTCAAATCTTTTTATCCTGTACCCACAGGATTGAACATGATTATGAAAGATAAACCTTAGTAATAAAAGATGAAAAGAGGTTATGGCATTCTTATTAAACAGAAAAGGCAACTTCTTTCGATTCTAATCTTATAGTTACCAGCATCATTAGTGCATTATTAGAAGTACAGGAAATAGGCATATTTATTCATAAGTCCTGCTCTTATAAATGATACTTTAGGAAGAGTTCAACTTTTGCAAAACAAGTGCATTATGATTCTTCTTTTGGTCTTAAAAATCACATAACAAGAATTCTATTTTTTAGAGAAGCAATGTTAAAAATGTAAATTTTTGCTCAAAAGAACACTAAAATATTCATGAAAGCCATTAATATCTTCAAGAGGGTAAAGTAATGGAAAAGGAGAAAAACATTTTTTCTTTTATGTAAAGGTTGTTTTATTTATTTATTTTTTACCAGAGCACCTTTCAGCTCTGATTTATGGTGATGTGGAGGAGTTGAACCTGGGACTTTGGAGTTTCAGCCATGAGAGTCTTTTTGCATAACTATTCTGCTATCTACCCCTACCATAAAAAACTTTCTTAAACTTGTATATTTCTTATTGATTTTTATTTCCACAGGGTTATTTCTGAGGCTTGAAGACAGCACTATGAATACACTACTCCCAGTAGCCTTCCCCCCCCCCTTTCTTTCTACTTTATTTGATAAGATACAGAGAAGATGAGAGGGGAGAGGGAAATAGCAAGAGAGAAAGACACCTACAGACCTGTTTCACTTCTAGTGAAGCAGCCCCCTTGCTGCTAGGGAGCAGGGCCCCAACCCAGGTCCTCTAGATGGGTAATGTGTGAATTCAACTAGGTCGCACCACTGCCACGTTCCTCAAACTTGTATATTTCAAACCACATGTACCTTACGCTATTTTCCCAAAGAAAATAAAAAAGCTGGGGTATTTGGTAGAGGAAAGTAACCAGACTAATTAGTCTCTGTTAAAAGGCCTTTAGTAAGTGGTAAAGGTAGTTGCAATGCACAGGGAGAATGCAATGAGTTCAGGTAGAATCAATTGTCGGGATTGCGGAAATCACGCACCACCAGGGGGCCTGCCAGTCCCCCCCCAGAAGCAGGAGGCTAGCAATGCTACAAGTTCCAGAATGGAATCCTTTTTATGGAAAACTCCCAAACCACCGGATTGAAAAGCCTTTGGAAAAATTAAGACGTCCTCTCTAAAATTGCCCGTCTAGAACCATGCCACTTGAATACTTACTCTACTTTAAAACAGGCCCCTTAATGGGCGTATCTAGTTAGCAGATCCCATGTGTTGCCAATGGTGGGTGGAATCCAGACACCATGCTTTAAGGGCACTGGGGTGGAGACTGGAAAATGCATCCACAGTCCTTCCAGCCCTCCCTCTATCTCTCCCTCCCCACCTCTTTCCCTTCATCCCTCCTCCTTGCCTCCTGCCTTTGGCTCCTCAGCGTCCACAAAAACCATGTTTTAGTGACTGTGGCGGAAACTCAGTCCCCCCCACACTCCTCCCTTGGTTCTCTTCCTTTCGTCTTAGGCCTCATGCAGTCACAGTCAGATGACGGGCGGGGCTGCAGTCTGGAGATGTGAACATCTGAGCTGAATCTGTGGGGTGACCCATTAAAAAGTGAGCACGAAAATTCAGGAGGCAGCCTCTCTGTGACCCTGGTTTCTTCACAGGACTGGCTTAAGGCTCAAAGTATGAGTGCTCTCATGTCTAAGGAAGCTGCATCATGGGTTTTGCTGACGGAGTCTCAGCAATCACATATCCTCACATCTGACCTATTCTGTTAGACTCAACAGTCTACACATATATCCAGATGTTGCATTCTTGATACACATGTGCATTGAGGTAAGTGAGTAGGACAGTCAGTGTACAGGTAACTACAGTTAACCTCACTTAGCTGAGGATTTGCCGGCTGGCTGGCATTTATAAGGCTGTTTTGTTTTATTGTTATTATCCATTTCAATTCCTCTCATCTCTTCTTTTTAGTATTATTTTGAATTAATTTAACTAAGGGATAGAGAAATCAAGAGGAAATGTGGAGATTGAGAAGGAGAGACCTACATAGAGAGAGGCTGTATCACTTTTTGTGATGCCCTCCTTCTCCAGCTGGCGGGGACATGGGGCTTGAACCCAGGTCTAACATCTGTGCATCTGAGTGAACCACCGCCCATGCCCCTTCCTTTTATCTTTTCTAAGCACTTCAGCTTATTAATTTTATTTCAATATAGAAATTTAGTTACTGAAATTTTCATTGCTGATGTTTCAAGTTTCCTGCTTGTTAAGCCAATTTCCATATTCCTTGTCTGACAGTCAAGTTCCCTTTCCATCCTTACTAGAATATCAATAAACAATCTTGGAATACTGGAAACAGTTTAAACTTACTACCACTAATCAACTCGAGCTCACCCACAAACATCCCTGACGTTGTCCCTCCAGAGGCAAGCCTTTTATTTCCAACTTCATTGCACACCTTTGACCCCAAACAACTGCACTTTGCCTTTTTAATTGGCTCCTACGACTTACAGGTTGATAGTGGCGTGCTCTCCCCCTTTCTTTTAGGGATAGATGCTTTAGGAATACCAGTGAATCTGAAGGCCAAGTGGGTCATATATTCTTGTGATATTGCAATTTTCTTGAGAAGAATAAATGTTATGTGTGAAATTCTTTTTTTTTTTTTTGGCTCCAGGGTAATTGCTGGGGCTCAGTTCCTGCAGTATGAATCTACTGCTCAGAGGCTATTTTTTCCCATTTTTGTTGCCCTTGTTGTTACCGTTGTTATCATTATGATTGTTGTCCTTGCTGTTGTTGTTGGATAGGACAGAGAGAAATTGAGAGAGGAGTGGACTCGGAGAGGGTGAGAGAAAGACAGACACCTGCAGACCTGCTTCACCGCCTGTAAAGCAACATTCCTGCAGGTGGGGAGCCGGGGGCTCAAACTGGGATCCTTATGCTAGTCCATGCGCTTTGTGCCATGTACACTTAACCTGCTGCGCTACTGGCAGACCCCCGTGTATGAAATTCTGATGGTAAATAAGTTAGTCACTCAATCAACTTAAGGTGTGTTGACCTCAGTTTGGTGAACAGAAGAGGCATGGTTTTTCTAAACAAGTATTTGTTAAGGTCTAAAAAACTTAGTGAACTTTCCTTAAAAAAAAAAAGGGGGGGCTTGATATAATCCTGACACTATCAGCTGTCTGGCTGACTCTCAGAGGACATGGCATCTAAAGAGAGGTCACTGGAATCTTCGGGCTGTGTGCTGAGTAGTGTTGACAGTATCAGCCTTGCCTTATTGAGAAATGGTTCATGCTTTTAACCCATGCACTGGGCCTCCATCCTATGGAACCCAGAGCAATGCAACCTCTGTTGCTAACACTGTGGTCACATTCTATGAATCCTAGAGCAAGAGCTGGACAGATGTGGGAAGAGGCTGACTGACAGAACTTAGGCCACTTTCTTCATCCAGTTACTGAAAACCTCCACTGCATAATAGTCCTTTCTGCCAAAAAAAAAAAAAAATCCCTCACATTTCAGATCCATCAATAAGATCTGTCCATCAATCCCCAAAATCCTGTTCTTTCCAAGTTTCTTCTCATCATTTAGATAAGCCATTAGACAGTACTCCCAGTCAACACACCTGTACCCCTTGTCACAACACATCTGTACTCTCAGTCACCACACACCTGTACACCCAGTCACCACACACCTGTACTCCCAGTCACCACACACCAGTACCCCCAGTCACCACACACCTGTACCCCCCCAGTCACCACACACCTGTACCCCCCCAGTCACCACACACCTGTATCCCCCGGTCACCACACACCTGTACCCTCCAGTCACCACACACCTGTACCCCCCAGTCACCACACACCTGTACCCCCCAGTCACCACACACCTGTACTCCCAGTCACCACACACCAGTACCCCCAGTCACCACACACCTGTACCCCCCCAGTCACCACACACCTGTACCCCCCCAGTCACCACACACCTGTACCCCCCCAGTCACCACACACCTGTATCCCCCGGTCACCACACACCTGTACCCTCCAGTCACCACACACCTGTACCCCCCAGTCACCACACACCTGTACCCCCCAGTCACCACACACCTGTACTCCCAGTCACCACACACCAGTACCCCCAGTCACCACACACCTGTACCCCCCCAGTCACCACACACCTGTACCCCCCCAGTCACCACACACCTGTATCCCCCGGTCACCACACACCTGTACCCTCCAGTCACCACACACCTGTACCCCCCAGTCACCACACACCTGTACCCCCCAGTCACCACACACCTGTACTCCCAGTCACCACACACCAGTACCCCCAGTCACCACACACCTGTACCCCCCCAGTCACCACACACCTGTACCCCCCCAGTCACCACACACCTGTATCCCCCGGTCACCACACACCTGTACCCCCAGTCACCACACACCTGTACCCCCCAGTCACCACACACCTGTACCCTCCAGTCACCACACACCTGTACCCCCAGTCACTACACACCTGTACCCCGGTCACCACACACCTGTACCCCCAGTCACCACACACCTGTACCCCAGTCACCACACACCTGTACCCCCCAGTCACCACACACCTGTACCCCCCAGTCACCACACACCTGTACCCCAGTCACCACACACCTGTACCCCAGTCACCACACACCTGTACCCCCCAGTCACCACACACCTGTACCCCCCAGTCACCACACACCTGTACCCCCCAGTCACCACACACCTGTATCCCCCGGTCACCACACACCAGTACCCCCAGTCACCACACACCTGTACCCCCCAGTCACCACACACCTGTACCCCAGTCACCACACACCTGTACCCCAGTCACCACACACCTGTACCCCCCAGTCACCACACACCTGTACCCCCCAGTCACCACACACCTGTACCCCAGTCACCACACACCTGTACCCCCCAGTCACCACACACCTGTATCCCCCGGTCACCACACACCTGTACCCCAGTCACCACACACCTGTACCCCCCAGTCACCACACACCTGTACCCCAGTCACCACACACCTGTACCCCCCAGTCACCACACACCTGTATCCCCCGGTCACCACACACCTGTACCCCCCAGTCACCACACACCTGTACCCCCCAGTCACCACACACCTGTACCCCAGTCACCACACACCTGTACCCCCCAGTCACCACACACCTGTACCCCCCAGTCACCACACACCTGTATCCCCCGGTCACCACACACCTGTACCCCAGTCACCACACACCTGTACCCTCCAGTCACCACACACCTTCCGGTCTCCTCTCACTCCACGCCAAGGAAAAACAATGCATCACAATCAAAGTTTTGTTCACTTACAAGATTTTCTGTCCCTACTCTATCCCAGGTGACTTTGTTCAGATGTGGCATTCTTCTCTGGTCAGGATGTATCCCCTCTCTTCGCAGCCACTGGGAAATCCTCTAAGTGGGGTGTTGGGGGTGTGTGTCTTTCAGAGTTGTGGCAGGCAGGTGCATTTTGCACTCCCTGATCAACTGGGAATAGCAAAGAGGATCACCTGAGAGAGAACATAAGGCAAGACCAGGATTACGTCAAGAACTCTCGGAGCCAGGGAGGAGAGCCAACACAGCACGTGTGGCTTATGCACAGAGAGGGCCTTACGGAGGGATTCCTGGGGCTGAATGCCCATATCTACTGCAGAGAGGCTGGTGCCAGTCCAGCACTTTGCCAGCTGACACACTACCTCCGGTCTGAGTTTTATCAACAAAAAGAATGCGGAATGGAGGACAAGACCATCTATTGGTATGCTTCTAAATTCTGCTTATAAGACCTTCTGTTTTGATCATCAAGTTAGGTTCGCTTGTATTGCTTACTGCCGGGGTCTATTTACATAATCATTGTTTTCACTGGTTTAATCCCCACTGGTTCACTGGATTTTTCCTTCTCCCCACCCCCTATCCTATGTACTTCCTCTTCCTGACACTTCCGCCTCAGGAGATATAAAGGACAGTATTTTCTAATGAATAGAGATTAGATTGTTGAACTGCATCCCAGCTCGTCAATAAAGATTGAACTGCGTTCCCAGCTCAGCCATGAGTCCCTGGTCGGTGGTCTCTCTCCCGCCCGCAAAGCTAGCCCTGCAATCACCTAAGCCTCACCAATTGACAAAGGTGGGTATCCGTTATTCTTACCCTTTAGAGGCTGAAACAGCAGCAGGGAAGCCCCACTGACATGGAGGGTGGGCAGAGAATTGGCCAGGTGACTCAGGAGGAAATCTATACTCCCAGTGGCCCAGGGGTATGGTTATATAGTAGAAGCCTTTTCACATCATTCTCCTGATAAATTAAGAAAAGGGGTGAATAATTCCCTCATAAATCAGGATTTATTCAGAAGCACAAGGCCATACAACTCTGCTTGGCTAGGCTCTGGCTGAGGGTGGAACAGGGATTGGGCCCAGGACTTTGAACTCTCAGGGCATGGGAGTCTTTTTGCATAACCACTGTGTTATTGATCCCCCTTTCCTGTTTTATCACTTGGTCACACGTGAGCAATTAAGCTAAAAAATCTACTTATAAATCTTGAACTGGAATTGGCGTATTTCACCAAAATAAAAGACTCTGGGGTGGGTGGGGGGGAGAATACAGGTCCAAGAAGGATGACAAGAGGACCTAGTGGGAGTTGTTTTGTTATATGGAAAACTTGGAAATGTTATGCATGTACAAACTATTGTATTTACTGTCAAATGTAAAACATTAATTCCCCAATAAATAAAGAAAAAAAGAAAATTAAACTATACTTAAAAAAATCTACTTATAGTTAAAAAGCCCCCAGGCTTCCATAGTTTGTAGGGAAGATAAATATAAGAGGGTTTGACAGCCACTGTGCTTCACCTCAGAGACTGAGATAACATGGAAACAACTGTTAGTTTTTGTAACTGTAAATTCTTAAGTACCTTACTTAGACAAAAGTCAATCCAGGCAAAAGTATTGAAAAGTATTGAAAAGTAGTGAGAGAAGGGCCTCATAACACACCAAATATAATGGACCCAGGAGGAGAGAGATAAGAGACAGACAGACAGCAAGAGTAACACACAGTGAGATCAAAATATAGCCCAGCTGTCTTTGATATACCACATCCATTACAAGAAAGTGCTTCTGGGAAATGGCTGACTTTGTGGCTTTAAGATAAGTCTTTTTATTTAATGTATCTACTTACATTTGATGGAAGGAGAGAGATATTGAGAAGGGAGACAGAGATAGAGGAGTAGAAAGAGAGACACCTGCAGCACTGCTTCGAGACTCCTGAAGCTTCTTCCCTGCAGATAGAGAAGTAGAACTTGAACCCAGGACTTTGTGTATGTTAATCAGGTGCACTACTGCCTGAGCCCTGCGGGATTAAGAACATCAACTCTATGACTGCAAGTTCAAAACTTACTGTTCCTTTTTCCCTCATCAGCTGTTGAATATCAACCAAGGCCAGACCTCTAGGTGAGCATGAAACTCTGCGCTCAAATTAAAGCACTTCTGTCCTGACTTGTCTAACCAAGCTCCCCATTGGTTTTTTGAGTCTTGCTGAGCAAGAGCACCAAGGCATTTAAATTTCCATCAGCTTCAGAAATTGGTCATGGCTTGGGTATTTCAAATTGAAGCCAGGTGGAGAAATTTTTCTTGTCCTCAGTCCAATTCAAAGGTGGAAATCTATGGGGTCAGTTTGTCAGTGTTCCAGAGAATACAACTAAAAATAGAACCCCTCCCCCCCCCCCCCCCCGACTGCCACCCCAGCCCTGATAATTTACTCAACTCAGTGGAGGAGGAAGCAAATTCATGGGACATGACTTTTCTCTTAGAGGAAGAATTCTAATGTAGTATCTGTCCTGTTGGAGGTTATTGTTGTCACATTCTGGAATCTATCAGCAGTATCCATCAGTAGGTTCCTTCTACAAGCAAAGCAGGGCAAGAGTTAACATTTCTGCAGATAAAAGTTCAACCTGGTAGCAGAGTGAGGCCTGGTTCAAAGCAGACCAGTGAAGATTTCTCATTTTCTCATTTTTTCTGTTGGGAAAAAGCAGAGTGGTTCTCCATTCTTCTGATTTGGAGGATAGAAGAAAATCTACCTTTTAACAGATGTATGGAGTTCTTCATGTCAGGGATGATGCTAATTTGCTTCAAAAAATTATAGATAATTAAAGTAAATGTAGACTGTCATCAGTCAAGTCATAATTAATCCTTTATTGTTTTCTAAAGTGTCCTTTTCTTAAGAACAGATCACAAAGGAAAGAGAATCAGAGACATAGCTCTGACACAATCAACACAGAAAGAGCAAGAGGAAGAATAGAGCCTTCCATGTTGAAAATTTCCAAGTGTTGGATGTTGGATTTAAGCATGTGCGGTAAGAAGTGCCCAGATGTTCTGGCCTGAGTTCATTATGTAGAAATCATTTTATCTTTTTTTATTTTAAATTTAACCTGACATATATATGTGTGTGTGTGTGTGTGTGTGTGTGTGTGTGTGTGTGTGTGTGTATCTTTGTGTGTATATATATATTTCCTTCTCTCTGAAACCTGCATAACAAAACACTGGAAGGCCATTACACATGCTGAGGAAGTTGTTATCAAAGTTATGCCCGCTGTTACTTGGCTTTGCTCTCCTGTTTATTTTCATCCATTATTCATTTTTTTAAAAAAGATGAAAGGTGAAAAGGAGAAGAAACAGAGCAAAGAGTACATGGTGACATTGTGCCAAAGATTTCTTGGGTGTCTGACATCAGAACACACTTCATTTTCCACTTTGTGACCATGTTGTCACAGGAACACCCATTCTTAACACCCCTTAATTAGGTTGCTCCTATTTTGTTTTTTGTTTTTTTTTAGAGGAGAATATGGACATTGTTTTTACCCTCAGCTTCATAGAGAAAAATACCAAAAGTTGTGTGCATGACTTAAGTAAACCTGTGTCAGTTTATATAATTTAGAGTGCTTCCTGTTAAATTACAAGCTAATGAGAACATATGCATTCTCAAGCAAGTTTGCTGTAGTTGGGCAAAGCTGTGCCAGGAAATGTGCAATCTAGCTACAGCTTCTGAGTCCAACAGGTTTCAGCATTCCTGACTTTAAGCCAGACAGGTATTCATGAAAGTGGACAGACATAGGAAACATGGATCTTCTGTGATCTTCTTTCTCTTTCTTTTCATTTCTTTTGCCTCCAGGTTGTTGCTGGGACTCGGTGCCAGCTCTTTGAATCCACTAATCCTGGTGACCATATTTTCATTTTTATTGGACAGGACAGACAGAAGTTGAGAGAGGAGGGTGGGGGAAATACAGAGGGAGAGAAAGAAATATGGACACGTGCAGACCTGCTTCACCACTTGTGAAGAGATCTCCCTGCAGGTGGGGAACCCGAGCTTGAATTGGGGACCTTATGCAGGTCCTTGAGCTTTGTACTATGTATGCCACCACCTCCCCCGCCCCCACCCCAGTGATGTTCTTTTTAAAGTTGAGTTTCCAGTGATGTCACACCAGGAATAATGGGGCAGACTGTCCCTTTTCCATTCAAAGTCTTCTTTTGCTGGGGAGTCTCAGCTGGGGGTGAGGAGTGACTTGTAGGTCTTTTCTCCATGTCATGGGCAGAGACATGAACAACTAGGAGAAAGCATTAGTATTCCCTGTTTACACAAAGTGAGAGAGCTTGCATGACTTCTCAAAGGCCACCGAGCTGGGGAGTGATTAAAATCATATCCATTCTGAAGGCTTTATCACAAAGCCTTGGACTCTGGAAATAACTGCCTGGATTCTATGAATCTCCAGCTGAATGGGTGTGTACATGGGATGATGTTAAGGTTCTCTGTGCCTTAGTTTCCTCGATAGAAACGAGCAAATGATCATGTCCACTGAAGTCATTAGAATTTAGTGAGTCTGAAATCTCTAGCAAAAAGCCAGGAACCTATCAAATATACAAAGGGTATGTCTTGATTGTTCCTTTGCTATCTTTCCAACCTGATGTCAATTATACATAAAACATGATAAACTGAAAATTAACACTATAACAAAATCACACCAACCGAGACTCCGCATAGGGAGTAACTTTGTTTTGAAATATTGCATTTATTTGTTTTATTTTAATGTGTGTGTGTGTGTGTGTGTGTGTAAGAAAGAGAGAGGAGAGAGTGGGAGATACAGAGGGAACTATACAGAGAGAGAGAAGACCTGAATACTGTTCAATTCAGGTTTATAGCGGTACTGGGGGATTAAACATGGAACTGTAACCCCTCAACCATGAAAGCCTTTTTGCATCACCATCATGCAACCCCTTTACCCAGGGAGTAATACTAATGTGTTTATTTGTTATGAGACAGAGAAAGAGAGAGCCAGAGCATCACTCTAGTATATGCAATGTTCAAACTCAGGACCTCGTGCTTAAGAGTCCAGTACTTTATCTCCTGTGTCATCTCCCAATCCAGAAGTGGTTATAGGGAAAGCTGGGTGGAGAGAACCGTAGCCAGCTGTCAGGGCCCTGAGCTTAGATGTATCCCAGGGTAGAGCGAAAGAAACCACAGCCAGTGGCCATACAGTTGATCAGAAGAGGCCAGGTGGGAACACACACCTATGTCACTCCTAGCTAGAACACTGTGAAGTGCATGCCCCCACCCAAAGCTTTAAGGAGTATTGATCTGTAAAATGTGTGCAGGATATGACATTGTTCAGACAAAACAGGTGGTTATACAGACACAGAGATCAGAATACGTTTCTAAGTGAGAAGCCATCAGGGTAAGGGTGCTTAAAATTGTCATTATCCCAAATGTCATTAGTACATCAGGAACATTCTTTTGTTGTCATTCCAGTTTTCCCATGTGCAATCTGTAGACCCTGAGGGCAGTAGCCAGATATTCAGACTTATGGGTGATGGCTGTGGCAACCCAACCCTCTACTGCCTGTGGGACCGAATCTCTGGAATTGCCAGACTTTGCCTTAGAGCAGGATTTTTGCTATAATTATACAGAGCTTGAATACAGGCCTCATGATATGTATTAGTTACATGGATGTACTTTGTAGACAAATGACAAGCAAAACAGACATTTTGCAAATGTAGTTGCAAAGGTGACAATCTAAGATTTCCAGTAACAAGTATCAGGAAGTGTGGGATCAGAAAACGTCTTCAACACGGGGAGGTAGTCATTTTTTTATGTTAAACATGCAGACATTTTTCTGAGATGATAAAACATTATCACAAGTTTCTAGCTTTGTGTAGAAAAATGATCACATTTTGATTGAACCTTTGACTTTGTCTCATTGTTACGTGAACTCATTCTGTGAAAGTTCCTAGACTGTATTTTTCTTGCTTTTTATTTTTTTTTTTTAAAATATTTGATAGACACAGAGAGAAACTGTGATGGGAGGGATGATAGAAAGAGAGAGAAAGGGGGAGTCGGGCAGTAGCACAGTGGGTTAAGTGCAGGTGGCCTTAAGCGCAAGGAACCGCGTAAGAATCCGGTTTGAGCCTCTGGCTCCCCATCTGCAGGGGAGTCACTTCACTGGCGGTGAAGTAGGTCTGCAGGTGTCTTTCTCTCCTCCTCTCTGTCTCCCCTCTTTTCTCCATTTCTCTCTGTCCTATCCAACAACAATGAGATCAAGAACAACAATAATAACCACAATAATAAAACAACAGGGGCAACAAAAGGGAAAACAAATAAAAAATTTTAAAAAAGAGAAAGATAGGCATCTGTAGCACCACCTCACATCTTGTGAAGAAGCTTCCCTGCTGCAGATGGGGACTGGGGACCTGAACCCTGGACTTGTGCATGAGAACATGTACACTCAAGCAGGCGCACCACTACCCAGCTCCTGAAAATGCTGAACGCCTTCAAACGCCCACATCATCACATAAGGAGAGTCCACCATGATTTCAGCAGGTGTGGTGTGTTAGACCAAGGCAAAGAAGGTGCGGACAGAGGCAAAGGAAGGAGTGGAGATGAATTGGGGTCCTGGTGCAAGATAGTAGAAGGCGGAAAAGGACCTTAGTGGGCGCAGGGGCCAGAATGCTCCCTCAAGAGACAGACACCTGTCATGGGGAGACAAGAACTTGTACCCGTGTGTCAAAAACTGAACTGCAGACCATCAACGTCTCAATAAAGTGATAACAACAACAAAAATGTAACAATGAAAGAGACTCCAGAATAAGTAAGCTGTGCTTTAGTTATTTTAGTCATGTGAAAAGTTAAAATAGTGATGGTTTGAATATAGTCAGAGAGAAAGTGACTTTACAAATAATTATTACTATAACTTAAGAGGCCCAAGGTTTTATGTCCTGTACATATAAACTTAACTCTTTAAATTTGACAAGATGCTGATATTTGTCCAAATTATACTATTCAGGGCGGATTTATATCTTTGTCTGTTTGAATGCTTTCTAAAATTAGCTTTCAACCTCTAATATAAGCCTTTATGGTGAATTCCAGAGAAAAACAGCTGAATCTGCTTTGATGTAATCTATTTAAATCTTGAATTAGCACGCAGAGTCTTATAAAGCAGGTATGGAAACACCAGTCTCTAAGTTGACATTTAGGGAATTAGACAAAATAACTCTTTCCATTTTAACCCAATCTGACCACTCTTGATAGACCCAGTTAAGTATTCAGGGGGCTAAGTTATTATGGGAAAGAGAGATCCATTTTCAATGGATTAAAAAGTCAGTTAATGGGCAGGGATAGATAGTATAATAGTTATGCAAAGAGACTCTCATGCTTGTTCTGAAGTCCCAGGTTCAATTCCCTGCAGCACCATAAGCCAGAGCTGAGTAGTGCTCTGGTAAAAAAAAAAAAAAAAAAAAAAAAAAAAAAAGTCTATTAATTTAGCATGATTTGACACAAAGCAAAATTGAGCAGTTAGTATAGAAAAATTAAACTTCCGAAAAAATTAGAATGTGACGAGATATCTTACTGGTAGGGTGTATTTCTTACCACCATGCACAGGATGTGAGTTCAAGTCCTCATAGTGCATGAAGACACATTAGGGGAATCCAAAGGATGGCAGTACTCTGCTGTCTCCCCCTCGAAAATAGTAAGATAAAGTATAAAATATGAATTTCGGGAGTCGGGCGGTAGCATAGCAGGTTAAGCGCAGGTAGTGCTAAGTGCAAGGACTGGCCTAAGGATCCTGGTTCAAGCCCCCGGCTCCCCACCTGCAGGGGAGTTGCTTCACAAGTGGTGAAGCAGGTCTGCAGGTGTCTGTCTTTCTCTTCTCCTCTCTGTCCCCTCCTCCTCTCTCCATTTCTCTCTGTCCTATCCAACAACAATGACGTCAGTCATAACTACAACAATAAAACAACAAGGACGACAAAAGGGAATAAATAATAAATAAATATAAAAAAATAAAATATGAATTTCATTCTATGTCAAAGCATATTCCAATTTAACAGTAATTAAAATACAATATATGGATAGTATATATGAATAACATTTCTCATACATTCAGACATGCATGAAAAGGTGAGAAGTTGCATTTAATCAACTTTAATAGATTAATGAATAAAGTGTTCATAAATAATGATGGTTTACTAAATTAGTTTTTAGAAAAGGATTATCGTGATTCAATTTTTCAAAATGACATGGTAGTAGAATTTCAGTTTTTATTTCAGCTGCTAATTTTGTTCTCTTGAATATATCATTAAAACATAAAGCAAGTATAATTATTTAAAATAATGAATTGAAAATGAAATGGAGTTCTATCAAATATCTTCTTAATTATATTTAAAAATAAGAAACAAAGGAGTTTTAAGAGATCATTATGGAGGGGATAGGTGAAGCACATGTCACAACTTCCTGAGTTCAAAACCCTGGTCCCACCACAGGAGACAGAGTTTCACAAGAAGTGAAGCAGGGCTGCAAGTGTGTCTGTTTTTTTTCTCTTTCTCTCTATCTCCCCCTTCCATCTAAATTCCTCTCTGTCTCTAAACCAAAATTAAGAAAATAATACAATTATTTAGAGAAAAGAAATAATCATAAATAATTTACTTAGGCTATTGGAAAATGATGACAGGAGCTAAAGAGAAAAGTAACTTAGAAAAGTCTAAAATGGGAAATTAACTTCAATATTGAATCTAAAAATCAGATGTCCTAAATTATCACACATTGAAATATAATATTTAAGTAAATGATCTGTTGGAAAGCTCTCAAGGAACTTTTCAGCATCCTTAAACTTTGTGATAATTGAAAATTACAGAGTGCGGCATGAAGTCACAAGAGGTCGATTAACAGAGGGCAGCTGTAGGTGGTTCCATTACATTAGTCATTGTTTGCATTGTGTTAGGGATTTGTATATTTATTCCTTAAATGCTCTCTATGGTCACTGTACTTTTGTGATTTATTTTAAAAATATAAGAATGAATTTTTATATATATCTTGATTATATTACAAATATTTTCAGGCTTCTGATTCCATGCAAAATCTGAATGACTCATCATGAGTCACTGTATGACTCTCCTAGAACAGGAGTCAAATCCAGTGAGAGAGAGGATATGACACAGCTAGAGGCCATCAAAGGGGTCAGACGCAGCAGGGACATGGTCCCAGACCGACGTCGGCTCTGCCCTGTGGCATTCCCCGTCCTTTCACTGAGATACCCAACGCGGAGACTCTCTTTTGATGTCAAGACAGGACCTACTTGTAGTCTACACACAGGAACTCAGAAATGCATGAAAGGGACAGACAGAGTGGTGGTGGTACAGCCAGAAGAACAAACACATCACCTTGTGTGAAGACCAAGGTTCAAACCCCTATGGCTGTCTGCAGGGGGCTGGGAGTTGGGGAGGGGGGAAGCTTCATGAATGCTAGAGCCTAGTTACAGGTATCTCTCTCCCATCCTACCTTTCTCTTTGATTGATCCTCTTTCCAAAAAAAAAAAAAAAAAAAAAAAACGAAGAAAGACCAACAGGAATAATGGAGTCTTACAGGCACTGAACTTGCAATAATAATCCTGGTGGCAGTAAGTACATAAATGAATACACACACACATACACACTCACACACACACACACACACACGAAATGCATTTAAAACCATCCATCTTGGAGATCTGGTGGTGGCACACCTGGTGGAGTGCACATGTTGCAATGCTCAAGGACCCAGGTTCTAGCCCCTAGTCCGGTCCCCAGCTGTAGGGGGAACGCTTTGTGAGCAGTGAAGCAGTGTTGCAGATGTCTCTCTGTCTCTCTGCCTCTCTATCACCTCCTTCCCTCTCAGTTTCTGGCTGTCTCTAGCCAATAAATAAATATTTAAAATTTCAAAAAGTCTTAAAAATCCATTGTAAGAAAATTGTTGACCAAGTAAAAAAAAAATGTAGAAAAATCATTCTCCAGGACAGTTTGTCCTGAGTTGTGGGAATTCAAACCTGTTTAAAATAGGTATGGAGTGGGACGTGGGGGCAGAGGGTAGCGCAGCAGGCTAAGTGCACATGGTGCAAAGCGCAAGGACCAGCTACAAGGATCCCAGTTTGAGGCCCTGGCTTCCCATTGACAGGGGGGTCGCTTCACAGACTGTGAAGCAGGTCTCTCCCCATCTCTGACTTCCTGTCCTTTCTTGATTTCTCTCTGTCCTATCCAACAACAATGACAGCAATAACAACAGCAATGATGATAATAAACAAGGGCAACAGAGGGGAAAAATAGTCTCCAGAAGCAGAGGATTCTTGGTGCCTGCAATGAGACCCAGCAGTAACTATTAAGACAATACCTACCTATCTGTCTATCTGTCTATCTATCTATCTATCTATCTATCTATCTATCTATCTATCTATCTATCTACCTATCTAGATCTGTCTATCATCTATCTATCTATCTATCTATCTATCTATCTATCTATCTATCTATCTATCTATCTACATATATGGGACTAAGTATTCAGAACAAGTAGGTACCAAAGAAATTATCTATCTATCTATCTATCTATCTATCTATCTACATATATGGGACTAAATATTCAGAACAAGTAGGTACCAAAGAAGTAATCACTATTCTGTAAAGAACTTTCATCTTGCTCTTCCCTGCTCTCTTCGTCTGCCTTCACTCCTTGCTTGGTGGTTTTCATGACAGTGAGCCTAGTTCTTATTTTCCTGGGATTGCATTCTTTTACCTTGAATTTACTCTTAAGCATCCCCTTGAATTCTATTTTCTTGGTAGCTTAGGCTGAGACAGGAAACAGTTTCCCTGCTGTGCTTTTTGTGATGATCCTCAGTGAGTCAGCACTTTTGAGTGGGCTGTGTGCTATTTATAAGAACTCTGTCCTGGGCTGTGTTTCTGCTTCCATGAAATTGTTGCCCTGGACAATCCAAACTGAAGGTGAAATGCTTCCGTCACTAATATTTTTCAAAATACTTAATTATGTTTCTCCGGGACAGGAAGACTGACCAAATGAATGCCGTCTCACGAAATGAATAGAAGCAGTAAAAAGGAAGAAACTGAAAGGAAACTGAAAGGAAACACGATTGTTTATGAGGAAAGCTGATCCCAGTCTTAGGAAATTGCTCATTACCTATGAGAATGTGATTTGCATATTCATACTCATTCTAGGCTTCCTTAAAAAGAAATCTGCAAATGCAACTGTCATTAGACTTTAGTCTACACCTGTTGTCTCTGTCATCAATTTCTCAATTACCTCAGAATGAATAGATGTAGCTCAACCTTGGCAATTCATGAAAATATACATCCTGCTATTTTTTTTAATTAAATTATCTTTATTTATTGTATGGAGACAACCAAAAATTGAGAAAGAAGGGGGAGAGAGACAGAGAGACACCTGCAGCCCTGCATCACTACTCGCAAAGCTTCCCCCCTGCAGGTGGGGACCAGGGACTTGAACCCGGGCCCTTGAGCACTGTAACATGTACACTCAACCAGGTGCTCCACCTCCCGGCCCCAGTCATCGGTCATCCTGCTGTTTTGGAGAGCTTTATCACTTCAGAGGAAATGTTATAGGAGTGTTAGAAATGACTAGCCAATACCTAGTTATTTTATTAGAAAGGTCAAGAAATTGAAAAATTACAATTCACCTAAGTATAACATGAAATAATTCAAACTCAGAGACAATATACCATCCTTCATGCCACTTACTCCCTAGGTTATCAGAAGCCAGTTTCTTAAACTATGAAACTCAGAGTCTCCATTTTTAGAACCAATAATACGATGTAAGCCTATGGTTCTATTAATGCCTATACACATATGATAGTCTACAGATACTCACAATATATACCACCTCTAATGCACATTATTCTGAGCATGAAAAACTACTATTTTTCTTTTATCTGATTTTACTTTTATCTCCTTTTTCCTTACGTGTTACACTTTATAAAGTGCTTCTTGCTACCACTGTCATTAAAACTACTAACACAAGTCAGTTGTGAAATGACTCTAATATTTACACACACACACACACACACACATACACACTGCCTCCTAAGAAAAAATATAACATTTTAAAATTTTTCTTTTCATAAATGTGGCGTTATTCAAAATAAGCTTGTGTCAAAAATACACACACATAATTGTTTGCATCTTGAGTTTTTCTGAAACGTCTCCACTGGGTTCCCAACTATGAACTGCCAATTAGGAAACTAATTTAGAAATATTTGGTTTAATGCTGTATAGTACCTACGAGATTATTGTTCCTTCATCTCCATGGTTCCCCAAGTCCCATCATCCCTTGAGTTATGTTGAAATAATGCAGAAAAGTAGACAAGCTACTTCACAGTGTCTGTACAAGTTCACGAGTAAGAAATGGAAATCACCAGGGACCAGAAATGAAGAGAGAATCTCCAAGGTGGAGCATTTAGCAGTCATTTCATTCAAGCAGTGTGAGACAGATTCTTACACCTACCAGACTGGCATGAAGGTGAAAATGTTCTCCCTGTGAAAAGTCACGCGCCCAGACGGATGAAGGACCTCCCAGTACTCAGAGTAGCCCGACCTCCTCAGGCCAGGCATTGAGAAGAGTTCCTGGAATAATTGGCACCCAGGAGCAAGCCTTCTGCAATGACTGATCTGAATTCCTATTTTCTTAGAACCCAAGTAAATATAAAATATCCCTATAGGAAGACTCCACATAATGTGTATATAGCATTGGGACAGATAAATGTGTGTGTGAGTGAGTGTGTGCGTGAATATCTGGTCACGTCCTGCTTACCTTTTAATGTTTTAAAACACAAGAAAGAAACTGTCAGAAGAAACACAACTAAAATATAAGATATTGCAAATTAAGAAACTAAATTTTCCAAAATTGGGAGACATAATTAACCAAAATAACAGTTGGACAAAATAGATTTTACCAATAAAATATTGAGAAAATTTTATGGATTACAAAATGAAGATTGAATCTCTATGCGTTTAAAAACATTTAAATTTAAAATTCTATAAAATTAAAAGCCATGGGAAAAATCACAATGTGAAGTTCAAAAAACTGTCATCTTGCATCAACTTTTGAACAGCACTTCCATACACTGGAAGAGAAAATATAAACACCAATACTAGGAGTTTAAGTTTATTGCAATTAAGAAAGTAAATTGGCAGTTTATGAGTATTAGACATTTGTGTTGGCATAAATTAACAATTTAATATAACTTATATATCTAGAGATACCCTCAAACATGTGCTCATGAAAAAACCAGTAGTTCATTAAATTATTAATTATAATTATAGAAAACAGCACCCTTAAAGGAAATAGAGTTCTTTAAACTAAAGAAAAAATATAAAAATCAAAGTGAATCAACTACTTCGACATTTTAAGTTCTAATTCTCAAAATCAGAATTCAAGAGCATCAGCACTGTAAGGTTTAAAATATATATGTTTGATTAGACCTAAAACAAAAAAAGTTCAATTTATAAGGGATCATGTTCTAGATTGCTACACACATACGTATGTATATTATTTATACACACATAATATATAGATTTATGAATGAACTCATTCACTCCCGTATACTATCTCTAGAAGGCAGAAGTGAATGGTAAATCTGAACGATGAGTATTCTATCATCCTCCATACTTACCTCTAACTTTGAAATATTTCAAAAACTTCAAAGAAGGGAGTCAGGCAGTAGCGCAGCGGGTTAAGCACACATGGCGCAAAGCACAAGGACTGTCATAAGGATCCAGGTTCGAGCTCCCGGCGCCCCACCTGCAGGGGAGTCGCTTCACAGGTGGTGAAGCAGGTCTGCAGGTGTCTTTCTCTCCCCCTCTCTGTCTTCCCCTCCTCTCTCCATTTCTCTCTGTCCTATCCAACAATGATGACAACAAAAACAGCAATAATAACTACAACAATAAAAAAACAAGGGCAACCAAAAGGGAAAATAAATAAATAAAAATATTAAAAAATAAACTTCATAGAAAAAAAAGGCGATTCAATACACATTTACAACATAGCTTTTTCTGTTTAATGTAGGGAATAGTTTCAGATCCCTGCTTTGTTTAGTCATCAGCCTTATGGCAGGCAGTGTGCTAAGTGCTAAGTACTATTTATGCAGCAAAACATAAACAAGAAAGTTGGTTCTTATGTCTCAGAGTTTCCTGTCTTCAGAGAGCCAGAGAGATTGATGAAAAGATACAGTGGCATTGGATGACTCTGATTCTGCATGCAGTGAGAAGGCAGGCAGATGAAGCTCACAGGGGAGAGAATGCTAAGCCACTGGTTAAAAAGGGTGAAATTTGGAAAGAAAATTTCTTGGGAGTTTTTTGGCTAAGCAGCGTGACGAGTTTTTCAGCCACAAAGACCACTGAGTGACTCAGTATAGTTTAGTGAATTTTGCACAAACAGTGAGACTAGATCTACTGTTTTGGAGACCCCGTAGGGTCAACAGCACTAACAACCCACTGCAGGGCTCCTAAAGGCACGGAATTACCACCAGTTCCTTTGTACTTATTTTACTTTATGGATTATTGGATAGAGATTAAAATTGAGAAGGGAGGAGGAGATGGAAAGAGGGAAAGAGACAGAGAGACACCTGTAGCTCTACTTCACCACTCCTGAAGCTTTCCCCCTGCCAGCGGCGACCAGGGGCAGAAGCACAGCGGGTTAAGCGCATGTGGAGCAAAGAGCAAGGACCGGCGTAAGGATCCTGGTTTGAGCCCCGGCTCCCCACCTGCAGGGGAGTCGCTTCACAGGCGGTGAAGCAGGTCTGCAGGTGTCTGTCTTTCTCTCCTCCTCTCTGTCTTCCCCTCCTCTCTCCATGTCTCTCTGTCCTGTCCAATAACAACAACATGAACAACAACAACAACAACAACAAAACAACAAGGGCAACAAAAGGGAATAAATAAATATTAAAAAGTTAAAAAAAAAAAAAAGATAATGGGAGGATAGTCCTATACACTCCTACCACCAGTGTTCTGTACTCCCCCACTCCATGACACTGATAGTTTTCTTAGGGTCATAACTGTGTGTACACACCTTCATGTATTTCATGTACATACCTTCATGTATTTCACTTCTCTGTATTCCACATATGAGTGAAATCATCTAGCAGCTATCCTTAACTTCATTCCACCAGGTCCATTCATTTTATCCCCAGAGATACAATATATATATATATATATATATATATATATATATAAATATTTTATTTATTTTTCCCTTTTGTTGCCCTTGTTTTTTATTGCTGTTGTACTGATGTCATTGTTGTTGGATAGGACAGAGAGAAATGGAGAGAGGAGTAGAAGACACAGAGGGAGAGAAAGACAGACACCTGCAGACCTGCTTCACCGCTTGTGAAGCGACTCCCCTGCAGGTGGGGAGACGGGGGCTCGAACCGGGATCCTTACGCAGGTCCTTGCGCTTTGCGCCACAGTGTGCTTAACTCACTGCGCCACCGCCCGACCCCCAACAATATATATTTTTAATTGCTGAATAGTTCTCCACCAAGTCACCCTCTTCTTCCTCTCCTACTCCTCCTACTTTTTTTTTTGCACTTACAAGATTCAAATGAGCAATTTTTATTCAATTGTTAAAGGCTTTTTACTTTATTCATCTAAATTCTTTTAAAATTTCTTTTAAATTATCTTTATTTATTGGATAGAGACAGTCAGAAATCGAGAGGGATGGGGGTGATAGGTAGAGAGACAGAGAGACACCTGCAACCTTGCTGTTTTTTTCTGAGACCTTCTCCTGGGCCTGCAGACAGCCTTCCCCTCACTGCTCTTCATGACTCTGCTCTGCAGAAAGACATCCTGTGCCTCTTCTCTTCTTGGGAGGGCAGCCAAATGCTGCTGGTATCTTGGATGTCCTGTTTCCAGAACTGAGAGAAAAGAAATCCATCTTGGGGGTGGACCCTGCAGTGAGTGCTGCCTAGAATGTCCCCAGTTGTAGCCTTGGACTGTGAATCCTTTGAAAGAATCTATTTAGGGACCAGGTGGTGGCGCACCTGGTTGAGCACACATACTACAATGCACAAGGACCCAGGTTCAAACCCATGGTCCCCACCTGCAGGGAGGAAACTTCACAAGTGGTGAAGCAGGGCTGCAGGTGATTCTCATTCTCTCTCCCTCTCGATCTCTCCATTCTTCCTTAATTACTCTGTCTCTATCCAATAAATAAATAATACTCAATTAAATACAAAGAATCTATTTAATTGGAAAATGACCTATCTTACAAAGTCACATGTCAATGCGCCCTTAGCAATTATATTTGTAAGTCTTCCCTGAGCACAATTTTATTTCATTAAGATAAATGTCGGAAGTAGAAACTGATATATCTTTAAACATTTACAGAATCAATATGAACTTAAGAGCCCATTATCTGGTAGATGATAAATGTCATGTGTGAATTGTATGTACGGTCTACTTACCTAAGAGGCAGTTTAATTTATCGGAAGGGATCCATGCATACCTACGTTCACGGCAGCTCTCTCTGTAGGTCCAAAATTTGGAAACCGCTCAAGTGTCCAACAACAGGTGAGTGGGGAAAGGCATTGAGGTATCTGTACACATTGAAATACTAATTCTTCTTCTTCTAGCGTTTGCCCTTCTTCCGTAGCCAGTCAACAGCATCAGGTTGAGCCTGACGTCAAGTTTCGAGACCTCCTTTGAATCTGGAGAGGTGGCAGTCGTTGACTATGTGGGTCATAGTCTGTCTGGAGCCACAGGGGCAGTTTGGGTCGTCTCTGGCTCCCCGGCGATGGAACATAGTGGCGCACCGGCCATGGCCTGTTCGATAGCGATGGAGGAGGGCCCGATCATAACGTGCTAGGTCAAAGCCGGGTTGACGCTCGCAGGGGTCTGTGATGAGGTGTTTGTTCTTCACCTCAGCTGACTGCCAACTCTGTTTCCAAGAGTCTGGAACAGAGAAGTTCAGTGTAGGCATAGGGGACCAGATTGGGTGACGAGACGTCAAGCGTTGGACAGGGTGGGCGAAGATCTCCGCGTATATTGGCAGGTCCGGTCGAGCGTAGACGTGGGAAATGAACTTAGATGATGTGTTGGTATGCATGAGACCCCTTCTGTTTCATTTGGTTTAAATCCCCCCTGCTTAACACTATTCTATTTACATAACCACTTCATTCTATTTACATAACCACTGTTAACAAGCACCACCCTCCCTCCAGGGCATTGGTGGTTCAGTGATAGGATTCTCGCCTAATCTGCCCCCTCTTTGTCACACTCTGATTTTCACCAGTCACTTTTCTCTCCACCCTCTCTATGTCACATCCTGTTTCCACCTTACTTGGCAAGTATATATAAAGACAGCATTGTGAGTTTTAAGGTACTGTACTTTGAGTTTAACTTAGCTTGTCTTAGATTGTGCTGCATCCTGCATGAATAAAGAGATACTGCCTACAGCTCAACCATGAGTCCCTGGTTGTCTGTTACCCGCCCATGAAGCCAGCCTGGCGAAAACAACATAGCCTGTCGAAAACAACAATGATGCCGCATCCCGATGAATATCTGGCGGGGTGATGTTGCTAAGAACTGGCAGCCATGGAACTGGGGTGAAATGGATGGTTCCAGAAATTATCCTCATGGAGGAATATAATTTGGAATCGACCAAGTGGACATGGGGGCTACGGAACCATACTGGGGCACAGTATTCTGCAGTGGAATAGCATAATGCCAGAGATGATGATCGTAGTGTGGAAGCGCTCGCGCCCCATGAGGAGCTGGCCAGTCTTGCAATGATGTGATTCCTCGTGCCCACCTTTGCTGCAGTTTTTATGAGATGTTTGTGAAATGACAGGGTGCGATCGAGAGTAACGCCAAGATAGACTGGCTGGGCTTCATGCCGGATTCTCGTATCGCCAAGCTGCACATTAAGCTCACGCAGGCCGAGGCATGGTGTAGATGGAAAACAGATGATACCGTTTTTGCAGTGTTAGGGATTAGTCGCGATTTTTTACAGTAATCAGATATCAGAGACATATCTTTCGTGAGTGTTTCCTCGAGGATGTCGAACTTGGATGCCTGAGTTGCACAGCAGATGTCATCGGCGTAGATGAACTTCCTTGAGGAAGTTTCTGGAAGGTCATTGATGTAAATACTAATGATCTGTAAGAAATGGCTCATCCTTTGCTTTTGCTGCATCATGAATGGGACTGGGAGTGATCATGCTGAGCAAGATCAGTCAGAAAAAGGGTGAAGACTGGGTAATCTCACTCCTAGGTGGGGCCTTAGCAAGCAAGCAAGGGATACACAGGGTGAAACTTCAGTAAAGTGTGGTTCACCACAGCATATTTGGGGACAGAGAGGGAGGAGGGGAAGGATTAAAAGGTAGAGGAGTTCCCTGTGGTGGTGGTGGGGTGACAAGTGGGTGAGGAGTGAGTTGTGCTGATACCCTCTTGGAAAAATGAAGAACCAATTCTTGCGCCAACAACAGTCACGCAAATCTAAATTTCCTAAAACTGTGATAATGAAGTCAAGGGAGAAAGAAGTCACTTCTTAGCTACCAGACACTTCTCTACATTTTAACTTCACCTTAAATGAAACTAGTGCAGCCAAACAACGAAACAAGTTTAAAACCCTGTTCTATTTTAATTATCTTCATTCATTGGACAGAGACAGCCAGAAATTGAGAGGGGCAAGGGAGATAGAGGAGAGAGACAGAAAGATACCTGCAGATCTGCTTCACCACTCACAAAGCTTTCCCCCTGCAGATGGGGAGCTGGGGGCTCTAACCAGGATCCTTATGCCGGTCCTTGCCCTTTGCGCCACAGGCACTTAACCCGCTGTGCTACCGCCTGACTCCCCTGTTCCACTACTTGTAAAGCTTTCCCCCTGTAGGTGGGGATGGGGACCTTGAACCTGAGCCCTTGCACTTTGTAACATATGTGCCTAACTGGGTCAACCACCTGGGCCTGAAAAAAATTTAAGCTGTAGGACATAGGAGAATAGCCCTTCTCCCTTAATGCTTTCTTCTGCTCCCATCTGCTGATTTTCTCTTGGTAGATGATCCCCTCTCTTGGCGGTTCCCAGTGACAAGCACCTCTTAGGATGCATGTCAAAGCAATTCTGTTGAGATGCCATCTCTCTCTAGATGTCACATGGCCTGAAGCACAAGAAGCAGCATAAGACTCCCGATTCAAGTCCCTGGATCCTCACCTGCAGGGTGTCGCCTCATAAGCAGTAAAGCAGGCCCGTAGGTGTCTGTCCTTCTCTCCTCCTCTCTGTCTTTCCCCCCCTCTCTATTTCTTTTTGTCCCATACAACAATAGCAATGACAATAATAATAACAACAAGGGCAACAAAAATGGGAGAATATAACTTCCAGGAGGAAAAAAAAAGGTATTGAAAACCTTCCTTATCTTTAACAAGGATTTGGTATCCCTGGCTAGAAGGGACAGAGTTAAATAGCTGATGGAAAGGTTTTCCAGGTTTCCCTGTCTTTCTGTTTCTCAGGACGTCCAGAGGCCAAGGATAAATACAGCAACAGAGGAATGTCAAGGATAAACCATCACTTTATTTAAAAATCATGGTCTAATCTCCTAACTCATTGGGAAATTAGATGACAATTTCTGAGAAACAAGGTCATAATTTTAAGAGAAAAAAAACACATGAAGCTAATCTAGAAATGTCTTGCTTTTCAGAAACACTTTCCTAGGAGATGACAGAGGGCATGCCAAGATTTATCAATTATGTCAATCCCTACCCCTTCCGACTGGTGCAAGAACAAGTGATAATGCTAAAATAAACTTGCAGTTTTATCTGGTAAACTGAATTCATTTAGAGAGGACACAGATGGTGTTTTTATCTCATTTTCTCATTGAGTAGTATGCCTGTGAAAGTGAAAAGAGTGTATGAGGAATGAAGTGTTGGCTAGGTGGATGGCATGGAAGAAATGGATTTGGTTTGGGAGACTTGGCAGGGACTGGACCCTTTCTCAAGAGACCCAGGAAGAATGGCAGTGAAAATAGTCTGGTGATATGATTAAAAGCATTTTCAAAGGAAAAGATAAAAAGAAATTCAAGAAACAGAAGGAGAGAGAGGAAGGGTAAGACTAGAAAAATATTCATATAGACTATGGTTAAGAATGAGAACAACTATGAAGAATTATCCATTCATTCAGATAATTATTTAGAAGAGATTGTGGTGTAATGACTGTGGCTTTGAATGCATATAAACAGTATAAAATATTAATAGTCACAAATAATGTAGGCGACTTTCTGTCAAGAATGATTTAATTGAAAGATGCTTAGTGTCTCACACCAGTTATCCAGACACACATATGGAAGAAGAAAAAACATTAATTAACACATTATGTTGAAATATATATCCACAGATGTTTTAAGTTTTCCAGTGTTGAGCAGAATGGCACTTTCTAAAAAAAAGAAAACTTTGTTAGTGAACTTAACCTGTATTAAATTTTTAAACAGTTTCCATTCTTCAGCTCAATATAATTCCCCTCCATGACTCTTAACCACCCATCAGGAAAACAAAGCTGCATTTCTTCTCTTGTGAAAACAGGTTACATGTACTTTTTTTCTCCAAACACTGAAAGTTCATGAAATGGG
This sequence comes from Erinaceus europaeus, assembly GCF_950295315.1. Taxonomy (NCBI): domain Eukaryota; kingdom Metazoa; phylum Chordata; class Mammalia; order Eulipotyphla; family Erinaceidae; genus Erinaceus; species Erinaceus europaeus. The sequence goes on along the minus strand of NC_080180.1, from coordinate 63,520,392 downwards.
TCCCTAAATGTAAGAGACTTGACATATTTTTTTTCCTGCTAAGTAGAACTATTGCATGATTGATGTCACAAAACCTAACATACATACCAAGACACTTAACACAGTTTCTGGGCTACCCTGAGCTCTCATTCCCCAGAACCATACAGCTTCTGGTTCCTCAATCCAGTGTCTGAAATATTTTCTTGACTGACCTTCATACACTGATGAAGATATGAAATCTCTGTAATTTGGCACTTCTCTATTCACTATGTTTGAACTCAGGTTTCTGGCTTCTGCTACTTCAGAATTTTCTTGGGCTTCTGGTCCGATGCACTATAAAAGCATGCTCCAGCATAATTGAATTGAGAGACACGACTCTGACGTTAGCAGATGCCTGGGTTTGGTTTTGGAGAACCATCATCTTCCTTCAGAAAATCCTAGTAGCTTGAATGGACCATACCACTGACTTGGATATCAGAGTTTTGTTTTTTGTTTTTTTTTTTTTTAAATAGAGCACTGCTCATCTCTGGTTTATAGTGGTGCTGGTGACTGACCCAGAAACTTTTGGTGCCATGGGCATTAAAGTCTTTTTGGCATAATCACTATGCTGTCTCCCTCAGCTGTGGTGTCAAGTTTTTTTTTTTAATCCAAAATGAGAAATTCTAGCAGAAATATTTCCATATCTGAGCCATGTTCAAAATGTAGAAACCCAAGAAGGTGAACCCATACCTAAATTCTTCAATCAAAAAAGGACACAAACCAAGACACATCATTGTAAAACTATTCAAAACCATGGACAAGGAAAAAATATTGCAGGCTGCCTGGGAAAGGAAGAAAGTCACATACAAAGGCAAAACCATCAGGCTTTCATCAGATTTCTCATCACAAACAGGCAAAAGGGAGTGGAACGGCATATTCAAAGTATTAAAAGATAGAAATTACCAGCCACAAGTTCTGGCCTTGACTACTGTATATATGTTTCCTGTGCTTATTCTTTTCAAGTGGAACTCTTTTCAGTAATTCTTGCAAAGGCAGGATTGATAGTGGTAAATTCCTCCAGTTTCTGAATGTTCAAAAAATCTATTTCTCCCTCATATTTGAAGGTAAATTAACAAGATACAGAACTTGGGGCTGGTAATTTCTATCTTTTAATACTTTGAATATTCCATTCCACTCCCTTTTTAAAAAAAAATTCTTATTTATAAAAAGGAAACACTGATGAAACCATAGGATAAGAAGGGTGCACCTCCACACAGTTCCCACCACCAGATCTCCATATCCCATCCCCTCCCCTGATCGCTTTCCTATTCTTTAACCTTCTGGGAGCATGGACCCAGGGTCATTGTGGGATGCAGAAGGTGGGAGGTCTGGCTTCCGTAATTGCTTCCCTGCTGAACGTGGGTGTTGGGAGGTCGATCCATACTCCCAGCCTGTCTCTCTGTTTCCCTAGTGGGGCAGGGCTCTGGGGAAACAGGGCTCCAGGACAAAGAAGAACTTTTAAAGGAAATAGCATACCTCAACAGTCTGTAAGTAGAGATTACGTTAGATATCCTAATTGTCTTTGCAGCAGAAATTCAGAGTCATATGAGCAAACCTGAGATCCAGTGTGGCTGAATTGCTGCCTGAAAACCCCAGGACCTTGCAGCTTCCTGGACAGGGCTGACCTCATTCATGTATAGTTTTATTGAGCCAGTTAATCTATGAATTAGCTGTAGTTCAGGTTCATGCTTTTTCCCCTTGTTTTGGTTTTGACTTTTTCAGAGCCAGAATTTATGCATGTACAACTTCACTGTTCCTGAGCTTACTTTTTAAAAATTTATATAGAAACAGATAGAGAGACAAATAGGTAGAGTGAGAGGAAGAGAGAGAGAGGAAGAGAGAGAGAGAGAGAGAGAGAGAGAGAGAGGCATCACATCACAGCACTGGAGTTGGAGCCTGTGCCCCAGCTCCTGGCACAGGGCCTATCAGTTGAGCATTCCGGAATCTATGGTCCTGAAGTTCAGTCTTTATGGTGAACTCAGAAAGAATACAACAAATGCAGCTAGGAATTGCAACCCCCCCCCAAATCAAATTGTTTGTTCTACTTTCTTGCTATTCATTTTGGTATCCAGAAATCAAACAAATATTTCTCTATCCTTTAACTAGATTGCACCACACTCATTTATTCATGCATTTTTATTTATTTAAGACTATTTTTTTCTAATACATGTATAATGCTTGGGAGCTAGAGCAATTATAAATACAAACAGGCATTATGGTGGAATTTTTTCTCCCGTAATTCAGGCAGCCAAATAGTTTACCTAATTAATTATTCATTTCAATGAAACTGAGCATGCATGTGAAGCTAAAAAGAAATAGAAATGGAACTGTATTGTTATCAAAGTCATGAGCAAAAGGTTCAGGCCCTGTGCAATTGTATCCCCAACAGTAAATTTACTCTTGGTGAATAAAACGTCTTCAGATGGGAAGGGTAATGATAAATTGTTTTAAGCATGTACATGAGTGCAGGGACTTCTAATAAAGTATCCTGACCCAATAATGTTCAAAAGCCTGCTGCTCTCAATTGAGCAGAAAGACTGCCGAATTTAAAATGCATTCACCAGGTGATTGAGTCTCTCATTTCTCTCATAGACCCACGATGGAAAAATTCTATTAGCTTTTACAAGCATTAGGAGAAATACTTATTCTATGTACTTGATCCCGGAGCCAACACAGCAATTCCTAAGGGACCAGAAACATTTAGAGACACATAATTAAAGACTGATCCTAACTTAGGAGGGAGACTTGCTTTCTGGACTGATATGACACCTTTATAAGTGGAAAGTAATAAATTACTTTTCCTAATTTGTAAAGTGAAACAATAGTGCAAAATAAACTTGGGACAACTTGAATTAACTACGAACTAATTTAAAACTGCATCTGACTCTTGTACCTATGGTTTTATTTATATTAAACAGGAACTGAATCAATGAAATCAGTGACTTTTCATAGCTTCTAAATAACTTCAAGCGTGCATTAATATTTCAGGCAGTCTGAAGGAGTGCTAGTCTTTAATAAGCCACATGGCACTAACTAGGGCAGCCCAGTAGGTTAAGTGCACATGGCACAAAGCACAAGACTGGCACAAGGATCCTAGTTCGAATCCCTGGCTCTCCACCTGCAAGGGGGTCACTTCACAGGTAGTGAAGCTGGTCTGCAGGTGTCTGTCTTTCTCTTCTCTTTGTCTTCCCCTCCTCTCCATTTCTTGTTGTCCTATCCAACAACAATTGCAGCAAGGACAACAATAAAAACAACAAGGGTAACAAAACTGGAAAAATAGCCTTCATTGTGCAGGCACCAAACCCCAGGGATCACCCTGGAGGCAATAAAAAAATAAATAAATTGAAAGACAGAAAGAAAGAAAGAAAGAAAGAAAGGAAGGAAGACTAAAGCACGTTACAGTCACAGTCAAAACCAAACGTCACCTCATATGGTATTGCAGAGACTTGTCAAGAATAAGAATATATACTTTGTGGGGCTGTGTGGTAGCACAGCAAGTTAAGCACTCATGGCATGAAGTGCAAGGACAGGTATAAGGATCCCGGTTCAAGCACCTGGCTCCCCACCTGCAGAGGGGTCACTTCACAAGTGTTGAAGCAGGTCTGCAGGTGTCTGTCTTTCTCTCCCCCTCTCTGTCTTCCCCTCCTCAATTTCTTTGTCCTATCCCGTATAAAAAAAATCAAATCAAATCACACCACCAGATGCAGTAGGTTCATTGTGTTGGAATGGAGCCCAAGGATAGGCAGAAAAAAAAAAAAGGAATTATAGAGTTCACATATGCCTTCTTTCCTTCCTCCACTCCTGGACTCTGAACTGCCATCCACAGCACCCCTCCAGCTTTCCCAGTTTCATTAGTATGGTGTCTCTGTTAGTGGTGATGAGCCAGTCTTGGAATATTATTAATCAAATCCCAGCACTTAATGGAGTTTCTTCCCTGTGTTGTCCACTCCACAGGTTCTGACATACTGTTATGATTATTACACTTTAAAATAGTTGCATCTAAATTCATAAAAAAACTAGTGAGGATAACTAACTATTCTCATCTTTTTAGGTAGAATACAGACCCCTACGATGTTGGCTGTTTGCATGGTTCATTTACTGTTGTATTTGTAATGCCTAGAGAAATTTCTTGTAAGGAACTGGTGCTCTCTAAATATGTGTTGAATATAAAAATACGAACATAAATATGTGTTAAATATTCTTGAAATAGTCAATATTCTCAAATGCAAAGTAGATCAGGGAACCAGAATAAACACTTTTAAATAATCTCTGAAAATTTGAGAAACTATGGCATGGTGAAAAAAGAGGGCAATAAAATAATTCCATCATTTATAATGGTGCGGGCAGTTTTTTAAAAACACAAAAATAAAAGACATGTATAGTAACAGCAGGGAATTATTTCCAACTCTAAGTTCCATAGGCTAGGAGGGAAAAGTTAGGAGGACAGTAGAGGGAGAGAAAAAATAAAAAGGTGGAGGGAGAAAGAACTAGGGAAAGAGGGGGGAGGTTTACAGAGAAACCCATTTTTTAAGAAGTCTCTCCAGATTGACTCACAAATAGATAAGGATGATACCTCTCACTCTCTTTCCCAGACTGTGGCTCTCCTTTAATGTCTCATTATATTGAAACCCAATCATCAACTGATAAATAAGATGGCCGGTAACTGCCAAACTCTCAGTCATGGGACAGGCAGGCATAAGCACAGGATGGTTACAGGGTTACTTCCCCTGTAAACTATTTGTTGTTGCTGTTTTTTCTGCCTTCTCTGTATGTTTTTCTCCCTCTCCATGGTTATTGTCGGGGCTTGGTGCTGGCACTGGCACTATAAATACACTCTTCCCGGTGGCTTTTTTTTTTCTTTTCATTTTATTGAACAGGACAGAGAGAAATTGAAAGGGGAGGGGGAATTTGAGAGGAAGAGAGACCCCTGCAGATCTGCTTTGCCTCTTGTGACTCTAGTGAAATGTCCCCACGGCAGGTGAGGAGCTAGGGGCTCAAACTCAAGTCCTGAGCTTCCTACTCTGTGAACTTAACCAGTATACCCCTTGCCCAGCCACTAACCCCTGTTATTTTTTGTTTTGTCTTTTTAAATTCCTAACACAGAGGTCCAACACATACACAAAATAAAAAACACAAAGTACTCATTAGTGACCTCACTGAGTTGCCTCCTCAACCAAAACCTCAAATTTCCTTGCTGAAATATTTATAAATGCAGTTAATAGCCAGTATGACCTGCAAAGTAATAATTAAGGAAGTAAACTGAGCACAGCCCCTGTAGAGGGTAATAAGGCCCAGTCGATAAACAAACAGCTCATTCTTCTCACCAGGACCCTGTTTACTTTCTACCACCACCTCGTACAAATGTGAATGACTCCAGCTACTTGAAGATCTGATAATTCTTTTTTTTTAAATTTTTTAAAAAATATTTTATTTTATTTATTCCCTTTTGTTGCCATTGTTGTTTTATTGTTGTAGTTATTATTGTCGTCATTGTTGGATAGGACAGAGAGAAATGGAGAGAGGAGGGGAAGACAGAGAGGGGGAGAGAAAGACAGACACCTGCAGACCTGCTTCACCGCCTGTGAAGCGACTCCCCTGCAGGTGGGGAGCTGGGGTTCAAACCAGGATCCTTATGCCAGTCCTTGTGCTTCGCGCCACCTGCGCTTAACCCACTGCGCTACAGCCCGACTCCCCAAAGATCTGCTAATTCTAATAGGTTTCTCTTACGTGATCACTAGCATGTCCTTTTCCAATGACAGAGACCACGGTAAAGCAACTCTTAAAGCAAGAACTGCCTGCCTGGGTTCTCTTGGCTCCATCCATCGAGCACCCTGGCACCAGAGCACAGAAGAAAAACTCATTTTATGCATAGGAATCTGGACAAACCAGCGGCCACCCAAAGTAATTTCCTCCCCCCCCCCCACACACACACTGGCTAAGCAGCCTGAGGAACCACATTGGTCATCAAGTTATCTTGACTTCTAGACCATTCACTTTCCAAAGGGGCAGGGTAGCTCTTCCTCATACAACAGAAACTTCAAATCCCAGTGTCCAGTGGATTATTGGATGCAAGTAGTAAGAAGGGCCATTTCCACCTTGTAGCCCTCCCTAGGTGTGTGGACTTGTGCCTCTGGAGTATGGAGGAGCTAACAATTAACATGTCTACTAGTTATTTTATAAGCTGACTTACTTAGGAAAGTGCACCAAATCTTGTCTGCCAGCCGGCCTTAAAACTGAGCATTCTAGGGTAGTTCACTTTCTAACAAAGTCCCATAACCTAGATATACACCAGTTTCTGTGAGAGAGAGCTTATGTGCACACGTATCCATAAACTACTGCAAAATATATACCTGAAAGCAGAAGTACACTAGAGTTTGCAGTGAGTACCTCCCTAACACTTCCTCTCCACTATTCCAAGCTTGGGATCCATGATTGCTCAACAACTTGTTTGGCTTCGTATGTTAACTCTCTTTTCAATCACCAGGTTCCAGATGCCACCAGGATGCCGGCCAGGCTTCCCTGGATTGAAGACCCCACCAATGTGTCCTGGAGCTCAGCTTCCCCAGAGACACACCCTACTAGGGAAAGAGAGAGGCAGGCTGGGAGTATGGACCGACCAGTCAACGCCCATGTTCAGCGGGGAAGCAATTACAGAAGCCAGACCTTCCACCTTCTGCAACCCTCAACGACCCTGGGTCCATGCTCCCAGAGGGCTAGAGAATGGGAAAGCTATAGGGGGAGGGGGTGGGATATGGAGATTGGGTGGTGGGAATTGTGTGGAGTTGTACCCCTCCTACCTTATGTTTTTGTTCATTAATCCTTTCTTAAATAAAAAATTAAAAAAAAAACATGAAAAAAAAAACTGAGCATTCTGAAGGTTATAACATAATTATGCCAAACCAGCTGCTTTTGGATTACAGAGCACAGGGAAAAAGGAATATGTGGGGGTGACTGTGTGTGTGTGTGCCCTCTTAATGAGTTCATTCTCCATTCACTGGAAAGAAGATTAAACAGGAGATTTTTTAAATGGTAAGGGCTCCAGCAAAAGCTCCAGGTATTGGGCTTGAAATATTTTTTCAGGAGATTATGTTCTGGTGGGCTGAGCTTTGGGATGAACAGCCGTGTCTTCTCCATGACAGGAAACTTTTAAAATATTTATTTATTTATTTATTTATTTATTCGCCTTGGGGGTTATTGCTGGGGCTTGGTGCCTGCCTGCACTAGGAATCCACTGCTCCTAGATGCCATTTTCCCCATTTTGTTTTCCTTGTTGTTGTCCTTGTTGTTGTTGCTACTGCTATTGTTGGACAGGACAGAGAGAAATCGAGAGAGAAGGGGGAGATGAGGGGTAGACACCTGCACATCTTCTCCCCCCCATATGTGAGGAGTCAGGGGCTTGAACTGGGTTCCTTCCACAGGTCCTTGTGCTTCATACTTTGTGGTACTATGTGTGCTTATTAACCAGTGTGCTGCCGCCCAGCCCCACGAAAGGCAATACTTTATAAAATAACGACAACAGCGTCTTCTCTCAATTGAGCATCCAGGCAAATAGCCCCTTATTGGTCTACAGGCATGTCCTAAGTCTCTGTAGTTATGGCCACTCATATTTCTCCAATTTGTTTCCACCCTGCCAAAGGAAAGCAGCTATATCTGAATTTATCCACATGAGTCTCCAGAAGTGGTTTCTGCTAACTAGACTTGGATATCCTCCATTCCCACAGAAATTTAGCACCACTTCAGCAGGCTAACATTTTCAGGGACCCTAATTTTAGATAGCCCTTGACACTGATTAAGTCCAGGGCCAAAGACCCTCTTCTCAGTAGGCTGGGTGTGTATGGTTTCTATCCATAAATAGTACAAAGCATCCCAGTGGGACTGGGATCACAAGAAGTTGGTAGATTTCATGTCCTGTTAGAGACAGCACATATTACTGGTATTTAGAACAGATATACTTGCAGAGGGGCAGTAAATAGCACGTTGAAATCAGACTCTGAATTCTCTGAAGAGGACACACTACAGCAGCACCAAGGACAACCGCAATATTTATTTCCCCGGGTGAGCTGATTTCGGGTGACAATTCTAATGTGTGTTCAGTGACAACCTTCTCTTGATTGGGAATGGAGGCGAAACCAATTTTCAGAAGATTGAAGGTTGAGGTTAATAATGATAAGACAATTTATAGATGCACCAGAAGCTGTTGAAGAAACTACATCTTCTGAGGGTCGAAAGGAATAGCTATTCGATTTGTGTCATCAGAACCACATAGAAGATGACAAATATGAGTGTCAATTAGATTTAGTGTAGAAACTTCCATTTGAGCAAAACGCAAGAGATTTTTACTTTTCCTCCAGGACAAAAAGAAACCCAGGTGAAATGAAGCATCTCTGCTAAGGACATGTGAAGACAAGTTAGAGACCAAGTGGACTCAAAGTAGTGCCAAAATACAAAAATAACTCTTAAGAAGTAATGAACAAAAGGACAAGAAGTGAGTCAACAATAGAAAATCATGTTAGAAGAAAGAAGCCCTTCTGTCTGCTTATGATGTGAGAAACACAGGATACTGAATGTCGAAGATGTACAATGTGATGGTTTGAGATGCATACATACTGAGAGCCTTTCTTTTTTACCTCCCTCTTTGAACTGCTTTTTCTGCATCCCCCAAGTTTTGGTATGTTGTGCTTTAATCTTGCTCTAAGATATTGATTGACGGAAGACTTGTAAGGGGTAGTTTGAGTCTCTTCCACAGGAAGTATTCTTATGACTCAGAGTAAGTGAGAACATAGAAAAGAACATAGAAAAGTAATTCTTGGGAGTCGGGCTGTAGCACAGCTGGTTAAGCGCAGGTGGTGCAAAGCGCGAGGATTGGCAAAAGTATCTCGGTTCGAGCCCCAGGTTCCCCACCTGCAGGGTAGTCGCTTCACAGGCAGTGAAGCAGGTCTGCAGGTGTCTGTCTTCCTCTCCCCCTCTCTGTATTCCCCTCCTCTCTCCATTTCTCTCTGTCCTATCCATCAACAACAGTAGTAACTACAACAAGGGCAACAAAAAGGGAATAAATAAATATTAAAAAAAGAAAAGTCATTCTTTGTTATTTTAAAAAGAATCCCTATTAATGATATGCAAAGACCATTCATGGCTGAGGCTCTGAGATCCCAAGTACAAAATTTCAAAACACCATAAACCATAACTGAGCAGTGATCTGGTCTCTCTGTATCTCTCTTTCCCATTGACAAAAATACATACACACATTTAGAAAAGAATCCCTATCCTATTTTTTTTTCTATTTTAGTCACCAAAAGAGAACTTACTTTGATTTCTATAATGGTACTTCAGGTAGTAACGCACAACCTGTAATAACCCACACATGGCACAACCCAGGTGTCCAACAACAGATGAGTTGCTAAGAAAGTTATGGTCTCTATCCACAATACTATACAACTGAAAAAAAAACTACCCTCTTGGATGGAGCTTGAGAAATTATGTGAAGTGAGATAAATCAGAAAGGGAAGAATGAATATGGGATGATCTCATTCATGGGCAAAACTTAAGAAACAAGAACAGAGGGAGTCGGGCCATAGCACATCAGCTTAAGCTCATGGGGTGCAAAGCGCAAGGACCGGCATTAGGATCCTGGTTCAAGCCCCCGGCTCCCTACCTGCAGGGGAGTCGCTTCACAGGCGGTGAAGCAGGTCTGCAGGTGTCTATCTTTCTCTCCCCCTCTCTGTCTTCCCCCTTCTCTCTCCATTTTTCTCTGTCCTATCTAACAACAATGACATCAGCAACAACAATAATAACTACAACAGCAATAAAAAACAACAAGGGCAACAAAAGGGAATAAATATATATCAAGAAAGAAGAACAGAAAGTGGCAACACAAGGTAAGACTCGGAAGGGTTAGGTGTATTGAACAAGAAAGTGAAGCAAAGGCCTCAGGTAGGAGAACAAGATGGAAGAGTGGGGTGGGTGGATGGAAAAGGACCTAAGCTGGGGAACGAGTATTGGGCAGACGCCTATCTTGACAAGATGAGAAATGGTTCCCATGTACCCCCCAAATGCACTGTAAAGCACTGATGTCCACATACCTTCAATGCAGTGCTCCTGTGTGGCATGGGTTCACAATGCCCAAGGACTGAGGAGTAGGAGTTACCTTCACTTTGGTTTACCTGGTCAGGATGAGTCAGTTCTGCAGGCTGTTTTACTCAGAATACCAACAACTTTTCCTGTGAAACAATATTGTTCCTTTTGTGGCCCATTAGAAGGAGGTACATTCAGTAAGTTGTCTTACTTTATTATTATTATTATTTCCTTTAGTTTCCCTTATTTTTTATTGCTGTGGTTGTCATCATTTTTGGATACGACAGAGAGAAATGGAGACAGGAGGGGAAGACAGAGTGGGCGGAGAGAAAGATAGACACCCTGCAGACCTGCTTCACCACCTATGAAGCCACTCCCCTGCAGGTGGGGAGCCAGGGGCTTGAACTGGGATCCTTAGGTCCTTGTGCTTCGAATCGTGTGCACTTGTGCTACCACCCAACTCCCAAGTTGTCTTACTTTTTAGGCTATTATTTAATTTTGAGCTGTGTTAAGAATTTATTCGGAGTCCCTTACAGTCCTTCAGCTAAGTAGTGGACTTGAGGCAGGGAAATGTCTTGCAGGCCTGTCATTGTTTACACACTGTAAGGGCAATTTCTGCCATTAAGGTAACATGTGAAGGGCTGTGAAAGCAGCAGAGGCCTTCCTAAAGCCTGTCTCAAGTGATGATTAATTCTATTGATTTGCTCTTTTGTTATTTGCAAGACTGGATTAATGTCCAATCTACTTTGAAGAGAAACACATGCAGGATCCTTCCTTAAAGTCGCTGTGCCAGACGTGCTCTGACGTATACGAACTCAGTAAAATTAACTTAATCACCTCCAGGTGTCATCAGCTACTCACCAGTGTCAGGTTCGGGGGGTTTGTCATCTGCCTTAAGTACCTCAACTGAATTCTGTTGGAAACCTAACCTGCTAATGTTCTGTAAACAAAAGAGTATCAGGAATACATTTATTATCAAATGAATTCATCCTCTCTCTGTAGCAGAGAACAATGTGCCAACAGAGATCTGGAGTCTTAGTAAGATTGAGTTTGGGATGGGCCAGTGAATTAGCTGGTTCCTGGCATTTTTGTCTAGGAAGTGGACAAGCAAGGAGAGGAAGTGTTTGCATTGGAAAGGAAACAGTTCTTGATAATGTTAACAACAATATAATAAATAAAGCTTTACTGGCTGCACTGGGTATATTCCATTGCGTCCATTATGATGTGATTTCAGTACAGTCTAGCTCTGTTGAGATATGGAGTGATTTTGTCTTATTACTGCTATTCGCTTCTTTCTGTTTCATAAAGAATTAGTTTACTTGCCAACAGATTTGAATTTTTTATTATTAAAATATTTATGTATTCCCTTTTTGTTGCCCTTGTTGTTTTACTGTTGTAGTTATTGTTGTTGTTATTGATGACGTTGTTGGATAGGACAGAAATGGAGAGAGGAGAGGAAGACAGAGAAGGGGAGAGAAAGACAGACACCTGCAGACCTGCTTCACTGCCTGTAAAGCCACTCCCCTGCAGGTGGGGAGCCGGGGGCTTGAACTGGTGTCCTTGCCCTTTGCACCACCAGTGCTTAACCCACTGTGCTATCACCAACTCTCCAGATTTGAATTTTTAACTCTCCTCCAGAAATACTTGTAAGTCAAAGCAATATAAAATGTGTATAAGAGTCTGTATGGCTGAGGGTCACGTTCAACTTTCCCCTGATCACTCCACCTTTTCTCTGCCAGGATGGACTTGTGCTCATCTCCTTGATACTGTGGAACTGAATCGTGTTTTCGTAACCTGTACAATAAAGTATTCGCAAAGGAATGCACCTTCACAACTATTCAAAACCTAGATAGACATCCATTCATTTACTCAACAGCCTGTTTATGGTTGCTTTACCAAAGTTTGTTCCACACCTACCAAAAGGAATGATTAGGAGTGACAGGTCAGACTGAATAGTCTTTTTCAATTTCTCCCAAATTTCAGAGCCTTTAAACTCTTTTATGTAGCTTAACTGTGTATCAAATTCATTAACACTAGGTCAGTTTTGAATCCAGTTTATAAAAAGCCAAAATTGTCTACCATTTATTTCTGCAGAAGACAACGTATTAAGTCATGAACTCATATGTTCATATATATATATATATATATATATATATATATATATATAATATATATATATTATATATATATATATATATAATATATATATATTATATATATATTATAGCCCAAATTAAAATGATATCTACAGTGGTCTAGTGCTCTTAATTTTTTAGTTTTGGTCTTATCCTTCTCGGCTTTTTTTTTTTTTCCTTTTAGGATTATCACTAGGGCTTGATACAATCACTACAAATCCACTGTTCCTGACAGCTATTTTTCCTGTTTTGTTGGATAAAAGCATACACCTGCAGCCTGCTTCGCCACTTGTGAGGTGTCTCCCCACCTGCAGGTGAGGTGTGGGGGCTCAAACTCGAATCCTTGCACTTTGTACTACGTGCGCTTAACCAAGTGCACCACTACCCACCTCTGCTCTTTGCTGTGCTTTTCTACTATATGTTTGGTCTTTTGTAATGAAACTGGAGATTATATCAAAGGCAGAACTGGACATTTCTGAGCATCTGAAGACCTAGGAGCAGTGAAATTTCACTCGCATGAAACCTCCAAGCTACGAAACATATGTCCTGAGAGATTTTCTCATGTAACTGATTATTTTGTTTGTAGTTTTGTATCTATACTATTATATCATTTTATCTAATAGAATACTATTAAACTATTCACGTTTCAGGTATTATATACTTGTATATTTAGAAATAAATACTTGGAAAAGGAATGTTAGAATCAGTAGCAAATTTAATAACACTCCTTTATTTAAAAAAAATTTTATCTATTATTGGATAGAGACAGAGAGAAACTGACAAGAGTAAGTGAGTGAGAAAGAGAGAGAGAGAGAGAGAGAGAGAGAGAGACCTACAGCCCTGCTTTACCACTTGTGGAACTTCCCCATTCATGTGGGGACCAGAGGTTGAACCTGGGTCCTTGTGTGCTGTGATGTGTGCACTTAACTAGCTGTGCCACCCTGTGGCCCTGATAGAGCTGTTTTCGATCAGTATAATTCACATAGTCACATTATTTCCATGTATACATCAATTATATTATTTGATACAGCATAATTTTATGCCTGTGTAGTTTGAAAAGCTGTTCTGAGAATGACTATGGGATTATCTCACTCAGACAGAAGTTGAAAAACAAGATCAGAAGGGAAAACACTCAGCAGAACTTGGACTGGCATTGGTGTACTGCACTGAAGTCAAAGACTCTGGGGTGGGGGGGATGGGAGGGTTCAGATCATGGAACATGATGGCAGAGGAGGACCTAGTGGGGGTTGTTATGTGGAAATGTTACACATGTACAAACTATTGTATTTTACTGCTGACTATAAACCATTAATCCCCCAATAAAGAAATAAAAAAGAATAGCTATTTTGTTCCCCAGTTAGATATAAACACATAATTCCTCAACTGATTTATAAATATATTTTGAACTTGTGACTTAATTGATTGATCTGTCTTATTTGGTTTCCTATGCCTTGCAGTAAATGTGTGAATAAAATATATTAGTTTTTTTGTAAATTTCTCTAGCTTTTTGCTTTAGTTCCTTTTTGAATTACAACCATCTTTGCCTATGAATTTATTCTGATTATCTGCAACTGGTGAGTTTGCTATTCATTTACCACTGTTTGTATTTCTTTCATTTGTCACAATTTCCTTAAATCATTACTTAATATAAAGAAGAATATAACTGAAGAGAGATAGACCAAGTCTAAGTGACAAATATCTGTTATATAGCCTAAGAAATTTGCAAACTTTCTTCCCTCTGTTTATCACCTCATTAGTACTAGTATCTTTGCTACCCAGTAACAGCTAAAGTTTAAGTAGAGCTGAATAAACGTCAAGTCTAATGAACTCAATTACTTTGTTGAATGATCAAAATGATGATAATATTTCAAATTGGAGGAGAACATCCTTCCTACCATTTCCTAGGCCCAGTATCTAGCTGTTGCCTACCAACAACCAAGATGGTCCATCAAGATATAAAAGAATGTTCTCTTAGTTATGCACCAAAAGTATAGCTATACATCACTGACCTTTTCAAAATTCCGTTTTTTTGTCAGTGGTTCATAAAGCATTTCAGCAAAGACATAAAAAATAAACAACAAAAGGTCATTGTTTTAGGCTATTTTTCATAAATGATTAAGAGAAAGGGAAAATATCTTAGTGGTGCACTTTTGCAGTACTTTACAAATATATGTTTCATTTGAACATTTTTGGGGAAATTTTGTGTTAAGTGTAAAATTAATTAACTATACAGAACAACAACCGCTCAGTTCTAAAGCCCTTCGAATAAGCCATGAGGATAGCACCAACCTTTTATGGGCTTGCATGTTGAAAGGAATCTGCCCTTTCTTTCTGACGCAAGGAAATAGATTTTTTTCAGAACAGATTTTTGTGCTTTCTCTTACTGGTATAACGAAATGAATACATTCGTTTATAGACATTCCTTAGAAAGACACATCTTTGGGACATTCCCCAGAACTCCACCCCACTAGGGAAGAAAGAGGCAGACTGGGAGTATGGACCGACCTGTCAATGCCCATGTTCATTGGGGAAGCAGTTACAGAAGCCTGACCTTCCACCTTCTGCCTCCCACAATGACTTTGGGTCCATACTCCCAGAGGGATAAAGAATAGGAAAGCTATCAGGGGAGGGGATGGGATACAAAGTTCTGGTGGTGGGAAATATGTGGAGTTGTACCCCTCTTATCCTATAGTTTTGTCAGTATTTCCTTTTTATAATTAAATTAAAATAAATAAAAAAGGAAAACACATCTTTTAAAAAATTAATTTATTTGTTTATTTTAGAGAATTCTATTTGTTTATTCCCTTGTGTTGCCCTTGTTGTTTTATTGTTGTAGTTATTATTGTCATCTTTGTTGGATAGGATAGAGAGAACTGGAGAGAGGAGGGGAAGACAGAGAGGGGAGAGGAAAATAGATACCTGCAGACCTGCTTCACTGCTTGTGAAGCGACTCCGGTGCGTGTGCGGTGCTGGATCCTTGCCACTGTCTTTGCTCTTGCTTTGCACCATGTGTGCTTAACCCACTGCGCTACTGCCCAGATCCCAGAAAAGACACATCTATTAACTTAATAGATTCTCAAGTCATAAATCACATGGCTTGTTTCACACACATGCAAACACATACAGGCCTGTGTAACATTCCTAATTCAACCAACATGTTTAAGCTAATTTACTCCATTCTTGATATTGAGGTAACAGGAGAGAATAAAGATAAAATAAAAGTGCCATATTTGGGAGCTACTCTCTTCCTTGATCCAGCTTTCTGGTCCTTTTTCCTGCCATAACATCATCTCCCCAGACAATAAATGGGATCCACCTACATATGCAGTTTCAGGCTCAAGGGAAAAAAAGACCTAGTATGTAGGTATACTTCTAGCTCTGCTTCTGGGATCCCTTCTGTTACATTGCTTGATGTTATGGTCTATTTACATGATCATTCTTTTACATTGGTTCGGTCTCACTCTCCCTGCCTCCGGGAGATTGTGGTTTAGTCTTTGCCTTTTCAAGCTTCTCCCTTATCCCTGCCCCCTATCCTACGTACTTCCTGGGTTCCTGACTCTGCCGCCAGAGGAGAAAGATGCAGGACAGAATTGTGGGGTGATTAGATTAGATTAGTTTTATGAACCATTCGTGAATAAAAAAATACTTCTTCTCTGCTCAGCCGTGTGTCCCTGATCGTCTGTCTCCCACCGCGAAGCTAGCCTGGTATATCTGCGCCGGGAACTTTGCTAACATATGGCGCCCAACGTGGGCCATGAACCGATGACCCTGAGATTAAGTCTCATGCACTGCTGACTGAGCACATTGTGTTGTGATTAGGTTGTTGGACTGTTTACCCGCTTCTGAATAAAGATTAAACTGCGTTCTCAGCTCAACCATGAGTTTCTGGTTATCTATGTCTCCCACCCGTGAAGCCAGCCTGGAGAAAACAACATAATGGCACCCTGAACAGGGACAAGAATCTCGGCTCCACACACATACAACAGACCAAAGAAGATCAGATAAGTAAAGCCACCATGGCCTGCCTTTCTACTTATTGAGAGGTTTCTAAAAACCTCTACTCTTTCTTCATGAGACAGTTTCTCCATCTCTGGAACATTTTGCTATGGGCCACACTTTGGTTTCCGCCCATCGCCGGCCCGCTGGAGCCTACTCGTCGCTGCGGGACGCGGGGCTTTGGCCAGGGGCTCCCTCCACGCTGCTCAGCCTGCCAGGAGCAGGGCAGCAGACATGGCGGGCAGAGCTGCAACCCATCCTGGCCACTGCCCCGGGGTGCCTTCTGCATGGCCAGCCTGCTCGCCCTCCTGCTATGAACTCTGGGCAGATCCCAGACCACCCGGAGACTGTGGGCTCCCTGACAGGACTGGCTTCTTGGCCGAGATCCCCAGATGGGCTCTGAATAGGAGCTAGAATACGCAGCTGCCGGACAACGCACCCCCCCCCCCCGAACAACTAAGACAGTACAGATCTAAACTCCTGTTTAAAATGACATGTCTTTCTAACAAAAGTTTTTCTCCTTGTGTATTGAAGACCATGTTTCTGTGTGTGTTTGAAGTTTGGTAAACATTAACTTTAAGGTTAGAAATGTAAATTTAAAGCTACATTCTTACCAGGCAAAGTTAAATGAAAAAGCTTTTCAACATAATTCTCATAAAGGTACAATTAACTTACACTTAAAGTCTGAGGTAAAAATTAGTTAAAAATCAATATATTTTAACTAAGTTGGTCTAAAAAACCTACGGTGTGTCTCCATCTTGTATGGGTGTAACAAAGGGTAAAAAAAAAAAAAGACGTTGTTGATATGTGAAGCTCTCAATTACCTTCTCTATTAGAAATGGTGGATTGCACAATGGTTATGCTAATGATTCTCATGCCTGGGGCTCTAGCAGTGTTTCTTTGCCTGACCACATTTTATTGCGCTTACATTGGTTAAGCAACCTTAAAATGAAATGAGAAAGGCCTTCCAAATTTATAAAGATACCTAAACCAATTATAATCATCGAGTTATCAATTGTGGTAAACTTCTAACCTGCTACAAGTTTTGTTTCATAAGTAAGTGAATTACAACTGTCAAGTTCTTTACAGAAAAGCAGGATTCTAGTGGCTGACCTTCCTCATGCAACAATTCACCCCCCGATAATTCTTCAGTGGACATTTGCTTTGAAATGGCACTTCTATCGGACTTACTGGTACACAACTCTACAGTGGCTTCCCTTTATGCTGCTGGATTTCTCAAAGATTGACTGCAGCCAGCTGCCTTGGGACTCTATCGGACATACCCTCCCCCCTTGCTAGGTAATGCCTAGAAACGCCTTTGAGGCAAGAAAAGCCCAGAGGCAAGAAACGCCCCCCTCAGGCCTTCCCTTGGCATCACACTGGTTCTTGTTGCTCACTTACTTGTTCTTCCATGTTTGTGCCAGTTTCTTTTTTGAAAATGCCTGTACGATATAGGTTTCTGTTCACCCCACACTCCTGATACTATGGTCAATTAGTTAAAAAGAAAAGGGGGAATTGTAGGTATGCTTCTAGTTCTGCTTGTGGGAGCCCTTCTGTTACATTGCTTGATGTTGTGGTCTATTTACATGATCATTCTGTTATATTGGTTTGGTCACACTTCCTCTGCCTCCGGGAGATTGTGGTTTAGTCTTTGCCTTTTTGCACTTCTCCCTTCTCCCCACCCCCTATCCTACATACTTCCTGGGTTCATGACTCTGCCACTGGAGGAGAAAGATGCAGGACAGAATTGTGTGGTGATTAGATTAGATTAGTTTTTTGAACCATTCATTTGTGAATAAAGAAATACTTCTTCTCTGCTCAGCCATGTGTCCCTGATCGTCTATCTCCGCCGCGAAGCTAGTCCGGCATACGGGTGCTGTGAACTTTGTTAACACTAGTATAGTCATTGGTACTTTGGAATATAACTAAAATAGTTCTACTGGCTATTTACAAAATGGAGACACCCCAACTCTTCAGCTGCACTACTCCAGCCTTTGGGTTCATGATTAGTCAACAATTTGTTTGGCTATGTATGTTAACTCTCCTTTCAGCCACCAGGTTCCAGATGCTACCATGATCCCAACCAGACTTCCTTGGACAGACAAACCCACCAATGTGTCCTGGAGTCCCAATTCCCCAGAGCCCTGCCCCACTAGGGAAAGAGAGAGACAGGCTGGGAGTATGAATCCACCTGCCAACGCCCATGTTCAGCGGGGGAAGCAATTACAGAAGCTAGACCTTCCACCTTCTGCATACTATAATGACCTTCGGTCCATACTTCCAGAGGGATAAAGAATAGGAAAGCTATCAGGGGAGGGGATGGGATACAGAGTTCTGGTGGTGGGAATTGTGTGGAGTTGTACCCCTCTTATCCTATGGTTCTGTCAGTGTTTTCTTTTAATAAATAAAAATAAATAAATAAATAAACATGCCTTGATGAAACTTCATTAAAGTGTTGGACGTTGTAAAGAAGATAGACTGATGATATCTTCATTTTATATAATTAAATTTACACATGCATATTAGCCCAAAGGACTTGAAAACAGGTATTTTAGAGAAGATGAGGGGAAAAACTAGGCAATAACAGACAGACGCTCTGAATTGAAAGGGACTGTGTGAATTTTAGCAGTTATAACATGGAGACTGAGAAGTGACAGTGGCAGGAAGGCTTAGATGGCCTCAGTGACCTAATTGGGGCCACTTCTAGGGGACTTTGTAATTTACAGAACATTGACGTCCATTTTGCTGTTTCAGTCTCGTGTACATTGGTGTGAACCACTTGGGATGCTAAGTAGAAGTGCATAGAAGGCAGACTGCAGGGAGCCGGGCGGTAGTGCAGAGGGTTAAGCACATGGCGCTAAACTCAAGGACCAGCTAAGGATTCCTGTTTGAGCCCCCAACTCCCCACCTGCAGGGGAGTCTCTTCACAAGCAGTGAAGCAGGTCTGCAGGTGTCTATCTTTCTCTCCCCCTCTCTGTCTTCCCCTCCTCTCTCCATTTCTCTCTGTCCTGTCCAACAATGACAACATTAATAACAACAATAATAACTATAACAATATTGCAACACGGGCAACAAAAGGGAATAAATGTTTTTTAAAAAAAATTTAAAAATATCCTAAAGAGGAGACCAACCCCCAACACAAGGAGTGAAAGGACACGGGTTCAAGTCCATCTTGCTGTATGTTTCAGTTTGGCCTGCAGGATGTTAAGTAAGACATGAGACACATCTACCTACATACGAGTGAAGCCATCCAGTAGTTTCCATCTCTTTATCTACTTACTTCATTAAGAATGATCATCTCCAGTTCCATCCATTTTGTCCCAAAGAGCAGTATTATCTTCTTCTTTCTTTATTTTTTGTATTGTTAACTCCTGTGGAATCTAAATATCATATATGATCCTGAGAAAAGAAAACAGAAGTAAACCAATTATTTGTAAGACTTTGAGAGAACTGCTGTGGTTACTATTAGAAAGAGGGGGACATAGGATTGGTGGGTGTGGTATTGAACTATCCCCTAAAATCTACTACCAATCACAAAAAAATTAATTTAAAAAATAATGTAAAAAGGAAGAAAGAAAGGAAGAAAGGAAGAAAGGAAAAGAAAGAAAGAAAGAAAGAAAGAAAGAAAGAAAGAAAGAAAGAAAGAAAATGAAGTGGCCCAGGAGGTGGTGCAGTGGATAGGGCATCAGACTCTCAAGCATGAGGTCCTGAGTTCAGTCCCCAGCAGAACTTGTACAAATGTGATGTCTGGTTCTTTCTCTTTCTCCTCCTATCTTTCTCATTAACAAATAAATAAAAAATCTTTAAAAAAAGAAAGAAACATGAAATCACTTATTAGGCAGATAACTGGTGAGCAAGAATTCCAACCAGAAGGATTTCAATGAACCCACCTGGGATACTGTGATGTTGGAAACATTTTTGTGTAGAAAAATTATATCATGACTCACTGAATCCAGTACTTAACATCAGGAAGCCATCAGGAGTGTGGATGGGCTAGAGGAGCAAGGTAGGGTATGATGTGGAAGTGGGAGACAAGCTTCACAGATAACAGCAATGTTTGAGCATCTGAAAATCAAGAAGCATCTCAGGTAGAAACAAGGACAGAAAAAGCTGGCGATGGTGCTCGTGTATAGAAAAAACATTGTTACGTGGAAAACCTAGAGACATTATGCATGTGCAAACTATTGTTTTTATTGTCGACTATAAAACATCAATCCCCCAATAAAGGTTAAAAAGAAATTTAAAAACCCTACAAAAAAAAAGAGGGGGTCGGGCGGTGGCACAGTGGATTAAGCACATGTGGCGCAAAGCGCAAGGACCAGCATAAGGATCCCGGTTCGAGCCCCTGGCTCCCCACCTGCAGGGGAGTCGCTTCACAGGCGGTGAAGCAGGTCTGCAGGTGTCTGTCTTTCTCTCCCCCTCTCTGTCTTCCCCTCCTCTCTCCATTTCTCTCTGTCCTATCCCACAACGAACAACATCAACAATGGTAATAATAATAACCACAACGAGGCTACTACAACAAGGGCAACAAAAAGGAGGAAAAAATGGCCTCCAGGAGCGGTGGATTCATGGTGCAGACACAGAACCCAGCAATAACCCTGGAGGGAAAAGAAAAAAGAAAAAGAAGAAATAGCAGCTGACCTTTGTGCATGTGAAGATAGAAATGCAGACGTGTGGAATCTGGTGTTGGTTTTTCCAGTGTGAAGATCTCAGAAGGAAGAACGTTTAGACAATGTGAATACGTGAGTTATCCGAACTGACATGAGTTCACATAGGGAGAGAGTTGGAAAGAAGTGTTTCCTGAGCAGAGCCTTGGACTTTGTATTATTTAGAGAGGAAAAAAAGCGGTCTAGAAAAGACAGGATAAGAAACCGACTGAAGTCTCAACTATTAAGAAAAGGCAGTAATACCAGATGACTCACTGATTCTAAAGCTTTGATTTATTTTTAAGTGATATCCTAGGCAGATAATCTAAATGCTGAGGCTCAGCACTTTACACTTCAGTTTTAGTACTTATAAAAAATATCAAGTGATGCTTCAAGAATATTCTGTTCATTATGGTCCCCAGAAATTAAATGAGGATGTCTATTTTAAGTTACTCATAGATTTGGGGAGTAGGGGGAAGTGATGCAGTGCTTCCTTTGATAAATGGATACTCTTTTAAAGATTCCTTTTTAATTTTGAAAGAGAAATATATCAGTTTTTCACAAAACAATAATTTCGAATAGGGTTATATTTTTTATATGATACATTTTTCTTTCTTTTTTTTTGCCTCCAGGTTTATTGCTGGGGCTCAATGCCTGCACCACAAGTCCACTGCTCCTAGAGGCCATTTTATCCCTTTTGTTACCCTGGTTGCTTTTATTGTTGTGGTGGTTATTATTATTGTTGCTATTGATGTCATTGTTGTTGGATAAGACAGAGAGAAATGAAGAGAGGAGGGGAAGACAGAGGGGGAGAGAAAGACAGATACATGCAGACCTGCTTCACCGCCTGTGAAGCGACTCCCCTGCAGGTGGGGAGCCTGGGGCTCGAACTGAAATCCTTACTCGGGTCCTTGAGCTTTGCGCCACGTGAGCTTAACCCTCCGCGCTACCGCCGGACCCCAAGAAATTTTTCTGAGACAGAGAGGGGGTGAGAGAGAGAGAGAGAGAGAAAGAGAAAAGATACCACAACACCCCTCCACCATTCAAGGAGTTCCCTGGTGTCATCCATGGTACTCCCATGTGGTGCTGGATCTCAAGCCTACGGTTTCTCACACAGCTAGGCTTGCATTCTACCTGCTAAGCTTCTCTCAGCCCTCTAGCATGGTTTTTTCTCTGTTAATAACTGATCTTTGAAGATTGGATTTCCTTTTTAAATATTTATTTTATTTGATAGGGCAGAGAGAAACTGAGAGGGCAAGAAGCCTTAGGGAGGAAGAGACGCCTGCAGCCCTACAGCTACAGCTACAGCTGAGGCACCTTCTCAGTGATCCTGAAGCTCCCTCCCTGCTGGTGGCAGCTGGCAGGCTGAACCCAGGTCCTTGGGCCTGAAAACATGTGCAGACAACCAGCAGCACCCTCACTCAGCCCCGTGATTTCCTTTCTTTTTTAATGCTAAAAACGAAATCCAAGTCTATTAAAAAATGTGCCAGTTTAAGAGAAAGTCAGTATAACGTGGCATAAGTTTATTTTGGTTCATCTTTCTCTGTCCTATATTCCTTTCTTCATTAAAATATATTTGACCCATCATAGTGTGTCTCATGTCTTCATTTGATACACTTGTTTAATATAACATGATATTCACTGTGGCTCTGATTACTGTTTTTTTTCTAGTTGATTTTTAGTAAACATCCCCACACACCTGGCGCATAATAGCAATGCAAATGTAAGTCTGCCACATGACATCCTCATGTTTAAAATTTAACTCTAGGGAGTTGGGCGGTAGAGCAACGGGTTAAGTGCAGGTGGCGCAAAGCTCAAGGACCAGCGGAAGAATCCCTGTTCGAGCCCCCGGCTCCCCTCCAGCAGGGGAGTCGCTTCGTAAGCGGTGAGGCAGGTCTGCAGGTGTCTTTCTCTCCCCCTCTCTGTCTTCCCCTCCTCTCTCCATTTCTCTCTGTCCTTTCCAACAACAATGACATCAGTAACAACAACAATAATAACTACAGCAGTAAAACAACAAGGGCAACAAAAGGGAATAAATAAATAAATACCAAATAAAATTAACTCTAGCTTTTGTTGTTGTTTTTGTTTGGACATAGTTTTATTTTATTTTATTTTAATTTATTTATAAAAAGGAAAAACTGACAAAAATATAGGATAAGAGGGGTACAACTCCACACAGTTCCCACCACCAGAACTCTATCCCATCCCCTTCCCCTGATAGCTTTCTTATTCTTTTATATATCTTTTTAAAATTAATTTATTTATTCCCTTTTGTTGCCCTTGTTGTTTTATTGTTGTAGTCATTATTGTTGTTGTTTAATGCTGGCTTTCCTATTCTTTAACCCTCTGGGAGTATGGACCCAAGGTTATTGTGGGATGCAGAAGGTGGAAGGTCTGGCTTCTGTAATTGCTTCCCTGCTGAACATGGGTGTTGAAGGGTGGATCTATACTCCCAGCCTGTCTCTCTCTTTCCCTAGTTGGGAAGAGCTCTGGGAAAGCAGGGCTCCAGGACACATTGGTGGAGTTGTCTGTCCAGGGAAGTCTGGTTTGCATCATGGTAGCATCTGGAACCTGGTGGCTGAAAAGAGAGTTCATGTACAAAGCCAAACAAATTGTTGAGCAATCATGGACCTAAAGGCTAGAATAGTGCAGATGAAGAGTTGGGGGGAGTTCTCCATTTTGTAGATAGCTAGTAGGCATATTTTAGTTATACTACAAAAGACCTGTGGCTATACTAGGTTTTTTTTTCCCCTTTCATTGCCATATCATATGACAATCACTTTAGGGGACCAGGGAGATAGCTTAGTGGTTATGTGAAAGATTTGTATGCCTAAATCTATGAGGTCCCAATTCTATCCCTGGCACTACCATAAGCCGTAGCAGTGCAATGCCCTGGTTAGAAAGGAAAAAAAAAAGTAAGGGCGTGGGTGGTGGCACAACAGGTTAAGCGCATATAATAAGAAGCCTAAGAACCCATGGAAGGAACCTTGTTCAAGCCCCTGGTCCCCACCTGCAGCGGGAAGCTTCACGAGTGGTGGAGCATGTCTGCAGCTATTCATCTTTCTCCCTGTCTGTCTCCTCCTCCCCTCTCAATCTCTCTGTCCTGTCCAAAAAATATGGGGAAAAATGGCCACCAGGCGCAGTGGATAGACAGTATCAGCACCAGCCCCAGCGATAACCCTAGAGACAGTTATAATAATAAATATGAACAAGAACAAGGGATCACACATCATTTGGGGATCCAGAGGAGCTTATTAGAGAAAGTCCTGCACTCACACCCATAGCATCCCGAGTTGTTACAGTGAAATTCTAGTTCTTCCTCTCTCTCTTTTCTCATAAATATTATTAAAATATTTTAAGAATATTTTTTCTCTTCAGAATTATTAAATTCTATTCCCTTAGTGACTTTGAGAATTGTAGTAAATATTGTGTAACTGTACATCCTGTATTAGCTCTCTGATTTTTTTATTATAATTTTTTTATTATTTTTTATATTTATTTATTTTCCCTTTCCTTGCCCTTGTTGTTTTTCATTGTTGTTGTAGTTATTATTGTTGTTATTGATGTCATTGTTGTTAGACAGGACAGAGAGACATGGAGAGAGGAGGGGAAGACAGAGAGGGGGAGAGAAAGACAGACACCTGCAGACCTGCTTCACCGCCTGTGAAGCGACTCCCCTGCAGGTGGGGAGCCGGGGGCTTGAACCGGGATCCTTATGCTGGTCCTTGCGCTTTGCTCCACACGCGCTTAACCCGCTGCTCTACTGCCTGACTCCCAGCTCTCTGATTTAATAGCCATACTTTTTTGGGTGGTGAAACCTCAGGAGGATGTGATTTCCCTGCTCTCATAACTTTCTTATTCAGAGAGATGGGAAGTAGAGGAGGAGGGGAGGAGAAAGAGAAGGAGGAAGAGGAGGAGGAATAAGAGGAGAAGGAAGAAAAGGAGAAAGAAGAAGAGAGGAGGAAGAAGAAAGAGTAGTAAGAGGAAGAAGAGAAGGAGGAAGAGGAGGAGGAGAGGAGGGGATCCCAGTAATGGATTTTCCCCTGATTCCACGCACTTTGTTTTATCTTTTGTTGCCATTGTTATTGTTGTTATCATTACTGTGGGATAGGACAGAGAAATACAGAAGAACTGGAGGCAGAGAGGGGAGAGAAAGACAGACACCTGCAGACCTGCTTTACCACCTGTGAAGAGACTCCCCTGCAGGTGGGGAGCCGGGGGCTCGAACCGAAATCCTTACACAGGTCCTTGCGCTTTGCACCAGGTGTGCTTAACCCGCTGTGCTACCGCCTGGCCCCCTCCATGCACTTCTTAACAGCCCTGTAACTAACCAGTGGGCTGTGTGATTGACAGGCCACTCATCCTACCTGGGGAAGTGCATCTGGACCCTATAAAGTATTTAAGTCGCTATTGCTGTCCTTTTTTTTTTTTTAATGTCTCCTTTACCAAACACCAAAAACAAAAAAACCCAGTCCTCCTCCAGTGACACATTTCCTATTAATACTCATGACCTCTTTACAAGACAGTGGAAAAGTTTGGTCTATTCTATGTCAGGTGTCTGTGAAACCAACAGACTTACTGTTTCAGTTCTGCACACTTTCCACACTGAGAAACTTCCCGCTAACTTGTCTGATGTTTAAATGAAGGACTGTACCAACAATTAAATCCACGCTTCGCTGCCCTATCTCATTCCCATCCAGGTGAGAGCAAACAGGAGGCTGAAACAACCGACTGCTTCGGCCTGCCTCCACATGGCCTTATTATGCTGGCCAAGGTGAAGATGTCGGCTCTGAAGAATGTAATTACGGAACTTCAGTGGGCAGCTGTGGCAAGGTTAAATTCTCATTCTTTGCAGGAACTATAACTTCTGGGTCTGCAAGTGCCTTCTGTTTATGAAGTTGACCTCTCTCTATTATTCCCTCTGCAAAGTTTCCCCTTGGTATGCCTTTTGGTACAAGTGTTAATTCAATATAGATTTTTAGATTTTTTTTTCCCATTCCTCTTTCTTTAATACACACTATTTCCAACCACCAGCAGGCAGGAAGTGTATTTTCACATTTGACTGTTGACATTTCATAAGCACAAATGGCGTAAAATGCATTTGAAGATGCTTTGGGATAAATCAACACAGATTTGTCAATACTTATAATTTGCAAATAGGAGTTGGAATATAATAATAACACCAAGAACATATCTTAATGAATTTATCATTGAAAGCTAAAGTCTTTCAGTAACATTTCATTATCCATTGGTCACTCATTGATCTCACGCACTTTTATTCCTGATCTTTTTTTAGGACTTTGAAAACTCTAGGTATTTAATTATGAAACCTTACTTGATTTCTAACTATAGAGACTGAAATGTGAATTTACTATTTAACATAAATTAAGGTCTGGGGGCTAGGCGGTAGCACACCGGGTTAAGCGCACATGGTACAAAGTGCAAGGATGCCTGTTCCAGCTCCCAGCTCCCCACCTGTGGTGGGGTTGCTTCACAGGTGGTGAGGCAGGTCCGCAGGTGTCTGTCTTTCTCTCCCCTCTCTGCCTCCCCATCCTCTGTCAACTTCTCTCTGTCCTAGCAAAAAAAAAAAATTCTAAAAATATCCACAGGAGCAGTGGATTCCTAGTGCAGACACTGAGCCCCATCGATAACCCTAGAGGCAAAATAAATAAATAAATAAATAAATAAAAATTGTGGTCTGGGAGGTGGCGCAGTGGCTAAGTTGGAACTAGACTCTTAACCATGAGGTCCTGAGTTCAATCCCTGGCAGCACATGTATCAGAGTGATGCCTGGCTCTGTCTCTCTCTCCTCCTATCTTTCTCATTGATAAATAAATAAAATCTTAAAAAATATATTAAGGCCTTATTTTGATGGTTTTTAAAAAATTTTTATTATTTATTTATTCCCTTTTGTTGCATTTGCTATTTTTTATTGTTGTAGTCACCATTGATGTCATTGTTGTTGGATAGGACAGAGAGAAATGGAGAGGGGAGGAGAAGACAGAGAGGGGGAGAGAAAGACAGACACCTGCAGACCTGCTTCACCGCTTGTGATGCGACTCCCCTGCAGGTGGGGAGCTGGGGGCTTGAACCGGGATCCTTACACCGGTCCTTGCGCTTTGCGCCACCTGCGCTTAACCTGCTGTGCTACCGCCCAACTCCCAAGGCCTTATTTTGAAATAATTCAGATCCCTCCTGATGGGCAATGAGAAACAGGACTTTCACCTAGGCATCTTCAGCTGATAACCCATCAGCTTCAAGAGATACTTAGTATGTAGTCTTTGCCTGGCAGTGCTCAGCTCTGGCTTTTGGTGGTGGGGGAGGGAATTGAACCTAGGATTTTGGAGACTAGGGCATGAGAGTCTGTTTGCATAACCATTATGCTACCTACCCCTGCTCAACTTGCAAGAGTTTTGCTCTGTTCATTTGCTACTAACAAAGTTATGGGAGTAGAAATTAAGCATAGTACAAAGCCATGCAGATGAAGAACTGTGTGAATAACGCCAAACAAAGAACTTGAAGAAGCAAGAGACAACTTCTGCACAGAAGAGTCTGTGAGCCGTTATTGGATTTTCAATGCAAGACTAGGTCTTCCTGGGCAGGTAGCTGAAAGATAGATAGGTGAGAAAATAGGTTAGACAGTTCTTTGCTGCATCCATAGGCCGGCCTTAAGGCAACATTTACAAATGATGTTTGATAAGAATATGCTTTTAAAAATTGGGAGTTGGGCGGTCGCGCAGAGGGTTAAGCACAGGAGGCGCAAAGCGCAAGGCCTCGCATAAGGATCCTGGTTCGAGCCCCGGGCTCCCCACCTGCAGGGGAGTCGCTTCACAGGCGGTGAAGCAGGTCTGCAGGTGTCTGTCTTTCTCTCCCCCTCTCTGTCTTCCCCTCCTCTCTCCATGTCTCTCTGTCCTGTCCAACAACGACGATGTCAATAGCAACAACAACCACAATAAAACAAAAAGGGCAATAAAAGGGAATAAATAAATAAATAAATAAATATTTTTTTAAAGTGTAAAAATAAAATGTGTAAGGTGGAGTTGGGCCGTAGCACAGCAGGTCAAGCGCACGTGGCGTGAAGCGCAAAGACCGGATTAAGGATCCCCGTTCGAATCCCTGGCTCCCCACCTGCAGGGGAGTTGCATCACAGGTGGTGAAGCAGGTCTGCAGGTGTCTATCTTTCTCTCTCCCTCTGTCTTTCCCTCCTCTCTCCATTTCTCTATGTCCTATCAACCACATCAATAACAACAACAACAACAATAACTACAACGATAAAACAACAAGGGTAAAAAGGGGAATAAATAAATATTAAAAAATAAAAAATAATCCCACCCAAAATAAATAAATAAAATCTGTAGATAGTATTCCCTCAGGAATTATACATTACAATCAAAAATGATTTATATCTGTATCAAAAATATGTTTTAATAAATATGTCCATTGGTACAAAAAGATGAATAAGTGATAGGTATGTTTTTATTTACCTCATAATAGAATACACTTTCAAAGTTTTTTTATTATAAAAGGAGAAATTTTTCAAAGATAAAAACATTAGTTATTTAATCTCAGGATAGATATTATCCTTATTTACTGAACAGCTAAAGCATTTTAAATGTACTAACATATGTTTTGTATTATTTTATACTGTATTCCCACTAAAATTAAAGTATGGGTTGAAAAGGTATTCATTATCTTATGCGTAATTGCAATAAAATTACAGAATAAAAGCATTTAATAAAGATTTACAAGGGTGGGTGTAGATAGCATAATGGTTATACAAAAAAGCTCTCATACCTGAGGATCCAAAGTCTCAGGTTCAATCCCCTTCACTACCATAAGCAAGAGCTGATTAGTGCTCTGGTTAAAAAAAAAAAAGGTTCAATACAACTGGGTACATATATCTTTTATTATCTTTTTTATTGTTGATTTAATAATAATGATCAACAACATCATAGATAAGAGGGGTACAATTCCACACAATTTTCACTATCAGAGTATCCCATCCTTTCCATTGGAAGGTTTCCTGTTTATCACCCCTCTGGGAGCATGGACCCAGGATCATTATGGGGTGCAGAAGGCAGAAGGTCTGGCTTCTATAATTGCTTCTCTGCTAGACATGGGTGTTGGCAGGTCGATCCATACTCCCAGTCTGTTTCTATCTTTCCCTAGTGGGGTAGGGATCTGTGGAGGTGAGGATCTAGGACACATTAGTGGGATCATCCATCCAAGTGAAGTCAGGTTGGCTCATGGTAGCATCTTCAACTTGGTGAACTCCGTGCCTTCTTTGTCCTTTTTCAGTCTCTGCTTACCAGCCTAAAGGGTGGGTTATATGCCTCTGTCTTTGTTCTGCTTTGACCTCTCCTGCACACTTCCTCCACACCTGGCCTGGAGATCCTGCCCTCACCTGAAATTCCCAGGTTTAAAGAGCATATGCTAGGTGTTGTCTTCAAGCTGCCATCTTGGCTCTGCCCACTTCTTCATCTTTATGAAAGACACTTGTAACCTTTTGTAAATTTTAAGTAAGTTGAAGCAATTTATAGGATTCCTTAGTGTTGCATTGCTGATAGCATAGCCAGATAGTCACCCATGCTTATTTAAATTAAACAGTATTCAAAATTGGTCCCTCAGTCACTCCAGTCATATATTAAGCTGTGGTTGGTCTTTTTGTCTGAGCAGCATGAGTCCTAGGGTCCATCCTCAAGGTATACTCTGCTGAATAGCATGTCTTTTAAGTCTAAATAGTGTCTGAATTTCATTGAATGTTAACACTTTCAGTTACTTCTAACAAGCCTGCTTGTCACGGGTTCCTGTACTTCCTCAAATGTTAACTCACCTTGGCTCAGTGAGGAAGACTCTGTATTCACAATAAAATTTTTATTAATATCAATGGGGGAGGGATGCTGGGCAGGGACAAGGACCTAATAGTTCATGACATCATAAATTTCAATTTACATCCTAAACCTCAAGCAACTGCTTTTAAATGGTATAGGATAAAAGCCTCTAACAAAATGTGGTGGAAATTGTAGACCAGGGGAAAAAGGATACAGATGAACTATTTAGGGCACAGAGAACAGTTGGACAAAAAATGTCTTTTAAAAAAATATATTTATTTATTTATTTATTTATTTATTTATTCCATTTTGTTGCCTTTGTTGTTTTATTGTTGTAGTTATTGTTGTTATTGATGTTGTTGTTGTTGGATAGGACAGAGAAAAATGGAGAGAGGAGGAGAAGACAGAGGGGGAGAGAAAGACAGACACCTGCAGACCTGCGCTAGAAAAGTCTTAACTTTTAATAAGAATTATTCACCACCAGTTTACAAAGTGTGCACAGCAAGGGGGCATTGTTGTATTTACAAGGGAAAATGCAAAGATTAAGGCGAATCTGCATCTCTATCAAAGGACCTCAAAGACACTGACATCTGAGGGAAGAATACAGGTGGAGCAGTGCTGAGGCTGTCCTTCCTTCCATTTGTCTCTTTCTTCCTCTACTACGTCTCACTATCTTATTTTTATGGGAAAGAGAAAAAAAAAAAGAAAGATAAACCTCCAAAGGATGGCCTCCAAAATCCTGGGGTCACACAGGCACTGAGCTCCAGTGATAATCCTAGTGTCAAAGATTCTTTTCTTTCTCTCTTTTTTAAAAAGTTTTTTTTTATGAAAAGGAAACACTGACAAAACCATAGGATAGGAGGGGTACAACTCCACACAATTCCCACCACCAGAACTCCGTATCCCATCGTCTCTCCTGACAGCTTTCCTATTCTTTATCCCTCTGGGAGCATGGACCCAGGTCATTGTGGGATGCAGAAGGTGGGAGGTCTGGCTTCTGTAATTGCTTCCCCGCTGAACATGGGCGTTGGCAGGTTGATCCATACTCCCAGCTGGTCTCTCTCTTTCCCTAGTTGGGGAGAGCTCTGAGGAAGGGACACATTGGTGGGGTTGTCTGTCCAGGGAAGTTGGCATAATGTTAGCATCTGGAACCTGGTGGTTAAACAAAGAATTAACATATAGAGCCAAACAAATTGTTGACTAATGAACCTAAAGGCTGGAATAATTCATAATAAGAGTTGGGTGTGTGTGGGGGGGAGAACTCCATTTTGTAGCTAGTTAATAGTCCTATTTTAGTTATATTCTAAAGAGCCCATTATACTCATTTCTTTTCCTGTTCCTGACATCTGATATGCAGGTGGATCCAGGTTATTGTCTGGGGAGATGATGTCATGGCTGGAAAAAGGACCAGAAACTTGGATCAGGGAAGAGAGTAGCTCCCAGATATGGGAAAAGTTGACTGTAAACCCCATCTATCTGATCTGGTCTGGGGCCCACATTCAGCTTAGGAGCTATGTGACCTCTGCCTCCCTGTAGATCTGTGTCTGTATCAGCTTTGCATTTTATCTCTAAAGTTGTCCATTTCCTATGCTGCTTCACTTAGTATTTGCAGCAGTAGGAATCATGCCCTTTTGTGCTTTAGGAACTATTTGGAAAGGAACTTCTCTGGAACTCTGAAAGGGGTACCTGGGGGCAGCTGTGAGGAGACCCACACACACAGGGGATTCACAGCTTGTCTCCCTCTCAAGGTCATTCCTTCTACTTGTGCATTCTGCTTGAAATTCAACGTCTCACGCTATCTTTTGAAGTTGTAGACTTGTCTTTTTCTGATAGATCTTAAGCTTCATTTAAACCAGAGTGAAATTTTGTTAACAGTTCTGATCACCAAAGAATTCTCCCCAACCAATGTGATTTCCCTTCTATGGTTTGTAGAATTTATTTTCGAGTTTAAGGAAACTTTTAAGATGTATGACTGATGTTGGACTTAACTTCAACGTATAGACTTCTGATCATTCTAGTCATTTGTAAATAATGTTTGAGTTGGAATAAAGAAAATGATGATTGGCATTATTTAAAAATGAAAAATCAATTGCTGGCATTTATTTGACAGATACAGAGAATGCTTTTGGGATTATTTATTTAGGATATTCTTAGAAATTTATTTTATGGGGCTGGCTGGGTGGTGGTGCACCTGGTTGAACACACATATTACAAAGCGTGAAGACCTGGGTTTGAGCCCCTGGTCCCCACCTGCAGGGAGAAAGCTTTGAGAGTGGTGAAGCAGGGCTGCAGGTGTCTCTCTGTCTCTATCACCCCCTCCCTTCTCAATTTCTGGCTGTCTCTGTTAAATAAATAAATAAATAAAGATACATTTACAAAGAAAGAAATTAATTTTATTTAAAACTTCTCTGATCTTCAGGAATACTGAGGAGAAAATCTTGGCTCTGTTTTTGAGTTGAAAGTACATCTGTATTAATTGAGAAACTCTTTAGAATATCATTATAGGACAGAATTTTAAAGCATAAGTCACACTTTAGTTATTTTATATATCAGTCACTTCAATTTATGGGAAGGAATGCCAGCAGCTTGCTAAGGGCTAAGGATATTTTAAGATGGATTTAAGATATGGATCTAACTTAAGGGTATAAGAATACTTGTTTGTGCGTGGGGGGTGGGGTGAGGCTCGAAGGGGGATCCTTACTCTCTGGTCCTTGTGTCACGCCACATGTACTTAACCCCCTGTGCTACCACCTGGCTCCCAACTTACTGAGTTTTGAATCCCCCCTGAAGTTGACTGGGAAAGGATATAAAAGGTTTTTTAGTTCATATATTGCCCAAGTGCCTGACTCTCCCTCCGACACTCCCTCCCTCTATTTTAAAGGAACTATCATGTAGGCATAAACGTGAAAGTGTTCAGGAATGGAATAGAAGTGTATGCACCCTTCAGCCTCCATCTATATAGTTTCCACAGGACCAAATGTGTTATGTACATTATGCCGCTTTTTTGTGAGAGAAAAAGCAGGTCTGCAGGTGTCTGTCTTTCTCTCCCTCTCTCAGTCTTCCCCTCCTCTCTCCATTTCTCTCTGTCCTATCTAACAACGGCATCAATAATAACTACAACAATAAAACAACAAGGGCAACAAAAGGGAATAAATAAATAAAATAAAAAGAGTCTCCTAACAATAACCTATTACCAAAAATGCTTCAATTATCTGTGAATATATTATTTCACATGTGTGGTGGACAATTCCCAGGACTGAAATTTCTGTCTGGGTATTGGACTAGGGAGGGCTCAGGCACAGGGTAAGCAAATGCTGAGGAAAATCCGTCCATCTCCAGAAGTCCCACCCACACTCCTACCAAGCCAGCTCTGGCTTACTTAGGAAGCCCTGTCTATGAGCACAATCTTTTCTACTTGAGGCAAATCAAGGAAGCTGCAGTCAGTACTGCATGATCGTCTCAACAAGGGCTTGCTAATACAGACATCTTAGCACTTATCCATACGCACTGAATCCCTGCAGGCAGAAAAGTCCTCATTAACCTGATGGTGAGCCCACAAGTACTCATACATACGCAACCTCTTCTGATGACAACAATCGTGTTTGCTTTGAGACAGACTGATGGTGACGTGTGGGCATTTGCAGAAGCAGTGATTCCTGTCCGGCTCAGTACATACTAAACCTATCAACAATACACATAAGCTGCTTCGGTTGCTGGATAATGGCTTCTGACATTGGCATTCCTGATTTTATAACCACTTGTCTTGGAGATGCTCTACATGCTTGCTAATATTTTTTTAAGCAAGTTCTGAAAGACAAACCAGACAAAGGGATTACTGCCAGAAATCAAAATGCTCGACCCAACACAACTGTACATGGCATAAAGCAAAGAGGCATGCGATGTCCAATTGAAAGGACATTAAAAATGTAGGTGAACGGGATTACCCAGCTGGGGCTGCAGCCAGGAGCAGAGTAAGGAATTTCATTATAATGCAGGAGTAATGTGGCTTGGAAAGCTATCCACCATCCCCAGAACCAGACTTCTATTACCGAAATAACTTCCTGTCTACATGGCTAATTTTTTAAATAGATGCAACATCACACATGTGTGTTTACTTACATACATATATATGTTACATATATGTATATTAAATTTATTTCAGTAGAGGATTTTGTGGAGGATTACTTTTATTGCAACTTCACGCACAGTTAATAAATATTACATATGGAAAGATATTACCTAAGTTTCTTTACGTGAACTGTAGTGTGTCTTCTAATTCTACCAATTTCATTGGTTAGTCAATGATGACTTTAAAATTGGATGATAAATTTTTATTATAAAAACTTCTACAAATAACAGTCAGTAAAATAACTTTTTAAAATAAAAAAATGCAAACAGAGTAGTCTATGTGTTAAAGCACAGAATCTTCAGGGGGTGACGGGCAGTAGCGCAGTGGGTTAAGTGTACATGGTGTAAAGCGCAAGAACCAGCAGAAGGATCCCGGTTCGAGCCCCTGGCTCCCTACCTGCAGGGAAGTTGTTTCACAGGAGCAGGTCTGCAGGTGTCTGTCTTTCTCTCCCCCTCTCTGTCTCCCTTCCTCTCTTGATTTCTCTCTGTCCAACAACAACAACTGCAATGACAACAACATAATAACGGTGTAACAAAAAGGGCGCAAAATGGGAAAAAATAGCCTCCAGGAACAGTGGATTGCCAGCAGTAAGCCTGGAGGAAAAAAAAAACTTAAAAAAAAAGAAACACCTGCTGGGGAGTCGCTTCATAAGTAGTGAAGCAGGTCTGTAGGTGTCTATCTTTCTCTCCCCCTCTCTTGTCTTCCCTTCCTCTTCCCATTTCTGTCTGTCCTATCCAACAACGACAACGTCAATAACAACAAATAACTACAACAATAAAATAAAGGGCAACAAAAGAGAAAATAAATTTTAAAAATTTAAAAAACATAAAATCTTCATGCCTGAGGCCCCAGAAGCCCCAGGCCCAACCCCCACTGCCACTGTAAGCCAGAGCTGAGTAAGGTTTTGCTCTTTTAATCTCTGTCACATACAAATTAATGAATATTTTAAATATAACTAAATTGAAGATGATAACCTTAATAACTTAACAAATTTATTTCCATTACATAATGTATTCCAATCTCTGCCATATGGAGATTCCAGATTATTTTTAATATACAAAGTGAAACAAATTTAAATCTGACTCTGTTGTCTATACATCTCTTGCATTATATGGAAATATGCATTACATGAACTCCCTTTAAACTTCTGCTCCTCTGTGTAACTGGCCAAACCACATCTCATAATTCTGTTCAGACTTAGAGAGGTTAATTTTTTTTAACATTCTATTTCATCTTGCTGAATATCCATATGGTTTTGCATTAGGAAGATCTGTGCTTACTTAGCCAAATTCAAAATTATAGATGATAAAATGGCTCTACATCTAGTTTTATATACAACACCCAAGATCAAAAACTAGTCTCAGGAATTATGTGACCACTTGAGAGCTACCTACTGCCAAAATCAGCACTGGACCTGCTTAGTTTGCCAGTACTTTGTCCACTACAACACATTTTAGCAAGGAAAAAAGACAAGTCAAGTAACTGAGGTCTATTGAAAGATTACCCCTGACTAAAACTCAAAGGAAGAGAAAAAAATGTTTATTTTATTATATTTTAAGGAGACAGAGTGAGAGTGAGAGAGAGAGAGAGAGGAGAGAGAGAGACCAGAACACACACACACACACACACACACACACACAGACACACACACACAGACAGACAGACAGACAGAGAGACAGAGAGACAGAGACAGAGACCAGAACTGGCTGATGGTGGTAGAGAGGGGATTGAACCTGGGACTTAGGAGCCTCATGCATCAAAATATTTTTGCATAACCATTATGCTGTCTCCCTCCACTGCACAAAGAAACAGGTTTTGAACAAGTGATGTAGAGGATTCATCTCACTTCAAAAGTCACATCAACTAGTTGCTGGCTTCACTAATCAGAGCGTTAATATCCTTAGTAGGAAATGCTATTTTCCTTTTCTTTCTTCAGTTATGTTTACGCACAAAAAAAAAAAGAAAAAAAGAAAAGAGTATTTCTGGACTCATGCTGGTCCTTGTCCATTGCACCATGAGCACTTAACCTGGTGTGCTACCACCCTGTTTCTGGAGTTATAAACGTCATTCTTAAAGACCAAGTGGCAGTAATATTCAAAGAGATGCGGCAGTGAATTCCTTGAACAAATTATACATCAATGGCTGGCTGTTGGGGGAGACAAGTAGTCACCAGTAGGCTATCAGCTAAGTGACAATGTAACTCAGTGTGATTACTTAACATAGCAGTAACATCGCATTTTGCAATTAAAATATCTGCTTTGAATCTCAAACCTGTGGGGAGTCACAGGAATCACAGAGAGTAAGATAGGCTGATGTTAAGTTCATAAAATTAAGGCTCCCAAGGCTCGGTGTAGCAGGGAGCAGGTGGAGTAGAGATCCAGGTTAGACTGTGGTCTGCAATGTTTAGCCTATAAATTCCAACTGTGATAATTTTTGCAGTAATTATAATCCATCTGTGGGAGGACATCATGCCACCTACTTTACCAGAAAGCAGTATATCACGTGAGCTCCTGTGGGTTTCCTATCAATGGGTTATAATTCAAAGGCGTTCATGGTCAAATAAATTGTAGAACTATAGCTGTAAAACAGTCAACATAATGAGCAGATAGAGGAAGAAACAATTCAGTCTTTTATACACAAAACTCTCACTGCTGCTCTGGGTTATGTTTTAATTTTATTTTATGTTAATTATTTCCCCTTTTGTTGCCCTTGTTGTTTTTTACTGTTGTAGTAGTTATTAGTATTGTTGTTGTTATTAATGTCGTTGTTGGATAGGACAGAGAGAAATGGAGAGAGGAGGGGAAGACAGAGAGGAGGAGAGAAAGACAGACACCTGCAGACCCGCTTCACCGCCTGTGAAGCGACTCCCCTGCAGGTGGGGAGCTGGGGGCTCGAACCGGGATCCTTACACCAGTCCTTGTGCTTTGCACCACATGCGCTTAACCCACTGTGCTTCCAACCAACTCCCTGCTCTGGGTTATTTTAGACATTTCTCTTGCTCATTTAAAAAGCTATTATTTTTTTTCTCCAGGCTTAAGTAGATGATGTAAGAAAATATGTTTCTTCTCATGTGTTGTTCCGAAGCATGTTTTCTGCTGATACTAAGCTTTGAAAATTATTAGAGTCTAACAAGTCTCCTTGTTCAACAGTGAATAGTTTATACAGTTTTGTTGATTTGATGTTAAAGTTAATTCATATATGACTCCCTTGAGGATAACATTTCTACAACTCATTATTTTTACATTCTGGGACAGGGTAAGTGGTCATACAGGGTTAGCAATGGGGTTTTGTGGCTGGAGGATGAAGCTATCACTCCCAGTGGATATTTTTTTTCCTTTTTATTTGAGAGGACAAAGGGAAATCAAGAGGGGGTAGGGAGATAGAGAAAAAAGAAAGGAACATAGCTGTAGACTTGCTTCATTAGTTGTAAAGCTTCCCCCTGCAGGTGGGGACTGGGGGCTTGAACCTATGCCCTTGTGCATGGTAAAGTAGGCAATCAACCCAGTGCACCACTGCCCAGCACCAGATCTTTTTAACACACATTTTCATGAAGCCAGTGGTACAACTATTGTTTGTCAGTTTGTAGAAGCTAGTCAATTCGTGACAGATTTCTGCTCTGTGAAGGACAGGATTCAGTGCTATCCAAGCAGACAGTTATGAACAGATGGTGAGAAAGGAAATTTAGAGCCCACATTTTCAGAAGAAATACTTATTAGAAAAAAAATACATCTTCTGTACGACTTGTGAGAATTATACAAGTATTCAGGTACTCTGTGTCATTCTTTTTAAATTGTATTAGTTATTTTAATATATACTATAAATTATTT
Organism: Erinaceus europaeus; assembly: GCF_950295315.1. NCBI lineage: Eukaryota > Metazoa > Chordata > Mammalia > Eulipotyphla > Erinaceidae > Erinaceus > Erinaceus europaeus. Next base: position 63,482,739 of record NC_080180.1, on the reverse strand, counting down.
TTCATTGCCACCAGAGCACTAGAATCCATTGCTCCTGGACACAATTTTTCTTTTTTTTTTTTTCCCCTTCTATTTTATTTGATAGGACAGAGAGAAATTGAGAGGGGAAGAAGGAGAGAGAGAGAGAGAAGGATACATGCAAGACCTGCATCACCACTTATAAAACATCTCCCCTGCAGATGGGGAGCTGGGACTTGAACCCTGGTTCCCTATACCTGGTAATGTGTACGCACAACCAGGTGAGCCGCTAAGTGGCCCCTAATTTTCATGTTTTTAAAATCAATTGATTTATTTTAGTGAGAGAGAGAGATAGTGAGAGAGACACCAGATTACTGCTGCTGAGCTCTGGTTTATAGTGGTGCCAAGCATTGAACCTACAGTCTCTGAGCCTTACTTGTAAAAGTTAGAAACATGCATGGCCACTGATGCTTTTTCTACAGCACTTTGCTTATTACTTCTTCAAAGACAACCCAGAATAGTTTTCCACTATATCTTTTAAATTTTTTAAAAAATTTCTTTATTGGGGTGTCGTATGTTTTACATTGGTTTGTTCTAGCCCTCCCCCGCCAAGAGAATTGGATGAGTCCTGTTAATTTCGCGGGCCTGCTTTGCCCCGCCCCAAGGAACCCCAGGAGAGGGTTCCTGAGTTCGAGAGTGCCAGAGTTCCTGAGTTCGACAGTTTCAGGGTTACAGAGTAAGAGAGAGTGCCAGAGAGACAGAGTTCCTGGGTTCCTGAGTTTCAGAGTAAGAGACGGTTCCTGAGTTCGAGAGTAAGGGAGAGTGCTTGTGCCGCCGCAAAGAGACAGCGGAGTTCTGTTTGGTGATTAGTTTGTCTTAGTTTATGAATCGTTGTTCCTGAATAAAGAAATACAGCTTCCCTGCCCAGCCGTTGTCTCCGCGTCTCTGTTACCCGCCCGTGAAGCTAACCCGCACGGCAAGAGCCTCCGAAATTTTAACAACATTGGGGAATTAATGTTTTACATTAGACAGTAAATAAAACAGTTTGTACATGCAGAACATTTCCCAGTTTTCCATATAACAATACAGCCCTCACTAGGTCCTCTGTCATCCTTCTTGGACCTGTATTCTCCTCACCCACCCAACCCCACCCCAGAATCTTTTACTTTGGTGCAATATGCCAATTTCAGTTCAGGTTCTACTTGAGTTTTCTCTTATGATCTTGTTTTTCAACTTCTGCCTGAGAGTGAGATCATCCCATATTCATCCTTCTTTTTCTGACTTATTTCACTTAACATGAATTTTTCAAGGTCCATCCAAGATCGGCTGATAACGGTGAAGTCATCATTTTTTTTATAGCTGAGTATATCCACTATCTGATATGCTGGTATTTAATTTCACCATTAAAGGACCAAATCTGCGAAGTGCCTTAACAGGATCAAACTGCCAACATGGCTCACACGGGCCAGTTGATGACAGTTTTCTTTGATGGCTACTTCACCAGTGATCACAGGGAGCATTCATTTCAGTGCTTATGAGTTTCCAGTAATTCCAGTGGGCAAGGAATTTCCCACAAGAGTCAGGAAATCTTCAGAACAATAGTGACTGCTTAACCATCAGGGCTGCAGCTCTAGAATGGTGCCTAGTGTCTTGTGTCTACTGTGTGTTCCAGAGACCTTAGTACTTCATGTAGGGCCCACATGATGTCACAAGCACATCCATCTACCAACAGTGACAGGATCAGCTCTGCCAAGTGCAATGGGATTGCGGAGCTCTGGAATATGAGATGCTTCCGTGGCTGAGCTCCAAATGCTTAAGTGCAAGATAGTTCTTGGATGACTGGAAAAGCTCATCCTGGTGAAATGCATCACAAAGCAAAGGCAGTAACAGGTGGCATGTGATCAAAAGCATAGTGACATCATCATGGACCCTTAAGGGCAGTGCTGACCTAGATGCCGCAGGAAGGCAGCTATCGATCGGTGTTTGTCTGTGGGCAGGTGGAGAGAGGTTTCCCACTTAGTTTAGGTGACTGTTTTCAAGGCCATTAACTGGAGCTGCTGAGGATGGGGGACTGAGATAAGCTCCTCCTTTTAACTTACCTTTGCTAATGGTCATAAGGAGTGTCAGTAACTAACTCCATTCTCTAAACTGAATTAAAGGAAAGCAGTGGAATGAAAGAAGGGCGTCATGCTGGGGAAGGAAGACTGATGAAGTCACAGATATAAATATTAGAGTGACCTGAAGAAGTAATCAGTGAGATCTTTATTTCCTAGCGAGTTGTTCCTCTGTTGTCCAGGGTCGCACTTAACTACGTTCTCTGCTCTATGTCTTTCCTTTCTTTTGGTCACATTTTTGTCTTTAAATTGTCTTCAAAACTTGTTTTCTTCAGAGGATAATTAAACTCAGTGACCTATTACTGTTACTGATATGACCTTATTAAGATATCTAAGCATTAAATATCCTATTCAAAATAATTCAAGAGTAAAAAATGTCTCATCAAACTATACACTTTCATTTTTTTTTAAAAAAAAAATTTCTTATTGTTAGATGCTGTAGGAAAAGTGAGAACAATTCTCTGAGGAGAAATTATGGGGACTGGATAGTGAACACTTTCCCATATTCAAGGACCTGACTTCCAGTCCCTGACATACATGCAGACACCAGGCAAAGGGGGGAAATTCTCAAGCATTGGGGGGCAGTGCTGTAATTTCTCTATTTTTCTTTTTTCTGTTCTTCTATGTCTCTCAGTCTCTGTCTGGAGAAAAAGAACACAGAGTTCATTATGGCCAGGGTAATTTTGGTGGTACAAAGTCCCAGTAAAGATGTAGTGGCAAAAATAATAATAATAAATAAACATAAGTAGTATTTACTTGAATGTAAAAGATTAATTTCCCAATAAAGAAATTTAAAAAAAAATAAATAAAAACAGCCAAAAAAAAAAAAAACACTCTGCATGGAATATTTGTTCTAATTTCTGCAAATAATCTAGAAATTTAAAATATCATTAGGTGACAAGTTAGTTACATTAAACTATTTTTTTGTGTATTCCATTTTAATGAGCACTGTGAAACAAGCACCTTAATTCTTATACTGGGACATCAGCTGTTCCCTCTGGTGCTCTACCCGGATGAGATATCTCCCAGCCCCTCAATTCTTATTCTATAAGCAGTCTTTAGAGAGAAGATGCATTCCTAGTCATCACTCTATAGAACATTTGAGTTGATGCCAGTTTTTTTTTGTAAAATTTTTTTATTATCTTTATTGGATATTATTTTATTATCTTTATTGGATATCATTTTATTATCTTTATTGGATATTATTTTATTGGATAGAGACAGCCATAAGTCAAGAGGGAAGGGGGAAATAGAGAGGGAGAGAGACAGATGGACACCTGCAGCCCTGCTTCACTACTTGCAAAGATTTCCCCCTGCAGGTGGGGACTGGGTCCTTGTGCATTGTAACATGTGTGCTCAAACAGGTGGGCCAACACCCGGCCCCCAAGTTATCTAATATTTTAAAATACTATTTGTTTATTTATTTATTTTAGTTTCATGAGAGAGCTACAGAGAGAAAGACCAGGCCACTGAGTGCTCACTTCTGCTTTATGGTGGAGCTAGAAATTGAACCTGGGAACCTGGAATTTCAAACCTGGAACTTGAGAGAAGAAAGTCTTTTTGCAGAACCATTATGCTGTCACCCCAGCCCTAAATTACTCAATTTAAAAAAAATATCCTGCTGCAATTTGACTGGGATTGCAGAGTTTATTGGCTAGTTTTGAAGTGTGTTTCATGCTGTCACATACTGTCTAGGCACTAGGGACAAGAAGGATGGATGTTAGGGAGGAGTTGTGCCCTGAGACACACATTATCATGAATGAGCAGCTGAGTTCAAGCCCCCAGCAGGAGGGAGTTTTCAGGAGCAGTGAAACAGAGCTGTAAGTGTCTCTCCTCCTCATCTTTCACTATCTCTATCAAAACTGGAAAAGAAAAAAGAAAAAGACTGCCTGTGACTATGGAGTCATTGTGCTAGTCCAGTGCCCACCCTAGTGCCTCTAGCCTATAAATAAATAAATAAGTAAATAAATCAACAAATAAGTGATCTTTTAAAACGATAGAATCCTATTCAGTGTAGTTGGCTAGAGGTTCCAATTTTCTTATATTTATGCTAAGATATTTTGTAGCTTAAACATATTACTTCTACATAGTAATTCATTTAAATTCTTTAAAATCAAGTGGGGATCAGGGCCACCTGGTTGAGCACACACATTACAGGGCACAAGGACCTGGGTTTGAGCCCCTATTCCTCACCTGCAGAAGGAAGTTTTGGGAGTGGTGAAGCGGGGCTGCAGGTGTCTCTTTGTCTCTCCCTTTCTATCACCCTCTTCCCTCTCAATTTCTGGCTGTCTCTATCCAATAAATAAATAAAGATAAAGAACTTAAAGAAAACCAAGTGGGGATCTCTTAGATTGTTATTGGCAGTAGAGCTTAATACTTGACGATTTAAAGTACTGGCAGAAAAGTGTTTGAAAATGTCATAGGAAAAAAATGATTGGTTTGTTTTTTATTTTATTCATGCTTTATTTTCTTTTCTTAATGTCCTTTGTTTCCATTGAATGTTTGACGTTTATCAAAATCGGGTCAAGTTAGACACAGTGGAATTTATAGATTGAGTATAACAAAACTGAATTTATGCCACCAAGGTGGTGGTGCCTCCGTAGCTTCAGTGGATTAATTTCCCCCTTTGAATAATATCGGCAGGCTTGAAAATAAACACTAGCTGTGAGAAGAATTGTTTTTATATGTTACTCTGGGTGATCATTTTAGAATCACCCATAAAGGAGTCCTTCTTCTTCTAGTGTTTGCCCTTCTTCCGTAGCCAGTCAACAGCGTCAGGTTGAAAGCTGTCAGGAGCTGCTTGTTGCTGGCTTTGAAAGTGACTGGGATCCATGTGGATTCAGTCGGCTAGGAAGGATCGTCAGTTTCCCCAATGAATGGGTACTCACGGGATGCACCACATGAAGGTCGATCCAATGCATCCCAAAGGAGTCCTGAAACTGATGATTTAGGACAGTAACTCTACTTCAAAGATCCTTAACTCATGTGTAACTCAGCACCTAGCAGACAGGTCCCTAGGTAACGTAGGGGGGCCTGCCCAGCCCTGGTGAGTTACCTGCAGGTGAATGTCAGGCCCCGCAAAGAAGGCATCCCTGAGTGATGGGGAGTGATGTCACTGCATCCAGTTCTTAAAATGCCAGCTCAGTTTTCAGTCAATGTATCGGAATCAAAATACTGTGAGCTACTTTGTCCTCAAGATGATTCATGATATGTTTCCTGGTATATACATTATTGAAATACATTTATCTGGGGCAGAGGATGGAGAATGCTAAAGTGTGTGACATTCTCAACCTCTGGGATTCACACTGACACACACACACACACACACACACACACACACACCACTTTTCCATTTGGGTAATTATCAACCTGTATAAAAAGAGTCTAAAAAAGCATTCCATTGATAGCATATTAAAAATCTACTAATTATCTGATAACAAAGTGAAAATAGTAACATCTCATGGAACTGTTCTCAACTTTTAGAGAACATCTTAGAGAGAAGATGAGACATCTCCGGTATTTGTGAAGGTCTGAGTGTGATTTTTTTTCCTTTTCTCTCTCTTGATGTATTTGCTCTTTGCAATGAGCAGGTGGCCTCTGAATTGGTGTTAGTTTCTGGCATGTATGGTCAATATTTACCTATAAATATTAAACAAGCATCAGAACCCAGGGCTTTTATAGTTCACAGATTTCTTGTACTATCAGCTGAGAAGGCGTTTTAGAGACTTGAAACTATTGTAAAATGTAAGTTATGCCTATTTCTGAGAGTTCCATCAATCTGAAATTTGCACATTTCATAGCCATCATTTCCCCCTCTTCTCCAGACTCCCTGCTGTGTTTCCAAGCAGCTGAACTTTAAATCCTGTGTTCCAGGAGATCTTTAAATTGTCTCCTGTTGCACAAGTGCTAATGTATAATGCAGGATTTAAAAAAAAAAAAAAAACTCAAAGAATTTCAAAGCCCAGCGCTCTGGTGATTGAGTGCTTTATAAAATGTACCAGTTGCCCTCAGCCACTAATGGGAAAATCATTTTTATTCGGTTGAAGAAGGTACCCTCATCAGAGGACAACGCAGGACACTTAGAAGAAGCAGAGCAGGGCAGGGCAGGGGCAGCCTCGTGATGGAGAGACGGAGGGTGGACAGGAGGATCATGGGTCCTTTCTTCAGATCCCTTTCTGTCTTTAGGGGTTTACTCACCCCACTCCTCTTCAGAGTCAACTTCAGCTCTGCCTCCCCAGTGCTGAAAACGGAAAATGAAAACCATCCAAAGAGGGACAGGAAGTGAAAGGTCAGCGGGCAGGCTACCTCTCACCGGACCACATATTTTGACCTCTATCCCAAATCAAGATAAATCACTAAATCAATAAATATGACAAGGACTTGAAGACATAGTTTTCTTCCTGGGCATTTTTTTTTGTTGTTGTTAAACAAATTAAATCGAACCTACCATAGAAGGAATACATAGGCATGGTTCGGACAGTTTAATAAAGAAAAAAGTTGAGATAAAGATACACTGTCAAAATTACTCATTTTGCCGTACATTTGGATCCATGAATGGTTTTCCTCCTGTTCTCCACCATAATGGAGAATGTTTTGGGGGCCGTGGCATCTTTCCTTCTCTCCCTCTGTCTCCGTCTTTATCTTTAAAAAGAAAAATCACGGGAGTTGGGCAGTTGGGCAGTGGGTTAAGTGCACTTGACGCAAAGCTCAAGGATGGGTGTAAGGATCCTGGTTCTCGCCTCGGGCTCCCCACCTGCAGGGGAGTCGCTTCACAAGTGGTGAAGCAGGGCTACAGGTGTCTCTCTTTCTCTCCTCCTCTCTGTCTTCCCCTCGTCTCTCCATTTCTTTCTGTCCTATCCAACAACAACAGCAGCAATAATAACTACAACAATAGTGAAAAGCAAGGGCAACAAAAGGAAATAAATATTACACAAATTAAAATGAAATAAAGCTTCTATTAACATCTGTGAAAAAAAATCAGGTCAGTGCAGTGATGATAATAAATAATATTTCTCGTGACAACACCAGGGAAGTTTTTCATGACTGTGTGTGTGGGTGTGTGGGTGTGTGTGTGTGTATACACACAGCGTATGTGATGTCACCCTGGCCCTGGCTGACTTTCTCATGCAGCTAGAAGGAAGGAAAGCTACTGCAGCCACGGGGCCCTCCCTTTGCTGGAAGAGCCTGCATGTGCTTCCAGGGCTCCAAGCTGGGCCGCATGCAGGACTAGGCAAGTGCCTGATTCGGTGAGCCAACTCCCTGGCCCTGTGGATTCTTATTAACTGAAGAACAACCCTCACTCTACTTAACATAAGGTCAAAGCCTATATTTTTTTCAGAATTTTCTCCTCTCCCCTATACATTGGACTTTAGTTTTCTGCTCAATAAATGATATGTATTCATTTTTAGGTTAATTCTGGTACTTTTCAAGGGATTCATAAAAACATGTGAAATAATAGCATCCTTTACTATTATAAAAAATATTATGCTAAGGGACCCGGTGGTGGCACGCTTGGTTGAGTGCACTCGTTACAATGCACAAGGACCCAGGTTCAACCCCCCAGTCCCCACCTGCAGGGAGAAAGCTTTGAAAGTGGTGAAGCAGGGCTAAACGTGTCTGTATGTCTTTCTCCCTCTATATCCCCCCTTACCCCTTGATTTCTGACTATCCAGTAAATAATTTTAAAAAATTGAATAGTGGTCCGGGAGGTGGTGCAGTGGTTAAGAAACTAGACTCTCAAGCATGAGGACCTGAGTTCAATCCCTGGCAGCACATGTACCAGAGTGATGTTGGCTCTTTCTCTCTCTCCTCCTTTCTTATTAATAAATAAATAAGGGAAGATGGCTGACTGAGAAGCTGCTAGTGGCTTGAGCTCTGACCACATCTTCTGGAAACGGTAGGATTTTCTGCCTTTAGTAGGCCAGTCAATAAGGGGTCCTAGCGGTGACACCAAGGGGGTGACTATAACTTAATTTGGGTTAAAAAAGAGTAGAAAAAAAGGGGAAATTTTTTTTCTTTCTTTTAAATTATTAAGCACACCTTCTCCCCCCCCCCCCATAACCAATCCCTGGGGACCAGCTCCTAGCAGTCTCTTTCTTTACCAAAATTCCTGTCCCAACAGGGAGTATCATTCATTCTAAGTCTATACCCTTCTGAAACCTCTGGCCTTTTTTCTTTCTAAGTAGCCAACCCCCCCACCTCACCCCACATAGCTAATTAAATAATTAAAAATAAATAAATTAATTAATTAAAAAAACCTCTTTCCTTTCACCACTCTTTTATGACTGTTCTTTTTCTTTTTTCTCTCTTTCTTTTTTTTTTTCTTTTTCTCATTCTTCTCATCCTTTCTTCCTTAATCCTACAGCTTCCAAAGCCACAGGCCCCATCCCCCACACCACCAAACAGTGTGCTTTTTGAATTCACTGATACACATTTGGGAATTATTTTGGGGAAGAATTCTGACTCAGAGTTGGACTCTCACTGCGAGTATCTCTGCTCAACTTCCCTTCCTCCTTTAGCCACCCCTAGAATATACAGTGGATAGTAGATTTGCATAACTGTCTATTTCAGCTATCCTTGTCTAGTCCTGAGGGTTTTTTTTTTTCTCTTTCTTAACAATCAGCTGCCTCTGATCACAAGGTTTGAGGTAATCTGGGACAGGGTTTTTTTATTTTTTACCCTGCTCTATTTTATTAATAATACTATATATAGGCATATATCTTCCCCCCCCCCCTTTAGGTTGATCAGAATTAACTCTTAGGGTATCTTTCATTGCTAGGGTAGTGGACATCTTATCTATTGTGGGAGGAACTTGTCTCATTACTCCTACCTCTTCTACAGACTCTCCCCTCCCTCCTCCTCCTAGCTAATTAAAATAAATTAAATTAAATTAAAAATAAAGTAATAAAAAAAACTTTCCTTTCACTACTCTTTAATTACATCTGTTTTTCTTATCTTTTCTCTTTTATCTCTCTTGCCTTTTTTTCTTTTTTTTTTTTAACTTGTCATACACTTCTTCCTTCCTTCTTCTTTGCCTTTCTGAATTTGTGAATTATTTTGGGGAAGAAATCTGACTCAGAGTGGACTCTCTATGTGTGTATCTCTGCTCTACTTCCCTTTCCCCTCTTGTTACCCCTAGAATATACAGTGGATAGTAGATTTGCATAACTGTCTATTCTTGCTATCCCTTCTTTCTTTTCTCTTTCTTCTTCACTGGGATTTGGTTACTATTTTTTCATGGACTGGAGACATTGTTTGACTAACTGGTAGTGATTAAACTGCTTCAATACATGCTTCAGTTGCTACTGTAATTCCTGAGGTTGGTGAGTGCAATTGTCATAAAGGTATTTAGTACAGTGTTGCTTGTGCTCAAGCCACAACAACTGAGGAACAACAGTGCATAAAAAAAGAAACACATAAATCAAAAAAATGGGTAGACCAAAAACAAATAAAACTGCTCCTCCAATGAATGAAGACAAGAGCCCAGAAGAAACTATAAATCAGCCAGAAGTAACCATAGATAAGAAAAGTATGCAAGCAATAATAAACTTATTAATCACAACATTGAAATGAAAACAACATTGGAGGAAAGGAATGGCAGTATTAGGGAAACAACAGTTGAGACCCCCAAGCAAAATGCTGATTATCTTGAGGCAATTAGAGAACTGAAAGCTGAAATAGCTCTAATGAAGAAAGAAGCTGAGGCAAGGGAAAGCAGACTAACAGAAGCAGAAAACAGAATTAATCAGACAGAGGATGAGTTAGAAAAAACTAAGAAAGAGGTGAAAGAGCTTAAAAAGAGATTGAGAGACACTGAAAACAACAACAGAGACATATGGGATGATCTCAAAAGAAGTAACATTCGCATAATTGGCCTGCCAGAGGAAGAAAGAGAGGAAGGTGAAGCAAACATTCTAGAGGAAATTATAGAATAAAACTTCCCAGACCTGAATAACAGAAAGGACATCAAGATTCAAGAGGCCCAGAGAGAACCAAACAGAATCAACCCAGACCTGAAGACACCAAGACACATCATAGTCACAATGAGAAGAAGTAAGGATAAAGAAAGGATCCTTCCCGGTTCGAACCCCGGCTCCCCACCTGCAGGGAAGTCGCTTCACAGGCGGTGAAGCAGGTCTGCAGGTGTCTATCTTTCTCTCCTCCTCTCTGTCTTCCCCTCCCTCTCTCCATTTCTCTCTGTCCTATCCAACAATGACAACAACAATAATAACTACAACAATAAAACAACAAGGGCAACAAAAGAGAATAAATAAATAAAATAAATATAAAAAAATTTAAAAAAAAAAAAAAGAAAGGATCCTAAAGACTGCAAGAGAGAAACAAAAAATCACATACCAGGGAAAACCCATAAGATTATCTGCAGACTTCTCCACTCAAACTCTAAAAGCCAGAAGAGAATGGCAAGATATCTATCGAGCCCTGAATGAAAAAGGGTTTCAACCAAGGATAATATATCCTGCAAGACTTTCATTCAAACTAGATGGAGGGATCAAAACCTTCTTAGACAAACAACAGTTAAAGGAGGCAACCATCATAAAACCAGCCCTAAAAGAAGTTCTAAAAGACATCTTATAAACAAGAACATCACTATAATACTTGCAATATATCAGAGCAAACAACAAAAAAAAATTTTTTGAACAATGGCACTACAATATATTAAATCCATAATATCCATAAATGTCAATGGCTTAAACTCACCCATCAAAAGGCACAGAGTTGGGGGATGGATCAGAAAACATAATCCAACCATATGCTGTTTGCAAGAATCCCATCTGTCACAACAAGATAAACACAGACTTAAAGTGAAAGGATGGAAAACTATCATACAGGCTAAGGGACCACAAAAAAGGTCAGGAGCAGCCATTCTCATCTCAGACATGAGACTCTCACACTTAGACAGATCAACAAAGCAGAGAACCAACAAAGATACAAGAGAATTGAATGAAGAGATTGACAGACTAGACCTCTTGGACATTTTCAGAGTCCTTCACCCCAAAAAACTGGAATACACCTTCTTTTCCAATCCACATAACACATACTCAATGATAGACCACATGTTAGGCCACAAAGACAACATCAATAAATTCAAGAACATTGAAATCATCCCAAGTATCTTCTCTGACCACAGTGGAGTAAAACTAACATTTAACAACAAACAGACAATTATTAAAAGTCACAGAATTTGGAAACTAAACAACATACTTCTTAAGAACCACTGGGTCAGAGATTCACTCAAGCAGGAAATTCAAATGTTCCTGTGCTGGGATACCCTGAGGGGACTTCTTCCCGAGTAGTGCTCTCTGGGTTGGAGAGAACTCAACTGGAGCCGATCTAGGCTGCTGTGTGGGAGAGAGATCAGGAACTCCTGCCGCACTAACTTCGCAGGAGATACACTCTGGAACTCTCAGAGCCGGAAAGCAATTTCCAAGTGTCTTTAATCAGAAGAGCAGCTGTTTTTATACTCTCCAAGTAGGGTGGAAACAGGATGTGATATAGAGAAGGTGGAGTGAAAAGTGACTGGTGAAATATTAAACAAGATCTTGGCCAACCCGATACAGCAATATATCAAAAAGATTGTTCATCACGACCAAGTGGGATTCATCCCAGGAATGCAAGGCTGGTTCAACATACATAAGTCAATCAATGTCATTCACCACATCAATAAAAGCAAATCCAAAAACCACATGATTATCTCAATAGATGCAGAGAAAGCCTTTGACAAAATCCAACACCCATTCATGCTCAAAACTCTACAAAAAATGGAAATAGATGGGAAATTCCTCAAGATAGTGGAGTCTATATATAGCAAACCTACAGCCAACATCATACTCAATAGACAGAAGCTGAAAGCATTCCCCCTCAGATCGGGGACTAGACAGGGCTGTCCAATGTCACTGTAACTCTTCAACATAGTATTGGAAGTTCTTGCCATAGCAATCAGGCAAGAGAAAGGAATCAAAGGAATACAGATTGGAAGGGAAGAAGTCAAGCTCTCACTATTTGCAGATGATATGATACTATACATAGACAAACCTAAATAATCCAGCAGAAAACTACTGGAAGTTATTAGGCAATATTGCAAGGTATCAGGCTACAAAATCAATGTACAAAATCAGTGGCATTTCTTTATGCAAACACTAAATCTGAAGAAGAAGACATCCAGAAATCACTCCCATTTACTGTTTCAGCAAAATCAATCAAATACCTAGGAATAAAGTTGACCAAAGAAGTGAAAGACTTATATACTGAAAACTATGAATCAGTACTCAAGGAAATAGAAACTGATACCAAGAAATGGAAAGATATCCCATGCTCATGGATTGGAAGAATAAATATCATCAAAATGAATATTCTCCCCAGAGCCATATACAAATTTAATGCAATACCCATCAAAGTTCCACCAAGCTTCTTTAAGAGACTAGAACAAACACTACAATCATTTATCTGGAACATGAAAACACCTAGAATTGCCAAGACCATCTTAAGGAAAAGAAACAGAAATGGAGGAATCACACTCCCAGACCTTAAACTATATTATAAAGCCATTATCATCAAAACAGCATGGTACTGGAACAAAAATAGGCACACAGACCAGTGGAACAGTATTGAAAGCCCAGAAATAAATCCCCACACCTACGGACATCTAATATTTGATAAGGGGGCCCAAAGTATTAAATGGAAAAAGGAGGCACTCTTCAATAATTGGTGCTGGGAAAACTGGGTTGTAACATGCAGAAGAATGAAATTGAACCACCTTATCTCACCAGAAACAAAAATCAACTCCAAGTGGATCAAAGACCTAGATGTCAGACCAGAAACAATCAAATACTAAGAGGAAAACATTGGTAAAACAGTTTCCCACCTACACTTCAAGGACATCTTTGATGAATCAAACCCAATTGCAAGGAAGACTAAAGCAGAAACAAACCAATGGGACTACATCAAAATGAAAAGCTTCTGCACATCCAAAGAAACTATCACACAAACAAAGAGACCCCTCACAGAATGGGAGAAGATCTTCTCATGCCAGACATCTGACAAGAAACTAATCACCAAAATATATAAAGAGCTCAGCAAACTTAGCACCAAAAAACAAATGACCCCATCCAAAATGGGCAGAGGATATGAACAAAACATTCACCTCAGAGGAGATCCAAAAGGCTAACAAACATATGAAAAACTGCTCTAGTTCACTGATTGTCAGAGAAATGCAAATTAAGACAACACTAAGATACCACCTCACTCCTGTAAGAATGGCATACATCAAAAAGGACAGCAGCAACAAATGCTGGAGAGGTTGTGGGGACAAAGGAACCCTTTTACATTGCTGGTGGGAATGTAAATTGGTACAGCCTCTGTGGAGAGCAGTCTGGAAAACTCTCAGAAGGCTAGACATGGACCTTCCATATGATCCAGTAATTCCTCTCCTGGGGTTATACCCCAAGGACTCCATAACACCCAACCAAAAAGAGGTGTGTACTCCTATGTTCATAGCAGCACAATTCATAATAGCTAAAACCTGGAAGCAACCCAGTTGCCCAACAACAGATGAGTGGCTGAGTAAGCTTGGCATAGATACACAATGGAATACTATGCAGCTATCAAGAACAATGAACCCACCTTCTCTGACCCATCTTGGACAGAGCTAGAAGGAATTATGTGAAGTGAGCTAAGTCAGAAAGATAAAGATGAGTATGGGATGATCCCACTCAACAACAGAAGTTGACTAAGAAGATCTGAAAGGGAAACTAAAAGCAGGACCTGACCAAATTGTAGTAGGGCACCAAAGTAAAAACCCTGTGGTGAGGGGTAGACATGCAGCTTCCTGGGACAGTGGGGGGTGGGAGTGGGTGGGAGGGATGGGTCACAGTCCTTTGGTGGTGGGAATGGTGTTTATGTACACTCCTAGTAAAATGTAGTCATATAAATCACTAGTTAATTAATATGAGAGGGGGAAAATTAATTGTATGTCTCGAAGTTTTTCAAAACACAAACTGAATCTTTTCAATATATAGGCTGTGTAATTGATATGCAGACTCTCTCAAAAGCCTAGACCAAGTAGATCAGAAGCAACCAATAGCACAGCTATATACAAGATACTGGGTACTGTACAGCAAACCCTATCAAAATGACTTTTAACCCAATTACCAAATAATGGGATGATAACATTAACTATTGATTGTCTTTTTGAACCCTAAGACAGCAGGAACCTCACATCTCCACTATAGAGCCTCTACTTCCCCCAGTCCTGGAACCCTTGGATAGGGCCGACTTTCCCGTATGCCTCTCCCAATCCATATCAAATAATATTGCTTCTGCCGATCACAACCTAACCAACACAACAATTGCCACCTCAACATGCTTCACTTCAGACTGTGTCCAGAGACTCCACGTGTGGAATGACAGCCCTTCAGCTTCATTACTTGGGTGAGACCTTTCCTTTCATAGTATACTCTAATTCCATCTCAGGTGGTTCACTTTCTAACAAAGTCCCAAAACCTAGATATACACCAGTTTCTGTGAGAGAGAGCATATGTTCACACGTATCCGTAAACTACTGCAAAATATATACCTGAAAGCAGAAGTACACTAGAGTTTGCAGTGAGTACCACCCCCCACAACACTTCCTCTCCACTATTCCAAACTTTGGGTCCATGATTGCTCAACAATTTGTTTGGCTTTGTATGTTAACTCTCTTTTCAGTCACCAGGTTCCAGATGTCATCAGGATGCCGGCCAGGCTTCACTAGACTGAAGACCCTACCAACGTGTCCTGGAGCTCCGCTTCCCCAGAGACCCACCCTACTAGGGAAAGAGAGAGGCAGACTGGGAGTATGGACCGACCAGTCAACTCCCATGTTCAGCGGGGAAGCAATTACAGAAGCCAGACCTTCTACCTTCCGCATCCCACAATGACCCTGGGTCCATGCTCCCAGAGGGATAAAGAATGGGAAAGCTATCAGGGGAGGGGGTAGGATATGGAGATTGGGTGGTGGGAATTGTGTGGAATTGTACCCCTCCTACCCTATGGTTTTGTTAATTAATCCTTTCTTAAATAAAAAAGAAAATAAATAAATAAAACTGAAAGAAAAAAAAGAAATAAAATCTTTAAAAAATTTAAATAAAAATAGTATGCTATTATATATATTAGGCACATTGCAGATAGCATATATATGCATCTACTTGTAAATATTTAGCTATATAATTGGATTTATGCTGTTATTAATAGTAATAGTTAATTATCTTAATAATTATTAACTAATAAGTAGTAAAATCTTAGCCACCTATCCAGAGTGATGAGGCATGATTTGAGAAAGGGCATTCTAAGACCACCACACATCAACCGTTTTTTAAAAAAATTATTAAAAATATTTATTTATTTATTCCCTTTTGTTGCTCTTGTTATTTTATTGTTGTAGTTATTATTGTTGTTGTTGATGTCGTCATCGTAGGATAGGGCAGAGAGAAATGGAGAGAGGAGGGGAAGGCAGAGAGGGGGAGAGAAAGATAGACACCTGCAGACCTGCTTCACTGCTTGTGAAATGACTCCCCTGAAGGTGGGGAGCCCATGATCCTTATGCTGGTCATTGTGCTTTGCACCAACTGCGCTTAATCCGCTGTGCTACCTTCCAACTCCCCACATCAACTGTTCTTAAAAAAAGAACCCCACAAACATTAATATTTTTGCTTGATAATTCATTGATTTCATCGAAGCTTTCTGCCTGCTTCCCTCTGGCTCTAAAGTTTGAGTGAAGTGACAGGCCACCCCAGTCTCTCACCTCCACCCCTCAGGCATTGCTCCAACTAAGGAATGCAAGTAGGTCCACTAGGGCCTTCTTCTGGAAGCTTGTGTTTGTGTGATTAAAAGACTTCAGCAAGATCACAGTACTTAGAAGTCAAATTTACTACCCCTAGCACACAACAAACCTGACAAAAGGCACAAATAATTTTATACATAAATAAGAACCCTGGAACAATAATATTGAATTTTCAGGATTATATATATTGCTATAAAGAAGTTATAGTTTGAGATTCAGAACTATCTAGAGGTCATTCCAGAATATTAGCTTCTCTTGTAAATGTCTTCCTCAATATTTTTAAATACACATTGCATTTACATTTATATTTGCAGTACTTTGTCTCACCAAAGGCAAATCAAGACCTTAGAGCATTAAAGCTAACGTGTAAAAAAAGGCATGAAAGATGGTTATAGGCCAGAAAAAAAGGGAGTATTTTTCTTTTCTTTTTTTCTGGGGAGATTAAAATAATCTCAAAGGCAATCATAGGCATCACATCGGTTTTATTAATTGTAACGAATGAGCATGCATGGAGTTATGTAGAGACACATGAATTTTATGTTTTTGGGGTTTTGAATGCAGAAGTGAGGAAGATGTCTCAGTCTGGAATGAGCCTGTGACAGTCTTTCCAGAGGCAAGAAAGGGGGTTCACCTCCTCACCTTCTTGGCTTCAAAAGTCGCCGTCGTTCCTTGGTTCCTTGGCTACTTGCCCCTTTCCCCTGTCTCCAAAGAGGCAACAAGGAATCTTTCTGATCCATCGCCGACCCCTCCTCTTAGTCCTAACTTGTGCTGGTCTTGAGACGAAAGGTTAGAAATGATAACTGCCCTCACCTTCTATAAATGGGGAACTGACAGAAAAGTCACTATTTTGCAATTTATGTCCTAGAACAGGATCAAATTTATTATCACAAGCAAAGCAAAACAATATTTTATTGTGCTTTAACAAATAATTGTTGCAGAATTTTATTGACTGAATGGAGCAGGAAACTCTAGCCCAACAATCTGTTTCTATATTGGCAGGGGCATGGTTTAGTCAAGTATTTTATTTGTTTTTAGATACTGTTGGCAAAAAGCCTGAGGTAGGTGATTTATTTGGGCTCATCTTTCAAAAACAATTCCTAACTTAGTAATTGTATTGGTGTCTTGTTTTCTTTTTCTGTTTTAACTTCTTTTTACATTTTTAAATTATATTTTTATTGCTTTATTATTAGGTAGAGACAGAGAGAAATTGAGAGGAGAGGAAGAAATAGTGAGGGAGAGAGGTAGAGAGATACCTGCAGGCCTGCTTCACCACTCGTGAAGGTTTCCTCCTGCAGGTGGGGACCATGGAGCTTGAACCCTGGTCTTTGTACATTGTAATGTGTGAGCTCAACCAAGTGCACCACTGCCTGGTCCCTTCTGCCTTATTTTTTCTATATTTCAGGTTAACTTTTAATATCAGAATAGATAACAGATTTATACAAGGTGGCTTTGATAAGAGATCTGGTCTACATAAATTGGATCTACTTGAATAAAGATTTGGATCAGTGTAAAAGAATAGAGAAAGCTCATTCCTTAATGAGATATTTTAATGCTAGATGACATAAATTTCCCCTTGTCTACATTATTGGCAGATATTTCACTCTTCATTGCCTGCTTTGCAAGATCTTTTGTATAACATTTAGTTAAAATTATTTGCTGTCTTTTTCTTTTTCTTCAAATAGTGGAAGAAATCTTTCACAGTTAAAAAAAAAAAAAAAAAGGACCAGTCACCTTCTCACAGAGGTTAGAATGAGAATGATGTTATTCCGATTAGTCTTCTAAAAACATCACTTTAAAAAATCAGTTTTTTTAAAAGTTATTTTCCTTTTACAAAGTTCAAAGTAAGAATAGTGCCTTCTTCTGATTGCTAGGTTAACAGTTTCACTCACCTTATCCCCATTATCCTCTTAAGGACTGGGTTTTTAAACAACTTTACTAGTCCACTGCTGTGTAAAGCCTTTTTCTTCTTTTGACTGTAATTCAAAAGGCATATCTCGAGTTTCCACAATGAACAATGGGTACTTGATGGTGGGAACAGATAATAGTGCACCAGGCAAATTTTAAGGTCTTACCATGTCTTTCAGAGTAGCCTCCAGACTAACATCAGACAAGACATATTCAGAGGTGAATACGGAGCCAGAAAGGCTGGAAGGGCAGGAGCTGTAAGCGTCGAGCCAGCACACAGAAAACCAGAAAAATACATGAGAATAGATCCTCCTCTTTCATAGTTTCTTCAATCCGTGGTATGTTAACATGCGATCAGAAATGTATGTTTTATTTTTCTCAGCAGATGTTGTCCAAAGAAATGGGACCAGAAACTTCTAGGATAGTCACAGATTCCTCAGTCATGATCTGTGACAGCAGTCTGTCACTTCTGGTTCTGTTATGTTTAAATCCAGTCAACTAGGCTTAGTACTCTTTTAGCTACATTGAGGCACAGTCAAAATTTATAGCGTGACTTGGGGTAACACAGATATTTTTTTATTATAACTGACTTGGGTCGCTTTGTTTTTCTGATTTCCACGTTTTGCTGTCACGATTAAGTCGACTGTGAGCTGAAATCATCAGTGCACATTTGTTGTTTTAAGACAACCAGAAGTGAGCTGTTCAGGAGAGGGATCTGAGGAGAGAAATGCGTATAAAAAGACCTTAGAACAAAAGTAAGAGCAGTGCTGTGTGGGCGGGACCCCTGCATGCTGGCCTGCTGTTGTTTGGTGTTTCCCACTACCGAGGACCAGGATCTGATCCCCAGCTCTAGCAAGCTTCATAATGCTTCTGCTTGCACATTGCAACGAAAAGGCTGGTGATGGGTAGCAACAGAAAGCTCCATCTTTCTAACCTCGCTTATGAAAAACCTGCGAAAAACCTTGTAGCCCAGAACCATTGATTCCCGGTTGGAAAACGTCCACAAGTCCTCAGAGCTACTATTTTGCATTTCTGACTTGAAGGTGATAAGTCTTCCCTAAAATATCTTTCATTGATGGAATGGTAAATAGCCAGTGAGTCACCTAAGTGAAAAAAATACCCATTTCCTCCATCTTGCCAATTGACAGGCCCTGGCCCAACTACCATCTTTTTGTGGCCAATAGAAATTTGGGAACTTCTTTGCCAGAGATCCAGAGGTCTCTGACTTAGTGAAATTGGGTTCTGAGAATTTTGTCTTAATACATAAAAGACAAAAGAAAAATGTGGGTATTCTCTTACTCCACTCCCCAGAGGATAACAGGGTTTTTGAAAGCAGAGTTGTGTAGAAGTGTAGACTGCCATTCTTCTAGCGTTTGCCCTTCTTCCGTAGCCAGTCAACAGCGTCAGGTTGAAAGGTGTCAGGAGCTGCTTGTTGCTGGCTTTGAAAGTGACTGGGATCCATGTGGATTCAGTCGGCTAGGAAGGATCGTCAGTTTCCCCAATGAATGGGGACTCACGGGATGCACCACGAGAAGGTCGATCCAATGCATCCCGTAGACTGCCATGAAAACGATAAACACTGACAAGTGAAAGCAGGGGATGGGAGACGGGTGCAGAAACCACAAGTCAAGATTTTCACTTTGCTGAGAAAAATTAAGCCTGTGATGATGGAAAATAAATATTGTTCAACCTTGGCCATGGAGCATTGTGTGCTTTATGAAACAAGTCATTTTGTTGCTTTTCTGTAAAGTATGAGGGTTATGTAATTCAGCAGGCATTTTTCTGCATGTGGGAGAGAAGTGATCCACCTTGGTTTCTGTGAGTACTGTAGCGACAGGTTTCGGTGCTACCTGCTCATGCACCAAAGGGATAAGATGGCCAGACACAAAACAGTAGCTCGTGCCCTGATTTTTGTAATAGGATTATTCATAGGAATTACATTACAGCTTTAGAGACTCTTCCTAGATAGGTCTGATTCCGGGTGTAAATATTAAAGTCTGTTGAAATTCTAGAGGCAATTCTGGTAAGTAGCTGAAGTTACGAACCGTATCAATATGCAGATAAAAGCTAATGGTCAGGGCTGACAAGATAGCTCACCTAGATAGTGATTTGTTTTGTTATGTCCACTCTCTACCACACTGTAGGAAGCCTCACTGCTCTCTCTCTCTCTCTTTCTCTCTCTCTCTTTCTCTCTCTCTCTGCCTCTGTCTCTATCTCTGTCTCATTCTATCTGAAAAAGTTGGCTCAGCAGCGAAACCCCTGGTGATTACAAACCGATAAAAAGTAGTGAAAACAACATATAGCCCTTTATTTGTACTCTCCCCTCCCACTATACAAAGGGAATAATCACTTTTATTTGGAAATAAGTACATAGAGACTGGTATAATCCATATCACATTATGGTTATATCCAGCTGGTAGTTGTAATCAATATTTATTTTACATGTGCAAAATAATATTAAAACTCCATAACCCTGATAATTTTGTCTACATTTTGAAACATGTAACCCCATACATTTTAGCTAAAATTACAGATTTAAGAAGGTAGAATTAAAGCAAAGTGCTTAGGTGTTGATGAGAATGAGCCTGTGAGAGAAAAGGGCCCAAACATAAACTGGTAGTTCTGCAAGACGCTACCCCTGGGAGAAACTGGGTGAAGGAATATAAAATTGCTCTGTGTTGTTTCTTATAACTGCACGTTTACCTTAGTACCTCAGGATCAAATTTTCAAGTTGTATCTGAGATAGCAAAAATGAGTTCTCTGAAAGCTTGTTTATGACGCATGAAAAATGTTACAGTTTTAGATTGTCTACAATATCATAAAAAAATTGACTTATTGCAGTAACAAAAGCTATCAGAACAATCTAATATGTGTTGTAAAATATATGAAATATTTGGGAGATTCCATCAGCCAGACTATTAGATTATGTGGGAGATTAGGTCATCATTCCACAAATAACTTTTTCTCCCTCCTTCCTATGTCTACAGACTTTGGCCAAGTGGCTTGCTTAGGCAAATGGACTGAAATTATAAATTATAGTGGGGCTTGAAATGTTACAGTGATGTTAGACTAGCCCTGTTCTATTCCGCCTTTGCTAATGCAGAGTCTGGCCCCGGAAAACCGCTGGTCCCAGGAGAAAGAGAAACACATGGAACAAGCTCTGACCCAAAACTCTGGTCAGGAATTGATTGCTGTTAGATCAATGAGCTATCACCAAACCACAGACACAAGAGTGAACACAAAGCTTGAATTAGAGGCCTTTTTTTTTTTTTTTCTTAGCATGGCTTGCTATACGTGTTTATTGTGAATACAGTTAACAAATAGAGAACAAATAATTATTGAGTCTCAGTTTCTGGATACACTTGCTGATAGTGTGGCTTTGGTAAACCAGTGCAGTACAGAAGCATATAATACAATGACAGTTAGCAAATACATATGTTCTAAAAAATGAACATGGCAGAGTTTAAATTAAAAACAGAGAAGAGAAATATTTTCTTTTCTCTCATATGTCTCAATGCCCCTCACCCAAATTTACAGGGTTAAAAATAATCTCTGGAGTTGGGCAGTAGCACAGCGGGTTAAGCGCAGGTGATGCAAAGCACAAGGACCTGAGTAAAGATCCTGGTTCGAGCCCCTGACTCCCCACCTGCAGGGGAGTCGCTTCACAGGTGGTGAAGCAGGTCTGCAGGTGTCTGTCTTTCTCTCCCCCTCTCTGTCTTCCCCTCCTCTCTCCATTTCTCTCTGTCCTATCCAACAACAATGACATCAACAACTACAACAACAAAACAACAAGGGCAACAAAAGGGAATAAATAATAAATAAATATTTAAAAAAATAATCTCACTGGAGATTTGCCTACACATTGAGTTTTCTTTGAAAGTGGCAGAATGTTAAATAGATTAACTCTCTCTCTTTCTCTCTCTCTTTCTCCCTTTCTCTCTCTCTCCCCCTTTCCTCCAAAATTTACATACTTGTTTTTCCACCTATTTAAGTGTTGTTAATAGAAGGCTTTAGCTTATTGCATTGTCACCAGTACTCAAGCCTTTAGCCAATATAAATAATTCCATATGGAGTCAACCTCTCTTAGCAGAACCTTTATGAATATGGTTCCTGGGCTATTTTCAGTATTTCACTTCATGATTTCATAGAATCTATATTAATCAGATTACAACTGTCTGCATTTTCTGTAAAACATGTTGAAAATTTTATTTATTGTGAAGTCACCTTCCCAGAAGTTTCTTCCAATTTTTACAGGAAAGATGACAAATATTTCTTCTGGCCAATTGGTATTGCTTTTATCTACCTATCAGTAAAACAACAACAAAGTAGCAGCTTTCTAGTTTGTTTATGCTTTCAGGAATATGAGTCCAATTTAATGTTCAGTAATAGTAACCCTCGTGCTACCATGTGCACACACACACACGCACACACACACACACACACTCACACACGCACACACACACACACTCACACACACACATGCACACGCACACACACACGCACACACTCATTCAAATGCACACACACTTATCAACTTATCCAACTTATCATGAATTCTTTTAGCTGTGAAAGAAAATATTTTATATCATAAATAAAAACCCAAAATATTTTATATCAAATAAAGTATTATAAGTAGATCAACATCTAGAGCTATTGAACTCTATGAAATAATTACTTCAACACTTGGGTATTCTTATAGTGTTAAATAAAGATATACAGAATGCCTCAGATCCTGTACTAGGCTTGAAAAATACAGCAATGAGTGTATTCATGCAAAGTAACTTTGGGCAAATTAAAAATAATCGTGGTCCAGGAGATGGCGCAGTGGATAAAGCATTGGACTCTCAAGCATGAAGTCCTGAGTTTGATCTCCGGCAGCACATGTATCAGAGTGATGTCTGCTTCTCTCTCTCTCTCTCCTTCCCCCCTTCTCCTTCTCCTTCTCCCCTCTCCCGTGTTTCTCATTAATAAATAAATAAAATCTTTAAAAAGCAATCTAAAGAGCATAAGTAAATGTATGTGGCATTTTTTGAAAGGAGCATGGGTGTTTGAAATGGAGTTGGGAATTGGGATGGGGGACTTTGGGTTGCTTGGGTTGAATTTGGCATGTTGTCACACCTGGTTGACAGCACACATTGCAGTGCACAAGGGCCCAGGTTCCAGCCACTAGTCCCCAGGTACAGGGAGAAAGCTTTGTAAGTGGTGAAGCAGTGTTGCAGGGGTCTCTCTCTCTCTCTCCCTCTTTATCACCTCCTTTCCTCTCAATTTCTGGCTGCCTCTATCCAATAAATAAATAAAGATGCTTTAAACAATTTAAAAATAATTTGGCATGTCAAGACAAGACTAAGAAAAACAAGATCATGTGAAAGGAAGCCCAGCTTCCTTAGAAGCAGCAAAACATGGAAAGACTCTAAGCTAAGAACACATATGGGCCCCAGCACTACACCAGCAGAATATGAAAGAATGGTATTTGTGGTAAGGTTGCAAAAAGTTAACAGGGTTAAGTCACATAAGCCCTGATGAGGAAGTAGGTTTAATTCTAAATATGATTGAAGAACTTTAAATAAGATAATTACATGATGCTACTTGCAGTTTCTAAAAATAACTGTTGCGGAAAAGATTATTGGATCAGAATAAGTAGAAAACTGCTATAATCACCTGGGTCAGACATAGAGGTGGTTTAAACAAGACTCACAGCAGAAAATGATTGTAGTTTATAAAATGTGACCTGTATTACATCAGAGTATAACTCATACTGATTGGCATTATCCAAATATATATTTACGTTAGTCTGTGAGATTAACATTTTGAAAGTAGCTTATAGAAGTTAATTATGAATGGATGCTTACAAACACACTCCAGCCAATTAAAAGGATATCATGATACCACAAAAGCTCCCAAAAATGTTCAGGTAATTTTGATTAGTGGACCTCAAGTTAATGACCATGACATCTGGTTAACATTAAAAGGGGTATTGTCAGCTTAACATGTTGCTTTGTGGTGTTTGTTTGTTTTTTGCTATAGTCTTTGTGGGCTGGGGAGCCTGCCTGATTGTTATGCAAAAGACTTTACTGCCTAAAGCTGGGAACTCCCAGGTTCAGTTCCCAAAACCACCATAAGCCATATCTGTGCAGTGCTCTGGTCTACCTCTTTCTCTGCTGTATCTTTCTTTCTGCGTCTCTCTCATTAAAAGAAATAATCACAACTAATAAAAAGAAAAAAATGGAAGTCTTTGCTTTTTTATCAGTATTGGGCATTCCAAGTAAAACCCCCCACTATTGGCAAAGTAGTCATAGACATATGGATAATAATACCCACATTTTAAGATAGACATGCAATAAAAAGAAAATGGATGAAATGATTGAATTTCCTAAAAATCTATCTGAAAGAAGGAATAAGAAGACAAAGTTAATACCATTTAAGGGAACATTTATAATATAGATCTTAAAACACATTTTTTCCCCTCTGGAACTAATTGTAAAGAGACATACTGGTTAAAAGAAAATTTGTTGACCTCTAGCTCCACATAGTGAATAAAACAATGTTATAAAGATAGACACTAGTTGAAGAGACTGATGAACTATTTCCAAGTTAGAAAGTGTTATATCCTCAACCAAGAGATTATAATAGATGAGACTTTTGGACAAAATTTCTACTTGACTTATAGTTAAAATTCAGATATTTTCCTATAGGAGAAAGTGGTTGAACCCATAAATTAAATCTTGGGGTTCTTTGACAGCATAACAAAGTAAGTTCTAAGACTGAAAGTACTAAAATATATTTCTATGCAACCACGTTGAAGCTCCCTGAGCATCACACTGAAAAGTCAGACAAGTAGTGGAGAAAAGAGAGCTGGCAAAATATGCTAATGACATATTAGCAGTTTTGACAACAGGATGAAACTGCAAGTGCGATCTTCAACAGGCTTGTGTCTACTTTGAAGCTGGGAATTATTTCTCTTCTTTTCTTTTTTATATTTTACCTCCAGGGTTATTGCTGGGGCTCGGTGCCTGCACTATGAATCTACTGCTCCTGGAGGCCATTTTCCCCCCCTTTGTTGCCCTTGTTGTTGAGCTTGTTGTAGTTGCTATTGTTATTGTTGTCATAGCTGTTGTTGGATAGGACAGAGAGAAATCGAGAAAGGAGGGGAAGACAGAGAGGAGGAGAGAAAGATAGACACCTGCGAAGTGATCCCCTGCAGGTGGAGAGCTGGGGGCTCAAACCAGGATCCTACCGCTGGTCCTTGTGCTTTGTGCCATGTGCGCTTAACCCCCTGTTCTACTGCCCAGCTCCCTGTAATTATTTCTTTGAAGTGTGTATACTTTTAAATCTTTTAAGTTCATTTGCTATTTGAAAATACATCTTTTCTCATGAGACCTTTTAAATAGCCAAGGAATCAAGATTATTCTTAATAATAATTAATAATGTTCTTTGATAAATCATTGTATTTACTGGAACTGAATAAATTATCTTACTTCTTGTCTTGAAAATAACAATACTAATTCTACAGGCTGACTGTAGTAGCTCTTTTTTATGCTTATCAATTCATGTTGTCACATGGATTAAAATGTAGAAAATAAACGGTTGAGAAATGATCTGGAGCAGAATAGGTTAGAGCCCTCATTTTGGATGTCATTTTGGCTACACAAGCATTTTGCCAGCTCGTCTCCCTCCTAGACACGGGAGAGCACCATGCCATCCACTGCGGATCAGGTTAGAACAAAAAGGAGTTGAAGGGAGACTTTGTCCCTGCCTGCCTGTTGAAAGGGAGTCTTTGGTCTGCTTCTACTGTTACAATTCCCACACCTCCCCTCAGACTCTCAGGGTACAGATAAACTTATAATAATAATAATAATTAAACCTCTGACTTTTCATCCTGTGGGTCGATTCCTCATCCTTAGGCTTTGCACACATAGGACTTATATCCACAATATTTTCATTTGATGTTTATTTGCATATACACACAAATGTACACACTTATATCTTATATGACTGTCGGGCTGAGCTTCACTGACGGGAGACAGATGACCCGGGACTCATGGTTGAGCTGTACGCAGTATCTCTTTATTCATGTAGAACACAGCACAATCTAAGCCAAACTAAACTAAACTAAACTAAACTAAACTAAACTAAACTAAACTAAACTAAACTAAACTAAACTAAACTAAACTAAATATACTTGCCAAGTAGGGTGTAAACAGGATGTGATGTAGAGAGGGTGGAAAGAAAAGTGACTGGTGAAAATCAGGGTGTGACAAGGAGAGGGGGCGGAGCAAAAAGACATCATGAACCAATGGGGATTAAACCAATGCCAGGCAGGCATGCTTGTGCTTAGTTATGTAAATAGAATAGTGTTAAGCAGGGGGGATTAAACCAAATGAAACAGAAGAGGTTTTTAGAAGTAGAATCAGAAGCCTACCAACATATGACCTAGTACTTTCTTTCACATGAAAATGTCCCCGTCTCACTGGGGCACAGATGGTTTATAGGACAGTTGTTGGCACATGGGTATGACTTGCCATCGTCCAGCATAGGGGCCTGCAGAACACCCCATGCTCAACTCAGCATCTTTCCCATCCTCACACATCACGATCACAAGGCTCTCTTCCATCCCTCCATCCCTTCCTCCCACACTCTCCTTGCTGGGACTCTTGTATTGCTGCAATACAATCCATCCAGTCTAGGGTTCACTGGATGCTTTCCCTTTCTGTTCCTTTTTTTCTTTTTTTCCACCCATCAGTGAGATCATTTGGTAATGCATTACTTTTTTTCATTGATCATTTTTCATGGGATGCATTGGATCGACCTTCTCGTGGTGCATCCCGTGAGTACCCATTCATTGGGGAAACTGATGATCCTTCCTAGCAGACTGAATCCACATGGATCCCAGTCACTTTCAAAGCCATTAACTGGCTATGGAAGAAGGGCCAACGTTAGAAGAAGAAGAATTAAGATGTGTTTTATTGGGGATAAAGAAACGTCTCAAATGAGAGAGAAGTGAGGGTTCAGAATACCAGTCTCATGCAGAACTGGTGGTCAAACCAGGAACTTCTGGAATGTAAGTCTTGCAGAGCTATTTACTTGATCATTAATTATATTTCCTCCTTTCTTTCTTTCTTTCTTTCTTTCTTCCTTCCTTTCTTTTCCTTTTTCCTTTCTTCCTTTCTTCCTTCCTTTATTTATTTATTTATTTATTCTGCCTCCAGGGTTATTGATGGGGCTCGGTGCCTGCACTATGAATCCACTGCTCCTGGAGGCCATTTTTTTTTCTCCATTTTGTTGCCCTTGTTGTTATGCTTGTTATTGTCATCATTGGATAGGATAGAGAGAAATCGAGAGAGGAGGGGAAGATAGAGAGGGGGAGAGAAAGATAGACACCTGCAGACCTGCTTCACCGCCTGTGAAGCGACTCCCCTGCAGGTGGGGAGCCAGGGGCTCAAAATGGGATCTTCCACAGGTCCTTGTGCTTTGCACCAAGTACACTTAACCCGCTGCGTTACTGCCTGACCCTGATTATTAGTTCTTATCTTCCTATACACAGTAGTTATTGGAAATTCCATCATCTATTTGTTTGAATTTATGGTATAACCCTATACTAGCAATATACTTAGTAATACTTTAAAATAGTTGCTGTATATAAGCACACCTAAAATATTTACATCTTAAAACATACCCCACAATTGAAGTGCTGTTAGTCTAATGAAAGTACTGATCTACAAATGAGTGGGAGAGAAACTTGGGTCTCTATCTGCCCACATAATTTAATATTATCCATTTTCTTTTCCTGCTTCATGTGGACAGAGATCAGGTGTCATTGTTCTGCACACCTCACAGAGAAAAAGCTGAATTTTAACGATGTTTGTCATTATCTGAATGTATTTCCCAAACTTAAAATTTATTCCAAAGTGGTTATAGAATAAATGTTTGGTATCATTTTATTTGTATGAAGTGCACTGTTTAGAACCTAAGTTTCAACTCTGAGTAGTCAAGACCAGATCTGAGATGGCCTATATGGAACATGGGTTTCCTCACTGCTGTTGAAATCACTGCCATCATGTGTTACCTCACCATTGACCTACTTTGTTCTATGGATGGTCCCATGTAGTTGAAAGTAGAGGGGAATAACTGAATATGTGTTCATGGTTTTCTCAATGACTGATTCATGAGGCACTTTGGAAACCCTTGGGATATCACATTGAACTAATGAATTTTTCATTACAGGTCCCATTATAAACTTGTTATCTCTTGAGTAAATACCTAAGTTAAAATCTAGCATTCACCTAGCAGCCCACTGCTCCTTCTTATGCTAATGATGAGGCTAATTGCAAATTTCCCTAGGTAATCTCTATGTCAATTATTCATGAACTTCTGACAACTGACATGACATTTCCAAATGACAGCTCTCAATCCTTTTGCTTATAAGTCTTAATAGGTGCAAGCTAATTTAAAAGACTTTAAACATCAAAGTTGCCAAAAGAAAGTTAGAAAAGAAAATGAAATTCTGAACTGTGAATACCTGATGTGTTAACTTTGAATCTTTTAAGGTTAATATACTTTAGAATTTGAAAACAGTTATAAAGGAGGGAAGAGAGAACATACTACTTCAAATTTCTGTACAATTACGTAATTAGATTGATATATACAGCATATGCCTTTCCAAAAGAATTCCCTCTTATTTACTTATATTTATGGTGACTTTTTTTGAATAATCAACAGTAATAAATAATAAACATTTACTGAAATATAATGCAAGAACACTAAATAAAACATGATTCTAAAATTGTTATGCATTTGTTCACATAATTGTCCTTTCTTGGAATTTATTTATTTATTTATTTATTTATTTATTTATTTATGAGAAAGTGAGGCAGTGGTGAGAGGGAGATAGAGAGACAGAGAGAGAGAACCAGAGCATCACTGGCAAATGCAGTTCTGGGGACTGTCCTCAATACCTCAAGCTTGAGAGTCCAAGTGGTTATCCACTGTGCTACCTTTTGGGCTGCCACTGTGCTTGATCTAGAGCTAAGGAATTCCAAATTTTTAATTTTTTTTTTTTTTTTTGTATTCTATGTGCTAGCTCTTTTGGTGGGGCATTAGAAACATGGCCTGTCATTTAAAAAGTGACCCTGTTATCAGCAGTAGTTGTATTCCAGCGTAGTTCCAAGTTCTTGTGTTCTTTGGGGAAATTCCAATTTTTAAGTTGTATGTATTTATTATGACAGCAAGAATGATAGGGGAGAGAGGGAGAGAGAGAGAGAGAAACAGACAGAGAGAGAGAGAAAGAGAGAAAGAGAGAGAGAGAGAGAGAGAGAAACAGACAGAGAGAGAGAGAGAGAGAGAACATGCTAGGGTACTGCTTAGCTCTGGTGTAAGGTGATTACCAGAACTAAAGCTACTCAATATGGTTACTGGTGCAACAAACATGCAAGTTCTTCTCTAACAGACTGAGCTATCTCCTGAGGCCTTTTGTTTTGTTTCACTTTTTTTGTCACAGAGCATGGGGCTTTGCACACATGTGATCTCACTCCTTTGGATCACTTTTATTTGAGTAGAAAAAGGTGGGAGAACAGAGATGAAGGGACACCACGGTACCAGTGCTTCCCCCATGCCACTGGCACATTGTGACACTGAGGCTCAAATATGGGCACATACCTTACCTGGTCAGCTAGCACTCCAGTCCTTGTACATTATTTCAAGTTGAGTATTATCCCCAGGATCCTTTTTTCAAAATTTAATTATATTTATTTATTTATTGGATAGAGACAGCTAGACATTGTGAGGAAAGGGGTAATAGCATTGCTCCACTATTTCCAAAGCTATCCCTCTACAGGTGGGGCTGGGGGCTTGAACCTGGGTCCTTGCACAATAAAACATGTGCACTCGGGAGTCGGGCTGTAGCACAGCGGGTTAAGCGCAGGTGGCACAAAGCACAAGGACCGGCATAAGGATCCCGGTTTGAACCCCGGCTCCCCACCTGCAGGGGAGTCGCTTCACAGGCGGTGAAGCAGGTCTGCAGGTGTCTATCTTTCTCTCCTCCTCTCTGTCTTTCCCTCCTCTCTCCATTTCTCTCTGTCCTATCCAACAACGACAACAACAATAATAACTACAACAATAAAACAACAAGGGCAACAAAAGGGAATAAATAAAATAAAAAAAAAACAAACATGTGCACTCAACCAGGTGTGCCACTACCCAGCCCTTACACCATCAGGATTCTTAACATTCCAATATATTTTAAATAGTTCAATTATTTAGAACCTTGGTGATATCGAATTGAAAATTCAAACAAATTTTTCAGTTTTACCACAATGGCTAATGAATCTTGATTTCTCCATTTATATTTATATTCTGTCTTTAGTGACGTCCTCTTTCGTTGGCTAGGTCTAAGTCCCATAAAGTAGTTGAATCACAAGAGAGCTGCTGTATGTGGTACACGGAGACTATTGTCAACCCGCAGAACTTGTAGAGAGCAAGCAACTTGTGATAAGACATTTGGGCTGTCCCAAAGAATGATGCAACCACTGTTGTCAAGAAGATTTTCATTCTTGGAAGTTCAATTGTCTGCAGAGATAGTCAAGTCTTTAGTGAGCCGTTTTTCTCACCTTGGTGAAAGAACAGACATTGTCAAGTATTCTCCTTAAAGAAGGGGGAGCAGGGAGGACATGCCCAGTTCTGTTGATCCATCTGTGTTTATTCATCAAGAATGGTGCTATTCTTTGCTCATCATTTCTATCAGTATCATGTTTTCAGGTTTCTGATGCCTGTGTCACTTTCCTAGCTGTACTCTGCCCCTAACGCCTCCATTTTTCTTTTTTTATGTTTATTTTATTTTATTTATTTTTTTCTTTTTAAATAATTTATTTCTTAATTGGGGAATTAATGTTTTACATTTAACAGTAAATACAATAGTTTGTACATGCATAACATTCCCCAGATTCCCATTTAACAATACAACCCCCACTATGTCATTCATCATCTTTCATGGACATGTATTCTCCCCACCCACCCACCCACCCCAGAGTCTTTTACTTTGGTGTAATCCTCCAATTCCATTTCAGGTTCGACTTGTGTTTTCTTTTCTAATCTTGTTTTTCAACTTCGGCCTGAGAGTGAGATCATCCCATATTCATCCTTCTGTTTCCATTTTTCAACCACATCACACATCCCCTTCTTACTAAACAAATGCTGTAACATCAATCTCTCTCTGCTCTGGTTCTGTTTGCTCCTTGTCTCCGTGTTCCACTTTTACTATGTTCAACTACTCATTAGTAATTCTCAGGGCTTTGGCAAATTTAACCTTTGGCCATAGGACCACAGCTTTAATTACCTCACTCGTCACATTAATGGTCTTCCAGGGAGCGCCCAGTGACCACAGAGCTACAAGGTCCTGCACTTTCAGTTAGTAAACTCCTCTGGATTTATGAAACACCATAGCTACCAGGAATCAAAATGGCTGCTGAGTGTTGGAGGATGGGTCCACTGTCCCGGGTATCCCAGGCCACTGTTTCCAAGAGGTCCAAGCAGATTGAGCCCAACTATCCCTTCAGGTCTAGACAAGGGCAGGTTCCCCTGACCTCCTGAACTTAGGATGGATGGCTTCTCCAGAATGGGGGCGACCTTCCTGCATGTGCCTCTCCTCTCTCCTTAAAACAAAGGCCATGAATTGCTGTACATTGTGTTTGGCCAAACTTGAAAAACCATCACAAACTCCTGTCACTCAACCCCCACCCTCCCCTCACCCTGAGGTGCCTGTAATTTATCCCCAGGGAACTATGCTTTGTGAAGCTTGTGATCAAACCTTGTATGGTAACCTTCTACTTGTGATCAAAATGTGACTATGCATTGTGTTACTTTGTGTTTGGGTTAATGATTACCTTGACCTTCTCCCTGGATAATGGGTGGGTTAATGATTACCTCAACCTTCTCCCTGGATAATGGGTGGGTTAATGATTACCTCGACCTTCTCCCTGGATAATGGGTGGGTTAATGATTACCTTGACCTTCTCCCTGGATAATGGTGGGTTAATGATTACCTCGACCTTCTCCCTGGATAATGGGTGGGTTAATGATTACCTCGACCTTCTCCCTGGATAATGGATGTATGTACTTGCTTTCTCCTTCAATAAACAAGTTGCCCCCACTGTGGCTCTCCCAGAGCTGACTGTCTCTTTGTCTCTCTGAGCACTCTGCCCTTGACACGTGGAGCTCCCCTAGGACTCCTGAGGGGCCGCTATGACCTCTGTCTCCCAGTGGCCAGGGAGGTGGGGGACCCGGAGTGGCCAGGACCCGCAGCTGACACTGCTGAAGTTTCAATGACAGAAAATATTGAAACAAAAGGGTTTGAAGCAAAATTTAAAGAATTTCTCATCTAATTTCTGCCCAAATTCTTTTCTCCTTAGAAACTGGAACATATGCAAAGCGAAATGGAGGTGTGCTCCTATGTGTATGTCTGAACACTCAGATGTTCCAGTTTCTAAGGGGAAGGACAAATGAATGATGTGTGTTTATGTAGGTGCATTTATTGTCACTGTTGTTAATCAAGAAGAGTAATGGACTCCCCCTGGTTGCCACACCTCTCCTATCTCTCAGAAACATACTCCCCATTATTTCCTTCTTTTCTGCTCTAAGTAAGATGTGAAGTGTGATTTATTAAGCAGTCAATAAATAACACTAGTTTTAATAGGCTCTTTACTGCTTTCTTTTAATCACAAGCCTGTGTTACCATGATGATGATGATTATTTTAATGTTAGGTAGAAGATGATTTATCTTAATAGCAAACTGCTTAGGTAAGGGGTCAGGTGACGTCAGTTAAAATATGTGTTCTTGGTAAAATTCCCTGAACTCTCCATCTTTTTCCTCATCTGAAAAACTGTGATGATAAAACAGAAATGTTCACCCCTCATGACAGTAGGGAAAAAAATGAAGCTTTTTCTAAGGAATCACTTGCAGGAATTGTGAAAGAAATCACCAGGTGCTAGGACTACTCTTCCCGAAAATAGACCTGGCAGAATATTTTTCTGTGATTGAGGTTTCCTGTGAGTTCTCCTTTCTCTTGTACTGTCTTTTTCCACCACAAAATCCAGGAGCCTTATCTGTGTGGAATTTTACTGGATTTCATTGAACTCAGGTAGAAACATTTAGGTCATGAAAAGCGATAGCAGGGGATTCTGATGCCGCCTTTTATTAAGGCATTTTGCAAAAAATTAGGAATGAATTATAATTTAGGCTGGTGTCTATATTTCAAAAACTGTGACATGATAGTTGATACACGTTCAGTCATAAAAGTATAGTAAAATAATTCTGTGGGGGAAATGTGTGAACATAACTCAAGGAGAAAATTAAAGCATACGCTTGTCACTTGTTAATAAATGGGTTTTTAAACTTTTAAGTATATGGGGGTTGACATCAAATTACTGTGATGTTTGTATTTCCTTGGCTAAATTTTAGAGCTGAATGTAGTGTCTAAATGCAGTCCTCACTCTGTGTTAGTGGGACATGACAGGATGCATATAACAGGAAGAGCACTTACTAACAGTCAGTAATTTTTAAACTACACAAAATTTTGTATAATAAATTTTATAAGTGAACAACTTAACATTTCAAAAAAGATCTTATTAAGTATCATCTTATAATAAACACTTCCTGTGGAAAAGTAGTTTCTTCTTTTAGTTACTGAAGATGTTTTGAATATTATGTAAAAGATTTTCATTTAAAATTATACTCAGATATAGTCCTTACATTAAATATATTTTAAATATGTTAAGACAATTCCTATTAAATAACTTTTATCATAAAATTCATAGCTTTTTACTACAGAAAATAAGTATATTTCAGTTTATGCAACTTTATCTTATATTTCTTTTTTTTTTCTCTCCCACCAGGGTTATCACTCAGGCTTAGTGTCTGAATATATTCACCACTCCCAGTAGTCATTTTATCTTTTTTTTTTTCTTTTTTATTTTAGTGCTACTGGGCTGATTGCTGGGGCTTGGAGCCAGTACTACAAATGCATCGCTCAGCCAGTCACCCCCCATCCCCTTTGTTCTTGGTATTTGTATTAGATAGGACAGAGAGAAATTATAAAGGGGAGCAGGAGAAAGAGACGGAGAGAGAAAGATAGACACCTGCAGACCTGCTGCACTGCTCATGAAGCTTCTCCACTGTTGGTGAAGAGCAGGTCCTTGAGCCTGGTAATGTGTGTGTTCCAGTGAATGCTTTACTGCCTGGCCCTGCAGTCAATTTATTTTTATTTTTTTTCCTTGAGCCTGGTAATGTGTGTGTTCCAGTGAATGCTTTACTGCCTGGCCCTGTAGTCAATTTATTTTTTATAGAGCATGAGATAGAGAGAGAAAGAGAGAGACAGAGAGGAGAGTTTCCTGTAGCAGTCACTGATCCAGGGTTCACCAATTTCTTTTTCCCTCCAGGGTTATTGCTGGGCTCGGTGCCTGCACCATGAATCCACCTCTCCTGGAGGCCATTTTTTCCCCCTTTCGTTGCCCCTGTTGTAGCCTCATTGTGGTTATTATTATTGCCATTGTTGATGTCCTCGTTGTTGGATAGGACAGAGAGAAATAGAGAGAAGCGACTCCCCTGCAGTTGGGGATCCGGGGGCTGGAACCGGGATCCTTATGCTGGTCCTTGCGCTCTGTACCACATGGGCTTAACCCACTGTGCCACCGCCCGACCCCCGGGTTCACCAAATTTTGGCCTCGCCAGAGGCTTGAATTCTGGGTCCCTGCATATGATGACTTGTGTCACCTTCCAGATGAGTCACCACCACACCCCTAATTATCTGTTATATACATATACATTCTTTGCTGGAATAACTTAAGGAGAAAATTAAAGCGCCTGTCTCCATCTTAGGTAGGACTACCTGTTAGAAGGAGACTGACCCATCAATGTGAATCTATGTAATAATTTAGGCAAGGGATATAAAGTTAACTCAAATCAGATTATTACAAATTCTTTGCTGGAATTTTTAAAATAGGTCTGGTTGGAAAGTATCTTTTCCTTGTTGGTGGTTCACGTTTATGTAAGAACCAATTTCAGAGATATTTTCAAAACAGGACATTGAGATGCAAACAGTGGCACTGAGCAAAAGGGACAGGCAGAAATCAGAATGCCTTGGTGACACTTGAAAATGGGACAAAGGCTGTTGGTTTTCTGCTACTCTTACTGAAGCATCTCTTGTTTGGATGTTGTCAGATGCCCTATGCTGGAAATCAATGAGTTATATTCTACTTCTAGTCAGACTGACTTGACTTCTTTTTTTTTTTTTAATTTAATTTTATTTATTCATTTATTTATTTTTCACCATTCTGTCACCAAAGATCTGTGTCCCCGTCCCCACCCCATAGATGACCACTATAGTTCTCCCAGTCTTGAAAATAGGTTGTCATTGTGCTTTTTCCCTGTTTGTAGATCCAATTGTCTGTATTTCTTCATCTGACTGAAACTATTCTAGAGTTGTCCTTCACCTTCTTACTTGCTTCACTTCTTCTCCAATCCTGTCTACTTTATCCAAGATCATCCCTTTTTATTGTTGCATAATACTCTGTTGAGTATATACTAAGTTGACTTCTGAGAGAGGGGACTCTGTCACCAAAAAGAAGCTATATCAAGGACACAAAACTGAAATCAACATTGGACAGTCAGAATAGTTCACCATGTGAAACACCAGACCTTTATTATTTATTTGTTTATTTACTTATTTATTTATTTTGCCTCCTGGGTTATCACTGGGGCTCTGTGCCTGTACTACAAATCCACTCCTCATGGCCACTTTTTCCCATTGTTGTTGTTGCTACTATTGTTGCTGGATAGGACAGAGAAAAATTAAGAGAGGAGGGGAAGACAGAGAAAGATAAACACCTACTGATCTGCTTCAATGCTTGCGAAGCGACCCACACACACACACACACACAGGTGGGGAGCTGGGGGCTCGAACCAGGATCATTACACCTGTCCTGGCACTTCACACCCTGTGTCCTTAACTTGGTGTACTGCTCCCCAGCCCCAGACCAATACTTTGTTTAAAAATTAACCAAAACTTTTTAAAATGTAAAGAAGAAACAGGGAATAGTATTCAACAAGCTGAACTGATCTAATTATTTCTGCTACTTGATATTCAAATAATTACTAGTTAAACTGTTTTATGTAAATTAGTTTCTAAAAATATATTTTATATACACATTATACTTATAGCTAGAAACCATTATTAGACAATATATAAGCATCATTCATTATTTGTTGAGTACTCAGAATATCATTGTCTATATTTAAATTTATAGTACAAAGTTATAAATAATCCACCAATATAATTTATGGCAAAATGTACATAAAATATTAATACTATTATAGTCATAGGCTATAGTTTTTGTCAATTTAAAAATCCTATACATGAATTCAGAGTAAAGGCTATTTCTAAATCTCAACTTGGAAGTCTTCTATCCATGGAGATTTTTATCTCTGTGTAAAAAAAAAAAAAACGTTAAACTATATCGGTCATATCTGAGTTTCAATAGGATAAGATTTCAGGAGACTCTGTTCCACATTGTGTGAGGTTGATTGACATAGTCTCTTGGGAGTGCAGACTAGGTGAAGGGAGTAAACCAGAGGGCAAGAATACTCAGCTACACAGAGTGTACTTATCCATGGAACAGTAAGTAAAAGTAGTCATGTTGACTTATCCATCAATGCCACTTAACAAGGAAGAGCCCATGAGGTTTGAATTGCACTGCATCCATACCTGTCAACTTCAAAGGCTACATGATCAGATTAGCAACTAAGGGAGTTTAAACAGACGAAAAATGTGCCAACAACTCACCATGACTGGATTGTCTTATAAAACCATCCATTTCTACCTCACACCCACAGTCAATCTGGAGAGTTCACTCCTTTCAGGTTGTAACTAAAAATCTCGACCTGTTAAACGATACCAACATTGTGAATTAACTGTGACCACCTTTTCAATCTTCTGCACTGTGGCAGAAAACATAAGTTATTTCCTAGATTTTTTTATATAGTTGGGTATAAGCACTTTAAAAACTTCCTCTAAGCAACCAATTGCCGTGAGAGAGACATTCATGTAACAGAAACTATTTCAGAGTGCGGTGAGAGGTTTAATCTTATGAGGGTCCATGTTATAAATTTACAAAAACAGGCATATTTGCAGCTACTGAGTTATCAAGTATATGGGAATGAATTTTTAATGCATACTTTCAAAGAAAACAGGCTTTTATCAGGGAGGCTTAATGAGTTAAGTTGTAGGTACATAAATATTAATTTTTTTAGATAACTAATGTTACAAACATAATGACATCATTTATAACAGCATATAACTAATACTATTATTAAAATTGTAAGATCTATACATGATTTTAAGTTTTAAGGATATTATGGCTCAAGTTATTATTTTTTCATAACATTTTAATTTTTGACATTTTTTTAGAAACAAGGGAGAATGTATTATCCCAATTTGTATTTAATAAAAGTCACTAAAATATTGGTTTATAGCATTAATTTACACTTAGTGCACTGCTTTCTTAATTTTTTCAAAAATTTATAATATTTGTTTATTGGATAGAGACCACTAAAAATTGAGAGAGTAAGGGGAGGTACTGAAGGAGGGAGAAATGGAGACACCTACAGCACTGCTTCACCACTCACAAAGCTTTCCCTCTGCAGTTGGGAACTAGAGGCTCAAACCCAGATCCTTGTGCATTGTAACAGTGGTGCTCAGCCAGGTGTGCCACGCCCCGGCCCCAGACATTGCTTTCTTTAGGTCATCAGCACTAATTTCCTTAGCAAATGAATAATAAAGGACTTAACTGTCATTCACAGAGGGCATCTATGTACTGATTAACTTAGTTGGCAGAAGGTGGAGTGGTTTTCACTGTAGTGCCTTTATCAATTTCTTTTTTCTAGAGGTTTATCTAAGACCATTATCTAGATTTTCATGAGGAAACCATAACGAATGTCCCCTTGCTGGAATTAAATGAGGCGACATTTTTCACAGCTTGAATGCCAGGCAGTGGCCTTCACTTTGTCAAAACACTCTTTAAGTTTCTGTAATTAGCTGGGTATTGCCTGAGTTAACTTCATCAATAGGAAAACCTTTTACAGAATTTTTAGCAGAAACAGAGGACAAACCCAGGAGGATCTTGCCACATCATTATTTGAAACTGTCATCAATGACATTTCAATTACTCACCAATCATTTCTGTAATGGGAAGATGAACCAGTTTAGGGCAAGGCTCCCTGCTTCCTGGGAACCTCTTGTTAGTAGCTGCATAGAAACGATGCAACCAGAGACCTCAGGTTCAGGTAAGTAAGAGAAAGTTTATTAGAGAAAGATACACACCTAGAGACACATGTGACCCATTGGAGAAACAGAAAGTAGAAAGGCAGAAGGGTGGGGAGGCCAACAGGGAGAAAAGCCAGAAGGGGCAGAGAGCAGAAGGGGGCTCCCACGGGGCACAAAAGCCAAACGGTAGGAAGGGGGCCTCTCATTGTAACAGTTCTCTTTTTGTGGTTATAGGGCAGTGATGCAGCGGTTAATAATTATTTCATCAGTGGCACAGTCTTTCATGGTTTATTTATTACTCTGGGCAGGGGCAAGGTGCCCAGTTAGTATGGGCTGACAATGAGTTCTTTCTCCAACGGAGATTCACAGCCTAAAGCTGCTGTTGTACACTTTCCAAGGCCCAGTCCTCACAGACAAGTTCAGGAGGTCAACCTCAGGAAAGGAGAAGTCATCCCTTTTCCCCAGAGCCTCTCCCTTTTAATCCGTTCCTTACATTATTATTGAAACTGTCACCAGTCAATTAAAACATGGCCAAGCAAATTGAAAGGTTAAAGTTAAAGAATGACTTTTTTTTTTTAAAGATTTTATTTATTTATTAATGAGAAACATAGGAGGAGAGAGAAAGAGCCAGACATCACTCTGGTACATGTGCTGCCGGGGATTGAACTCAGGACCTCATGCTTGAGAGTCCAATACTTTATCCACTGCGCCACCTCCCGGACCACAAAGAATGACTTTTCACTGGCAAGATCTTGAAAATCTTCAATGGCAAATTGAAGATTTTATTCAATTTATGGTTTATTCCAAGGAAATAAATAAATAAATAAATTATAAATAAATAAATTTATTATAAATTTATTATTTATTATAAATAAATAAATAAATAAATTCAATTTATGGTTTATTCCAAGGAAAAACCATACAAGCTGAAAAGTATGTACGTATTGTGATTCCTACTGCCTCAAATACTCAGATATGTCTAAAACAGAGGACACACAATTCAACAGCCAACTTGTGATGTGCTTTCTAGAGTGAGGTATTTTCTTTTTCTTTTTTAAATTTAAAAATATTTTTTATATTTATTTATATTTATTTTCCCTTTTTGTTGCCCTTGTTGTTTTCTATTGTCATAGTTATTATTGTTGTTGATGTCGTTAGATAGGACAGAGAGAAATGGAGAGAGGAGGGGAAGACAGAGAGGGGGAGAGAAAGATAGACACCTGCAGACCTGCTTCACCGCCTGTGAAGCGACTCCCCTGCAGGTGGGGAGCCGGGGGCTCGAACCGGGAGCCTTATGCTGGTCCTTGTGCTTCGCACCATGTGTGCTTAACCCGCTGTGCTACCACTGACTCCCAGTGAGGTATTTTCTAATTTAAGGTAGATTATTTAAAAATGCATTAATCTATCTGATCATTTTTCTCATTTACCACCATTTCAAACTCAGATGACTAAAATCATTTTTCTCCACTACATCAGTTTCAACAAAAGAGAGGCCACTTGCTATATAGAGGGAAATGACTAAAACTGTCAGTCATTAAGAAAATTCACAGCTATAATCGCTGTGGTATGAGAAACGGACAGAAATGCTCCCCCTGATTAAGTAAAGGCAGTGAAAAAATGGTTCACTTTCTTTACTCTTTTAAAAGAGCCTTATCTAATATCCCTGGAAACCATGGGGATTACTGAATAATGTTCCTCTCATCTGTCCACACGGCTTTTATTCTGAAATTTTAGTGGTAATATAGACATGTATTTCTTAATAAGGATGACTATAAAAATAAAACTATATTTAACCTGAAGCAAATGTTTAAGACAGGGTATTTTTACTGAGAATAGTATGAACTAGTTGGAACCTACAATCGATGCCTAAATAGGGGCTCTCTATACCTAAGCGTATGTCATTCTTTATCTTATTTTTATAATGGAGTTCAAATCCTTTTTATATTCTACTGTGTGTGGCATTATTCCATATCATTTTGCTTCAAAAACACAATATCCTGAATATTGCATCTAGAGCGGCAACAATAGTGAGGTTTTTGTAAGATACAGGACAAAAACATAATAAAAGAAATAACAGATAAGACATTTCAACATTGCTAAAGAAACATTGATCTTTAGAACTAGATCTAACTTACAATCTCTCACTATATGGAAGAATCGATTATGAGGAATGTGTAAGAATTAATTCAGTTAAAATTCGGCTAAGAATCCCCTAGGGATAGGGGAAAAGAAGGCCTAGGAATTACGACTACAAAGTTATCATGAATCTGCAGTCTTAGTTGCTGTGTTCAAAAGAAAATACATCTATCTGAATTTGCAAGGAATGCCATAACAAAGTGTGGCTTGAACTGAAGAAATGTTAGGTTCTCCTTGGCCTGAAGATGAGAAAAGCAAGGCCAAAGTGTCTGTAGTTTTGGTTTCCTCTGGGTGTTATCTCCTAGACCTGCAGATGAACACCTTCTGTCTTCTTGTGTAAAAGCTCCCCTGGCATCTCTCTGTGTTTTCTTGTTTTATTTTTTTTTATATTTATTTACTTACTTTCCCTTTTGTTGCCCTTGTTGTCTTTTATTGTTGTTGTAGTTATTATTGTTATTAACGCCCTCATTGTTACATAGGACAGAGAGAAATGGAGAGAGGAGGGGAAGACAGAGAGCAGGAGGGAAAGACAGACACCTGCAGACCTGCTACACCGCCTGTGAAGCGACTCCCCTGCAGGTGGGGAGCCGGGGCTCCAACCAGGATCCTTATGCTCGTCCTTGTGCTTTGTGCCACCTGTGCTTAACCCGCTGCGCTACAGCCCGACTATCGTCTCTGTGTTTTCTAACTGCCTCCTTTTATAAAGACACCAGTCAGATGGAGAAGGGTCTATTCTCCAATTGATTCATAATAAGCCAATCTTCACTCTAAAGGCTTGGTCTCCAGATGCAGTCAGAACTTTCTGAAATACTGAGGCATAGGTTTTCAACATTTGAATCTGAGGTCAAACGGTTCAGCCTTTAGTTACATGCTATGTTGTTTACGTGGAATAAATAATAATATTGCCAATTGTTTCTTTTTTAATTTAATTTATTTATTATTGGATAGAGACAGAGAGAAATTAAGAGGGCAGGGAAGAGCGATAGATAGGGAAGAGATAGACACCTGCAGTACTGCTTCACCACTTGTGAAGCTACCCTCTGCAGGTGGGGCAGGTCCTTTTGCACTGTAATGTGTGTGCTTAACCAGGTGTGCCACCACTTGCCCCCTTCATCAACTGTTTCTTAGAGACATCTTTTTCATCTGTGGTAATAAGGCAAAGTAGGATAGAGATAGGCATCTCCAAAGAATATTGAAATTTCTATAGAATTTGTGTTGGAAGATTTGCTCTTTTTTTTCTGAAACGCATCATTTTAACAGCAAGATTTAAAACAATAGAACATTTAAGCTTCTGGGCAGAGGTGACAACCTTTATTCTAACAAATAAGTCTAGAGTTCTACTCTGCATATCACCATTGAGAAATGTGTTGGGTTGTCTTATGTCATGTACTATATGTAAATGTCTATTAGCTGGGTTAGCACAAAAATAAAAAGTACACAATTTCCAGTTCTAACAACTGAGGATTTGTGGAAGACAAAAAGGAACAGTCATATCTTCCACCATGTTTCACAGTATTTGTAATTGTCCCGAGAGCTGCAGAGTTCTCCTCTGGTGATCCAGAATCACTTAGGAGGGTGACAGATGCAACTGGGCAGGTTACAGGAATTCCCATCTCATGAGAATGTTATAAAGGAAAAATTTCTGCAAAGAATGCTAAATTTAAGTGCTTACACTCCACCATATTGTGTGTTGTTCTGTAAACTATCAATATTTATATTTATTACATACTAATTAATGCTTTCTAAAATATTTAAATGACTAGAAATCTAAGATATGAAGTTGAAAGGTGTGTGTGTGTGTGTGTGTGTGTGTGTTTTGCTTAGTCTGTTGAATTAAAAAAATTAAGTAAAGGAAATATAAAAGTGGGAAGTCTTCATACTCTTCTGTTGAAGTATTTAGAATTCATTTACAATTTAGGATTCACTTATAATTTACTTAGAATTCACTTATAATTTTCAAAATAAAGAATGACTGTATTGAATTGCTTTAAACTCATACACTATATTTTATATATTTACATCTGATCTGAATTATTGTTATATAAATTCAAACAGAATATGATAAGTCATTTAGAGCATCTTAGTAATTCAAATTGGGAAATGTAAGGGAAATGTTATGTGATAGATCAAGAATCATGATGTAGTAAAAGTGCTTTAATTAATTAGTTAATTAATTAAAGGAGACATTAACAAAACCGTAGGATATGAGGGGTACAACTCCACACAATTCCCACCACCCAGCAGAAGTAAAAGTGTTTTTTTTTTTACTTTAAGAAACTAGAAACTATAGTATGAGGAGAAGTCAGAATAATTCTTTGAGAAGAAGAGAATTAGGAAAATTAAAAAAAAACATTTTAGAAGTAAAATTGCTTCAGCTATGTACAATTAAAATCATGTGACTGC
The DNA here is from genome assembly GCF_950295315.1 of Erinaceus europaeus. Classification (NCBI taxonomy): domain Eukaryota; kingdom Metazoa; phylum Chordata; class Mammalia; order Eulipotyphla; family Erinaceidae; genus Erinaceus; species Erinaceus europaeus. The sequence continues at coordinate 63,440,080 of NC_080180.1, read as the reverse complement.
AGTCAATATAAGCTATAATTAGTCCTTCCTAGTAGATGTGTTTCATCACAGAAATCCTATGACCTACTTTTCGCAAATTAAAAATGTAAGCATGTCTAAGAGGACATATAATCAGCTATTAATGATTTTAATATTATAAAACATTTCTTAATGGCAGATGAAATTCCTGTGTTCATAAAGCTTACATATTACCCTGGGTAATGTATTCACTGTTATCAAGCTGTAGCTATTTCTACTAACACATGTATAATGTTTTCAAAGACCTGCATAAATCAATAGAATGCCTTCTGCCATCCTAAGCCTTTCACATTGCAGAACGGGAGAATGCAGTGTTTCTTATTTATTTATAGCATTAGAAATTGAAAGATCTAAAATGTTCATTTTATGTGCACACACACACACACACACACACACACACACACACACTTCACTATCTTCAGGGAAATTGAATAATATCACTTACAGTTTTTTTCTAACCCCCCCATATAAATTTCCTAAAGAAAAAGTACAAGGAAAATTCAGTAACAGAAAGCTGTGATTTAGCTATAGTAAGAGCTTCTTGTGTGTTAGAGAGGATGAATAAGTATCATATAAATTGTTAGATTTCAGACGGCTACTTAGTGGTCTGTATTAAAAGCAAATATTCCTGGGAGGAAAAAAGCTTTGGTACTGTTAATTTATTATGTACTTGGTACCACAGAAGATTTGCAAGGTGACTTTATTTTAAAAATTAAATGCAGAACTGAATTTTATGCTATATGTATCGGATATAAAATTCTGATCATTAAAGAAGTGTAAAAAAGACACCAAAGCTTCTTTAAAATCTATACCAGTGAAGCCAATGGTCAAAATTAATATCAACCTCTTCTGATTTTGCATTCTTATTTTCCATTTAGTCTTTATATAGATTAGTCATATTTTAGTCAGGGAATTAAATTGTTGATAGATACAAGGGCATACTTTGATTGCTTGGAAAGCTTCTAAACTTGAATGCCTTTATGTTTTGAACATTATTTTCTGCCACATAAGCTATAAAATGTGAATCAGTCTGCCACATTTGTGTAAACAATACAATGATCTGATCATCAGAGTGAGAAGTGAATTAATATAATTTGTAAAGTTAATTAATGCCATTTTTCCCCCACAAATACCATGCTGTTGTCAATATAGTTTCCTTTGCAATAAAGGCTCTTGTGTTCTATGAGCAATTTCAGGATACATTTTTAATAAGAAACCATCTTCAATTCATGTCTTGTTTACTCAGACAGGTTAGGGTAAAAACTATTGGCTTACTTTAGCCTACTTATATTGGCTAAACTCTTATTTTTTTCCAAATCCCATTACTGGAAGTGGGGAATGATAAAGTATTTTTACACTCAAAGAAATATATTTTTTGTAGTACACATTGATTAAACCAAATCTTTTACCTAACATTTAAAATGATAAATGAGACGCTAATAGAACCATTCTTTCTTTAATTGTTTATTGAGCTTCTAGTTGTAAAAGATGAGAATGAGAAATGTTGACTTATGATAGATGAAGCTAAATGTTTATAAACAAGAGAATCACAGATAAGGAAAGGAGAAGATTCATAAAATGTTACTAGAATGTTTGAAAAACGGGGACATGGAAAAAAGTTCTGAGCAGAGTGTGACTGTCTTTGTTTCTTCTGTGGGACTTGCTGAAAATAGTGGGAGGAGAAAAGTCAGGAAATCTGTAAGAGGACTCCAAGTGTTTAACTTTAAGCTGATTCTATTTATTTATTTATTTATTGCCTTTTGTTGCCCCCTTTTTTTACTGTTTTAGTAATTATTGTTGATGTCGTTGTTGTTGGTTGGATAGGACAGAGAGAAATGGAGAGAGGAGGGGAAGACAGAGAGGGGGAGAGAAAGACAGACACCTGCAGACCTGCTTCACCACCCGTGAAGTAACTCCCCTGCAGGTGGGGAGCCAGATGCTCAAACAGGGATCCTTATGCCGGTCCTTGTGCTTTGCGCCATGTGTGCTTAACCTACTGTGCTACCACCTGACCCCATTAAGCTGATTCTTAATATAAAAGTAAGAGTTTGTTCCACTATCAGTGTGTGTGTGTGTGTGTGTGTGTGTGGTGTAGATGACATAGCCTTTCTTTAAAAACAGGTAATATATTTTTGATGAAAAAATAAGTATGAGGGCCGGGTGGTGGTGCACTTGGTTGAGCGTACATAGTATAATGCACAAGGACCCAGGTTCGAGACCCTGTTCCCCACCTGCCAGGGAAAAGCTTTGCAAGTGGTGAAGCAGTGCTGCAGGTATCTTTCTGTCTCTCTTTCAATCTTCCCTTTCTCTCTTTATTTCTTCTTGGTATGCTTCTAATTTTGCTTCTAAAACCCCTTCTGTTTCATTGGTTTAATCCCCCTGCTTTTACATAAACCACTGTTAACTAAGCACTGCCCTGCCTCCAGGGCATTGGTTTAATCCTGCTGGTTCATACTCTCTTTTTGCTCCGCCCCCTCTCCTTGTCACACCCTGATTTTCACCAATCTCTTTTGGCTCCACCCTCTCTACATCACATCCTGTTTCCACCCTACTTGGTGAGTGTATATATATATATATGGACAGGATTGTGATTGTAATTAGAGATGGCTTAGATTGCGCTGCCTTCCACATGAATAAAGAGATACTGCGTACAGCTCAGCCATGAGTCCCTGGTCATCTGTCTCCAGCCCATGAAGCTAGCCCGGCAATTTCTGCCTCTATCCAATAAATAAAGATAATAAATTTTTAAAAAATACATATGAGTAATGTAGAGGTAATTATTGGGAACTGTGTTCAGAACAGGATGCTAGAATTTAGCCAACCTTAGACACAGTGAAATAATTTATAACCGACAAGTAGAATAAGACAGTGAATTACACATTGAATATCTTAAGTGTTCCTGAGTCCTGAACTTGGGTTGAAACTGTGGCTCAGGGTAAAATTGAGGCTGCACATGAAATTGAGTCTTTTGCTCTCCAGACTGCATGGACAGACAAGGAAATATTCAGACAGCTTTATATTCTAAATATCTGAGTAAACACTGCATTTGATTTAAGTTTTTTTTTTTTTTCATTGTCAGTACTTCCATGCTCCAGGCTGATTTTTTTTTTCCAGTTAGGAAAAGAATGGCATAAACAGAAAGAGGGAAAGACACCAGTGAATCCACCAATGCAGTGGGGGTCATGCTCTAATTTCAGCACCCCCCAAATAATTTTGGTCTGTACTTCCAGAGAGGGAGAAATGTTAGGGGAAAATGACCAGAGGGCTCTGAACTCCAATTCCATCAGGACCCAGACAGAGAAGTATAAAGGAAGGACATTCAGAAGTAGTTGTGACTTAGAAAGGAAGAGAAGGCAGCACAAGGGGGGGGATGGGCAAATATATATGAATATAGGTAGTTATAGAAATAATAGTTGGCCCCTATCTGTGACGTTGGGAGACCTACTGCAATTTCCAGTGGAGGGGATGGGGTCACAGGATCTGGTGGTGGGGACAGTGCAGAATTATACCCCTGTTATCTCATAATTTTCTAAATCAATATTAAATCACTGCAAAGCAAACAAAAAACCAGAGAAAGTACGCATACATCCTTAGGAATTCTAAGGACGATGGTGTATCACTGAGCCCATGTTTAGGAGGTGCTTTGGTAGCGACTATTGATAATCAAAAATATTACTTTCCAAGGTATTAAAGATTTTAATATAAATTCCATGACTGGTAGAAGAAAGAACAGGGAAGCTGTGGTCTATATCCACAATGGAATATTACCTAGCTGTAAGAAAAGGTAAGAACTTGTTCTTGGCTTCCCCATGGATAGAATTTAATGAGATCTTGCTAAATAAATAAGTCAGGAAGAGAAAGACAAACACTTTCAATATGGCAAATGATTTGTTTTATGTTTATAATTACTATTTATTTATCAAATGAGAATTTTGTATGTGTTGGTGTGTAGGGCAAAAACCCTGAATTTACACTGAAAAGATTTGTAGTTGATAAAGTGAAGCAAAGATCTATCCAAGATGTGGAAATCAGTAGTAACTCTCAGCAAAACATCCATCTGAGACATAGAACTATGAATAATTTTCATGTAAATCCTCTTTAAAACATGCTTTAGGCTGCAAATGATGGTTGAACGAACATAAAAGACAGTTTAGAGACAGATCTTGTTATGGACATATATTGTCATCAAACAAGACACTGGAGTCCGTATAGATTACAGATGCCAAATCATAACCTAAATTACACCTCTTCTTGTTAGAAACTACGCTCTCTCTTCCTGAAAGCATTGCTTCTACTGCTCTTTTACATGAAACCAATGTGAATAAAACACATTGTGCTTAACTGAGCAGCTAATTACATGAAAACGGCTGTCAGTCAAATGATAGCAAATGGTTATTTTCAAAATAAACAGTGGCTTAGTGAATTTGATTTTTTTCTTGCTACAGCTTGTGTGTAGACAATTCCATAATTGTTACTTTGATATATGTTCAAAATACAATCCCTGCATGCCATGAATGTTAAAAATAAAAGCCTACTTTCCCTGTTACTGAGATTATGTCAATGGATAGTAAATTACTTTACATATAACACATTTAGCTGAAAAAAAGAACAAGATTGCTTCTGTGCAAAATATTTAATACTGACATTTTACTTCTTTTGAGGGCTGCAGATTAATTAAAACTCCAGGCGACACCCATTTCACTTTAAGAATGAAAAAGTAAGGGATAAAGAATAGGAAAGCTATCAGGGGATGGGATGGGATATGGAGTTCTGGTGGTGGGAATTGTGTGGACTTGTACCCCTCTTATCCTATGGTTTTTGTCCGTGTTTTCTTTTTATAAATAAAAATAAAAAATAATAATTAAAAAGTAAAGGGACACATGTGTCTTGAATCTCAGAAAATAGTAAATTTAGAGATTATACACACGAGAATGTAGTAAATTGTATTTCTTCTCTTCCACCTAACACATCTTCTCTGTGGCTAAGAGCCTATTCTCTCCATTGCCTTCTGCCCAGGAATTAATTAATCATTTAATTATCTGTTTGTTTGTTTGTTATATTTCTGACACACCCCTACATTAGCTATCAAGCTCAAGCAAAGATTATTAAGACACAGGCTCCTAGGAACATTCCTAAAATAGATTTCCTAGCCTCCTTCTACCTTAAGGTCCCTATGCTCATCTGCTCTATTTCTACTTTATAGTTCCTGTTTATTAAGCATTTTTGTCCTGTTTTTTTTTTCAGTTTACTCCTTTACAGCCACCAATTTCCAGATGCTTCTATGATTCCATCCTGATTTCCCTGGGCAGATGATCTCACCAATGTGTCCTGGGACCTCACCTCTCCAGAGCCCTGCCCCATGAAGGGAAGATAGAAACAGTCTGGGGTATGGATCAACCTGTCAGTATCCATGTCCAGTGGAGAAGCAACTACAGAAGTTAGAAATCCTACCTTCTGCACCTCAAAGAATTCCGGTCCATACTCCCAAAGGGATAAACAATAAAACTCTGATAGTGGGAACTATATGGAACTGCACTCCTAGTGCAATTATGCCTCTTCTAATCTTGTAAACCAATATGAAATCACTAATAAAAAAAACAACATTAAAAAAATGTGCTCAGCCAGGTACTCCACCTCCTAGCCCCTTCTTCTCTATCCTCTGAGCTCACATTCATCTTCCTTTGATGTTGCCCCACAGAAATGTTTTAGTACAAAAGAATAAAACTATTTTTCTCGCATGCAATATTTAGTTGACGAAATAACATAATAGTTATGCAAAAAGACTTTCATGGAGATTGGAGAAACCTTGTTTCAACCCTGACAACATCAACTAAGCAGCACTTCAGAAAAAAAGGTCACAAGAAATAATAATCATATTATTTCTTTTATTAATGCTTTATACATGTATACTCAGTCACAAATATCTCCCTATGACACAGCCATTCAAATGACTGTATAGGCAGAATAATAGTCCATGTACTATGAGAAGAAATCTCATATACACCCCACAATTCTTAAATAAGTACACTAGACCACATGAGACATGACAAATAAAATATTGTATACATGGTCAGCCAAACAGCTTTTGTGGGGCAGGGAAATTCAATGATCAAGTTCTCATAATTCAACAGCATGTATCTAGCTACAACTGGTCTTCTTCCTAAATTTTAGTCTGTTACCATTTTCGAATTTCTTAGGTTATCTTGATGGCAGAACAAAAAGTGAGGGCCAGGCTACAGGTGAATTTAAATAGGTCGGTCTGACCTGAGTGTGAACAGTATTCCAACATCATTCAAGAAAAGATCAGAAAGTCTTCAGGGAAAGGAAATCCTACTGATAGACATGGCTCTGTAAGTTGCACCCAGCGGTCTCTTTTGTCTGAAAGGAAGATAGCTAGAGGTGCCGATGGGTCACTGATTCATGAGAAGTGGTCAAAAGTTTGTCCAGAGGTTGAGGAAAGAAATACAACTGTAAAATGTATACTAAAGAGGCCCAGGTTACAATAAAAAATATCCTTGGAGAATTTACTAAAAGAAGGAGAACAGCTATGGAAAGATGATGTTCATGTTACTGATTGATTGATTGATTGACTGAATGATTGATTTACTTTTACCTGAGCACTACTCAGCTATAGCTTATTGTGGTGCAAGGGACTGAACATGGGACTTTGGAGCCTTAGGCGTGAGAATCTGTTTGCATAACTATTATGCTATCTACCCCTGCCCTCACGTTCATGTTTTGACACCAAGGACAACCACAACAATGGGGATTGTCACAAGATTGTCACCATCAACAAGGCACCACACTTTGTAAATGTCACCATCCCCTCTATTACTTTTTACCTAGCTGTTACTCAGTACATCCAGTGGATGAAACTGGCCCATTGCACTCCAAAAAGCCTTTTACCCACCAAAAACAAAGATTTACACTAACCTCAGATATGGTTGTTTTCCCTGGGAACATGCCAGCCACGTGAGGACAACTCAATTCACTTGCCATCATGGAAGAGGTAGCAGCTGATTCTAACTGGACTTAACATTTTATCTGGATTTTCATTTCTGGCCCAAAGGATGCAACTACTAGCAACATCATCTACAATTTATAGGACAATTTAGGCAACTCCTAGCTTCTAAATGTATATATTCTTGTATATGTGTTGACATCTTAACATTATACAAACCTATGTCAACCTATGTAGACTAAGGGTATTTCTATCTACTTTATACACTTGATTATTATATAGAAAATATACAATAGTACTTTATTCCTATTGATACACTGTAGTTTATAATATATACATGTGCTTTAACAAGAAATCATCTGTATAAAAGTTCTTATAGTATCTGTACTTCCCAAGGCTGGTGTAGACCATAGCAGCTGATCAGTGGGAGACAAGGAGTAGTCTCTTATTTTGAATCATGAATAAATTCGTATATAAACATCAGATTTACACATAATAAATGAAAGAGGAGAGGTCATAACAGCTCATAAATCAAGAGCATCAAACATGGATTTTAGAAAAACTGATGTGCCATCAAATTAGAGAACTTGACAGAAATGAATGAGTTCCCAGAAGCATACAACCTCCTACAACTGAACCAGGAAGTCCTAGAAAACAAGAATAGACTAATTTGCAACCAAGAAGTTGAAACTGTTGTTAAAAACCCTTTTCAACATCAAAATTTCAGACTCAGATGGCTTCACAAATGAATTTTACAAAACTTTCAAGGAAGAGCTAACACCTTTACTTTTCAAACTCTGCCAAAATATTGAAGACACAGGAATATTCCCTTCCATCTTCTATGAAGTCAACATCATCCTGATAGCAAAAGCAAACACACAAATAAATAAGAAAACTATAGATCAATGCCCCTGATGAACATAGATTTTAACATACTGAACAAAATCCTAGCAGTATATTTGAAAAGTTGCACACTGTTTTATTGCTGTCATTGTTGTTGGATAGGACCGAGTGAAATGGAGAGAGGAGGGGGAAGACAGACCTTTACTAAACAGATGACTGGCATCTCCATACAAGCCCCTAGAATTTTACATACCACAAAAAAGAAAACAGGCTTTCTAGCCAAGCATCTTTTTGTTTTATTGACCCATTATTGCTGCCCCAGCAATAGGCATAATATCTACAGAAAACACCATCACCAGCTACTGTTGCTAGAACACATTTGTAAAGGAGGAACATGCAGACTGCATTAGTGGTATTGCTAAGCAATGATCTGAGAACAGAAAACACCAAAGCAAGTCCATTATGCAATCACCTCGCCATTCAGGGCTGAGATGTATTGAGAAGTGACATCAGATCCTCCATAAGGAAATGAAGAAAGGGAGGGAGTTGTGGATTGACAAATTATCATCGTGCTGCGGTGCAATTCTATTTAATAATAATGGGATCTCTCACTAACTCTCATTAAAAATTAAAACCGTTGGGCAAATGTTGAATAGCTTTGTCTGCGTGAATGATGGGGTTACCATAGAAGAAATTATCTGTTGGTTGCTGTTATAAATGAGAAAGGAAAAATTCTTCTGCTGTGTCATTGGAGATATTGCATACAGAAAGACTGGGAGATCATGTTTCTGAAAAGGGGAAAATGAAACGAAACAGAGCTGAGTCTCATATATCAAGGATGTCCTCAATGTGGGCAAAAGAGCTCAGGGCCAGTAAACACCCAGAGCCCAGCCCGCATTTGCTTGGACTCCCTTTTTGAAATATATATATAATTTATTTTTATTTATTAGATAGAAATGCAGAGAAATTGAGAGAGAGAGAGAGAGAGAGATAGAAACAGAGAGACAGGGAGAGAGAGAGACAGAGAGTCCTCTTGTGGACCTTTCCTCCTACAGGTGGGGAATGGTGGCTCGAACCAGGGTCCTTGGGCATTGTAACTTGTGCTCAACCAGATGAGCTACCACCTGGCCACTGAACAGCACATTTCAAAACAGATGCTAGGTGTACAGCTCTACCACTGGCTATGCAAAAATGTCTCTGTGCAATAAATGCATGTATTAACTTGATGAGAATGAATACATCAGGATAGGGATGAATTCGCTCTCATATATTTTTTTTATTTTATTGTATTTATTTATTTGATAAAGACAGCTAGAAATCTAGAAGGAAGTGGATGATAAAGAAAGAGAGAGTGACAGAGAGATGCCTGGAACACTGCTTTACCATTTGCAAAGCTTACCCCCTGCAGGTGGGGACCTGGAGCGGGAACCCTGGTCCTTGTGCACTGTGACATGTGCACTCAACCAGGTGCGCCACCACCTGGCTCCCGCTCTCTGGTATTAACTACACCAGTGTCTGTAATTTTTCAGAAATATCTTTTATGTCTTAAAAAGAAGTAGATGAAAGAAAACTAGTAGTTGGGAAAATGCCATTTGAGTTTAGCCAAAACTACCTTTGCATAGAATGACACGGATAAGCTTAGGGCTATCCTAATAGCAATGGCATTTACTGATTCTCCTGGGTTTTGAACTCGTTCACGTTTACTTTTTCTGGAACTTTTAAGTATATACCAAAAACTTGTCCACTTTTCAGTGAACTTGCACACTTCTTATCGGACAATATGTTTGCTGTTTACTTTTGCTCCTCCTTCCAGGGCTGGTCCTAGATTTACAGCAATTTGCACACTATGCCCCTCTGTGTTGTTTCAGTTCTACAACAGAAAAGGTTTTATATGAACACAGTGGATCCATCAAATGTAAGCTAGTAGTGAATTTCACCAAGCTGAAAGTAGATATAAAGAAAAAAAGTTCAGAAAGACCTAGCACTTGCTTCTTAAACATTCATTACCATTAACTATTCCTCTTTGCATTAAAAATAATTCAATAGAAAGCCAATATGATGTTTTCAATATTTTATTACTCTTTCCTTTTCTCTGATTTCTTCTCCCTTTGAAGATAAAAGAGGCATTTTAATTAGGATGCAATGGGAATAAATTCAGAATTAGCATACGTTGGTGTTCAATAAATGCAGTTTTAATTATAACCTTTTCCTGTTTGTTTCAAGGATTCAGAAAAAGAATACATCCGAGGCAAAACAAATATTTCTTAACATTTTATATTTAATGATATATTGCCTGGGACTTCATTTTGATGTGTCTCTTTCTTTCTTTCTTTCTTTCTTTCTTTTTAATTAAAAAAGATTGGATATTCTTCAGTGGGGAAGAAAAACCAAAGAATATATATACAAACACCCTCACTACTTTCCAAAGATTCAGGGGTTATTTTCTTTAAGTGACCATTGGCAAACAGCTCTGGAAAGTCTTTTTTTCATGGAAAAGATCTTGAATCAGGCAGTCAGAATCCTAGGCACACTCCCCGGAGGAGAAATTCAGTCTGAACTCAAAGTTCTACAAAATCCCAAAATAAGCACTGATCATATTTACCTAATGTCTTAGAGTTGTCTCTGAAGGATAGCTAACGTTATTAGGATTTAAAAAGCCCTTCTCTGGGGCACTACACGGAGGAAAAGAAAGTTCAAACATTTCTAGAAATTTTAGAATTGCTCAAAAAAAAAAAGAATTTGTTTTATAATCTTGAATGACAGAACTGAGATTTACAACTACAGAGACATGTCTGTTAGATTTCATTACTTCATATTCTATGAAATTAGGATTTCAGATCAATAATCTTTGCATATATATGGAGAAAGCTATGCAACATGGGATGCATTTTCTGTTTCAAGATATATGCAGATTTCTATCATTTTATCTTTCATTTTCAACTTAACTTAATGAGTTCACACAGTTAAGCCTTCAAATATCTTTATGATGGCTACATTTTATTGATTATGAATGGGAACTGCAGACCATCGAAGGAATTTTAGTAAATTAGCCATCACAGTTGAAACCAAAGTTTTGGTCTCAACAAAACAAGTTATATTGTTCTTGTAACCCCATTTCTCTATCTGTAGACATACAGGAAGTAAGATGGAGCCCCCCTGGAGATGGACTCAAATTCTCATCATATGAGTCAACTAATGTATCAATCATTTTTCACTGAGTGATTGTATCTTAGGATATTTTTTATAGAGAGACAACAATACACAGCTTTCCAGATTTCCCAGGTTGGCAATTTATCAACAAGCTGGTGACAATGTCATATATATATGCAAATCAAATTGGAGAAGAAAATAGATAACACTAATAAAAAGGGGGAAAAAGAGTGAACTGCCTGCAGGGGGCTCAGTGGGTATGTGTATAAGGCTTTGAGTTTGATTCTGGCATAGTACATGTGAGCAAGACACACTCTGACTCTGATCTCTCTCTTGTTCTTAAAAGTATAAATTAAAATAAGAATAAATTCATTTAAGAAGATAAATGTTTATTAGATGCAAGTAAACAAATGCTAGTTTGTAGAGAGTTGTTAAAAGGAAAACTGTTTCTTAAAACTTCAGAAATTTGGGAGTCGGGCTGTAGCGCAGCGGGTTAAGCACAGGTGGCGCAAAGCACAAGGACCCGCGTAAAGATCCCGGTTCGAACCACGGCTCCCCACCTGCAGAGGAGTCGCTTCACAGGCGGTGAAGCAGGTCTGCAGGTGTCTATCTCTCTCTCCTCCTCTCTGTCTTCCCCTCCTCTCTCCATTTCTCTCTGTCCTATCCAACAACGACAACAACAATAATAACAACAATAAAAAACAACAAGGGCAACAAAAGGGAATAAATAAATAAAATAAACAAAAAAAATTCAGAAATTTATTAGAAAATTAAATTGAAATTCAGATTTTCTAGTTTTTCTTTATATATATATATATATCTTTAGAACTACCCCACTAGGGTTATTGCTAACTCTCAGTGCCTTCATGAATCCACAGTTCCTGGTGGTCACATTTTCTTTGCCTCCATAAAGGGGGACAGACAGAGATAGAGAGAGCGAGTTAGAAAGTGAGAGAGACAGATGAAAGAGAAACATTTGCAATGCTGCTCAACCTCTTAGGAAGCTTCCCCTTGTAGGTGGGGACTGGAGACTTGAATCCAGGTCCTTGAATGTGGTGACCTGTAGAGGAAGAGAGACAGAGAGACAACGGCAGCCCTGCTTCACTGTTCTCAAAGCTTTTCCCTCCTACAGCTGGGGATCTAGGGCTTGAACCTGGGTCCTGTGTCACATGTCCGCTCAAACAGGTGTGCCACTACACAGCCCCATTTACAATTTACTGTCTTTGGTCATGTGAGCACTTTTGGTCTTCTGTTGTTCTTTCTGAAATCCTCTTGTCAATCCCACCTGGCTATTTTATCATCTTCTTTCACTGATCTTTATATTAGAAAAGTGTTTTAATTAAGTAGCCTGTATCATCCAGTGACACAGAATTACCTTCTTTAAGTCAAAATATGCTTCTCATTCTTTTTTATTTATATTCAGTAAAGGGATGTCACTTTCTTTGTAATGGACTGCACACACAACTACCAAGTTGTTTTCATCTGTTTCGGTTGAGCTCTTCCTTGAAGTGCCCAATAATGTCCCTTCAACTTATGGTTTAAAGATAACATATCCATTTTCTATCAGTGTTCTGTTGCCTAAGTAATGACAAAGCAGAAAAGAAGACTTGGGGGCAGAACTATCCTTTGTTTTTTAGTTCTGCTCTCTTCTGAGATTTTGTTGAAAACTTTGTATGAATCAATATTCACTTTAATTACTCCCTTGGGCGTAAAGTTATCACTCCGCTGTAGAACTCCAGAAGCATCTCCTTTCTTCACATTCTCCGTATTTTTCTTCACAATTTGCTCCCTGGAGGTTTCTGAACCATCCCAACATTAAAAGAAAAAAAAAATACATATAAACACTCAGACTTCAGATTTACCATTGTAGGGTTAGACCTGAGAATTCTGAGTTGTGCGTTACTTATTTAGTGTAGACTCCTATGTCTAGAAATGGACTAACGTTCTTCTCTTTGTTTCAGATGTATAATCTTGCAGTTTTGCATAATAAGCTGGAGTGAGTTTTGCTTTTCTTATAAAACCATTATTAACTAGTTATTGAGAAAAAGGAATTTTTGTAGGAATTTTAACTCAGTCTTTTATTCCAGAAACAACCTTCTGCATTTCAGTTGAACTGTAGGGACCCCTTATCATGCTAGTATTGCACTGGATAAGTCTAGTCTGTAGCTGGCCTACTTAGCACAGTCAAACCAACCAGATCCTCTTGTCCACCTGCCCTGCATGGCATTTCCTATGATTGTCTACATAGCTTCGGGAGGTAGGAGACTGTCTGTCTTTGCTTCCCACTGCCTTTGACAACACTGGAATTTTAATGTGTCAGTCTCTCTCAACATGTCTCTGTATCCAAGCATGCATGTATGGGTGCATGTGTGTTTGTGTCTATCCATTATCTACCTATCACTTGCCTGTCCTCATCACCATCATCATCATCCTCATCCATCTAGCATTAATCTCTCTCTGTGTCACTGGGGTAACCACAGGATGGCTGACAGCAAGTAATGTTCAATTCTGTCCCATTGCTCTGTCTCTGAGGTCTTTCCTTGAATTTAAATCATGGCCCATATATCATTTTCCGAACATGAGGATTCTCCATGGAACTGACAAGATTTCCTCACAGACAGAAAAGCCTCTGGCTAAACCTTCTGACCAATTTTTAGGTTTACAATAAAATATACAAACCCCCAAATGAATGCAAGTATTTTTTGTTCAAGCCAGAATTCAGTAATTTACTTATCCCCAAAGAGTAGACAAAGAATTTAAATCAAGGGGCTGGGGATAGTGTACAGCTGTAGTGCATCAGACTTTCCCATCTGAGTCCCCATAAGTCTCAGACTCAGTCCCCAGCATCACCGTATTCCAGACATAAGCAGTACTCAGGTCTTACTTTCTCTCATTAAAATGGACAAATTCTTTTAAAAAGAATTTAAACTAAGTACTGTCCTTAACATAAGCTTCAACACACTGCAAGGGATTATGATGGAAATCACCTCAGCCTTCCAGCAGATGAGTAGGTGGTAGCAGACAGAAAGAAAGTGGTAATAGGTAACAGCATCTCCTGTGTTCTTTATCAGATTCTAAACATTCCATCTGTGAACCAGCTCTGATATGAATCATGGCTCTGTTTGTCGGTTTTCACCTATCAGGAAAGACCTATTTTCAGCCTTTCTCACTCCACCCCCGGGTAGATCTTTCTTCTTAATCAGAAATTCAGCCTAGATTTTTCCCTCTTCCTTCCTATCACAGATCCATGGGCAGAAAACATCTAGTGTAGTAGCTACTGCTCTTTTCAGCCAGAATAGTTGCACATTTAGGAGAAGAGAGAGTGTTTTCAAATATGGAAATGCAGCCACTAAACTACTAATCTCTGCTCTGATGACTGGGAAAAAAAAAGACAAAAAGCTTTTTTTTTTTTTTTTTTTTTTCAATTTTAGAGCTCAGGCTATAATTACACGTGTAGAGTTGTCAGACAAAATAACCCTTGTAAGTAACAATAAATGAGTCTGAATATTTTATTAACCTTTTTTTTTTTCATTTGCCATTTATTGGGAAAGTGACCTTTCCAAAGCTGATTAATTCACTTAAGTTATTATAACTTTGAACAATACTTAGGGAAGAGGCATCTTATTACTATAAGATAATTCTGTTAGCAATCATTGCCATCTTCAGGGGAAATTGTGTCTGGGTAAATGTTATAGCTGAAAGTTGTCTTGTTTCCTTATCTGTTGTAACAGAAGGTGATGCTTAATGTTTTCTTTTTTTTAATATCATATTCTCAAAGTAATAAAATCAGAAGTGACTCTAGAGGTCATCTGATCTAAATGTATAATTTTATCACTAAAGGGACTCATAGCCAAATATGTTAACTAGATCAAGCTCTTTGACCTTACAAGATCATGAAACTGCTTCATAAAGTCTGAAGATGAAGGGACCAGGCAGTGATGGCAGGATCTTTATTTAGAAGTTTGGTGATGTTTTTGTGTCTAAAAATAGGCTGCGAGAACTTACTTCTCATATCAATGAGCCTGTGGACATGGTGGTTTCATTACAGGTATTTTGATTGATGTTGTAAAACTGCAGTTTCTTAATACTGACAAGGACTTGAAAAGGCCTAGCTAGGGACCTTGAAGGGGGAGTGAGATGGGATGACTGATCTCACGAGCATATGTTATCCCTTCTCCTCACACAGAGCTGCTTCCTGTCAGTGAAGGAGTCTGTCCACCACCTCTTTGATCAAGAGGCTACATCATCTTGACCATCCTTGAAGATGGCCTATGGAAGAGCTGTGCGTGCCTCTTTGTCTCTGTTTGAGGAATGCTCTGAAATGGAAAACATCAGGCCACATTTTGCAGAGAGAGCCCAGGGGCTCAGACAAGTGAATGCAGAGCCCTCAGATTTTGTTGGCAAGATCCCTGGGCAATGCCCTGAGGTTATGGAGCAGGGACTACAAGTCATTGCAGATTCATCTGTGCTCCTGACACACAGGAACAAAAGAAATGACAAGATGCCCCCCAAACCCACCCCTGCTTTAATCACTGTGCCTCGAAGTCGATAATGTAGTAACGGACTGTAGAGTAGTTTTCTTAGTCAAAATGCTCTTTAAAAATAAAAGCAGCAAGTGGACTTTTTCATGACCAAGGAAATAGCACTGAGTATTCCTGGCTGGGTCCAGGGTAGAAGAGCCCCAGGGTGTTCGGGCCCTGGACGGAGGGCTCAGAGTGGAGACACATTGGGTTCCCGGCTTTCAGAACATGACCCAGTATCAGAGGAACTGGGAACAGAGTCTACCACTTAGTCCGTTACCTGAGCAGATCAATAGAAGACTGTCTGAAGTGACGGCAGTGTGCCATGAGGCTTATACAGACTCACAAATGGTTAAGCTTCTACTTTGAATTTACCTGCAATACATCAAAGAAAGAAAAAAGAAAAAAAGACTGAAATGAGATGTGTCCCAACTCTAATAAAGATTCTCTAGGATGAGAAAATTGGGTAAGGTCTGCAGGCTGCTGAACTACTTCCTGTGGCTGGGCTGTGCTACTGCTGCTGAGGGCCCCCACACGGGCAGGAGGACACAGAGTGCCTCTGAGGTCTGGTGAGTGCCCAGAGCCCAGAGCCCTGGGGACTGGGGACAGGGGAAGCCCCCCCACCTGCACACACAGTCTCACTGGCCTGCTGTCTCCTATGCAGGTGGCAGGTGGGAGCAGAGTGATGGGCCTCTGAGGGACAGGTGAGTGCCCAGAGCCCAGACCCTTTGGGATAAAGGAAGGTCCAGACCTCTGGGGTTTGGGGTATCAGCCACCACTCCCCCCCCCACAGTCTCAATGGCCTGTTGTCTCCTCTGCAGGTGGTGGCTGACAGACCTCCTCCCAGCCAGGACACTGGACACAGAGCCTCATACATCTACGTCTACGTCTACGTCTATCTATGTGTATGTGTATGTGTATGTGTATGTCTATATATGTCTATGTCTGAAAAATGAGAAAAGGAATAAGAAGAAAGGCAATTTGATATGAATACTCTCATATGAATGTCTATGAATAAAAGCAGAAGCTTAACCATTTGTGAGTCTGTATAAGCCTCATGGCACACTGCCGTCACTTCAGACAGTCTTCTATTGACCTGCTCAGGTAACGGACTAAGTGGTAGACTCCATTCGCAGTTCCTCTGATACTGGTCACGTTCTGAAAGCCGGGAGCCCAATGTGTCTCCACTCTGAGTCCTCCGTCCAGGGCCCGAACACCCTGGGGCTCTTCTCCCCGGGACCCAGCCAGGGATACACACTGCTTTCCAAAATGCCTGAGTTCCTTTTTAACTTCTATTTTTAATTATATTTTATTTATTTATTGGATAGAAACAGTCAGAAATTGAGAGAAAGGGGAAGGCAAAGGGGGAGAGAGACAGAGAGACACCTGCAGCCCTGCTTCACCGCTTGTGAAGTTGTCCCCCTGCAGGTGGGACCAGGGGCTTGAACTCCACTCCTTGTGCCCTGTGACCCGTGCACTGACCCAGATGTGCCACCACCTGGCCTCACTCCTTGAGTCCTTTATCTAGCACAGTGCGTGTACCAGCCTGGAAATGCCTTTCCCAGTGCCGTCCTGCAGATGGCTGAGACTAGGGCCAGGTGTGTGAAGGATTTTTTTAAATTATCCTTATTTATTAGATAGAGACATTCAGAGAGGGAAGGGGGTGATAGACAGAGAGAGACAGACAGACACCTGCAGCCCTGCTTCACCTCTAATGAAGCTTTCCCCCTGCAGGTGGGTAACAGGGGCTAGAACCCAGATCCTTGCACACTATAATGTGTGAGTTTAATCAGGTGCGCCACCACCTGGCCCCAAGTCTAAGAAATTTTTTTTTTTAATTTAAGAAAGGATTAATGAACAAAACCATAGGGTAGGAGGGGTACAACTCCACACAATTCCCACCGCCCAATCTCCATATCCCACCCCCTCCCCCGATAGCTTTCCCATTCTCTATCCCTCTGGGAGCATGGACCCAGGGTCGTTGAGGGTTGCAGAAGGTAGAAGGTCTGGCTTCTGTAATTGCTTCCCCGCTGAACATGGACGTTGACTGGTCGGTCCATACTCCCAGTCTGCCTCTCTCTTTCCCTAGTAGGGTGGGGCTCTGGGGAAGCTGAGCTCCAGGACACATTGGTGGGGTTTTCAATCCAGGGAAGCCTGGCCGGCATCCTGATGACACCTGGAACCTGGTGACTGAAAAGAGAGTTAACATACAAAGCCAAACAAATTGTTGAGCAATCATGGACCCAAAGCTTGGAAAAGTGGAGAGGAAGTATTAGGGAGGTACTCACTGCAAACTCTAGTGTACTTCTGCTTTCTTACTTTGGTGCCATACTCCAAACTCAGTCAACTCCCTATTTCTTTTCTTTCATTTTCCTGGTTTTTGTTTGTGGTAACCCAGAGCACTGATCACCTCTGGCTTATGGTGGCGCGGGGCCCCTTTCGTGTGATTCAGCTTTGCCGTCAGGGTTATCGCTCAGGTTCTGTGTCTGCACAACCCCACAGCTGCTGGTCGCTCTTTTCTTTTCTGTTTTTGATGGAAGCTGAGACTCAGAGACAGAGAGAAGGAGGAGCGGGCGGGGAGAGACACCTGCAGCACGACTCTGCTGCTCAGGAAGCCTCCCCCAGAGATGGGACCAGCGGCTTGGACCCAGGTCACTGCTCGTGGTCAAGGGGCTCCTCTGGGTGCAGCACCACCGGCCCCGCTTCCCACTGTTTAGGCCGGGAGGGTGAGCCAGGTCAACCAGCCCTGCCCAGCCGGCACGGAGACATCACCTCCCAGCCCTGGATTGTCTCTGGGTCTCTAACCTGAGTCAGAGACTGCCAGCAGAGACACTACTTTGTAGGAGACACAGCAGTTCCATAGAAATCATGGAAAACTTTTCTCCAATTACTGAGTTCTTTTCTGAATTAAATCACGCTCCTGCAGCCATCACCAAAACACGGAATCAGATTTTTCACATTTTTATAGAGATTTCCCCTGATTACACCAGGAGAAACACAAGTTGGTTTTCATGTAATGTCACTAGAGGCAAACACGCAATTCTGGAAGTCTGTTTACTCAACATGAATGAGTGGGGTGAATGATTCGGTGAAGTGCTTGAGATGTTCCTTTCATATATTTTTATTGTGCCTTTCAGACACCAAGTTACAGATGCTACTCTGAGTTTATCCTGAATTTCATGGGCAGACAGCTTCATAAATTTTCCAGGAACCTCACCTCTCCAGAGCCCTACCACATTCGGGAAGGATAGAGACAGGCTTGGGGTATTGGTTGACCTTTCAACACCCATGTCCAGTGGAGAAGCAATCACAGAAGCCACACCTCTGACCTTCTGCAACCCATAAAAATCTTTGGTCTATACTCCCAGAGGGATAAAGACGAGGGACCCCTCAATGGAGGGGAGGGGAGGTTATGTGGAACCATGATGATGGGATTTGTATGGAATTGTAACCCCTCTTATCCCACAATCTTGTTGATCAAGCTCAAAGACTTCAGATTCTCTTAATAGCCCCAACTCTGGCTGACCCAGGCATTCTTAGTGTATTTCATACCCTTTTGGACTGTAACAGGGACATACAAAGCTATTTAACTTTGAGGTGGCTTCCAATGTCCTGTCTCCGACAACAGTTAGTGTTTATTGATTTTTCAAGGAGTGCTTATGACTTAACAGTGATACGGTTCAATGGTGACCCTTCTGAGGTCCTGTCCTGAGTCTTCTCACTGTGTTTCTATACACAAGGTAGACTTCCTCTCTGAACGCAGCCCTCTGCTATTCACCAAAAACTATCCATTCAAATAGTCTTTACTGATAACTATTTCTCATGAAAACACTACATTATATATTTTATCATAAAGAACAGTATCTTTGGGAATGTGTATAGTTCACACAGAATATTTTTTTATTTGTGATTTCACATTGATTTACAAAATTACAAGACATAGGTGTATAATTCCCCACCTTTTCTGCCACCAAAGTTCTACGTCCAGACTCCCTCCACTGGAAACTGCGGTAGTTCTCGTAAGATCACAGCTATGGTTGGCTATTATTTCTGTAACTCTATATATACTTGCACACTTTCCTATGGTCCAAATTTCCATTCCTTTCTAAGTCATACATACACCCATTATGACATCTGAGTGTCCTTTTTTCTTCTTCTCTCTCTGGGCCCTGATGACATTGGAGTTGAGAGCCCTCCGGTCATCTTCCCCTAACATTTCTCCATCTCTGGGACTATGGACCAAAATACTTTATGGGGTGCATATGGTGGAAGGTCTTGTTTCTGTAATTGTTTCTCTGCTGGACATGCATGCTGGAAGGTACATCCATATGCCCTTATGTCTTTTCTTAGTAGGGAGGGCTCTAGAGAGGTGAGACTCTGGGACTCAATGGGAAGGTCGTCTGCCCAGGAAAGTCAAGATAGAATGACAGTAGCATCTGCCGCTTGGTGGTTGAAAGATAAGATATACTTCATCCAAAAATGGCAGAGGATATGGAGAGAATATTCACCAAAGAAAAGATCCCAAAAGACAGTAGGCATATGATAATCTGTTCCCCAACTTACTAGGGAAAGATAGAAACAGGCTGGGGGCAAGGATCGACATACTATTGCCCGTATCTATACTCATATTCAGGGGAGAAACAATTACAGAAGCCAGAACTCCCAACTTCTGCATCCCACAAAGAATTGTGGTCCATACTCCAAGAAAGGAAAAAAATGTTAGGAAAAGATGACCAGAGGGCTCTAAACTCCAATTCCATATCGACTTGGAGAGAGGAGAGGTAAAAGGAAGGACACTCAGGTGTAGTAATAGGTGTAGGTGTGACTTAGCAAAGAAGAGAAGGCAGGACCATATAAAAATGGGCAAATATATATATAAATACAGACAGTTATGGAAGTAATACCCGACCCATATCTGTGACTTTAGGAGAACTACTACAATTTTCATTGAAGAAAAAGGGGATACAGAACTCTGGTGGTAGGAATGGTGTGGACAGTCCTATTATCCTGTAATTTTGTACATCAATATTAAATCACCAATAATAATAAAAACAGTCTGGTGTTGTGGATTGACATGCCAACACTCATGTCCAGCAGAGAAGCAATTGCAGAAGTCAGAATTCCCACCTTCTGCACCCCAGAAAGAATTTTGGTCCACAGTTCCAGAGGGGTAAATAATAGGGAAGTTTTCAGTGGAAGGGATGGGACACAGACCTCTGGTAGTGGGAAATGTATGGAATTGTACCCATATTATTTTACTACCTAGTAAATCACTAATAAAAATTAATAAAAAAGATACACTCCTGCTAGAATTGCAATAATGTTTCTATGTTTTGAAAAAAATGATTCAAGTCATTCTCAAAGAAATATAAATAAAGACGGGAGTCGGGCTGTAGCGCAGCGGGTTAAGCGCAGGTGGCGCTAAGCACAAGGACCTGGATAAGGATCCTGGTTCAAGCCCTGGCTCCCCACCTGCAGGGGAGTTGCTTCACAAGCGGTGAAACAGGTCTGCAGGTGTCTATCTTTCTCTCCCTCTCTCTGTCTTCCCCCTCCCCTCTCCATTCCTCTCTGTCCTATCCAACAACAATGACAACAATAATAACTACAACAATAAAACAACAAGGGCAGCAAAAGGGAATAAATAATAATAAATATAAAAAAAAGAAAAAAAGAAATATAAATAAAGACAATAATGAGATACCACCTCACCCCTGTGCGAAAGTTATACATTAGAAATTCCAGCAACAATAAATGTCGGAGAGGTTGTGGGTTCAAAGGAACGCTCCTGCACTGCTGGTGGAAATGTCATCTGGTCCAGCCTCTGTGGAGAGCAGTCGGGAGAACTCTCACAAGGCTAGAAAAGGGCCTATGACCCAGCAACTCTACTCCTGGGATATATCCTAAGGAACCCATTCTAAAAGCTGTGTGTTTACCTTTGTTCTTTTCAGCACAATTGGTAACAGAATATTTGTATTAATTGTATCCATATGAACAAGCAAACTGTCAACAATATCACTGATACTATGCAAAACATGATTTTATCCCTTTGAGTGAGCTAGTATTTGTACTTCTTTTTCTGTTCACTTAAAAGGCACTGGTCATTGTGTGTGTGTGCTTACGCCAAGCCCATGATTTGTGTACCTGAGGACTTGTGCTAATATTGATATTAACTGACAACAGAAACTATGGGGTAGAGAACTTTAATGACAGAAAAGGAAGCTCAGGGTGGCAACCATGATTTCCCTAAACCAGCAGCTCAGACTCATTTGGGAGAGAGAAGCAAAGTAATGTTACATTCACAGCGCTGAGATACAGGCTCTGGAAATAAAAGCCACCATGTTCAGTGTTAAGAGCTATGAGGAAAGAAACGTGATTTCCAATTAGATAACGCTCATGTACTTTTTTTTTGCACCCACATGCGTGCGCACACACACACATCACCACAACATATATATTTGTGTTACATTAAACATACTTTTGAGCTACGAAGATTGAGTACTCCTATGACTTAATGGTCTGGCTTTATAAAATGCATAAAGATATTTAGTATTGATATTGGTTCTTGGAACTTCGCCAATATCTGGTAGCATTGTTAAAAATACAGCAATTTCTAAGTGTATAATTAAGGGTGAATTGAGAAATAGATACTTCTCTTTAGTTTAAAACCCACTTATAGAGTAGTGGATAATAGATCAGTCCTGAAGGACTCGGGATTATATGTTTAAGAATTTATTAATCCATCTAAGATTCTCTTTCATTTTTGCTCAATAAAAATAAACCTCATTACTCCAAATAAAGTTCAAGCAAGGGAAATAACAAAGGTCTGAAGCTGGGAACATAGATACTCTTTATATTTGGTAGGATATAGCAAGTTCTCTCTCTCTCTCTCTCTCTCTCTCTCTCTCTCGATTAGAATATACTACCCTTAGTCCACAACCTGTATTACTATTATCTGAGAAATACTGTGTAGCAGCACATTACAACCAGACACATGATGATTTCAGACTTGATGCATACTTAATATTTAACGTGATATCTGAAGAACTTTGTGCTTAGTCAAGTTATTGCCAACTCCTGTCAGAATATATGTATATATCTACATTCATAGCAGCACAGTTTGTAACTGCCAGAACCTGGAAGCAACCCAGATGTCCAACACCAGGTGAGTAGCTAAAAAAGAAATATATATATATATATATATATATATATATATATATATATATACACATATATGGAATGGAGTCGGGTGGTAGTGCAACGGGTTAAGTGCAAGTGGTGCAAGGACTGCCATAACGATCCCAGTTCGTTCGAGCCTCAGACTCCTCACCTGCAGGGGAGTCACTTCACAAGTGGTGAAGCACGTCTGTAGGTGTCTGTCTTTCTCCCCACCCCCTCTGTCTTCCCCTTCTCATTCTGTTTCTCTCTGTCCTATCTAACAATGACAGCAATAACAATAACAATAATACAACAAGGATAGCACGAGGAAATAAATGAATACCTTTTTAACTTGCTGTTAAAAATGATGAGGTTGTCTCCTTTGGGTCCTCTTGATTGAAACTTGAGGACATCATGTTGAGTGAGATAAGCCAGTAAGAAAAGGATGAATATCAAATGATCTCACTAGTGGGACATTGTAAAGTAGGGAACAGGGAGGGAGGGCATCAAATGAAACATAGATTGGGCATGGTGTATTATTACACCAAAGCAAAGGACTCTGGGGAGGAGGAGGGAGAGAGGCTAAAAAGAAAATGTTGGGGGCTATTGCATAATTAAATTGTTTGCGTATGTCAGTGATCACACTGTAGAGCTTAATCCCATCAATAAAAAAGAGAAAAAAATGACTTGCTATAATGTGACCCTGGGCCCTGTTACTCCTACCCCCTCTTGTGGCAGTGCACATTCAACAGAGGGTCTCAGTCAGACACATAACATAGGTCTCTCGGAGTTAATCTTTTGGGATCCTGCATCACCTGCCCTGTAGGTGGGAAACAGGACAATGCTAGTCAACCTCTGTATGCAGCAGTATTCTCCACTGTGAAGAGCAGCCCAGGAGATTCATGACAACTGTGTACTTTCCTTTTTTTTGTAATTTATTTATTGGGAGATTAATGGTATACAGTTGACAGTGAAACACAATGGCTTGTACTTGCATAACATCTCCCAGTTTTCCACATAACAATTCAACTCCCCCACTAGGTCCTCCTCTGTCATCATGTTCCAAGACCAGAATCCTCTCCTCCACTCCAGAGTCTATGACTTTGGTGCAGGACACCTAACGTTGTGCAGTTTTATTATGCTTCTCATACACTGAGAGTCAGTTTCCTTGTAACTCTGAGATCTGAATGCAAACTCTACCTTTGCTGCTATAATGCCATCTGCTGTTAAGTCAATTCTCTTGATTTTTTTTTAGCTGCTATTTTTTCCTTCCTATTAAAATAAATAGGATTCTCACAATTTATCCCTAATAACTTCAAACTAGAATATTTTTCATTAATCTTCTGAGACTCAGTGAAACAAAGGAAGATTATTCATGTCACTTGAAATCTTTTCCAACTTCATTGCAGCTCCAAAAACCATAATCAACATCACCAGCTCTGCTCCAATGATAAGTGTTGCCAAGACATTTGCAATAAGATGTAAGAACTATTTCTTTCAATTTGTTCACGAGTGAATATAGTTGAATAATCAGTGGTTGTTCAGGGTCTAGCTCAGCTCTCCTTATGCTACCCTTCAAAACCATTATTCTCCCTGACAGGATCTCTACGGTAGCACAGGATTCTATCAATATTACAGATTCTGGTAAGACAGGCAAGAGAAAAAAATATTTCATCTAAAGTAGAAAACTTAGGTCCAAAGAGACATCAGCTCTTTGCTTTTGGTTATTTTCAATCTTGCTGGATCTTCTTTTCCCCATCTCTAAGGTTATATTGAAATTCATATTTATAATAATTGTGAGAGATATGCAAAAGAATGTATTTTAAAATATGGAGTGAAGTATCTTAACATTATATATTCATCCATTCTCATACACATCATATTTAGGCTCTGCATTTATAATATGTGAGGCATGAAATCGGGTGACATTTTCTACCCAGTAATAAATGTAGTGCATTCCAGTATTTAATGGAGGGGATTGGATATGGAGTTCTGGTGGTGGGAATTCTGTGAAGTTGTAACCCTTTTATCCTATATTTTTTTCTTTTTTGCAGTGTTTCCTTTTTGTAAATAAAAATTAAAAAAAAAAAAGAAAAAGAAATTGGGAGTCAGGCGGTAGCACAGCAGGTTAAGTACACGTGGCACAAAGCACAAGGACCGGCGTAAGGATCCCGGTTTGAGCCCCCGGCTCCCCAACTGCCGGGGAGTTGCTTCACAGGTGGTGAAGCAGGTCTGCAGGTGTCTGTCTTTCTCTCCCCCCTCTGTCTTCCCTCCTCTCTCCATTTCTGTCTGCTCACTCAAATAACAACAGCAATAATAACTACAACAATAAAACAAGAGCAACAAAATGGAATAAATAAAATAAATATTAAAAATATATATTTAAAAACAAAATTAGTTAATGAGGGGCAGGCAGGTAGTGGTGCACATTGTATAATGTTTAGAGACCAGGGTTCTAGCTCCTAGTCTCCACCTGCAGTGGGGAAAGCTTCAAAAGGTGAAACAGTGTTACAGGTGTCTCTTTTTCTCTCCCTCTCCCTCTCCCTCTCCCTCTCCCTCTCCCTCTCCCTCTCCCTCTCCCTCTCCCTCTCCCTCTCCCTCTCCCTCTCCCTCTCCCTCTCCCTCTCCCTCTCCCTCTCCCTCTCCCTCTCCTCTCCCTCTCCTCTCCCTCTCCTCTCCCTCTCCCTCTCCCTCTCCCCTCTCCTCTCTCCCTCTCCCTCTCCCTCTCCTTCTCCCTCTCTCTCTCCCCTCTCCATCTCCTTCTCCCTCTCCCTCTCCATCTTCTTCTTCCTCTCAATTTCTCCGTCCCCTTTAAATTTATCTATCTTTATCGAATAATAAATAAAATTTTAAAAATAAATAATTTAATTGCAAAGTAGCTATACTATTTTAATAAAATACTCTACATTAAAATGACTTTTAAAAAATAACCAATTGTTCTGGATACAGAATTGTGTATAATTAAAAAGGTAAGTTAAATATTTACATTCCACACTTTTTATATTTTAGTACCACTTATAATGAAGTAAAGTCTGAGTTTTCTTATTTTTCAGTATCAAAATTATTTAATTTTCTTCCATTTTTAGGTAATTGATTTCCAAGCTTCTTAATTTCATGACAAAGGAAAATGACTTGCTATAAAGTGACCCTGGCCCTAATGGAGGATGTTAAAATCTGTGCCCAGTGTCTTTGGTCTTCTATAGTAAGAACACATTTTAATTCTCTTATTTTAAGATAGATACAACTATACCTTTACTGAAATTCCTACTAAAAAAGGATGTCTCATCAAGAATCTCTGCTCATAGATATATTTTTCCCCTCTGAATCACTCTCTGCTCCATCTTTTTCTGCCCTCTAAATAGAATGCATTAACAAATAACAACTTTTGCCTCCTAAATATCTTTTCAATCCATTCATTTATTTCCATTTTCAGTACCAGTGATCTAATCCCCAAATTTCCAGTACGTTCTTTGTAGATGACTGCAATAGCCTCCTAACAGGGTTATCAATATTCCCTCTGGCCACCTTCCTAATCCATTTTCCACAGTGAAGTCAGATTAATCATTCAAATAAATCAAATCTGATGTTGGCACAGTTCCCTGCTGAAAATGGCATTTTGGGGCTCTTGCTTATTTCTCTAACCTCCTCCTGTCCACACTCTTCTTTTGTTCTCTCCCTGAAAGCAAGTCCCATCCTTCATCCTCCGCCCTCTCGGCACAGGAACTTTGCTGACGCTTCATTCTTTCTGAAATGGTTATGCTTTTGCTCTTCATCAGATAAGACTCTCAGGGCAGTCATATTTTTCTCATATAAATATTTTTGGAATTCAAATGATTCTCTCTTGTCTCAAAACAAACAAATCCATCCATATCATTGTGGTCTCTATTTAGTATGTTTCTACTCTAAAATTTTGCATGAGTATGTGCACGTATACTGCTAGTCTCTGTGATGATGTCAGGCTGTGTGTCTCATGACTTTGAACACAAACTGCAGAACTCTTGCTTCCAGGAGCCTGCTGAGAACCCCAATGTCATGTTTTTCTCACTGGTGGACAGCAAGGAAACACAGGCCCTTCTTCTCAGGATAATCATATGCCAGGAGGAGATAAGTGCAAGCTTCTACTACAGACACAACCCAAAATGGAATATTAAGTCATCCAGCCAGCATGCAACTCAAGCTGAACACTATCACATATGATATCAAGATCTGAGGAAAACCTATTTGGTGGTTTTTGCTTTTTCGTTTGTTTGTTTTTATATGTGTGTCCAGTGCAGGTCAACAGAAAGAATGTGATTGTGAATGTAAGAATATAATTCATATGCACTAAGTTCAATGTTATGCTGCTTCTGTATGAAAGTTAAAAACTAAGTAAATACCATACAAGCATTACATCCAGATGATTGGCAAAGAAGTCAGAGGGTGTTTTCTCAGCATCCCATTGGCATAAAAAAACAAAACAAAACAAAAACAACAACAACAACAAAAAAAAACCCTTGACTTGATGCTATGTGAAATAAGCCAAAAGGTGAAGGATACATGTCATCAGATGATCTCACTCACAGGTGGAATTAATGGGAAGAAGACAGAAAGGAAACACACAAAGTTAAACTTTAACTGTATTCTGTGTATTCCACCAAAGCAAAGGAATCTGAGAAAGGATGGGGAGGGAGAAGACAGAGGACAGGTCTCTATTTAGTGCATAAGAGTGGAAAGGGGATGGGAGTCGGGCGGTAGCTCAGCAGGTTAAGCGCAAGGGCCGGCATAAGAATCCCAGTTCGAGCCCCCAGCTCCCCACTGCAGGGGAGTCGCTTCACAGGTGGTGAAGCAGGTCTGCAGGTGTCTGTCTTTCCCCCATCTGTCTTCCCTTCTCCCTCCATTTCTCTCTGTCCTATCTAACAATGACGATGACATCAAAAACAGCAATAACTACATCAACAATAAAAAACCAAGGGCAACAAAAGGGAAAATAAATATTAAAAGAATTAAACATGTAACAGTTAAAAAAAAGAGAGTGCAAAGGGGCTTAAATTGGGGGTGAGAGGGTTTCACAGACTCTTATCCCAGGGAGATGAGACTTTGGCAACTAGACTGTGATACATAAACCCCTGCCCTAACAAAGAAAAAAATAAAAGGAAAGACAAAAAAAAAGGAATAAAACTTCATTTCAAAATTTGAACTTGATAATTTGTTTCTTGACTAACAGAAGTTAAGTCAAGCTTCATTCTGTCCACTACAATCATAGCATTCTTCTTCACAGGGAGCTCACTAACTTCGTAATAAGCACCTTGGCGCTATGTTTTAAAATATAAACAAACATGTATTTTGCCACTTTGTTATTTTCTTAAGGGAAATCAAAAAGAGTGCACTGTTCAAGTTTAGAAGTGGTGAAAATAACTAGTTTGTGAAAAGATTTCAGAATCATAAGTTAGCCCGCTGACTACTGGAAAGAAGGATTGCTTTCCTTATTCTGTCAAATCATAGAGTGGCAAGAGTTCTCACCTGGAAACCCCAGAGTAATTTATGACAACTGTAGCATGGATGTGATTGATTGGATGTTGCACAGGTAGACATGATGGCCATGGTGATCGAGAAAAATGAATCTAAAATTATTAGCAGCAACTGATCATGAGGAAGCCTGAAGCTACATTAGGGACCATCTACCTTTTCCTACATTTTAACTGACAAGAAGATGCTTTGGAGAAAAGCAGCAAATTCATCTTGTTATTTTGTAATAAAAATAATACCAGAAAAGAGTGTGAAAATAGGTAGGGGTGGGGTTTTCCAACAGAAGTTGGAAGGCTGTTCAGGTAAACCACAAGCAAGATCACAGGATCCCAAGGTTGCTGGGTTACGGCAGATGAAAACTGTCAGGGCACTTCCCTGAGTTCTCCCAACCAACAGATGCATCCCTAGGAAATACAAACTCTGGGACTTCTGAAGTCTCCATGGAAACAGGGAAGGTCTCTTGGTACTTCTAGTTGCCAACCATGGACTGTGTGATTGAGGCAAGTTCTTTCCAGCAAGTCTTCCCTATGCCTCTGGGCTGGCTCCAGGTCACAGTAAGAAGGAATGGCTGTCAGGATTCCATTTCTCATATGCAGCTAATTCACCACCCATGTTCCTAAGAGACCCCTTTGCTAGGTCTGTCTCTGCTCGACCCTGAGGGATCTCCTTGAATGTTTTGGGTAAATGGTGACCTTCCTACATGAAACATTTATGTCTTAGACTTTCAGCCAATGTTGCTCCAATATGCTGGCATGGGTCCAGCTAAGGAACTGTCCTGTTACCAACATTTATTCATGTACACATCGTGTACCAGAATGATTATTTGGAACACTGAGGAAACACTAATCTTCCTTACTAAGGTCTACTCAGACATCATTACTGATATAGCAATATTTTCTTTTAGTCAAAGAACAAAATGGAACTTCTATTGACTTGTAGGGGTAAGAAGGCTCATTAGAGAGAAACCCAAATTGGAAGTTTAAAAGGGAAAAAAATGCTTAGTTCTCACTGGAATTCTAAATAACTTCAGAAAATTACTGAGTTTGGCAACAGCTGGTGACTTGTAAAGAGCATGTTTTGATCCCTCAAGTTGTATAATTATGACTGGAATTGAAGATGATAAGTGCTCAGCCAAGGTTATAACAGGATAAAGTCAGGAAAAGAAGGCAGGGAGTCAGGCGGTAGTGCAGCAGGTTAAGCACACGTGATGCAAAGCACGAGGACCGGCGTAAGGATCCCAGTTCGAGCCCCGGAGTAAGGATCCCAGTTCGAGCCCCCAGCTCCCCACCTGCAGGGGAGCCGCTTCACAGGCAGCGAAGCAGGTCTGCAGGTGTCTGTCTTTCTCTCCCCCTCTCTGTCTTCCCCTCCTCTCTCCATATCTCTCTGCCCTATCTAACAATGACAACATCAATAACAATAACAACTACAAAAACAATTAAAAAAGCACAAGGTCAACAAAAGGGAAAATAAAAAAAAAATTAAAAAAGGAAAAGAAGGCAGAATTCCCAACACCCACTTCTTTTCAGTTTTTAGCAATCTTTTTTCAGAGTTCTTCCCTGCATCACACTCTCACAGTTAAAGTCTGGGGTGTAAGATGCCTGTGGTATTTTCAGCTACAGGATCTCAGAAGAGACTTTAAGTGATTGCACACATCCCACTACTCATTTGAGTGTGAAAGAAGTTACGGAGGCACACATTTGATTATTGCTTTCACTGAAATTTCAACGCATTTATCAACTCATGAAATTTCCATGAACACATTCATGCTACCCTAAGTTAAGTTTTTTCCACCTTCCAGTTGAATGCAGCCTGCTAATGTTCTCACATGTATTTTCATATGAGAATAATCCAAATCGATACTTGTAAAGTGGTTTTGTGGATATATGTTTGCCTGCCTTTCCAACTGTATTTTAATTGTTTTTTTGAAATAATAACACAGGATAAACCGGATATACCCACTAGCTCACTAAGTGTGTAATGTTCACCCTTGCTTTGATGTTTGTGTGTATTTTTATGTATTAAATTCATCATTTTACTTTCTACTGTCAATGCCTGGGTAATAAGGATTTACCATCTCAAGAGAGCTTGATATTAATTGACATTTACTCCTCCTTACTTCTGGTAAAAGTTGTTTTAAGTTTTGTTTTTGTTTCTTTTTTTAATTATAATGGAGCCTAGTAGCTATCTACAGAACAGAAACCCTCCCACCCCCAACTCTTCATCTTCACTAGTCCAGCCTTTAAGTTCGTGATTAGTCAACAACTTGTTTGGCTTTGTATGGTAACTCTCTTTTCAGCCACCAGGTTCCAGATGCCAGCACGATGCCAACCAGACTTCCCTGGACAGACGACCCCACCAATGTGTTCTGGAGCTCCAATTCCCCAGAACCCCAGCCCACTAGGGAAAGAGAGAGACAGGCTGGGAGTATGGATCCACCTGTCAGCGCCCATGTTCAGCGGGGACGCAATTACAGAAGCCAGACCTCCCACCTTCTGCATCCCACAGTGACCTTGGGTCCATACTCCCAGAGGGATAAAGAATAGGAAAGCTATCAGGGGAGGGGATGGGATACGGAGTTCTGGTGGTGGGAACTGTGTGAAGTTGTACCCTTCTTATCCTACAGTTTTGTCAATGTTTCCTTTTTTATAAATAATAAAAATCTAAAAAAAAGTATAATGTAGAGCAAGTGAGAACTAGCAAAGCAGTTTGCACAAAAGACTTTTCAGAGGTCTCAGATTTAGTCCCCACCATTACCCTAAGTCACAGATGAGCTGTGCTTATGATAAAGTAATAAAAGACAGAACCATAGAACCAAGAATGACATTAATATCATTTCCATAACACTTCTTTCCTTCACACAAGAAACGGTTAACTAGCTATGGGAATCTTGCTGTTGAAACATTTTTATTATTTCTTGTTTTGTAATGATGCATTTATTTATAGTGAATTCTTAAATTCATTTCTTTCTTCTTTTTATTATATTTTGTTGTATATCTTTCATATATTTATTTTTATTAGTGATTAAAAAATTATAAAATAGCAGCGGGACAATTCCACATCATTCCCACCACCAGAGTTCTCTGTCTGCATTCACTCCATTAGAAACTGAACTGAAACTACAACAAGGGCAACAAAAGGGAATAAATAAATAAATATTAAAAAAAAAGAAACTGAATTGGTTCTCCCAAGGTCACAGATATGGGTTGACTCTTATTTCTATAATGTTCTGTCATCTATCTATCTATCTGTCTATCTATCTATAAAATTGTGCCCAATTTTTTTTATGGTCCTGACTTCTCTTCCTTTCTAAGTCATACCTACACCTACTACTACTTCCAAATGTCTTTCTTTTTATCCTCTTCTCTCTCTGGGTCCTGATGGAATTAGTTTCAGTGTCCTTTGTTCACCTTCCCCTAACATCTTCCCCATGGGAGTATGGAATATAATTATTTTGGGGGATGCAGAAGGTAGGAGTTTTGGCTTCTGTAATTGCTTCCCCACTGGGCATGGGCGCTGTCGGATCTATCCACACCCCCAGCCTGTTTCTATCTTTCCCTAGTGGGGCAGGGCTATGGAGAGGTGACATTCCTAATGGAAGTGACCAGTGATGGTACAGAGAGGGGTCTGTTGGAGGTCTAGTCCCATCATACCTACGGGGGAATCCTAAGGAAGCCCAAGAGGCAGTTTTCTAAGAATAGTTGTCTATTAATTCCTTCTAAATATATTTTTTAACACCCACACCCTGTTACCTTATTTAAGCATCTGTATATAAAGGTGACAAAAACAGAATCTAATTCTCATCCTGAATTAAAAAAAAGAGAGTTCTGAAGAGACTTTATCTGTCAGGAGGTGGAGGCTTCCAGCAAAGACTCCCAGGCTTCCATGTAGATTTCTGAACTCAGAAGATTCTTACCAACACCAGGGCTTTGACAGGTATCCTTATTCACCATCAAACTCAGCCTCTAAAAGACAGATTTCTGAACTCAGAAGATTCTTACCAACACCAGGGCTTTGACAGGTATCCTTATTCACCATCAAACTCAGCCTCTAAAAGACGTCTGTCTCTCTTCACTACCATGGTGAAATCAGTGCTTTTACTTATCGACCCCCCTTGGAGGGTGACTTCCAAGTTTCTCTACACCCTGTGACTCCTCCCAATCATTGCTTCATCCCTTTAAAAAATGGAAAACTGAAGTTCAAAGGAAATGCACAAACTGGGAGAGTGTAGGACTTGCAAAATATAAAACTGTTTTCCACACAACACTCTCACCCCCCTGTCTATGTCTTTCTCCACCATCATGTTCCAAGACCTGAATACAAGATTCATCCTTCTTTTGTTTTGCACTGTTTTCAGGATAAAGGGAACACTCATTTACCAAGAACCATGGCAACCTCAAGCTCTGGTCCTGCTAACCTTGCAAATTTTTCTGATACTGTAGTGGACTGCAGCTTCTCTCAGGTCCTGGATTTATTTGTTTCTTTGTCCTTTCACATAACCTAATGTTTGCTTTGGCCTTGGACTTTGTACCAGCATCTCTCTCTCTCTCTCTGTCTATAATAATTCTTCCCCTTTCCTCTTTAGTTACCACTTACCTTTCAAAAACAAACAAAACCCCTTTAGACCTCCCTGCATTCAGAGGGTCTTTTGTTTTATAGCCTCCATCTGCTCTGGCTCTTCTATCATTTTAAAATTATTCAGGCAATTTGTCATTTATTTCATTAATGTTCTTCTTTCCAAGTAGACAGTATGTTCCAAGATAAAGTGTGCTTACTGTGTCATCCTGACATAGCACACTACTCAACCCAATGAGGGAGCTAGAATAATAACACAGAGCAAAAAGAAGGGTGGGTGTGTTTTGTGGTCTTACTGTTTTATATTTGTGAATCTGCCAGTTGTTTAAAGGGACACATTAAAATCAGTTGGCTTTTTTCATTTTACCTGTGTCCTGTAGGCTTTCATTCTAAAGTTGATATTACTTTTATAAATATTTCATATATATACACAGAGAGGGAGAGCAGAAAAAAACAGTTACATTCAGGTGGTTCATTGCTGCGCTAACGTGGAGGTACCTCTTCCTGGGTGCGTGCTCTCTGGTTTGGAGAGAACTCGACCGGAGCCCGCCTGGGCTGCTACTCACTCAGCGACATGGGACAGATGACTTGGACTCATGGTGGAGTGACAATGCAATGTCTTTATTGATGAGAGAGGCAATGCTTTTATAGCATAGACCCGGAAGTGGCAAGTCGGAAACGGAAATGGCTAGGAAAGGGGCAGAGAAAGGCTGGAAAGGTAAGAACTTCCTTAGCAACTATTGTGAAGGTTTTAACTGGTGGGATTAATACTGCCCTGGAGGCAGGGAGGGTAGAAAGAAGATAGATCAAAGAAATGGAATGGGTGGGGATCTTTCAGGCAAAACAATAATTATGTAGATAGGCCATAGTATCAGGAATGCAGGGTGGAGCGGGGGGGGGAGCTGGTTTAACAATTTCCCGACATCTCCCTTTTTCTTTTTATCAAATGGCCACAGTATCAGGAACACAGAGTGCTTTGTGAGGCAAGGAATCTGATAGGAGGAGGCACACCTTTGGGGTTACTCCTGTCCCTTCTTGCTCAACCTCTCGGTAGAGAGAGAGACTGAACGGGAAAGACACACTCCTCAGGTCAAGCCCTGCCAAGCTCTACCACAGCCTCACAATTTCCTGACAGTTCATGTTTTCTCTCACAATATAATCACCTATGTTCTGATAAACACACTTTTCTTTAAATTCAAATGTATCATATTTTTCAAACTTGACTTGGGTTTCCATCTCAAGGATAACCATTTTCCACTGTTTAGCCTTTTCTTCTTTTAAAAATTTTATTTATTTTTCTTATTTTTTATTTTTTAATTAATTAATTAATTAATTACTTTTTAAATTTTTTTAACCAGAGCAGTGTTCAGCTCTGGCTTGTGGTGGTGTGGGGAATTGAACCTGGGACTTTGGAGCCTCAGGCAAGAGAGTCTGTTTGCATAACCATTACACTATCTACCCTCTGCCCTATTCTATTTTCAAAGATTTTATTTTTTAAAAAAAAATATTATCTTTATGTATTTATTGGATAGAGACAGAAATCAAGAGGGAAGGGAAGGATACAGAGGATGAGAGACAGAAAGACACACCTGCAACACTGCTTCACCACTTGTGAAGCTTTACCCCTGCAGGTGGGGACTGGGGGCTGGAACCCAGATCTTTGTGCATTGTAACATGTGCACTCAACCACGTGCACCACCACCTGGCCCCCTATTTTGTTTTTAATCATTTTTCTCCTTTATTGGGAGGGATTATTGGTTTACAGTCAACAGTAAAATATGGTAGATGGTAAATGTGTAACATTTCTCCACTTTCCACATAACACTCTTAAAGCCCCACCAACGTCTTGTTCTGCCATGGTGTTTCAGGAACTGAATATCCCTGCCTCCAACCCAGAGTCCTTTACTTTGGTGCAGTACACCAACACTGTGGGGCTTTGCATAAGCCAAGGTCCAGCGTGGTGCGGACCATCCAAGGGGTGGACCCCTGGATGCCTGGGAGGCACAGGCCTTCTATCAGTCTCCCCAGGGGCTTTTCGCCTCTGTGGGTTGAGCAGGAAGGAACCTGCCTAACAGGTCCTAGTCCCCTATCAGTCTCTCTCGCCTACACAAAGACCCACCTCCCTGTCTCTGTGCTAGCTAGTGGGTTTTGCTTCCTCATTCTCCAAACTAGCTTGACCACTTACCCAACAGTTATTGGAAAGACCCTGTTTCCTGCTCTCCTGACCATATCTGGTGTAAACAGGTAGCTGTCTCTGAAGGCCCCCAGTGGCCCCCTCCTCCCTAAACATTCCTGACCATATAAGGCTCAGGACATAGCTGCCCTGTTCTTCCCGGACCCTAACCTATAAAAACCCTTGCTTGCCATACAATAAACATGCTTTTCACAGTCAAATAGTGCCCTGGGGTCATCCTTGGCTTCATCTCTTGCTGCTATCTGCAGGGAAAGACCCCTAGCTCATACTCACCCTGCTGCCCTTGATTTGACCGTTTTGGCCCCCTCCTCTGGTGCTCAACAGAGTGGGGTCAGCTGACTTGGTCAGACTGAGAAGCGGGGTCCTCAGGACCCAGACACAACATCAGTCCAAGTTCTGTGAAAGCAGCTGCTTTTTATTCTGTTTTGCAAACTTTAAAAATGGCCCAGGGATTCTGCAGGTTCTGAGTTTGGGCCTTGCGTTTTGAGGCACTTTGTTTAATTCTTTGTATTTATTTTACTAGCAACTGAAAATGTCCAATAGGCCTATCTAGAGGGGTGTGATCTGATTTACTTAACTTTTTACCTAGCAACATTCTTCCACCTCCTGTATCAATAATTGTTATAGACATTTGTAATATGTTACATTAGATATACACTGTTTATTGTTTTTAAACTTCTATCTCCATTACTAGGTGCACTGTTTGCAAGGATCCTTTAAGTGCTCATGTTTTTAACATTAGATAGTATGCTACAACCTATGTTTATCATTTACAAACGTCAAAAGCTCAAAATCTACTGACTCCACACAACAGATACATAAAAATGTAATTCAACAAACTGTGCTTTCTCTACTTTTCACAAGATGAGCCATGCTTATAGACATTTTTCTGGAGTTTTTTTTTATCATTTTTAAGGTAATATTATACCAGGTACCAGTATATTTAATTAACCTGGGCAATTTTATTACTTGACAATTGTATATCAATTTCATTAAATAAATGTAATCCTACATTCAGGCCAAACCAGTGCCCAATACCAGTCTTTTTCTTTCTTACTTCTTGTCTCCCATTTTGTGAATTCTATATTTTAATTCATCTCTAATTAGCCTGTGTCTTCAAATGGATTGTTGCCAAGAGAGTAAATCAAAAGAATTGGAGTCTTTGAAAATATGTCTTTCTCTCCAATTCAGTTTCAATTTAATGTAAAATTCCTGTGTCAAGTTCTGTTACAAGAGAAATTACAGACATTGTTTTGCTCATTGTTCCCTTAAAGCAGAACATAGAAGACCAACCTCTTCACACACCACCTTCTGAATTACTTACTGAATCCTGTACAGTGTTTGTATTTTTATTAATTTTTTTGTCACTGAAGTTTAGGGTGTCAATGAAGACAAGCGCTGGCAGGTGTTTTTTTTTTTTGTTGTTTGTTTTGTTTTTGTTTTTTTACCTTTTCCTGGTCCATTTCTAAATTGTGATTCCTAATCCTCTTGTAATATGACTGGGAAAGCATGACTGGTTTATGTCAAGTAGAACAGATTATACACCACACTGGGAAACAAAGTTCTTGTGATTCTCTAGTCCTTACTTTCATTTAGAAATGATTTTACAGGCCCTGCTGACCTTGTAGGGGAATCAAGGACACACTGAATCTGGGTTCTCAGTTCCTGTGTGGATGCTGAAGGATCTAGTAAATGTACAACATGTGATGTTTTGAAAGGTACTTGGCAATTCTAGAGAACTGATAAGTCTCCAATTCTAGAGATAGTGCAAAGGATTGAGAAAAGGATAAGAATAGCATAAAGTCTAAATCCTTGATCCAAAGGCTATACCCTGCGACCTGGCAATTCCTCTCCTGGGGATATATCATGAAGAAATAAACACACTCACCCTAAGAGGTCTGTGTATCCATATTCTCATAGCAGCACAATTTGTTATAACTTAAACTTGGAAGAAATCTAGGTGTCCAACAACAGATAAGTGAGTAAGAAAGATGTGGTACATAGTTGAATATTCCTCAGCTATTAAGAAGGATGAGGAAATCATGTTAAGTGAGATGTGCCAAAAAGAGTAAGACAAATATGGGATGATCTCACTCATGGGCAGCACTTAAGAAACAGGAACAGAAAGAGGAACACAAAGTCAAATTGAACTGGTGGTATATTGCATGAAAACAGAGAAGTCTGGGGAAGGGGGGCAGAAAGGGGTCCAGGTGGATGGGGGACTCAAGTAAGTCCTAATACATAATTGTAGACTTCATTTGGAAGTGAGATTGTTCTCTTGCAGACCTCTATCTTGGTGAGACGAGAAATTGTATCCATGTGCAATAACTGGGTCTATAAACAATTAACCTCTAAGAGGAAAGATAAAAGAATATATATATATGTGTGTATAATATAAAGAATGATGGATGTTTGGCTATCCTGAGAGAATGTCTCTAGCTTGTATTGAAGTTTTATTTTATTTTTTACAAATAAGGGAGTTGGGTGGTGGCAAAACTGGTTGTGTGCACACATTACCATGCACAAGGACCTGAGTTCAAGCCTCCTGCTCTCCACTTGCAGGGGGGAAATCTTTATGAATGATGAAGCATCTTTCTCTCTCTCTCTCTTTTGCTATTTCCCCTTCTCTTCTCAATTTACCTCTGCCTTATCAAATAAAAACAAATGGATAGAATATATAGAAGACTAACACACACATGTAACAATTAGCTGCCATATAAGCAAACACCTACAGGAAAGAAAATGCAATTATTGGGAGTCGGGCAGTAGCGCAGCAGGTTAAGCGCACATGGCACAAAGCACAAGGATCGGCGTAAGGATCCCAGTTCGAGCCCCCAGCTCCCCACCTGCAGGGGAGTCTCTTCACTGGCGGTGAAGCAGGTCTGCAGGTGTCTATCTTTCTCTCCCCCTCTCTGTCTTCCCCTCTCTTTCCATTTCTCTCTGTCCTATCCAACAACGATGACATCAATAGCAACAACAATAATGACTACAAAAATAAAACAATAATGGCAACAAAAGGGAATAAATAAATGAAAGTAAATAAATAAAAATAAAAGAAAATGCAATTATTTCTCACTCTGGTTCACTATCAGAAACTAATTAGTTTTGATCACAAATGCAGTGAATAGTTATTTGACTGCATATTGAGTTGTATGAACAATGAATGATTGTTGAGGGAACTATATGTGCATAGAGAGAGTAGAGGTGTGAGGAATATAGAAAGGGCTCAATGTGCATAACCAAAGTTTACTGAAAAGAACGTTTCTCCATAATTTCAAAGAGAACTTAGAAACATGAGATGCTTGTGAGAAGGGGTTCTATGTGCAAATTTATTTGGGAAGACACTGCACTGTCCTTCTGTAGAGTCAGAACTCACTTCTTGTACATAGATAAAGGGTTATGTGTTGATAGAGAATATTTTACTTTTGTTTGATTTATTTAAAACAAATATTCAAAATTAGACCTTGCCTTATCTAAAAATACTGTGTGGGATGATTTATTGGAAACTCTGATATTTGTGTGTTTTTCAACATGCTATAAACTACACCCCAAGTGATGCTACATAAGAAAATATTGCAGAGAAGGTCTGATTTCTTCCTAAGTGTTTTCACATGTCAAGTGTTTAGTCCAGTATTGTTGACAGTGTTCACCTGGTTAAAGGTTTGAGTCTGAGGTGCAAAGTCTGTTGATTCTTTAAGTCCGTATATCCATTTGGATCACACCCTCACATGATTTAGTTGTTCTCCAGATTTCTAAAATGCTTTAGTTCCTTTGCCAGAATTTCCATCAATTGTGAATAAGAGAAAATCTTTATTAGATAGTGTCTCCTTCGGTAATTTTGGAAGTCAGTGTCTTCATTTTGCTCTTTAAATGAAACATTTGTATGATTTTCCTCTTTGTTCATCAGCTGTCTTTAAATTATTATTATTATTTTATTTTTTTGCCTCCAGAGTTATTGCTGGGGCTCAGTGAATCCACTGAATCCACTGTTCCTGGAGGCTGTTTTTTCCCCTTTTGTTGCCCTTGTTCTTGTAGCCTTGTTGTGGTTATTATTGTTATTGTTGATGTCCTTTGTTGTTGGATAGAACAGTGAGAAATAGAGAGAGGACACCTGCAGACCTGCTTCACCACCTGTGAAGCGACTCCCCTGCAGCTGGGGAGCCGGGGGCTACAACCAGGATCCTTACTCTGGTCCTTGCACTTTGCACCAGTTGCGCTTAACTTGCTGCAATACCCCCTGACCCCCATATTTAAATTATTTTAATATAGATTATTAATTTTCTTTCTCTTTCTTTTTCTTTATCCTTCCAATTACATCAAAATAATAGTGCAATCACAGAAAAGTAGCAAGTATGGGTCATAAAAAAAATCGATCTCAACAAAGTAGTATGTATTCCTGTTACATAATGCTGCTAAAAATGCTTGCAGTTTTACTTACAAATTGTTTGCAGAAGAAAACCACCACACTCCTATTATAAAATGAGCAGTATTTCGGACAGGTTCCCCACGGTTTTCTCTTAACGCTCTGGGATTGTTTAAAGGTCAACACCAACTGCTTTGTCATGTGATACGTAGGTGACTTGAAATAAATCAAAACAAGGCATGGAAAATATTTTAAATGAGAATTCTATAGTGGGTATCCAACAGAGAACCCTTTGTAGACTTCAGAGCCCTGGAAATATAAGGGGAGGTAAGTTTTTTGAAAAGTATCTGCAGGGTGCTCAAAGATAATAAAGCACAGAAATATAATTTGTAAAATATTACACAAAAGATTTATGTAGTATTCATAATGTAGATTTTTATCTTATGAGCAATTATCCAATGCCTAGGGCATGGCTGTAAAAGGACTAAGTCCATATAATGGGCCCTCCTGTTGTTATTCGAGAAGAGAATGCTGCAAAGGCCTTGAAATAAAAGAACAAAGCTACTTTCACTAGGAACCTTGAAACAACTAATTTACTTCTGAGATTAGACTGAACATTTTTTCTTGGTTATAGAATCAGGGAGTGGAGATTTGAATGGACCTTTTTCCACTGTTTTAGGAACAAGTAACTTCATCAAAATTAGGGTCAAAGGTATGCCTGCAATGCAGGTATTCAAAAAATATCTATTGAAATCATAGCATTATACCAGATGCATGAAAAGACAAAATGAAATGTACATGTACTTCAGAAGGCCTTGTTCATAGGGAACAAACAGGATAATTTTTGTGAAAGAATGTTTTAAAAATACAGTTAGAGGAAATAATACATTCTAATGCTGATTCTGAAATATAGATATTTATTGCAGTTCCAGAAGAGATAGTAATCTAAGTTCAAATGATTTGAGGGGAATGAGAGGTAGCCTACAGGTAGGGTATGTGTCTTCCTATGACTGCAACCCCTGTTTGAGCCCTGGACCCACATAGGAGTGCTGGGGACATCTCCAGTGCAGTGACATCTTTCCCCCAAAGGAATAAAACATTTAGCTCAGAAGCAGTAAAATCATGCACAAGGCCATGTGCACAGATACACACACATTTGATTAGATATAAGCTATTCATTTGTTTACACATTTATTAGTATTTAATATTGCTATATGATGATATATGCAGGGCTCATTTTTCTGCAGTGAAAGATGAAGCTCATCTAATAATATCCTCTAGTATATAAGATGTATGAATATGATTAATATTGGTTATACTGGAAGTTGAAGTGGTGCTCCTTGAGATATCAATTACTTAGCAAAAATTGCCTAAAATGCAAATCTGTCTGAATAAACACATCTAGAGATTCTCTTTATGAAGTTGTGGAAGGAGACTACCAGGAAGTTGGGGTGGGGACTGACTGGGGAAATGTTTGGCTCCTGGCTAGATTCTGGACAGTGCCAGGATCAGAGCAGGTGTCATGGTTATTTGTGGAACAGAGAAACGAGTGAAGAATCAAGCTAATATATAATTGTGAATCTGAATGGAACTTTGTAAATACTATCTAAAATTCATAAATTGGGGGGAGGGCGGCGGCAGATAAGACAAGTGCTGAAGTAAATTAATC
The DNA here is from genome assembly GCF_950295315.1 of Erinaceus europaeus. Classification (NCBI taxonomy): domain Eukaryota; kingdom Metazoa; phylum Chordata; class Mammalia; order Eulipotyphla; family Erinaceidae; genus Erinaceus; species Erinaceus europaeus. The sequence continues at coordinate 63,399,130 of NC_080180.1, read as the reverse complement.
AACTGATCATTCATTAGTATTTACAAAAGGACCAGGCAGGCACAGATGGTATAAAAATGCTGGTATTTCACTCACTATACAAATACGTATTTTAAAAATATCTTATTTATATGTTTACTTCTTGGACAAAGAGAATTATAGAGGGAAGGGAGAGATGCAGTGGGAGAGATAAAGACAGACACCTGCAGCCCTGCTTCACTACTCTTAAAACTTCCCTCCTGCAGGTGGGGACTGGGGGCTTGAACCTGGGTCCTTGAGTATTATAACATGTGCACTCTCCCAGGTCACTGCCACCTAACACCACAACTACACGATTTTAATACTGTTTTTAATTGCCTTTCATGTTTTATCTGATGCTTTGAAAATCCTGGAAGGATCTAATGATAATTAGAGGACCAGCCGATGTCTTGCCCAAGAGAGCATACTTTGCCAGGAATGAGCGTCTGTGTCTGTGTGCTTGACTGACCTGACACCCTACGGGAGCCCTGTGTGAAGGTGAAGCTTCATCAGCAGTGGATCAGGGTTCTGATGTCTCTTTCTTTCTCTCCTTTTCTCTTTCTCACCTTCTATGTGAAAAATAAGTTAAATTTAAACAATAGAGTTCATTGGGGGCGGTACTTCATGGAGGTGCAAATCCCCAGAGAAACCCTGCTATTTAAAAAGAAGTAAATTGGGAGTTGGGCAGTAGCACAGGGGGTTAAGCTTACGTGGCATGAAGTGCAAGGACCTGCTAAGAATCCCGGTTTGAGCCCCCTGGCTCCCCACCTGCAGGGGGGTTGGTTCACAGGCGGTGAAGCAGGTCTGCAGGTGTCTGTCTTTCTCTTCCCCTCTCTGTCTTCCCCTCCTTTCTCCATTTCTCTCTGTCCTATCCAACAATGACGACTACAACAACAATAAAACAACAAGGGAAAATAAATAATAATACAAATAAACAAACAAACAAACAAACAAATAAATAAATAAAAGAGGGCCCAGGTGGTGGCACACTTGGTTTAGTGCACATATTACGAAACTTAAGGGCCTGGGTTCGAGTCACTGCTCCCAGTCTGCTAGGGCTTCCGCTTTACTAGTAATGATTCAGGTATGCAAGTGTCTCTCTTTCTCTCCCTGTCTATTTTCCCCTCCTCTCTCAATTTCTATCTGTTCTATCAAATAAAAACTAGAAAGAAAAAAAGGGAGGGAAAAATGACTTGCATGAAGCGGTGGTGCCAGCCCCAAGCCCCAGCAATAACCCTGCTGGCAATAAATGAATAAATGAAAGAAAGAAAGAAAGAAAGAAAGAAAGAAAGAAAGAAAGAAAGAAAGAAAGGAGGATGTATTTTAAGTCTGAATCTGAGAAATCTAGGAGACCTTGCAAGACTTCTTTTACTATGTGGATAAATATCTCAGAATAACTGAGAGAAGAGAGAACTTATTTCCTTTCCCATTGGGTTTTCTTGACATCTCTGTTGACAATCAGCTGACATAATTACAAAAGACGTACGACTTTAATTTTATGCCTTGACCATACTTATTTTTTTTCCTTCTTTCACTTTTTATTCAGTAGGACAAAGAGAAATTGAGAGGGGTGGACATGTAGAGAGAGGGAGAGAGAAAGAGAAACACCTGTAGATCTACTTCACTACTTCCCTGCAGGTGGGGAGCAGAAGCTGAACTCGGATCCTTGAGGGGGCCCTTTCCTTAGCACAATATGTGCTTAACCGTGTGTGCTACTGCCTGGCAACCCTGGCCATAGTGTTTTCTTTAACACAGCATTGCGGTAAGTGATGAAATTGAATATTCCAGTTATGCTTTCTTTTTCTGAACTGACTTAGCTCTTCTGGGACTGCTACATTTTGAGTAAGGCATATGTAACCTAGATAGGCCCAACACTACCCCTCAGTCACTAACACAGAGTAGCATGGTCCTTACCAAGTTAGGGCTTATCTCTAGACTGTTGTATCTTAATGATTCCAAAGAGGAGCCTTGGCTTTGGTTCTCCAAGATGGCTAGATAAAAATTCATAGCTACCATTCACCACTGTTGCATCAGGCCGGATTGGAAGAAAAAGGCCATAAATGCACAAAGCCATTTAGTAAATGTAGAGAAGTATTCCAGCTACTCAAATCCTCTCAGTTGACTGAAGCTGACTCTTACCTGACTCTTCATGGTTCAGTTTTGCTGACTTCCTCCCTTCTCCGTTAATTTGCTCAACTGACTTCAAGATGCATTATTGCCAGATGGAATGGTTTCTGTTTTCTTTCTTTCATTCTTTTATTGTTTTGATAGGACAGAAATTGAGAGAGGGAAAGAGAATGAGAGAGAAAGACAACTGCAGACCTGCTCATGAAGCATGACTTCTGAAGTTAGGGAGAAGGGCTTAAACCTGGGTCCTTGTGCCTGGTTACGTGTGTGCTAAATCTGGTGTGTCACCTCCTGACCCCCCCTTCCCAAGTAGAAATAAATTCAAATGCGTATTTAATTATTTCCAAGTTTTTCTAGCTCATTGTTTAGTTTAATTGACATCTGGGAATTATGAAGAAAGGCATCTTTACTTAGTGCTATGTAACACTCAAATCCAAAAGACTTAAAATATAAATATGATATGACAATTACATCGCTATCAGACACTCCATTCCATTTACTACACTGTATTATAATAAGCTAAAAGTTATTAGTCATTTGTTCTTTGAAGATAGTATCTTGATAGTATCTGTACTTCCTACAAATAATATAAGTTCCAGATACTCTCAGTCATATAAGAACTACTTGAGGACATCAACATTCTGTAGAAATAAATTTAATATTCCTAAACAATATTGTTTTTATTCATGAATCTTGACACTCAGATCAAAACAACTGAGTAAGGGGCAAACCTGGAAAGAATTTGTCATAAACAAATACCATTATAAATCACTGTATAGCATTTCTTCTTGTCAAGATGATTCATTAGTTATTATTTCATTTTTACCTTTGAGCCATTGATATATAATCAAGAGGCAGACTGAGATTTTGGTAGTTCGTAAGGCTATGAATCTATCAACTGCCAGTCTTCCTAGTGCAGAGACAGTTTTAGAAAGATAATACTTCCTTGTAAGTGAGCATTCTTTGGAAACCAAGGGCTGGAGAGTTCAACTGATAAACACCCAGTTAATCACTGACATGATTCACCATCTGCCTGAAGTTTATGCCCTAACAGGACTTCACCAAATGTGTAAACTCCAATACAACAAGAAATGTTTACCAGTTTCCTTCTTTATAAATTCCTTCTGTGTGATTCTTTCACAATCCACATAGAAGTTCTATATCTGGTAACTTTTTTTTTTTTTTGAAAATCCTTGTTCCAAGCCTGTGGTTGGCTTTACCTTCTCAATGTGTGTTTATTTATTTATTTTTCTTTTGAAGCAAATAAACAATTCCATTATAGTTAAAGTTTGATTTATATAATTTTTGTAAGTTTTGACTTTGGTCCTTCTAGAAATTATTTCCATATATACTGTGTAGGCTCTTAGATTTCATAGAGCCTATTGATGTTAGTCTACCTGGACTTTGGTCCATTTCATTTTAATGTCAAGTTCCTGACCATGATTATGGCTTCCCTTGGCTGAAAAATCCCTTTTTTCATCTGACATACAGGCAAAGGACAACTTTCCTGCTTGCTTTACAAATAATTCCTCTAGTTCCTTCTTTTTATTCAGTAAATACAGGAATCAGTAGTTTGTTTGAAGAATGATGGAATATATATATTTGAGAAAATGCGCTCCTTTTAGTGCTGGGTGGCGGTGCACGTGATTCAGTGCATGTAGCCATGTGCAAGTTTCAGGGCTCAGGTTCCCGTGTCTTCTCCTGCATGGTGAAGTTTCTCAAGCAGTGAAGTATTGCTCTAGCTGCCTCTTCCCTTCCCTCTCTGCCTCCTCCTGCACTTTCAGTTTAATCTCTATCAAATACGATAAAAAACAAAATAAAGCAGTAGTCTGGCAGTCTTATTGTATCTGTATTTTTATAAACATCTTCCTTATGGAGAATTAACTGAATGACATTCTTCCTTCTATGTGTGAGGTGGCTATAATACATTTCAGTAAAGTGAAACAGAACCATTAATACTTGTTGACAGTAACCACAGGCAACATTCTGCAAGTACCCCTACCACTGCCCATAACCTTCCATGTCACATGAATAGCTATGGAGTCATTCAGGAAATACCTAACTGATCAACTAGAAACTGATTACTAGGAGGACCCTGTTTATCAGAGAGAGTAATAGCCCATTTTTAATTTTCCTTAGATGTTTACAGTTTACAAAGCAATTTCACCAACTGTCACTCTGGATCTTGTCTCTGATTTTGTGAGATGCTTGTTAAATACTTCAATTTCTGGGACAACCTAAGAGCTGTTTATTATAATAAATTGCACAGGCATCTAAATAAATATATGTAAAACAGAATTACATCTTGAGTTTCTCATCAAATATGAAGTGTGATTTTTATCCAATATTAAATAAATCAGATGGTCATAAAGATGATAATTAGGTAGCTTCAAGAATATTATCTGCCTAATTACCAAAAAGGAACTATTATCTGGAAAGAACATCATGCCTATAAATAATTCAAATGCCTGTTTTTGTGTGTAATAGAAAAATATTTTCCATTCCCTAAACATGAAAAAATCTCCTAACTTAACTAAACTCAGCTAGAGAATTTGAACTTCAAGAAGTTTCCTCTGTCCTCAGTGCTGAAATCTCTTCTGGCTGAGTCCTTGACCCTGACAGAGATTTGCTTGATGTCTTATGGCTCTTTCTCCCTCTTGATCTGCTCAGTCTCTGCATTTCATTACTTCCTATTTTGACAATGCACTCTCCACATCATTTTATCTAATCGCTCATCTTCTGAACGATTTTACAAGGTGCTATTCTTTTTATTTTCCTTTTTATAGATGTTGAGGCATAGTCTAAACTGTTGTATGCTTTACATTGGGTTGTTCTAGTTCTCCCCCGCCAAGAGAATTGGATCAGTCCAGTTAGTTTCGCGGCCCGCTTGGCCCCGCCCCAAGGAACCCCGAGAGAGGGTTCCAAAGTTCGAGAGTTCCACAGTTGGAGAGTTGAAGAGTTGCAGAGTAAGGGAGAGTGCTTGCGCCGCCGCAAAGAGACAGCAGAGTTCTGTTTGGTGATTAGTTTGGTTTAGTTTATGAATCGTTGTTCCTGAATAAAGAAATACAGCTTCCCTGCCCAGCCATTGTCTCCACGTCTCTGTTACCCACCCATGAAGCCAACCCGGCTGGCAAGAGCCTACAAATTTTAACAACACTAAACAACTCTTTTTTTTCCACTAAAAAAAAAATATATATATATATTTTTTTAATTTTTATTTTATTTATTTATTCCCTTTTGTTGCCCTTGTTGTTTTATTGTTGTAGTTATTATTGTTGTTGTCGTCGTTGTTGGATAGGACAGAGAGAAATGGAGAGAGGAGGGGAAGACAGAGAGGAGGAGAGAAAGATAGACACCTGCAGACCTGCTTTACTGTCTGTGAAGCGACTCCCCTGCAGGTGGGGAGCCGGGGTTCGAACCGGGATCCTTATGTCGGTCCTTGTGCTTTGCGCCACCTGCGCTTAACACGCTGCACTACAGCCCGACTCCCTAAAATATATTTTTGACAATTACAAAAACTACTTCACTTTAACTAATCTACTACCCTGCTAGTACTCTACCTTCAACAAATAGAATATGTTGACGTTTCTGGTTTCACGGGGCAAAGGAACGAGGAGTCATTTCCGCTGCGTCATGTGCTCTGGGTACAACAGTATGGCTTTAAAAAAGATGTGAAGTAACACTTTAATAGGAGTGTACATAAACACCATTCCCACCACCAAAAGACTGTCAATGCCCATATTCAGCGGAGAAGCAATTACAGAAGCCAGACCTTCCACCTTCTGCAACCCACAATGACCCTGGGTCCATGCTCCCAGAGGGGTAGAGAATGGGAAAGCTATCAGGGGAGAGGATGGTATATGGAGACCAGGTGGTGGGAATTGTGTGGAGTTGTACCCCTCCTATCCTACAGTTTTGTTAATGTCTCCTTTCTTAAATAAATAAATTTTTTTAAAAAAGAGAAAAAAAAAGATGTGAGATTGGGGTGGTAATGAGAGAGCAGAGTAGCATAGGCTTAGTAAAGATAAAAGATCATACATATTCACCTAAAGCAATATCAGAATTGTACACAGCAAGTGAATGCAGGCTACCGCTAATGCTCTAGTCCGCAAGTCCTTAGGTAGAGCTTGCTTGCATTCTCAAAGTCCATGATGATGGCTAGAGTTGCAGTCATTGCATCTGCCTTATAATCTGAGGTTGGGAATGAGCATGAAAGAGCATTACCTCTTCTCCTTCTTGGGGCTTCCAAAAACACTTCCATTTACATGGAGCAGGTTGGCGTTAACCATGTACTACAGATCACTACAAGAGAACCTGGGAGTGTACAATTCCACTTGAGTGACATTTTTTTAAACCTAAAAAGGTAATGGTCTACTTATGTAAAGGATCTGAAGAAGGAATGTGCGAGATTGGGTATGTTCAACCAACACCCGTGTTCAGCGGGGAAGCAATTACAGAAGTCGGAGCCTCCACCTTCTGCATCCCATAATGACCTTGGGTCCATAATCCCATAGGAATAAAGAATAGGAAAACTATCAGGGGAGGGGATGAGATATGGGATTTTGGTGGTAGGAATTGTGTGGAGTTGTACCCCTCTTATTCTATGGTTTTTGTTAGTGTTACCTTTTTATAAATAAAAATAAAAAAAGAAGAATGGCCATTTGAAAAGTTGGCACCCCTGCTTCAGTTCTGTCTGTAGTTCAGTAGTATTTATTCAGGAAGGGAAACCAAGGCTTAAAGATGTGAAATTGGTTGTGGTTTTTATGCATTAGCTGGTATAAAATCAACTTTGGAACTATCTGACAACATGGCCTTACTATTTCTGTAGTATGAACTCATTTATTTCAGCATAATTTTTTGGTGGGTAAATTCTGACTTTTACCCACATCTTATTCTTTTCCTTTTTTTTTTTTTTGACCTCCAGGGTTATTGCTGAGGCTCAGTGCCTGTACCAGGAATCCACTGCTCCTGGAGGCCATTTTTCCTCTTTTGTTACCCTGTTTTTTTTTTTTAATCCTTGTTGTGGTTATTATTATTGTTGCTATTTATGTCGTTGTTGTTGATAGGACAGAGAGAAATGGAGAGAGGAGGGGAAGACAGAGAGGGGGAGAGAAAGACAGACACCTGCAGACCTGCTTCACCGCCTGTGAAGCTACTCCCTTGCAGGTGGAGAGCCGGGGGCTCAAACTAGGATCCTTAAGGCAGGTCCTTGCGCTTTGTGCCACGTGCGCTTAACCTGCTGCGCTACCGCCTGACCCCCCTCTTTTCCTATTTTTTAATTATATTTGTATTTATGTTTATAGTAGTATAGCACATTTTGAAAGAAGTAATATATTTTTAAATGGTCATGTTTATTTGATTTTCTTCATTATTGAATAGAGAGAAATTGAGAGGGGAGGGAGAGATAGGAAGATACAGAGAGACACCTGCAGCTCTACTTCACCACTCATGAAGCTTTCCCCCTGCAGGTGGGATTCTTACAGTACTTTTTAAATCAAAGAGACTGTATGGACTCATGCCAACATTCAAATCGTTTTAGCCCTCAGCTTGTTTGCTGGTCCCTGTTCAGGGTGAAGCTAGCTTCATGGGCGGGAGAGAGATGACCAGGGACTCGTGGCTGAGCTGGGAATGCAGTTCAATCTTTACTGATGAGCGGGGATGCAGTTCAACAATCTAATCTCTCTTCATTAGAAAATCCTGTCCTTTATGTCTCCTGAGGTGGAAGTGTCAGGAAGAGGAAGTACGTAGGATAGGGGGTGGGGAGAAGGAAAAAGCCCTCAAACCAGTGGGGATTAAACAGTGGGAAACAGGATGTGACTAGGAGAGGGGGCGGAGTGGAAAAAGAGGGGGAACCAGTGGGGATTAAAGCAGTGTGAACAAAACAATGCTTATGTAAATAGACCACATCATCAAGCAATGCAACAGAAGGGGTCTTAGGAGCAGACCAATGTTTGTTCTTCTGTGAATTCCACATACAGGATACATTTCCAGTTCAGTGTACCTGTGCTCAGTCATCCCAGGGAATGTCTTGCTTAAATTCAACCAAGGAAAATAATTATTTCTTCTATGTGACCGACCCTTCCAGTGCATTTAACACTGTTTCATCATCATTATGTTATAGAGTGATTCCTGTTCTTTGTGTCTCTAGGGAATGACATTTTTGCCATGTGGAAGTGGTTACAAGTCTAATTATGTAGCCTTCTCCAAGCCATATGTTGAATTCCAGGGCCTTCATCACATGCGTGAACCTGAAAATAGAAACTTTAAAGATGTACTAAGTTCTGAGTTATTAGAGTCAGCTCAGATGTCTTTTGATTGGTGACAGAAAGAAACAGATTCCCTCTCACGTCCAGAAAGGGACTTGTGGGACCTCTGCAAGAAAATGACCAGGAGAGGGATCTTGGGAGGAACCACATCTGACAACACCTTGACCTGGGCTTTCGAGTCTCCAAATGTATGAGGAAATAAATGTCTGCTATTTAAAGTACTCAGTCTATGGTGTTTTGTTCAGACAATCCTAGCAAATTAATAAAAAAAAAATTAAAAAAAAATCTGTCAGATCTTGAGATAATGAAATACTTACTAAATACTCTTTTTATATACATTATTTTATTTTTTATATTTATTTGTTTATTCCCTTTTTGTTGCCCTTGTTGTTTTATTGTTGTAATTATTGTTGTTTTTATTTATGTCATTGTTGTTGGATAGGATAGAGAGAAATGGAGAGAGGAGGGGAAGACAGAGAGGGGGAGAGAAAGACAGACACCTGCAGACCTGCTTCACCACCTGTGAAGCGACTCCCCTGCAGGTGGGGAGCTAAGAGCTCAAACCTGGATCCTGCTGTCGGTCCTTAAGCTTTGAACCACGTGTGCTTAATCCCCTGTGCTATAGCTGACTCCCATAAATATCCTTTCATGTAAGTGTATTTAGTGGGAGTTGGGCCTTAGCGCAGCAGGCTAGGTGCATGTGGCACAAAGTGCAAGGACCGGCGTGAGGATCCCGGTGAAGCAGGTCTGCAGGTGTCTTTCTCTCCCCCTCTGTCTTCCCCTCCTCTTTCCATTTCTCTCTGTCCTATCCAACAAGGACGATATCAATAACAACAACAACAACCACAACAATAAAACAAGGGCAATGAATGGGAATAAATAAATATTTTTTAAAAGAATCGGGGGCCGGGTGGTGGTGCACCTGGTTGAGCACACATGTTACAATGTGCAAGGACCTGGGTTCGAGCCCCTAGTCCCTACCTGCAGGGGGAAAGCTTCACAAGGGGTGAAGCAGTGCTGCAGGTGTCTCTCTGTCTCTCACCCTCTCTAGTCCTTCCTTTCCTCTCGATTTCTGACTGTTTCTATCCAATTAATAAATAAAGATAATAAAAAATTAAAATGAAGAGAATCAGTGGAACAGTTCTATACTCTGCGGACAGACTAGGATCTTGGTGTGTGATGTCCCTTGAATGGACACTTTCCGAGAACCGTTATCCTCTCAAATCTATTTCCAAGTAAAATGGAACAACTGTTCTTTCATGAAGAACTACATCTCTCTTTTTTTTTTCCATGGTGTTCAAGGATGGCTCAGATTTTCACTCCCATAGGTCATAGGAACTGTGGCACCTCAAACACCAACGTCACCGACCGTCATCTGCTCCACAGAGAGAAAGCAAGTGAGTTGGCCTTAGGAAAACCTAGACAGAATTGAATTCTGTGCTTTCTTTCTAGGAGTCAAACTCTGCTTCCCATTTCTTTGTTCCATCACTCGTCAACAGCTTGTTAAATTAATGTTTGAGTTTTAAGTACAAAGATCTATCATGTTAGTTTCCATTTTTATGTTGGGACATTTCTTGAAGTCTGGCACCCATCCCTGCCCGGTGCGAGGCATTATGGTCTCAGAGTCACGGGCTCCACAAGATGCAGTGCCAGTCACTCATAAGCTCCTACAAAACTGGAAATCCTAACAAAGAGCTCCATCAACAAAATCCTCAATGCCCTGATTACACAGTAGGAACACCTTTAACATCTTTGATTACAAAAAACTTAGGGAAAAAAAAAAAAGAAAGAAAGAAAGAAAGAAAGAAAGAAAGAAAGGAGAAAGAGACATTGCCCACTATTTTCAGAAATAAATTATCTGGTGGTGCTACTCAGTTCATCTGAAAGCTCCTGTCTCCTGGTTATTAGATTTTCTGCTAGTACAGTGAAAACCAGAGGTTCTCAAGCATGAGGGCAGGGGCTAAGCAAAAAGTGTGGAAAATGCAGGGGCTATGTTCTTTTTAAATTATGGCATATGACAATGGACCAGCAAAGCCTTGGTGTTGGTCTTTCTCTTGTCACTCAACACGATTCCTAGTGAAAAGGAGAGAATCACATCGTTGATGTGTTAGATTATACAGGAAACCAAAGTGTACTTACTAATGCTTTTGCATGAGTTGCTTCAATATAGAGATTTATATACAATAAAAAACGCTTTCGGGCCAAGCAGTGGCACATCTGGTTAAGTGCAATAGCAGTGTATGCAAGGATCCCCCATAAGGACCCAGGTTCAAGCATCTGGGAGACTGCAGGAGTGGCGAAGCAAGTTTGCAGGTGTCTATCTTTCTCTCCCCCTCTCTATCTCCTGCTCCCCTCTCCATTTCCTGTCCTATCCAATAAAATGGTGGGGGGGGGGGAAGACAAGGTGCCAGGGTGTGGTAGATTCGTAGGCTGACACTGAGCCCTTTGAAGAGTCAAAAGGAGAATATGTGTAATTAAATCAACCACTTAGGCATAAGACTCTACCAGCCAAGGGGTGGAAGGATGCTGGGGAGGCCGGCCCCCACCTAATGGTGCTCTGACTGATATCAGGGAGAGCCACAAGACTGATATCTGGACCACACAGCACATGGGCTGCCTCTGTATGGGGAGTGGTTTTTTTTTTTTTTTTTCTGTTCCTTATTTCCTGTTTGGAAATTCCAATTGGGAGATTTCCATCCAATTTCCTACAATTCCCAGACACAACCATAATTTTCAATCAACCTTGCTGAAGTCTTACATTGTATGGCCATGATTGTTGTTATTTACTATTATATTTGGAAATATGGACATTTCCTACATACTCCCTAGGAGAAAGTTAATTAGGTATTATTGGAAAACAAAGGCACCATTCACCATCTGAGCTATTCAAAGTTAAACAGACACACTAGAAAAACTTGCAATTCACAAGTTGCAGGATGTTGGAAGCTCAAATGATAATTGAATTTCATGGGTTTTAACTTTATCTTGGATAATGAATATTCAGAACTCAGATATAATAATTATAAAGTACATGAAATAATTACCTAAACTAAGCACAAATTGATTTAATTCCCCAGTGGACTAAATGAACACTCCAGTCTACATATAATCCTTCATAAAGTAACTGTTCTGTGAAAAGAAAAGATTAAAAAATGAAATAATAAGTAAATTCCCAAACTCATTTTGAGAACAGATAGACATAATGTTTGTGAGGTTTAGCCTGTTGTTTATGTTAAATAAGAGTTTCAGATAGAAATCATACAAAGTGTTTGAAAAACATGACTGATATTCTTAGAAAAAAATTAAGATAAGAGATAGACTAAGATACTAAAAGTTTTAAGAGAGAGGGCTTGAAAAATAACTCACTTGGACAGTGTGCTGCTTTGGTTAAGTGCATGACCCAAGTTCAAGTCTGGCCCCTGCCACAGGGAAAGAAGCTTTGGTGCTTTGGTCTCTCTCTCCCTCTCCCTCTCCCTCTCCCTCTCCCTCTCCCTCTCCCTCTCCCTCTCCCTCTCCCTCTCCCTCTCCCTCTCCCTCTCCCTCTCCCTCTCCCTCTCCCTCTCCCTCTCCCTCTCCCTCTCCCTCTCCATCCCTCCCTCTCCCTCTCCCTCTCTTCCCTTCCCCCTCCCCCTGCCTCTCTCTCTCTCCCCCATACAAAAACAAAATTCAGCCAAAATGTTTACCTTTAAAGGACTCTGACATAGTGTTCAATTTCTTGTTATAACACCCTGAACTTTTAAATACCACCGGACCATATTCACACTAATTTATTACCATCCTTAAAAAAAAAATAATCTGGAGTCCTGTGGTAGCACAGCGGGTTAAGCATATGTGGCACAAAACACAAGGACCGGTTTGAGCCCCCAGCTCCCCACCTGCAGGGGAGTCACTTCACAGGCAGTGAAGCAGGTCTTTAGGTGTCTGTCTTTCTCTCCCTCTCTCTGTCTTCCTCTCCTCTCTCCATTTCTCTCTGTCCTATCCGAGGACAATGACATCAGTAACAACAACAATAATAACTACAACAAAAAATAAGGGCAACAAAAGGGAATAAATAAATAAATAATGTTTAAATAGAAATAAAATAAATATTTTTAAATTCCTTTAAAAAAACAAGAAAAAAATAATGAAGTAAGATTATAAATTTTCTGGAGGGGGGTCAGGTCGTAGCATAGTGGGTTAAGCACAGGTGGTATGGCAAAGCACAAGGACCAGCATAAAGGATCCCTGTTAGAGCCCCCGGCTCCCCACCTGCAGGGCAGTCACTTCACAGGCGGTGAAGCTGGTCTGCAGGTGTCTGTCTTTCTCTCCCCCTCTCTGTCTTCCCCTCCTCTCTCCATTTCTCTCTGTCCTATCCAACAACGATGACATCAACAACAACAATAGTAACCACAACCGCAATGAAAAACAACAAGGGCAACAAAAGGGAATAAACAAATATTAAAAAAAAAAAATCTAAGCCTGCACCTGTTTCTCCAGCCCAGCACCCCACTGCGTTCTACTCCTTAATGCTAACACCTCCTCCACAGCTGAATAATTAGTATTGTTTCAAGTATGTTAAATGGTTGTCACTGATTTTTATGGCTGTGATGGAAAAGACTACTCTTTTAAGGAAAATTCTTTTAAAGAAATTTAAAGATAGTAAGGAGACTTTTTCATAGACAAAAGAAAAAAAAATGATGTATTTGGAATTCTCTGCAGCCTGGATTTATATAATTTCCAGAAAAAGCTAAAACTTGGGACATTTGCAGACCCAAATTGTGGAAGTGATTCTTTGATACTTTAATTTGGTCTATTTAAATTTGTATCACCCTAATATTTTAGATTCTTGTCTCTTGAGCTTTTGACATTCAGATCCTCTCAGAAATAGTGGTCAGTAGTCCTGGTAGGTGTTTTCTCAAAATAAACATCTATCACTGGTATAAGTTCGGAAAATTCTGGGTTAAACAAATTTTTACTATAAAATATCTCCTTGCTTTTGACATGCCGGTATGCTCTGTGAATTTTCAGTGAGGCCTCCTGCTTATAGCACCGCTGACTTTATTTAACCACAGAGTCTTATTTATGTGATGTCTTAGTCTGTGGAGTCTGCCTGGGAAACAACTCTACTCGACATAAAAAAATTTATAAGAGAAGTAAAAGCCTTTGAGAGTTCAGCAAGTCTTTTTTTTATTTTCCATTAAAAAAGAAATTGCATATTGATATTAGTGAAATCCAAAGATGAGCATGAATATCCTTGTAGCTTTGGTTATTCCAATTTTAAAGAACATCTGATTTGGTTACATTTTCATTTGCTGTGACTTTATAATCCTATGAATAATGTGTCTGATAATTTAATATACCTAAACATATTAATGTGACATAAGAGAATCTTCCCTGTGAAGAGAATTCACTTAAAAATACTGCCTACCAAATTTTGATTTATACTGAATCACATGAGTTGCTATTTAAGTTCTCCAGGATTTATTCTAGCCAAGGTTGTACACAACAGGATGGATCCATTATTTAAATGTTTAACCATGAGTCTGCCAGTAGTCTTGAGTAGAGGAACATTAGACTTTTGCCATTCAGTTATGAGTCCAAAAACGTCCTTTATGCTATGTTCTCTCATAAAAAAGAAAGAAAAAGAAGTCTAACTTCCACCATATTCACACATCCCTTCCCTTTCTATGCAGTTACTCTGTTTGGCAGGAAATGAGCTCACATTTTTCTCTGCTGAAGAAAACCATCTGTGAATCATACACAGAGTAAGAGAAGCATCACCTTATTCAAAAGATAAATCATACCACATTGTCATGCTGAATGAATAAGAAGGCATGGATTGAGAATAGATTGGATGATTGCATTTTAAAGACTTCAAAGTAAACTGATCAGGGTACACTGTGAGTGGACTGGAATTCATTGCATTCCTACCCCCGGCTAGAGACTCTAATGAACAAATGTTGATTTTTCTATTATGAGACACTGAAGGCTGAGAAGCAAAATATTCCACAGAATGATTTTGACAAGACAAGTAAGGTTTGTTTTAAAAACTTCCCAACTCACCCATTCATTGATGACATTGAGAGTGTGGCCCTTCCAATACTTACTTACTGTTTTATGTTCCCATGGCTGGAGTAATAAGGCACTAGAAATTGGGGATTATTGTCTCACAGCTCTGTAATGTGAAGACTAGAAGCAAGGTGTCACCAGGTTCATGTTTCTGGGAAGACACTAGGTGAGGTCTTTCTCTTGGCTCTCTCTACTGACATCTGATTGCTCATTGACTTGTGGAAATAAATATATCCTGTGATATTGAATATCTCTCTACAAGGACACAAAAACAAAAAATATGAATTTATCTGCAAGTAAGGTATTTACAGAACTAATCATATTAACAGGGGGTTGTTAGGGTAAACCCAAAGTCAAAACTACTGGTGACCTTCCTTATGTAAAAGGTGAATGTAATGATATTTGAAGGTTGGGCCTTCGGGACTTAATTAGAATCTGAGACTATGAATGGGGTGAGTATCCTTATAAAACTGATCCCAGAGAGAAACTTTACCTGCTTCAACTACACAAGACACAACAAAACGACAGCTGTATATAAACAAACAAGTGGGCACAGAGATGGCTGGCACTGTGAACCTCGATTTAACAGTCCCAAAACTGTAAGAGATGGACATGCGTGTGTATGTGTGTGAGTGTGTGTGAGTGTTTCTTTGTTATCGCCACCGGGCTTACCACTAGGATGTGCTGCCAGCACTTTGAATCCTCCACTCTTGGTCGCCATTTTTTCCTTTTTTCCTTTTTCCCTTCTATTTTTATTTGATAAAACAGAAATAATTTGAGATGTGAGGGGGAGAGGTAGAAAGAGATTCCTGCAGACCTGCATCGCCAGCTTATGAAACAGGGCCCCTGCAGGTAAGGAGGAAGAACTTGAACCTGGATCCTTGCACATGGTCCTGAAACAGGTACACCATCATCCAGCCCACCTCAGTGTTGTTTCTAAGTTATTCAGTCTATGCTATTGGAGTCAGGCCACCTGAAGAGACTACAACAGAATTTTAACCATACTTCTGGTGAACACATCTCAACCCAAACTACACAATCTTTTGCTTTCTAGTAAATTTTTTGTAGTTGCCGTAAAATTTCATGGCAGCTGTGGTGACATCTGATTTTTTTTTTTTACTTGAAATTTCAATCGAGGCACCAAGGACCCTGACTCTGAACATTCAGTGCCTTTTTGTATTCTCAGTTCATCCCACAGCGTCTGTAAGTACAAGGAAAATGTCTGCTGTAATGAAGTGGAAAGAACATCTATTTCTTTAATTGATAAAGTCAAATCCACCACAGACCTCCCCAACATAATTTCTCTCATGTCTAAGTGCCAAGATGTAGCATAAGAACCAAAGACAATTTAGAGTGACTAGAAATCAGGACTCACTTCCTGCTTTTGAGCACATAAATTCCTTACAGAAATCACAGTTCTGCTAACAAGAAAGAAAGTTTATCTGTTGAGTAAACAGCTCAGACTACCTACAACACATGCAGTAAATTGTCCATAACAGTAAGAATCTGATAGCATCTAAAGAAACTGCTTCCCTTGGGGCTGGGCAGCAGTTTACCCAGTAGATCACATACATTAGTATGTGCAAGGACTGGGGTTCAAGCCCCTAGCCCCTACCAGCAGGAAGTCAACTTCAGAAGCAATGAAGCAGTTCTGCAAATCCCTCTCTTTTTCTCTGCCTGTCTACCTGCCCCCCTTCCATCTCAATTTATTTCTGTCTCTATCAACAGATTAAAGAGAGAAATGGCCAGAGACAACAATGGCTTCACTATACAGCCACTGAGCCATGATAATAACTGTAATGGGAATTTAAAAAAAAAAAGGAAAATAAAGTAATACAAAGAAATTGGATTTCTTATGTTTCCAGTACCTACAAGTCAATAACAAATGAGATGGAAGAACAAAAATAAAGTAATGGATCTTAAGGAGCCTAAACCTGTCCTTCTGATGTTTTAATAGTTTTTTTTTTTCTTCTTTTTTCTCTTGCCTCCAGGGTTATTGCTGGGGCTCGGTGACTGCACCACAAGTCCACTGCTCCTAGAGGCCATTTTTTTCCCTTTTGTTGCCTTTGTTGTTTTTATCATTGTTATTGTTATTGATGCTGTTGTTGTTGGATAGGACAGAGAGAAGTGGAGAGAGCAGGGGTGTTGGTCTGCTTCTAATTCTGCTTCTAAGAGCCCTTCTGTTGCATTGCTTGATGCTGTGGTCTATATACATAATCACTGCTTTACCTGAGACCCACCCTGCCTACAGGGCATTGGTTTAATCCCCACTGGTTAGATGCAAGCTTGATACACACACTTTTTCCTTCTACCCACCCCCTATCCTATGTACTTCCTCTTCTGATCTGACACTTCCACCTCAGGAGATATAAAGGACAGGATTTTCTAATGAAGAGAGATTAGATTGATTGCGCTGCATCCCTGCTCATCAATAAAGACTGAACTGCGTTCCCGGCTCAGCCATGAGTCCCTGGTCGTCTCTCTTCTGCCCGCGAAGCTAGCCTAGCATCTGGCGCCTGAACAGGGACCGGCACAGGGGATGGCAGAGAGGGGGAGAGAAAGATAGACACCTGCAGACCTGCCCCACTGCTTTACAAGCGACTCCCCTGCAGGTGTCTATCTTTATCTCCCCTGCTCGAACCTGGATCCTTATGAGGGTCTTTGCGCCGCATACACTTAACCTGCTGAGCTACTGCCCGACCCCCTTAATAGTTGATTTTGTCATAGCAATCAGCCTATGGTTGTGATATGTACACTCAAGCAGGCACACCAACACCTTGCTCCCATCAGTTATAATCTGTGAGCTTTTGTCAGTTTGTACAGGTTTGTTTACTTAGAAACAACAAACTTAGCCCTCACTAGTGGGTGCTAGCATGACTCATTTCATATATATATTTAATTTTTTCATGACAGGCAGAGGGAAGAGTACCCTTTGGCTCTGTCATATGTGGTGACAGGAACTGAACTGGGGACGTCGTGCATTGAAGGCCTGAGATCTATCACTGAGTTACTTCCAGAGCTAAGAGATACAATTGTTTATATAACACACAGAAATATAGGAGACTCCAGGCCAAAAAGAAAAAAAAAATGGATTTATCATTCAGTAAAGATTTTTAACCTTTTCATCAGTCTACTTCAGTACTCTGCATTATGAATTAACAATTCAATGTTTTTGTACTGAGGATTTTTCTGTAATCCCATATGGGATGATATGTTCATTGTCATTCCTGTGAACTAGAACATCTTTTTTCCCCAGAATATTTTTATACAATGTTCTGGGTAATAAAATATATTTATGTTTATTTTTTATAAGCTGTATCTGAAAGGAAAGAGAAAAAAAAAACTTTATATTTTGTAAGGTTAAAAAAAAAGACCAAAAACTTTTTGATGACTATATGCCAGGTACCAACTAGAATTGGATCACCTCAGAGTAGACAGAAGTAAAAATAAATGACATTAAAGTTAAACACTATTGTTGAGAAGAGAACTTAATGAAAACAGTGAATCAAAAATAAGATGTCTTGAGGGTAGTGAGATGTCTAAGATAAGTTAAGGCTTGTAACATTGGCTTATATTATTTCATATACATCATAGGAATGGTACTTCTGGTTCTTGGGGAAGCAGTAAGTAATACTTACAAAAATAATATTTTTCAACAGAGACAATGTCTAGCTACAATCAAACATAGCAAATCTGGATGGTGCAGCAATTCAACACAGCTGATTGCAAATAATTTGAGAAAAATTGTATCAGATAGAATAATTCACAGACAGAAATAATCCTCACAAAACAGTGCTCCAAACATAAATTTGGCAAAATATAATATCCACTTAAAATTTTCACAGTAAAAAAATCCACAAAGTTGAATTAAATTATCTTATGAGATGGGAGGGGTCATAAATCTTCCTATTTTTCTATGTACAAAAAGTGTAACAGTCAGTTCAAACAGCTTAAATCCGCAGCACAATTTAAGTTAAAAACAAGTAGTTGCAAAACATTATCATTTTAACTCCACTTTAGGAGATTTAACGATCATATTTTCTTTTTGAGGACAGACATTCAGGGTGTTTCAGGGGAAAAAACACAACTAAAACTAAAACACGGACATAGAGTTATCCATATAAGAATTCTGAAGTGTCAAATATACATTCTGGGATTGTCGATAATTTATTGGATAGTTTCTAGTCAGTGAGGAATCATGAGAATGATACTTTCCATAAACTGTATCTCTTTTGAGTGACTGAGATCCCTTGTTGCCAAAGTGGTTCTCTTATATTTTTCTGTTTATTATTATTATTTTTTTGTCTATTGAAACTTCGCCCAGCCTAGTTTAAAGCAGGACTCTCACATCCACTACTGCGACAAAACGCATAGCTTAGCATCTCATGCATTTAGTTAGTTAACTTGGATGCATGTGTCCATCCCCAGTTTTCATCCATGCAAAGCACATGCTCTACCACTGGGTTGTATTCCCAAACCTCAGTTTTCCATTTTAAAGAACTAGAAAAATAATGGTTTTCATAAATTAAGGGAACAAGAAGAAACCACATAGTATTATGTAAGCTTCAAATGTAACTTCCATCTGAATCGTGCTATTAGAAGTTGCTATTTGGGGCCGGGTGGTGGCGCACCTGGTTGAGCACACATATTACAATGCGCAAGGATCCAGGTTGGAGTCTCCAGTCCTCACCTGCAGGGGGAAAGCTTTGAGAGTGGTGAAGCAGTGCTGCAGGCGTCTCTCTGTCTCTCTCACCCCCTTCCCTCTTGATTGCTGGCTGTCTCTATCAAAATAAATAAAGATAGTACAAATTTTTTTTTAAGTTGCTATTTAAGTGCATGTAGGAACACTTAATCAATATATTTAGGGGTTATTTCTGGGGTTACTTAGAAATAATTTTGTGTATATTAATAATACAATTCTCTGATTCAAATAAAGAATTTAGGAAATATTTTAGAGTTAAAAAATGATAATGCACAAATCAGAGCAAGAAATTACTCAGTGTTTTGGGTGGTGGTTTCTTTTGTTGTGCAGAATAATTTCATTTAATGTAGTCTCATTGGTATATTTTTGTTTTTGTCTGGCAGTTGGGCTTGAATCATTTAAGAAGTCTTATAGAACAGACAGAAAAGAGTTCCTCCAATATTTTACTCTAAGTATTTAGTAGTTTCTGGTCGAATATCCAAGTCCTTGATCCATTTGGAATTTACTTGTGTGTGTAGTGAAATGTAGTGGTTCATTTTCATTCTTTGACTCAATTTCCCAAAAAACATTTGTTGAAGAGACTCTCCTTTTTCCATTTAACTACTTAGATTCCCTTGTCAAAGATTAGTTTTTCATAAGTATGGGAGCTTATTTCTGAATTCTCAAATTGATACCACTTATCACTGTGTTTATTTTTGACCCTGTATTAGGCAGTTTGATTACAAAGGCCTAATAATATAGCTTAAGATCTGGGAGCGTGGTGCCTCCAGTTCTGTTATTTTTCCTTAAGTTTGCTTTGGTAATTCTAGGTATCTTATGTTTCCAGATATAATATGCTTTTGCTGCTCTTGTTCTATTATCTTAAAAAATAAGTTAGGCCTTCATGGAGATTGCATAACATTTACATATGGTACAGGGTGGAATATTCATTTGAAGATGCTAATTCTTCTAATCATTATTCTTCTTGAATAATGATTCATAATTTTTAGTATGCGAGTCTTTCAATTCTTACAGATTGTGGGATCTTTACATACTATACATCAGACAAAAGGCTAACAGCCAATATTTATAAAGAGCTCAACAAACTCAGCAACTAAAAGTCAAAATACCATCCAAAAGTGGATAGAAGATATGAACAGAATACTAACCAAAGAAGAGATCCAAAAGGCCAACAGACACCTGTGTTCACACACACACACACACACACACACACACACACAATAGCACACTTTGTAATAGTCAACACCTGGAAGCAACCTAGCTGTCCACCAACAGAGTGGTGGCTGAGAAATTTGTATTCTATATACACAATGGACTACTACATTGCTACATAGCTAAGTAACAATGAGAAAGTCACCTTTTTTTTTACCTCATCTTGGATAGAGCTTGACAGAACCAAGTGAAATAAGCCAGAAAGAGGACGATGAATATAAAATTATCTCACTCATGAAAAGAAGTTGAGAAATAAGAATAGAAAGGTGAACTATAAAGTTGAACTTGGCCTAGGTTTGTTGTATTTCACCAAAGCAAAGGACTCTGGGGGTTGAGAGACTTTCAGGTCCTGATGGGGGGGGGGGTGGTGGAGGAGGTTCTAGGCTGGGTCTAGGCTTTTTTTATCTTTTCTTTTTTGCTTTTTTGAAAAACAAACACCTTATTTTATTACCTGCTTTACATTCACTTCTGAATCTGGGTCTTTCTTAATCTCCATTGTATTACAATCAGATTTCAGGCTGAAACATTAAAAAAGAAATCATTGCTAAATCTTCCAATCCAAATGCCAACATAACCAGCAGTATTGTCTAGGAAAAAGAAAACATATTGAAATAAAATGTTCCCCAATTCCACGGAGGACAGGCCAGCGGGTGCGCTGCCCCTGCCTTGGAGTAAGTAAGCCTAGGGGACTAGAGATGTAACCAATCAGGACGAAGCTTTCCCCTAATTGAAAACACTTTTATTTTGTCAGTCCACATTGGGTGTGGAGTGTAGCAAATCCACCCCATGCTTTGTGTTGCCTGATGGGTGTGTCTTGTACAAACCAACCACCCTGTGACTAAGGAAGTATGCCCCCCCCCCCATCTTGAAGGGTATATAAGGGGCTTTCTAAGTCAGAGGACTCATTTGCCCTGGCAGGAGGCCACTAGTGTAGGCTGGTGTACTCCCTGCCCTCCATACGGTTTTGGACTCAGACTCATTCTTTGGATCTGCTACACCCTGAACCCCGTGCCCGAGCACTTCTTTGGGGTGTGTGTGTGTGTGTGTGTGTGTGTGTGTGTGTGTGTGGCCTCGGAGGCGAAGATGTCAGAACGGAAGGTTTTGAACAAATACTACTCCCCTGACATTGACCCGTCCAACATGCCCAAGCTCAGGCTCCCCAAGGACAGACAGTATGTGGTCCGGCTGATGGCTCCCTTCAACATGACGTGCAAGACATGTGCGGAGTCCATCTACAAAGGGAAGAAGTTTAGCGCGCACAAGGAGACGGTGCAGAAGGAGGTCTACCTGGGCCTGCCCATCTTCCGCTTCTACATCAAGTGCACGTGCTGCCTGGCCGACATCACCTTCAAGACAGACCCCGAGAACAGGGCCTACATGGTGGAGCACAGAGCCACACACAACTTCCAGGAGGAGAAGCGAGTCTGGAAGCAGAGAGAGGATGAGGACCTCGACAACCCCGTGAAGGTGCTGGAGAAGCGCACCAAGGACTCCAAGCTGCAGATGGAGGTTCTGGAGAATTTGCAGGAGTTCAAGGACCTGAACCAGCACCAGGCCCACATGGACTTGGAGGCCATGCTGTGTCTACACTGCCTGTCGCAGGAGAAGCTGCAGGAGCAGGAGGAGGACAAGCGTGAGGCGGTGGCCTTGGTGGGAGAATCTCGGAAAAGACGGAGGCTTCTGGAAGATTCTGACTCAGAGGAAGGTGCTGCAGCTCCCGCCAACCCAACCGCACTGTCATCCTGGATGAGGCCCCCAAGGCCAAGAGGAAGGCGCAGACCTGGGAGCGAGTGTGGGCATCCTGGGTGGCCGATCCCAGCTGTCAGGCCTGGTTGTGGTGAAGAAAGCATACCTGGCCAAAATCCCCACTCAGTCCTGGGAGGCAGCCACGACTCGTTCTGTGAAGAATGGGCAGGCCTCAGTGGTTGTGCCGTGGACTCCTGGCACCTCCTCCTTGGGCCAGCTGGGTGCATATTCTGACAGCTAAGAAGACTGTGACAGCTACTGAGTGAATCATGCAGAAACAGGGGACCACAGCTGCGCTCTGGACCAGCACAAGTGGCCGCCAAGAACTTGGGGTCCCCAGCCCCCTCCACCCCGCAGCAGAGATCCAGGATTCAGGCCTCCAGCAGCCCCAGCACTGCCCTGTGGAGGACTTTCAGGTCCTGGTGGTGGATGGTGGAGGAGGGTCTAGGCTGGGGGTGAGAGTGTTTCATAGAAAATTGAGAAAATGTACACACGTATCAGCAACTATACTTACTGTAAACCACTAATACCCCCAACTAAAAGTATTTCTAGAAATAGCTCAATGTTTTATCAAAAAAGCAGTTCAGACTGGCAATGTACTAGTGATATAGTCATGCCAAGAAATAATCATTCTAAACATCATATATTATATATGTCAAAAGATAATAACATGCTTATAGTACCCAACAAAGTGAGGAACAGAATACTTACCTAAATTATTTGATTAGAAGACATAAATGGAATATAATTAAGTAAATATGTCAAATTAGCTTTAATGAATTATGAAGTTTTAAAATACATTTATAAAATAAATATATTAATTTATAAAAATCTGCAACCAAATTAATCTGTATCCAAAAGTATTTGCCTGTGGTTTTAAGACTTGTTATTATTCTCTTTAATTAATATACTCATTGCTTTATGTCAAAAACATTTATTAATATCTAGGACACAATTCAAAAGTTTTTGCTGTATATTTGTAATATTATTGGGAAAGTTTAAGCTTGGATTAGATAAAAGAACTCAAATTAAAAAATTCCAAATGTTGACACTTGCTATAAAATAATCTTGTATTCCATTTACCCATTTAATTTTTAGATCTATCAGTAATATCAATGTATGTCTAGCTACAAATCTTCTAAAAATAGACAATGTAATAAAATGTATTTTTATTGACTTTGCCCATCTGATTTCATTACTCTATAAATCTGTAAATAAAAATGCATTGAGAATCATAGACCCTTCCTTTATGACAGTTGTTGTTTCATGACTTTTATTAAGTTTCACCAAGCACTTAATGTGCCTATGTGTTTGTGAATTTTGTTGATGCTTTTTAGAGATTCTTGCAATAAATTATAGATATACTTCTCATGACATTCATTCTATAGTATTTAATACAGCTATCTAATCTACAGTATGCTGATTGTAGAACAATTGTGTCAGAAAAGTGTCACTAAATGAATGAAGTAAATTGTGATGTGTTTCTGAACTCTAAGATAGGTGATATTTCACACAAGATGGCCCTAAGAAGAACAAAGCACAAAAGCGTGTATTAAGAAGAGAATACTCAGAATATATCACCGACACCGTGTTTTTCATAAATTCTTAATTCTAGGAGAAGGGAGAAGAAAAATCTGAACTTAACTGGGATTTCAATTTGAAATGACACTGTCTGCTTTGGAAACAAAGGAAGCCTGGTATTTTATAAAAAAGAACAGTGGTGTTAGGAACCAAAGCAATGGATATAAAAGATTTATTTATTTAATTTTATTTCTCAATGTTATTTATTTATTTATTATTGGCTAGAGACAGAGAGAAATTGAGAAGAGAGGAGACAGAGGAGAGAGAGACAGACAACTGCAGCCTTGCTTCACCGCTTATGAAGCTTTTCCATTGCAGGTAGGGACTGGGGCTTGAACCTGCAACCTTGAACACTGCATATTCTACACTTAACCCTATGCACCACAGCCTGGATTGACATGCAAGCTTTATACATAGCAAATAAGCATTTCTTTGAGTGATGTGATAGGTAAAAGAAGAGTGTCTGGAAAAGCCTGTTAGAAAAACAAGGCAAATATTGGACTGAGCAGTGCCTACAGCACCAAAGCAAAAGACTATAGAGAGGGAAGGTTTTGGAGGGAGTGAATAGGGCCTTGGGCTATTGGTGTGCTCACTTGTCTGCAACCATATTCTAAGCTACTCCCCCCAACCCCCAGAAAAAAAAAGTAATGAAGATGTCTGACTGAAAGTTTTCTTTGAGCAATTGCCAGTGCAGAGATAGAATGTTTTTCATCTTCACAGTAAAAGCCCTGTTTCTCACTTAAGAAATTTTGTGTTTGAATTTCTTATATGGAAAGAAATATAGAAAGCATAGGAAAAAATCAGCATACTTGATGAGACAAAAGAATGGAGAATTTTGGTCAAACTAGAACAGAAACTATCTCTCAGTTCTAACCAAGTTTTTGCCCCTTGTAAGAAATGATGTTAATGGATTTATTTTAATTTTCCAGGACTCTGCTCAGCTCTGGCTTATGGTAATGTGGGATTGAACCTAGGATTTTGGAGCCTCATGCATGAGAGTCTCTTTGTATAACCATTATGCTATCTACCCACCATCCTGGATTTATCTGTTCTATTATATGCAATTGGCCTCACATAATCATGCTAATGTTCTTTATATAGACGACAATACCCACAACTTCCTTTTAACAAGAAAACAAAATCAAACACATGCTAGGTATGAGGTGTGGTAAGGAAGATACTTAGAAGATTTCCAGGGCAGCTGACACATAAAAAAACCTAGCCTGCAAGAGACAAAGAGGGGCAATGAGGCTTATACATTTACGAGGAGGGGAGTAGGTGGTGGAGGAAGGTGGGGGAGATAAGGCAGGGGTGTGTCAGGAAAGTGTGAGGAGCCTCACAAAGCAACCAGCATTGCTGATATTATGGCCCATCTACATAATCACTGTTTGGCCTGAAAGATCCCCACCCATTCCATTCCTTTGATCTATCTATCTCAAGACCCTCCCTGCCTGCAGGGTAATATTAATCCTAACAGTTAAAACCCTTGCAACAGTTGCTAAGGGAGTTTCTGCCTTTCTCTTTGGGTCTGCCTTTTAAAAGCCTTGGCTCTCTGATCAATAAAGATTTGCATTGCCTCCTGCCACGTGTTTGGTTACTGAGTCATTTCCCTCGTGTCACTGTCTCCATGTCAAGTGGTCTCCAACCCAGAGAGTACGCTCCCGCGAAGAGGCACCCCCACGCTAGCTCGGCAGTGGTGAGGTCATCCATGATTAGGAAGAACCCAGCTGTGTGACACTCATTTCAATGCCAGGCTCCCCTCATGCCCATCAAGGAAGAACTCCAACTTCCATGAGATCATGTAAGGTGCTCTGGGTCAGCATCTATGGAAGAAAAGAGCTTGAGCTGGGCGGCGGATCAGCGGGTTAAGTGGCACATGTGACGCAAAGCACAAGGACCAGAATCAGGATCCTGGTTCGAGCCCCCGGGTCCCCACCTGCAGGGGGTAACTTCACAGGTGGTGAAGCAGGTCTGCTGGTGTCTGTCCTTCTCTCCCCTTCTGTCTTCCCCTCCTCTCTCCATTTCTCTTTGTCCAATCCATCAACTGTTGGGAACATGTGTGAGCCTGATAGAGCTTAGGGAGAACCACCCCCATCTTTGGATGGAGGTCTGAGAAGATAACCTCTTGGTAAGTCTCTCTCAACCGAGGTGAGCATAAGGGGGGAAACTCAGACTTGGTTCTTTCCTTCTTGACTCTCAGGCCCACAGATACCCCAGTACTTCCCTCCATTAACTGCAGGCCACATGGCCACAGATTCACTCATTCAAAGTCACCTTCTGATCACAGAAGAACACACCTTATCACACACTCCATCACACACCTCAGACCCCAGACAAGAGAAATGCCAAACTATATGGCTTTTTGATATCCATCTTCTCTCTGTCTCACCCTACGGGTTTAACCCCTATGCTTCTCTCAAATACCTTTGGATAATTAAGTTGCTTGTGTTATGGAAAATAACTGTCTTGTATCTCATCAATTCCTGTCATACCAGCCCCCTACCTTAGGGGCATGCTGACCGTTAAGAAACCTGTAATTTCTGTAATTATTTCAACAATAATTACCTCCATTGCTTTTCTATTTAACTCATGTCCACTTTGCTAATAAGTGACTCTAGGATTCTGGGACTCTAAGGACTCAGATTCTAGATTCACGCTAAGAGTCCCCGGGTGTCTTTTACTTCGTGTCACCCCTGTCGTGAGCGAGAAAGGACCAGCCCGTTACCTTTCCCCTGGAGGACACCCTGCCAGAGAAGGAGAGAGACACCCCGAAAATCAACAACAACCACAATAACAACAATGATGATCAACAAGGGCAACAAAAGGGAAAAATGAATAAAGAGCAAGGCCAGAATGGCAATTAAGAGAAGGGGCTGCAAAGAAGAAGGCCATACTGGTCATGCCCACACAGTTGGCTCAGGAGCAGAGAAGGCACTCAGAGAAGAACCACAGCAGCAACACCTTTCTGAGTGTCCCTTATGTGTTCCCTTCAAGAAAGTAAAACTCTAAACTTGGGAAACAAGGCCAAATTCTAATGACACACTTGTAGTTAAGAAACCTGTGGTCTGGGAGTTGGGTGGTAGCACAGCGGGTTAAGTGCACATGACGTGAAGCGCAAGGACCGGCGTAAGGATCCTGTTTCGAGCCCCCAGATCCCCACCTGCAGGGGAGTCACTTCACAGGCAGTGAAGCAGGTCTGCAGGTGTCTGTCTTTCTCTCCCCCTCTCTGTCTTCCCCTCCTCTCTCCGTTTCTCTCTGTCCTATCCAATGAAGACGACATCAATAACAACAACAATGATAACTACAACAAGGGCAACTAAAGGGAAAATAAATAAATATAAAAAATTAAAAAAAAGAAATTTGCAGTCTACATACACAGTAGATTAGTACTTTGCTCTATGAAATGCTTAATTTTCTCTTTAGCTACAATGTGGGTGGAGCTTGAAGTAGCAGTGCTAAGAGAATTTAGAAAGAGATTAAAATAATATGAATAATTGGGTGATCTCACTCACAGGTTGGACTGAAGAAATGAAGACATAATATAGGGCACAATTTTCACCAGATGACTGAGGAGAAATCATAACTGTTATGCAAAATAATCCATGCTTGAGACTCCAAGGTCCCAGATTTAATCCAATGCAGCACAATAATCCAGAACTTTGCAGTGCTTTGATAGAACCAACCAACCAATAAAGACACAAACAGGGTGGGGTTAGTTAGCATAATGGCTCTGCAAACAGACTCATGCCTGAGGTTCTGTCAAATCCCAGGTTCAATCCCCCACACCATCATAAGCCAGAGCTGAACAGTGCTCTGGTATTAAGAGAGAGAGAAAGAGAGAGAAAGAGAGAGAGGGGGGGGAGAGGGAGAGGGAGAAAAAGAGAGAGAGAGGGAGAGAGAGAGAGAGAGAAAGAGAGAGAGAGGGAGAGAGAGAGAGAGAGAGAGAGAGAGGGAGAGAGAGGGAGAGAGAGAGAGGAACAATAGCTTTAATTAGTTATAATCTATTACAACAGATCCAAGAAGTCTAAAGCAGGGAAAGAGAAGTCCGAAGGGGGATATAGACTCAGTAGTCCATGGTGGAAGGTGTGCTCTGTGATCTCTACTGCGGGGAGCTTCAAAACTCTACACTTGTGACAGCAGCAGCCTGTAAATCAGTATTTCCCGAGTCTTTAAAAAGAGAGTTTACAGAGAAAAGTGTGCTTCGTTTATAATAGCTTATTGGTATGATACATGTATGAAACAAACTAAAAGATATCCCTGCAAATCAGAGGAAGCAGTAAATTTACACATAGAATGTACTCCCAAAGTTCCCCAATAATTAAAAGCATTTTTTAAAAAATTAGATACCATTCTGTGAGAAAATGTAGTTTTGTACTTTATTTTTTTTGTCTATTTACTTTGGTGCCTAAAGTCAGCCCCCAAATCTGACATCTGTAGAGCTTGTGTTTTTCCCTAAACCTGAGTTTTTTTATTTTAAAGGGCTATAGGAATGATGTTTTTCAAAGACTAAAAGAAATTATGAGACTATATTTATATAACTACATTTAAGTAACCAAATATCAGTAGGACATAATTTCTCTTGAAAATATATGTTATATAGACAAATGACCATTTACATGTGCATGACAGATAATAAAGACTGTACACATAAGTTCTCTTAATTACAAACTAGTAAGCTGGACTTGCATGCCTGAGGCTGTAGGTTCAGTCTTGAGCATAAGAGCTGAGTAGTCCTCCAGACTCTCTCATTCTCTATATTATAAAAATTAATCAAAAATGGTAAAAGAAAAAAAGTGAATTTCAGAGGTGTGGCTACTGTGTGGAACTTCTTTCAGATTGCTCCCCTGATACGTAGAAAAAGTAACAAAGAATCATCTGAAAACCCAACAAAATACAAATGAGGATTTCTTCATAAAATTGGTAAGCCACATGTGAGTGACTTGGGAAATGAAGACAAGGGTAAATAAATGGAATTACTTGAAACTAAAAAGCAACCAACACACAGCAAGCAACTCCACAAGGATATCTAGGCAACCCAGTAAATGGGAGAAGACACTTGCACATCACACAATCTATGTCAAACTTCTATACTGAATTGCTACATATATACAAAAAACCAAAAATAACCCAGTAAAAAGTGGGTGAATGAACTAAAGTTTTCCACAGGCACATGAAAACATACTCCAGTTATCATTAGTGAATCACAAATTAAACTACACTAAGACATTGCCTCACACCTAAGTGAATGGGTTAAATCAACAAACCAGGATGTGACAGGTGTTGGAGAGGATGTGGAGAAAATCAGAACTTTGTTACACTGCTGTTGGAATGCAACCTTGTACAGCCCCTTTGGAAGACCATATAGCGAGTCCTTAAAGAAATGAAAGTGGAATAACCTTATGATTCACTAATTCCATTCTTAGGCATTTATCCAATGGACACTCAAAGACAAATTTGAAGGGACAAATGTACCGCTATATTCATAGCTGCATTATTCACAACAGCCAAAGATTGGAAGCAGTCGAAATGCCCATCATAGATGACTGACTCCATAAGGTCTCTGACATATAGTCCATGGAATAATACTCAGCAATAAAAAAGTGACATGTATCCCTTGGGACAAAATGGGTAGAACTAGAGGTAACTATGTTTAGTGAACTAAGTAATGAGAGAAAGACTACTGGATGATTTCACTCAGATGTGGGGCTTAGAGATTAACTACTCATAAACTTGAAAAAAGAAAATAAAGAAAAACAGAAGCAAGCAAATTGTTTCTAAGATGTGAGAACTACGGTGGTTATGTCTGGGAGGTGGGAAGGTAGGAACGCAGAACCTTGGTAGTGGGTGTGGTAGGGAACTCTGTCCTAGAATCTTACATCTTGTAACATTAATCACAAAGTAAAATAAAGTTTAACATGTATCCCCCCAAAAAATAAGTAAAAGCAGGAACTATGTCCTAGCTGGCCAGGAAATAATAGATGCTTCCTGTGGGTGAGTCTATTTCTATCCAGCACATCCTTTGGTTTTCTAAGGATTTTACATGTATTAAAACAGCAACCTGTGAGTCATCAGGCAGTAGTGCAGCAGGTTAAGCACATGCAGTGCAAAGCACAGGAACCAGAGTAAGGATCCTGGTTTGAGCCCCTGGCGGATCTCCACCTGCAGGGCAGTCACTTCACAGGCGGTGAAGCAGGTCTGCAGGTGTCTGTCTTTCTCTCCCCCTCTCTGTCTTCCCCTCCTCTCTCCATTTCTCTCTGTCCTATCCAACAAAGACGACATCAATAACAACAGTAATAACTATAACAATACAACAACAAGGGTAACAAAAGGGAAAATAAATAAATATTTCTAAAAAACAGCAACCTCTGTAACATCCCTATAAAGTACTGGCTCTTATTGTTTCATGGTAACAGCTGTCAGACTGAGACACAGAGAGCTCAGAGAACTTGGCTAAGATCACATGGGAAATAAGACATGAAATTAATTACGCAGAAACAAAGGACTCTGGGGAAGGAAGGGAGGAGGGGTTGGAGAAGGCCTCGGGGCCCTGATGCATGCTGGGAAAGGACTTAAATGAGGGGTGAGAGTGTTTTGCAGTCACATATCACACAGAGATGAGAAATTGTGCCTATATGTCAACAACTCCACTGTAAACCATTAACCTCTCCACCCAATTAAAAAACAATAATAAAATGTATGGGGTTATTGCGACATTAAATGTGTTGAAAGAAGTCACAATTGATTTCAAATAAAATTTTCCAAATCACCTTGATTATATATGGCACAGTATTTTTGTATACCTTCAAAGGAAAAGAGAAGCAGTCTTATGCACACACGTGCACATACACGCACATGCATACACACACGCTCGCACACACGCACAAACACATATACACATGCGCACACACATACACGCACACACACGCACACACACGCACACATGGGCAAACACATATACACATACACACACGCACACATGCGCACACATGCAAACACATATACACACACGCACACGCATACACACAGTGCACACACACACACGAGCACACACGCGCAAACACACACGCACACATGCACACACAAGCGCACATGTGCACACATACACACATGCATACACACATGCACACACACGTGCGCACACATGCATACATGCACACACATATGTTTTGTAGCAATCAAGGTAGTAAAGGTTAAGACACCAATATAACATTAAAATTCAGGGTTTTCAAAAAAAAAAAAGACACTGAATTTAGAATGATGAACTGAGGATTTACTTGGATATTTTTTCTAAAGAATTTTGTGTTTATTTATTTGATAGAGACAGAGAGAAATGGAGAGGGAATGTGAAGATAGAGAAGGAGAGACAAAGAGGCTTCTGCAACATTGCTTCACTGCGTGCAAAGCTTTGTCCTTTCAGATGGAGCCCGGGGGCTTGAACCTGGTTCCTTGTGCATTATAACATGTGTTCCTTGTGCATTATAACCACCTGGCCTCCTGCTTGGATCTTAATAGAACAGATGATTTATATGCTGTAGTGATGAAAAACAGCACCAGAATCTGTTTTTTTATATTTTTTATTTAAGAAAGGAGACATTAACAAAACCATAGAATAAGAGGTACAGTTCCACACAATTCCCACAGCCTGATCTTTAAGGGTTAATATGTGTGTCCATACAAGTGGCTTCAGATGATGGTGTCTCTGAGGGAAGGGGAAGATGACCCCAACTCGCACCAGCATTATGTGTTCAGTGCCTGACCTGAGGACCCCATGCACACTGCATTCCCCCACACCATCCCCAGTATTGCGAAAGTGAACATTCCCAAAGAGCTTTCCCCAAGCCACATGCCCTGTGATTTATATAGTGTTGTAGGACTTATTTACTTAGGGGTATGATTGCAAGTTAATATATCATATGACAGAAACTTGCCATAACATAGAGATTATAAATCTTTTAGGTTTCTGTTCATAAATAAAGATTTATGAGCAAGAGTTACATTCTTCTTTTCTTTCATGTATAAATTAGCCTTAGGATTTTATGAATAATTCAATATGAAAAATATCATCTTTCAAAGCTATGGTAAATAAGTAAAGTTGTATGTGACTTCATGCAAGTGTGTCTACTTGTGTACATAAACAACACAAGGGGGTAGCATAAACACTGATCAAGAAATGTAATTTAAAGGTTTTCTTGATTTTCGAACATTTTCTTAACATATATATATATATATATACATATATATATATATATATATATATATATATATGAAAAAATATATCTTGGGATATTAAAAGGCAAACCTAACGACTAGGAAGATTTAGGAAGGAAACATTTTAACTTAAAATATTTAGGCGAGGCTTTATGGAGAGTCTATTTACATGCATCTAACAATCTAGAAAGATTTAGCACAAATATTAAGATAATATTAGCAGGCTCATTTAAGGCTTCATTCTTAGAGGTATTGACTCACGGTTTTCTGATTCTCCTTAAATAGAAAGAATATTAAGGAAAGCAAAGCTTTGGGAATCAGCCCAATTAATCTAATATTGCAGATAAAACTCCTTTTGATTGGAAAGAAAACATCTTTGGATGTAGGTCAGCTCTGGAATATATTTAAAACATTTATAGAATGTAATAAATTCCTTTTCCTTTGGCAAAAACTGATGTGCTGTCCAGAATTCTCACTAATTCAACTAAATATTTGACATCCAGAAATGTAAAACATTGTAATGGGTGTGAAAAATATTAAACAAAATGTTTTTTTTTTCATTTTGGTTTATTTTTGTTCTGTCAAACCATCGCCCATATTTGACATCTACTTCTTCTAGGATGTAGGATGAATTTCTGATACAGTTGATTCTAAGTGAGCATTTTATGGAAGTGTGGACGGTACTGGAACTCCCCACTCAGGGTTCAGACTGAACATTTCAGCACCTAATCTCTTAGCTGACACAACAGATACAAAAGTAAATAGATTATTAGAGTACTGGAGAATTGAGAGGAAGGTACATTATCAAATTTGTATGTTTTATATTTTCATTTGTATTTATCTACATTCCATTATTATTATTTTTATTTAAGATAGAGACAGAGAGGCAGAGAGAGCATGAGAGAGACCAAAGCTTCCTTCAATGTGATGGAAGTTAGGCTCGAACCTGGGCTGTAGGCATGGAAAAGCAGCACACTGTTACATTCTAAGCTTTAAACTTTATTTATTCATTCATTTTTCCCTTTTGTTGCCCTTGTTGTTTAACATTGTTGTTATTATTGTCATTGTTGTTGCATAGGACAGAGAGAAATGGAGAGAGGAGGGGAAGACAGAGCAGGGGAGAGAAAGATAGACATCTGCAGACTTGCTTTACCACTTGTAAAGCGACTCCGGGACAGGTGGGGAGCCCGGGGTTTGGGATCCTTACGTGGACCCTTGTGCTTTGCGCCACATGCGCTTAACCTACTACCCTACCACCCAACTCCCTCGATAGTATGAATTTTAAAGATATTTGGCATGGGGACAAATTCAGTGGCAAAAACTGAGTAAAACATGTGGAACTATTGCTTTCAATATCCTTGGATGGATTTCTTCAATCTTTCGAAAATATTCATGAGTTTTCCAGTTAAACACAACTTGACCTTAAGTTCAATAAGCTTGTAGTAAAATTCTGCCATATATACATATTCACAAAGATGTAAATTATACATATATATGTGTTTATATATGACATCACCATATTCTCAGGGACAATATGTATATGAGAGTCCACTTTAACTTGGGTAGTTCCAGATGAAAGGGAAGCCCTAATCTATAATCACAAAAATACAAAATGCTCCAAACACAAGAAAAACACATAACTCAACCAGTCTGAGGTGAGAGATCCACTTAGATTAACAAAGCCTTTTGGGTTTCCCCATCTCTTCTACCTTAGTGTGTATAAAACAACTTCAAGAAATTTGCATTTTTAAACAGAGCTCACTTGGGGCTATGAAAGAGGAAATTATGTGCCCAGAGTTCACACTTTGGAAAACACTTCTATTTTCTGTTGAAGGAAGTCATGTTTCAGGAGAGAAAAAAGGATTGGAACGGATGGGTGACCACATCATGTTTGGGAAATTTCCTTGGAGATTTTGTTTGTTTCAGCACAAAGGCCATTGAGTTTGTCTCCACAGAGAGAAAGAAAATGAGAATAATATGTGGATTCACAATATAAATAATCATCAGGGGTTAGGAACATATTTAATAGATGAGAATTAGCATCCAGAGGAGATAAAAGATGGTCAATTCATTCACAGTCTTCAGAGCTGGAATGAGAAACCTCTAACTCGAATTATTTTAGAGTATTTTTGCCAGCCTGTGGATTAAGCACGTGGGGCACTTAGTCATTTTGTGTTTTAAAACAATAATTTGTATAGGCTCTTATAAGCCTACACAATAGAAAAGTAAATGACAATTTGTTCATGTAAATACTTAAATCGGATTTAGTATGAGTAAAATTTTAAAAAATACAGATTACTATTCTCTGTAATTCTTTTTTTTTTTTTTTTTTTTTTTTTTTACTAAGTGATGGTCAGTGTTATAGAATAGCTGTCTCATGCTGTGTGACTTTACCCTATAGGCAGAAACTGGGAATTCTTAGAGGAAATCGCCTGACTTGTTCTTGAGAAGCCGGAGAAATATAGTCACTGGGAAGCAGTCTGATTCATGGTGTTCACCATTCTGCACGGGTGAAAAGCATTTCTGGTTTATAATGGCTGTTCTCACTGACAGAGAAAATTTGAGCTACTAGATAAGAGATGTGAATTCAGGTCAGTGCTTTAGTACAAAGAACTGTTATTAGGAAGCTACCAAATTTTCTCTTTGCCTCTTCAGGTGTTGTCTACCTCATTACTCATTTATACGTTTAATGGGCATAGTTCTTAAATGTTAATTCAACAAAAGCATCCAGCAAACTCCACCCAAGGAAGACAAAAGAAAGGGAGAGCATCCTCGCTCATCAGAACTAAGCTTATATCTTTTTCATGTCTGAAAACTGAACTCTATCCAATGATGATCATTCACAGTAATATTTTGCATTATCTGCAATCTTCAAGGAAGGAGAGCCAAAGGTTTGGAATCAAACTGACAAAAGAATTTCTAAGTATTGTATGGTTCCATTTGAACAGACATATCTTTGCTTTTGGAGTGGAGTTTCCTCAACATACAGAGATACCTGTCTCTACAACCTCCATCATGCGGACACATCTCGGCACTCCTGAGATGGTTTTCTTACAGGCTGGGATATCAGACAGTATTCAGAGTCCTTCAACATAGGCGTGGGTGCCTTTATTACCAGACTCACATACAGTTGAAGTCTAGAAACATGGTAGTAATACAAATCAGAATCACTCAGACATACACAAACACAGATTCCTTATTTGGTCTTTTTAGTCTCTTTGCTGAATATGAATTCTCTGGTTCTCAGGTAATAAGTATAGAAGAGAATTTCTGTAAGACTGTACACTATAGGCTAATCAAAGAGATTTGGCCGCATCTGATGGTCATGAGAGATGGTGCTTATATTTACCAAGGTAGATTTCTGACTGAGGTTCCACTCTGCTGCTCTCTGATTTCTTTGCAACTGTCTGTTGTGTGGTAAGACATGTGGATGGCACATGAAATCAGATGAAAACTATTGAGTATAGATAGACTTCTTCCATCAGGCCTTTACTAACTGTGCTTCCAGATCTGAAATATATAACTATGGTTGGGGACTGGGTGGTGGTGCACCTGGTTGAGCACACATGTGACAATGTAGAAGGACCCTGGTTTGAGCCCCCAGTCCCCACCTGCAGGGGGAAAGCTTTCTGAGTGGTGAAGCAGTGCTGCAGGTGTCTCTCTGTCTCTCCCTCTCTGTCACCCCCTTCCCTCTAGATTTCTGGCTGTTTCTATGCAATAAATAAAATAAAGATAATAAAAAAATAAATAAACACCTTTTATAACTATGGTTGTTTTAAGAGTCTTATAATACTTAAGCATATGTGAGAATTAGACCCAATCATATGAACAATTGTTCCTCCATTTTAATCTCAGTTGTAAGCACCTCACCTCATTCAGTCAACCTCTTCTGAATCTTCATTTAGTCAATTCTCCATGTGTAATAAAAAAATATCGATCCTGGGGCCTAGCAATGGTGTACCCAGTTGAGTACACATCTTACCAAGCACAAGGATCCAGGTTTGAGCCCCTGTTCCCCACCTGCAAGGGGTCCTCTTCAGGAGCAGTGAAGCAGATTTTCAGGTGTTTATCTTTCTCTCCCCAACCTGTCTCAATTCTTTATTTTAATCTAACACACACACACACACACACACACACACACACACACACACACACACTTGGACATTTAGCTCTCTTCTCGTTGGCAGTTGCTGATGCTAAACCTTCTAGAATTTATCAAAATGAGGGTTGATCAAGAAAGTCACAGATATTCTATGTGTAGGTTAACGGAAGATAAAACATATATCGATTGTTTATCCATTCTTATATTTTAAATTATTGTGAGCATCCAGTATCCTACAATCTGTGAAAGGGAAATCATATGAAATGGAACATCCTCCCAATGAGAAACCTGCATTTGGTGTGTATGTGGGTATGAGTCATGGACCTATTTATAAAATTATTCTTGTGAAAAGAACTATTTATAAAATAATTGTATACAAATTCTTATATAAATATAAAACAAGAACATTTGGAATCTAGTCAGTATATAGAAGCAATGACCTTCTCAAAGTTCATAAAGTAAAAAATTGCCACTGTAAAATGTCACTAGGATTTTAAAAACAAGCAAAAGAGGAGGGGTATTTTTAAAGTCTCCTCAAATATAGCTCCTCAGGAAAAGAGCACCAAGTGGGCTCCCTTAATGATGGCCTATTTGGTCAATACCAAGCTATCCCGTAATCTGGGGTGCTAGTCAGGGGTTTCTGGATTCCCACATAGATATGACGGGCCTAGACCTCTAACCAATCCCTCTCTTCACCTTCACTGGTCACTTCCATCAGAAACATCATCATAAGCCCTCTTGTGGGCCTCTCCAGGACCTTGACTTCACTATAATTCAGCCATGGTCAGGACCGTCCCACTCTCCAAAGGGAGGGTGGGTCATCCTACTCTGCCACTCAAGGAAGACTAGTCCTGAAATAAGTGCAGCCTAGAATGTTCCCAGCTGTGACCATGGACTACAAGCTCAGACTGACAGGGACTTGGAGGTTATACAGGCTCCTGTGCTGAATGAGTCAGATGGAAAGGCCAAACAGTTAATTGTATTTATAAACTTTCTTCAGTTTGGGGAGCTACTCTGTGCCCTAATGTAGCTTTCTAGAGCCTATTCTCAACTCTGACTACATCTTCTCAAACAATATTTCTAGCCCACCTAAATGTTAATATCAAACTCAGGCAAAATTTACTAAAATCGTGGCCCCCTAGGAACATACCTAAATTAGACTTTGTAGCTTCTCCTCCCTTAAGATCCCTATTCTCATCTGCTCTACTCCTACTTTTGGCTCCTGTTTATTGTTTAATGTTATTGTTTTGTCTTGTTCTCTATCTTACCACCTTTTGGCCATCGAGTTCCTGATGCTAAGAGTCCATCCTGACTTCCCTGGGCAGATGACCTCACCAATGTGTCCCAAAACCTTACCTTTCCAGAACCCTACCTTATTAGGGAAAGAGAGAAACGGGCTGGGGTATGGATTGTTCTGCCAATGTGCATTTAAACAAACAGTTACAGAAGACAGAACTCCTACCCACTGCGCCCCTAAGTAATTTTGGTCCATACTCCAGAAGGGGAGAAATGTTAAGGGGCAGATAACCAGAGGGCTCTGAACTCCAATTTCATCAAGACCCAAAGAGAAGAGGAAAAATAGGAAGGTCATTTGGAAGTAGTAATAGGTGTAGGTGTGATTTGGAAAGGAAGAGAAGGCAGAACCATAGAAAAATAT
Organism: Erinaceus europaeus; assembly: GCF_950295315.1. NCBI lineage: Eukaryota > Metazoa > Chordata > Mammalia > Eulipotyphla > Erinaceidae > Erinaceus > Erinaceus europaeus. The sequence goes on along the minus strand of NC_080180.1, from coordinate 63,361,484 downwards.
TGGCAAATATATACAAATATAGTTACATAAATAATAGTCAACACATATTTCTAACATTGGGAGAACCATTGCAGTTTACAATGGAGGGAATGGGGACACAGAATTCTGGTTTTGGGAATGGTGTGGAATTATACCACTGTTTTCTCATAATTGTGTAAATAAATATTAAATAACTAAAAATAGGGTTAAAATGAAGTTACCTCCTTTGATTCATCTTGGATGAAACTTGAAGTCATTATGTTCAGTATGATAACCTAAAAAGAGAATGAGAAAAACCAGATGATTTCATTTATAGGTGGAATTTAATAAGCAAGATCAGAAAAGGAAACCGCAAAGATAAACTCGGACTGGGCAGAGTGTACTCTGCACCAAAGCAAAAGACTCTGGTGAGGGAGGGATTGGAAAGGTGTGGATAGGGCCCTGGGATATTGATGTACATATGATATGTATCAGTAACTGTATTGTGAACCGCTACCTCCCAATAAAATGAAAAAAAAATAGATGTTGAACTATAATTTTATAAAAAACATTTGACAGTATAAAATAAGCTCCAATATAAGCATCAAAACAGAACTCATTAACTAAAATATTATTATGAAATAAAAAATTCTCAATAATTATAATCTGTGATAAAATAATGTCTTTGATGGAGAGATGTCTGCAGAACTGTCCTAAGACTAGAAGTGGACATACCCTATGACCCTGCAATTCCTCTTCTGGGGATACATCCTAAGGAAGCAGCACAAAAAGATTTGTGTGCACCTATGTTCATAGAAGCATGATCTGTGAGAGCCAAACCTGGAAGCAACCTAGGTGCTTAACAACAGATGAGTGGCTGAGAAAATTGCGGTCCCGATACACAATGGAACACCACTAGGCTATTAAACATGGTGATTCCACCTTTTCAGCCCATCTTAGAGCTTGAAGGAATCAAATTAAGGGAGATAAGTTAGAAACAGAAGGATGCATATAGGATGATCTCACTCATAGGCAGAAGTTGAAAAAGATCAGAAGGGAAAATACTAAGCAGAACTGGACTGGAGCTGGTGTGTTGCACCAAAGTAAAAGATTCATGTGTGTGTGTGTGTGTGTGTGTGTGTGTGTGTTGGGGGGGTTTCAGATCCTGGAACATGATGGCAGAGGAGGATCTAGTGGGGGTTGTATTGTTATGTGGAAACTGGCAGGTGTTATGCATTTACAAACTATTGTATTTTATAGTTGACTGTGACCCATTAATAGCCCAGAAAAGAAATAAAAATAATTTACTTGAAAAAAAATATAAGAAAGTATCATCTATCAATGAGAGAAAAAATAGTTGGCAAAATGTAGAAAAGATAAGACAGAAACCAGTCACAAGAACAAGTGTTTGGTAGAGTTCAAGCAAGAACAAGTAAGGGAAGATGATAATGGAAGCCTAGTACAAAGATGATTCAAAGATTATTATTTCAATACAATATCATTGATGGCTTGTGTCACATAATTTTCTATAGAGAGTTAATGTGAGAAGTAAAATTGCACTGAGTGATGGAATATACAAAAGTATGAGATTGCACACAGAGAAGGCTTTGTCTACATTTGGGGAGAGAGAGAACTGGGGAAACGATATTTCCTATATGGGCAGGGAGCTTGGTTCCTTATCACCAAGTAGGAGACTCAGTGCAGAGCCAAGAGATTGACACACTAATGTGTTTTGTTCAGCTCTGTTCCCTGGAAACCACAAGATGATGTGCAGTCACTGGATGTTGTTAGGGACTGCACTGGGAGACAACGAGTATCTGTTGATTCAGGACTTCCCCCCTGGAACATCAATTCCTTCACACTGCCAGTATTAATCTTCTTCTAGAAAAACAACTGGTTTATAATTGTCTGTAGTATATATCTAGATCTTGCCACTATATGATCCCAGCCCTCTGTCACAAGAAACTATTAAGTCACCTAAAGGGAAAGAGCGAAAACATATACTGTGCTCCAGAAGCCTTGCCATTTGCCCTCTGGGGAACGATCGGGTATGTGTACACAACTGATTATTAATGATGGCTCACTGGGCAAAAGGCAGAACTGACCACTAGCCTCTGGAAGAAGAGTTTTCATTTAACAGTTTGCATTACACGGCAGAGCAGCTGAAGATTCCTGAGCTATTTAGGGGACAAATAATCACATTCATTTAAATTCACAAAGCACACAACTTATTTTCTACTATTTCCACATAAATACAGAGAGGGAGAGAGAGAGAGAGAGAGAGAGAGGAGAACACAATACTAAAGGTTCATTTACAGGCAAAAAGTTGACAAGCTATGCCATTTCTTGATAGTTTCTTTGAGCTAAAGTTATCATTCCATCACTGATTAAGTTATCCTTTCCCTTTATTTAAAATATAACATAACATTGCATAACGTAACATAACATAGCATAACATAACATAACATAACATAACATAAACATAACATAACATAACATAACATAACATAACATAACATAATATAATATAATATGACTTCTAATCATTGTGGATTTTAGGAAAAGTAGATGTGGGCAGGTGAGTATATATTGAAGCCACAAAGAAAGCTTGGGACTGGATGTGCAGGAACTCAAAAATCAAGGCCAGCATAATGCACTTCCTCTAAATGTAATAATTTGCCTTGGAGAGATTGTGGTAGTGAAGGATTTGATCTGGTTTAATATTTAAAAACAGACTCAGCTCTGTGAAGAAGTGAGAGTGGAGGAACACTATAGTGTATTCACTTCTAAGACTTCAGGAAAGAAATGACCACAAAATGGGTGACTTAACAGGCAGAAATGTATTCTCTCACAGTTCAAGAGCCTAAGAGTTCAAACTTGGGTTTACTCCTGCAGTAGGCTGTGAAGGAGAAAATGTCCGCTGACTCTTTCTAGCTTCTGGGGTTTTCTATAGACTTTGAAGTTTCTTGGTCTGTAGATTCTTTACATTAAGCTATGCCTCTCTTTTCATCAATATATGAGAAAAGGTTCTATGTCCCCAAAAAGTCATATTCTGAAGCTTAAAGAGCATATGAATTTGGGCAAAGGTATGATTCAATCTGTTATAGGTGGCAGAGGGGAAAAATAACTAAGACTAGTAAGAATTATTTTAATAAATTTAGTAAAAGTTACAATGGTGACTTGGACTATAATATTGAAAGTGTAATGGTGAGATATTTGGATAGTCAGTAAATTACTGAAGTCATGGGATAAGTCAAGATTAAATGCTACTTCAGAATTTCTGAATGAGTAATGACATATTTTTTGTGGTGGGATAAATGAAGAGAATAAGGTATTAAGAAAATGATTTCATACTTTTGCTTTGGAAATGTTTTAGATAGTACTAAACATCAATTTTGTGGCATGTGTTAGACATCCATATTGAAATATTAAAGAGGAAGTTGATGAGAAAGATTCCTATCATACTGACTAGAAGAATCAAAGTTAAGGAAAATTTAGAAAAAAATTCCAGAAATATATTTAGTATACTCATAGAACTATGGCTGGAGATATTTGATATTTTCCTTTCTTTCTTTCTTTTTTTTTTCTTTTTCTTTTTTTGCCTCCAAGGTTATCAGTGTGGCTTGGTGCTGGGACTACAAGTCCAGTATTCCTGCCACTTTTTTTCCCATTTTATTTAATAGGACAGAGAGATCCTGGGGGTGGGGGGAGAAAAGAGGGAGAGAGAAAGACACCTGCAGACTGGCTTCACCACTTGGGAAGCGACACCCCTGCATGTGGGGAGATGGGGGCTCCAACTGGATCCTTGCATGAGTCCTTGTGCTTCATACCATGTGCGCTTTACCCCCTGCGCAACTGCCAGACCCTGGAGAGGTGTCTTTTCCCATAATTAGCCAGTATGTCAAGCCATTCTAAATAAGTACTGTCACCTTTATTGCCATGTGACACAACTCCTTCCCGATTATGTCAAGATCAAAGGAGATCCATTTATTCTGAAGGTGAAAATGAAACTACTGTTGGCAGAAGGATAAACCTGAAAGAATCAAAACCAGGTAACCATCTAGCTTGCTCTCCACTGCACCACTCAAGTGCATGTCTTTGAGGAAGTCACAGACTTTGGAAAGCATCCATCACTTCACAGTAAGTGAGGTCAATAAGATCTACATCTTAAAGAAAGCATAGACAATATTACCAGAGAAAGTTTGTATAACTTCTTTTTCTACGTTCAAATCTCTCTACATAATTCTTCAGTTTCTTGTTATAGATTTATAATGGAATTACATACAGTTTCTACTCTGCCAAAAAAAAAAAAAAGATAATTCAACTGCTGTGAAGGAGTATGAGACACATCTTTAAATGTTTTCAGTTTAAAGAGATTAGCTTAAGGGAGTCAGGAGATGGCACACCTGGTTGAGTGCACATGTTACAACGTGCAAGGACCTGGGTTCAAGCCCCCACGCCCATCTATAGGGGTAAGGCTTGTAAGCAGTGAAGCACTGCTTCAGCTTTCTCTCTTTCTCGCCCCTGCTCTCTCCTTCCATCTTGATTTCTGGATGTCTCTATACAATAAATAAAATATCTTTTATAAAAGAGAGATGAGTTTAAGAGAAGCTAGACGTCTTTTAATCCTTTCATGTTGAGAATGGTCTTTGTACGGAAACAGAAGAAAGATGTGATTGAAATCCTGCATGCTACTCTGCCTTATAACAATACTGTGGCTTAGCAGTTCTTTTTTCATTTCCTTGAATAATTAAAATATAAGACATTGAGTATGTACACACATTTTATTCATACACACCCAGCAGCTTCTCCACCTAGTAACTGCCGAACAACCTCTTTCCACAGCCACTCACTCCAGACCTCCCATCATTAGGAAGCTTCCTGCAATTAGACTCACCCACAAACTTAGCTGCTAGACACATAAATCTTTCATTTTTTTAAATCGTCAAATGTAATACAGATGACTTTCACAAAAGTAAATATCTTTAATGAAGAAACAAAGTCAATGAGTCAGCTGAAAAAAGAAGTGGGGAATAGTATGATGTCACAAAGAAGGCAGACATTTTCTTTTTGAGTGGCCCAACTTTGTAGAGGAAGTGGCTATACATCCCGGAAGAAGATGATTTATTAAGTCATGAAACGCAAAGTGTCTCCAGTGGGGCACTGGATTATAACATGATCATTTAGCAGTGAGGTCTCTGCCCCCCATCTAAAATATGCCATAGCTGAGTGGTAGAAAGCCTATGTATCAACAGTTCAAGGTGCTGACCTTTATGGAGTAGAGCTGAGAGTCAAACTCACACTCTCTGACTAGGTGAATTTATTTTACCAAATTGTAAAGTAGTGATAAAAAATAATATGGCAGAGGTCAGGCAGTGGCACACCTGGTTGAGTACACAGGTTACAATGTGCAAGGACTGGGGTTGGATCCCTGGTCCCTACCTGCAGGAGAAAAAATTTGCAAGTGGTGAAGCAGGGCTGCAGGTCTCTCCTCCCTCTCTCCCTCAGTCTATCTATCTATCTATCTATCTATCTATCTATCTATCTATCTATCTATCTATCTATCTACCTACCTATCTATCTATCTATCTATCTATCTATCTCCCTACCTCCCCTTTCCCTCTTGATTTCTGGCTGTCTCTATCCAATAAATAAGATAATAAAAATATTTAAAAAACAAGAAAAATAGTATGTCATTCATGTGGGATATAGACATGATATATATTTCCCCAGCTATTGCTGCATCATTATGGGGGCATTAACATGAGTCAATGGTCAGGAATAAAAATATTTTATCAATACATTATTAAGAAGAAAGTATTCATATTTTAATGGACATCTGATGTTCATACTTGCTTTCCCTACTCCATAGGAAGCTCTGTATCACTTAGAAAAAAAAAAAACTCCTCATGTTTGTAATTATTTTTCTATTTATATTTGTCTATATTATGACATATAATTTATGCAATTTTATATCGCTTCAAACTTAAGGATAAGTTAATCATTTTGCAGGCTACACTAAAAATATGTTTTGACCAAGTTAATTGCACTAACACATTTTTTGCATAAATATTTAAATGTGGCTGTTTATATTTTATTTACTGTAATTGCAATATTTTATAGCATATAGAAATAACTCAAGTCTGGGCTGTGAGACAACGTAATGGTTCTGTAAGAAGACTTTCATTCCTGAGGGTCAGAAGTTCTAGGTTCAATCCTAGCACTAGAAATAAGCAGTGTTCTGATATAAAAATAAACAAATAAATAAATAAACAATAAGATATATTGAAAACATTATTGCTTAAATAGTTTCTACTAAGAATCCAACTTGTTATTAATATTTTCTCATGTGAATAATGGTAAAAATAAATTATCTCCTACATTCTCTTCCTCACTTATACTTTATTTTGCAAAGTTTTATTTTCTATTTTAGTTTCCAATTCAAATGCTTTTGAAATTTAATATATCCTTAATTGAACACTCAGACTTAGTATATGATTTTTCCTTCACCTCTGAAGCTATTTCAATCCGTTTAAGAATGTAGTAGTGCAGGGAGTCGATTCGGGTGGTAGCGCAGTGGGTTAAGCGCAGGAGGCACAAAGCGCAAGGACTGGCATAAGGATCCCGGTTCAAGCCCCCGGCTCCCCACCTGCAGGGGAGTCACTTCACAAGCAGTGAAGCAGTGAAGCAGGTCTGCAGGTGTCTATCTTTCTCTCCCCCATCTGTCTTCTGCTCCTCTCTCCATTTTTCTCTGTCCTATCCAACAACAACAACAACATCAATAATAACAACAATAGTAACTACAACAATAAAAAAGCAACATTGGCAACCAAAGGGAATAAATAAATAATTTTTAAAAAAAGAATGTAATAGTGCAGATGAGAAGTCTGAAAGTAGAATTATTTGCATTGTTTTTCTTTCATTTTATAAATTAAAAAATCGTGTTAGTATAATTAACCTGGTCAAACTTGTTTGTAGTATAGATATTCAATATCTAGAATCAACTATGAATTACTGACTTAACACAAAGTAAATGAAATTTAACTATGTAAGACAATCATACTTATAAAAATTATTGTGAGTACATGAACCTGAAAATAGCTATATCCTTATTTTTACAATGTATCAGCTAGGTAGAAAAATATTGACAGTTTCCAATAAGAAAATGTCAGAAAATTTGGAATGTTTATATTTTGTAGAATAAAATCATATGATTCAACTTGAATGTTAAGAATTATTTAGTAGTTGGCAATTATGTTACATGCCAAACCCACCGTTAAAAAAAAGGGCTTAGTTATTTTTATTTTAAATTTCTTTGTTGATAATAAAACAATAGGAGTTGAATACAGTTCAAAATTTTTCCATGTAAAAACCTCTTTAACCTTGATATCAGAACTGGAGGTAGGTTGCATTATTATACCTATCGTTAAGGGATCTGAGCTACATACCAATACATTAACTTTTCCAGTATTACACAATTAAACTTATTTGTAATATTTTTAGATTTATAACATTATATAGGCTTCGGGTATACTATGTCATAAATCACTATGTGTGTGAATATTTTTAGAAGCCTAGTTTCCATCAATAAAATTGATATCCTTCACCTAATTTAGTCACCAATTTCTCTGTACCTACTGTTTGTTCTTATAACCTAGCCATTTTAACTTTTAGTTATCTGCATACCTCATATCAGTGAAATCACAATATTTGTCTTTTTCTAATTTATCACCCTAATGTAATGCCCTCAAGGGCTATCCTTGTAGCTACAAAAAAATAGGACTTTGTTTTATTTTCATTACTGTGTAGTACTTCATTGTGTTTATATACTACAACTTTTCCTTTCAGCTATCAATGGATGCTTGGGTTACTGTGAAAAAATGCTTAAAACCCAATGTTTTGAACATAGATAATGTTTTCGAAGGCATAGGACTCCTGGGACCACATCCATAACCAAACATTCTACTGACACTTATTATTATCATGAAATTTATAAATTCCTGTGAAACGGCAAAGGAAGAACAACTATATCGAAATTAGCTATAAGGGATGACCAAGTTAGAGAACCAAGGTGCATCTTCATATATAGCACAAGTAGGTGGCTTCAGTTAATGATGGTCCACCAGATGATAATGCCATGTGTAGATCTCACAATGTTCACTGAGAATGATAGAGAATGGCATTCAGTACTTGAAGGAGAAGAAGGAGTTACTCACATAATAGCTTTATGAAAACCTTTCTAGCCAGAGTGGAAAGCTGGAACATGACATCTGTGTGATAGGATCTTCTTGACACATCTTTGAGTAGAGGAAATGTCACTACTAATATTTGGTTAGAGTAGTGGATTTGATTAGAGTTCTCTAAAGACAGAGCAAACAGAATCTGCTGTTGGATTAAGTGTGAGGTATGATTAGAAATGTTTAATAAATGAGGATGCAAGAGTTTGGGCCTCAGGAATGAGAAGAGAAGAGTTAATTTTTATTTAGCAGTTGTGTGTGTGTGGTGGGGGGCTCGTGCTGGCATACAATGGTGAAGGAATACTGAGTCTTGGAGTGAGAGTATGTTGTAGAAAATTGAGAAATTTTATACATGTATCAACAACTATATTTACTGTAGAACATTATTCCCCCCCAATTAATAAAAAAAGAAAAGAAAAGAAAGAGGGTGCTGTTGGTATGCATGAGACCCCTTCTGTTTCATTTGGTTTAAATCCCCCCTGCTTAACACTATTCTATTTACATAACCACTTCATTCTATTTACATAACCACTGTTAACAAGTTCCACCCTCCCTCCAGGGCATTTGTGGTTCAGTGATAGGATTCTCGCCTAATCTGCCCCCTCTTTGTCACACCCTGATTTTCACCAGTCACTTTTCTCTGTGTCACATCCTGTTTCCACCTTACTTGGCAAGTATATATAAAGACAGCATTGTGAGTTTTACTGTACTGTACTTTGAGTTTAACTTAGCTCGTCTTAGATTGTGCTGCGTCCTGCATGAATAAAGAGATACTGCCTACAGCTCAACCATGAGTCCCTGGTCATCTGTTACCCACCCATGAAGCCAGCCCGGCGAAAACAACATAACCCATCAAAAACAACATATGGTGCCACAACGTGGGACCAGACCTGCGCAACTCCCAGATAAGTGAAGACTTTGCCTACATATGCACTATGGTCTTCTCTTCTACTTACGAAGAGGTTTGCCAAAGCCTCTACTGTTTCATTATGAGACAGTTTCTCTGTCTCTGGAACATTTTACTCTGGGCCACACTTCGGTTCCCTGACAGGAAACTTTGGTTTCTTATGACCGGGATCATAGAGCTTGGGAGATGCACGGAGATTTCTCCTTGGACTTTCTGGATTCCCTCTCCCATGTTTCCTGAGGAAAAGGACTACATTTTGCTCCGGGCCACAGTTTGGTTCTTTATGACTGTGATCGTAGACCTTGGGATATGCATAGGGATTTCCACTGGGACTTTCTGGACTTCTTCTTGCATGTTTCCCATGGAGAAGGACTACTCTAATTTGAAGAACATTCTCGAGTACCCTGGCAGTTCCCAAGTATGGAGACATGTGGTTAGTTCTACTCTCCTGATTGGATTCTTTCTTCGATGGGAAGATGCTTTTAAAAATGGGTGCCTGAAGCAATCCAGCAGGAACAGTCCGAAGCACCCAAAATGGAATTTTGAGGAGCTTTTTGAACTAGGACGCCCTCCAGGGACTCTTAATCCTACATGGTGAGATCTTGATAATCTGGTTCAAGTTGTGTTTCATAAGAGAATGATTTGAATGTCTGAATTTTTGTTTGACATTGACTTAAAAAAAAAATGCTGGACACAGCCATGATTTCTAGAGACATCCAGAAACAATCCAAAAAATTGTTTTTTCCCTCCTTTGATTTCTCTTTTACGTCTTGACATGAATCTGAAACATTTAATCCTGAAAACTGTATGAGTTATGGGTGGGGCAGATAGTGCAATGATTATGTTAATTATTCTCATGCCTGAGGCTTTTAACCATGGTTCTTCTGTTTACCTTTCCACATTTTATTGAGTTTAAACTGTTTAAACAACCTTAAAATCATACTAGAAAGGACTTACAATTATAATGAAGTTATCAATTATAGTAAACTTCTAATCTGCTACAAGTTTTGTTTGACAAGTAAATGAATTTCAGCTGTCAAAGTCTTCACATGAAAAAGCATCTACTCAAATGAAAATTTCTGGAAATCCATTTGGACGCCTGTTCTCTGACATTGCCCACAAGATGGAATGATTACAACACACCCCCGGAAACCAATGATGAGACCTGGCACGACCTGAAGAAACAGATTCACAGACTCCAAAGATCACTCTCTACAGAAAAGCAGAATTCTGGTGGCCGACATTCCCCATCGAGACAGACATGCAGTGTTTCATCCTCTGGCATTTTCTTCTGTGGTCAGCTACTTTGGACTGACACCTCCATCGGACTTACTGGTACACGCTGCTGTGTTTCTCAAAGACTAACTTCAGCCAATTGCCTTGAGACTTTATAGACCATGTCCCCTTGCCTGCAGGCTCTTCCCCAGAGTCAGAAAACTCCCCCTCCTTATTAGATTATGCCCACAGAGGCATGAAGCGCCCCAAGAGGCAAGAGATGCCCACAGAGGCATGAAGCATTCCCAGAGGCAAGAAATGCCATTTTGCCTGCTAGGCCTTGCCTTTTGAGGCAAGAAACGTTCCCCTTGACATCACATTGGTTATTGCTGCTCGCCTATTTTGTTTTCCATGTCTTATGCCAGTTCTTTTGAAAATGCCTGTACGATATACGTTTCTGTTCACCCCACAATGGCCATTAGTTAAAAAGAAAGGGGGAATTGTTGGTATGCATGAGACTCCTTCTGTTTCATTTGGTTTAAATCCCCCCTGCTTAACACTATTCTATTTACATAACCACTTCATTCTATTTACATAACCACTGTTAACAAGTTCCACCCTCCCTCCAGGGCATTTGTGGTTCAGTGATAGGATTCTCGCCTAATCTGCCCCCTAATCTTTGTCACACTCTGATTTTCACCAGTCACTTTTCTCTCCACCCTCTCTATGTCACATCCTGTTTCCACCTTACTTGGCAAGTATATATAAAGACAGCATTGTGAGTTTTACTGTACTGTACTTTGAGTTTAACTTAGCTTGTCTTAGATTGTGCTGCATCCTGCATGAATAAAGAGATACTGCCTACAACTCAACCATGAGTCCCTGGTCGTCTGTTACCCGCCCGTGAAGCCAGCCCGGTGAAAACAACATAACCCGTCGAAAACAACAGGGTGCTGGGTAGTAGGTAGTGCAGGGGCTTAAGCACAGATGGTGAGAAGCACAAGAACCAGCATATAAGGATCCTGGTTTGAGCCCCTGCTCTCCACCTGTGTGGGGGGGGTGCTTCACAAGCAGTGAAACTGATCTGTCACAAGCAGTGAAACATCTACAGAGTCTAGTTATTACATGCACCTGAAAGGAGTTTTATCAACCACTTTGACTTCTGTTTCATATTTAAACTTTTGATACTTCTTACAGGCTATATTGACATCCCCCTTCTTAAATGGTGAATTAGGGTCCTTGAGTCATTGACAGTGATTATACCATTAATCTATTGTGTCTTGTTTGGTTGATGTGGAAAATATTTAACCTAGTAATGTGCTTGGTAGAATTCATTTCCTCAGGTAAAATGTTCATTTTATTTCTTCTGACATTAACTTAATATTCATTATATTGGGTTTTTGTGTTGCAAATGAAGCATCACTTACCATGGTTTGGGTAATCTTAAGCACTCTCGTATAAGCCAAAATGGTAATTGTATAAATTAGAATTGAAATGAGAGGGTAGGGTGATTTGTGTATAAAACATAATGATATACAATTATTCACTCTCTACAGGCATGCTTTGTCTTTCTGTATATTCATTCATCATGGAGAAGCATCTATATCAGCACAACACTTCAGACTTTCAGCGTTCAAGTAATTTATGATGCTCAGACTTACATGCATTGGCAGACTATTTTTACAAGTTTTAAACAGATGGTTTTATATCAAAAATTCTTATAAAGTCAGAGAACAAGTAGAAATAAGTTCTTTAAGGCCAAATTATCTTTCACTGTATGAATTTCTGCCAACTCAAGCATATTGAGTGTATTTCTCTCTGAAATTCTCTTTCACAACTTATAAATGTGTGTGTCAGTTTCAAAGACTTCAATTGCTCTGTACATTTAAAAAATGTAGAATTTTTATGATAACTTATTTGTTAATATCTTTTCACAGATTTTCAGGATAATTTTCCTGTAAAAATTAGGTTTTGAGAATTTTTTGGGGGGGGATAGAATCATTGTGTAAGGTTTACTTTTCTGTGAAATGTAGGCACTATTAGGGCAATAAGTTATCCTAAACCTTGTATCTTTAATTCTATATACTTAAATGTACCCTCCAGTAAAACTGGAGCAGTGAATGTTATCATGAAATGGGGACATTTGAAAAGCTATGAAGGAATATAAAATTACGGCACACTGAGCCAGGGAAATTAAGGTCATGTCTGCTACATTTAAACAAATAACTCTGCAATTTACAGTCTCACCCATAGCTGAAATACAAGAATTAAGTAAGATGATATTAAATTATTGTCCAGATTGAATATATCATGATTCCTAGGGAATTAATAACTTTACACATTGTGATCTACTTGTTAGGAAGTGTTCACTCTGCTTATAAAATGCCACAGGAGAAATTTTAAATGTTGGCATGATATTTTCAAAGATACGCTTAGAAGTATTGGTCTCATGCAAAACTAATCATGGCACAAGGTCAAAAAGCTTCTCATAAATGTGCTAAAAACAGAAACACAAAACTATTACATAATGTCTGCACAGAAACAAGAGTAACTTACTGTATAGAAATATTTCTGTCATCTATTAGTATCTTAATATTTTAAATTCATTAAACAGGATTTCTCTGATTTGTAATCCTAACTTGACTCCAAGGGTGTATCACCTTGTATTTCTAAAGTTGATTTTGTTCAACTGAAGATATTGTCTTTAGTGACCCAGGAGGTGGTGCAGCATACATACTGGAATATCACCTTGTTTTAAACCCAAGCACTGCTCATCTCTGATTTATGGTGATAACAGATACTGAGTCTCTAAACACCAGGTATGACAGTCTTACCTGTAGCCATTATGTTATTACCCTGGTCCCTGGGCAGGCTTTGCTTAGTGCTGGGGAGCTCAAAACAGTTCGATTCTTATTACTCATATATGAAATATGTTTTGAAGCAGCTAACATGATTTTAATCAAAATAAATCCTTGTTTATAGACTTCCTTTTGAGAAGCCCCGATAATTAGTGATAGATTAATTTTGAATGTAGTATTTGAGTAAAGGAATGAAAACAGCATCATGTTAGAACATCTTGTTCTGTTTCATGTGATAACTATCTTGATAAAAGCTGAAAAATAAGTAATACTCAATGAGAATGAAGGGGAAATACTTCATTTTCAAGTACATGCTCATAAAAAAGCTGAAAGTGAACAGTTAAGTTCCTCAAAAGTTATGGGGTCCTCAAAGCCAACCAGGCTGATGACAATAAAAAATCACAATTCACAATGAAATTTGATTATTTTGAGATTCACCACTATCTAGTACCTAATAAATCAAATGTGTAATCTGATATTTGTTTTTCTCCTATATTAAAAATTTTTAAAAACGCTAGTGTTGGCTTTATTTTAGTATGCTAAGTAGGATGAATGGCTAAGGCAAGAAATAGAAGTAGACAGAAACATAAGGTCATAATAAACTTTTCATCAAAGAAAATATCAAGCATATTAATATAAATGCGCATTAGCTTCCCAAAGATGCTAGTACATTGAAACTAAAAATAAGAGTATTTTTTTTGTCTCAAATGATGTAGGTTGAAAAACAATATGAATAAATAGTGCTGCAGGGGCACCAAGTAAAATTACAGCTATTTATGAGATAAAAGTCTTACTATCTAGCTGTTAATTCTTAATTACATAAGGCAAAGTATATAAAACACATTGTGACTAATGCAATCGGGTTTTGGAGCTCAACCTATTTTTTACATGGGAAATTCTTTCCACATGGTATCCTTACTGTGAGAGCCATTAATCCCCACGTACATTTATACTGCCTGACATGAATATGTTATAAGGCATAAAAACATCAATACAAAGATATTATCTGTCATAAACATTTTAAATACACAAAGTCTTCCGTTGCTATTGATTTTTTTTTTTTTAATCAAGCTGCAAGGACCTCTGAGAAGTAGGCCACCATCTAAGCACAAGTAGGACTGTAGACAGTAGAGCTTTAACCAGCGCAGCACTTCATTCAAGAATACTGCTTCCAGACTTCATTTCAAATTATCAGGGGCACATTATCTGGGTACACAACAAGAAGCAATTATTGGTTTAATTAGCCAGCTCCGGCCACTTCGCTCTCTTTCTCTTTGTTCGATTGCCAGGCAATTTTCTACAATCATTAAGCTAGGGAACTATAATTCCACAATGGCCTAATCTACAGCTCCTTCTTATCACACTGGAATATTTTAAAGTTATTTATGACATTCCTCAATATGAATTCATATTCCATGGGGCATCAGACACTCAAGGCTTAAAAACACAAGAATCACTGTCATATTCTAACTCTTAATTCTATTTTGAAATGCTATTTTTTTTTTTAGAAACTGGCCATAAAATAAGGTGAAGAATGTGTGATTGAAAGGGGATATGTACAATCTCTTTCTCAATTTATTAAGACACTGTAAGGAATGTGCATGTCTTTTTAAAAGTAAGCATATAGAAGCATATATGTGTTACATGAACCCATGAACCAATCTTTTAAGAAGTAAAGAATCTTTTTAACATAAGATGTAATGAAAACAGAAAAAAAAGACAAGTATACTTATTCTAAGATCAGTCAAACGTGTAGACAGTCAAATAAAGTTATTCACTCTCTTATTTTGAGTGTGGACTTAACATTCTTGGGCAAAACCACTAGAAATTGATGTGTAAAAATGCTCAAACACTCACTCGGTGTGGGGAATAATTCTGCATAAGTGTTTCCCACTATCCCCAGATGAGTACCTAGTGGGAAGAACTCTAGTGGTGCCCACTGATAACAGTTTTAATAACATCCCCTACATGCTTCTCCACTCTGCTTTAAGCAACAAATGTACTAAAGCAACTCACAGAAAGTCCTTGCATTGGGTAAAATCACCAGCTTTCTGCAGATGGTAATAGTAATGTCTAATTTGGTATTATAATCCCAGCTACTGCAGATGTATCAAAAGACATTGTAGATCTTCAAAGGCCTTCCAAGTGTTCAAGAAATATGAGGGGAGGGAGGACTTGTTGATTTTCTTCAGTGTTCTGGTCTTCACTTGACCAGAACATGGCTTTTAGTCCAGTAAGTCCTTAATCTATTTGTAGATAAAGATAAACTATATTATTCCTTATTTTTTTTCTCTAGATACTACTGTGATCTCTGTGGAGGGTTATATTTTCTCTACTTCCAAGGCCAGTTGAGAATGCTGGGAGTAGGACGGGGAGACCCTTTTCTTTAGCATCCAGTGCTGTGGTTTGCTATATTGTAATCCTCAAGAGCTCAGACACTAGGAACCCCAGTCAGCACAGCGATGCTCCTTTATACCTTTAACATTCATTTGTTTACTTATATCATAAAGAAGAGAGAGTTTCATATAGGACAAAGAAAATCCAGACCACCATATAGCACAGGCAGCACTGGCTTTCAAACCAGTCTCAAGCTGTAAGGCCTGCACTCTGCCAGCTGAGAGGCTGCAACGGACAGCTGGAGCAGAGGAGCGGCAGGAAGAAGGAGTCCCCAAAGAGACTGGTGGGTGGGCCAGGAATCGGCACAAGGGAGAACAGAATTACACCACACTCATTTAGGAGGGTGAATCTGAACTCAATTTTTATTCAGCAAGTGAGAGTTTATATATCTTTCAGTCTTACATAAACAATATCTGGAACAGAAAGCAAGGCTCATGTCTTGATTGGATGGCCTTGCGGCTTTACACAGAAATGTCGTACTTTATGGGGTGATGCATTTCTGAGTAATAGGCTTAGCAGATAGTCTGGTCCCCTACGCCTACACTGAACTTCTCTCTTCCAGACTCTTGGAAACAGAGCTGGCAGTCAGCTGAGGTCAAGAACAAACACCTCATCACAGACCCCTGCGAGCGTCAACCCGGCTCTGACCTAGCACGTTATGATCGGGCCCTCCTCCATCGCTATCGAACAGGCCATGGCCGGTGCGCCGCTATGTCCCATCGCTGGGGAGCCAGAGACGACCCGAACTGCCCCTGCGGCTCCAGACAGACTATGACCCACATAGTCAACGACTGCCACCTCTCCAGATTCAAAGGAGGTCTCGAAACTTTACATCAGGCTCAACCTGGTGCTGTTGACTGGCTACGGAAGAAGGGCAAATGCTAGAAGATGAAGCAGATAGTATTTTATGTAGAGTTTTAACATATTTCATAAGAAGAGGTGAGTAAGTATTATTAAGAATTTTTCCTAAAACTTCATGTATTTGATGACCCATAACTTCATCCATCTCATTGCTTTGTGTACATTTCCTGTTCATCTGCATCTAATCTGGGAACAGGGGCTGTTCGTCCCCGATTACACGGCATCATTACCATGTACATAATGAAAACAATAATCAGAGTTTCCAATTTAGATCTGCTCAGGATGCCAGACCCACTCCCAGAATTCTTCTTCTTTGAAGAGAGTTTTCCGGGGTGCTGACCCTGTTCTGGAGTTGAGTGGGGCATGGCAAGAGGCCATCCGCCCCCACTCCCACAGACATTGCTATTAATTTAGAATGTCAGGTGAGAAGTATTTTCATTCTGAGATGCAAAGCAATGATTTGCAAAGTAAATATTTTGTAAATCACTTTCATTTTGCAGTATTGGGGTCAGGTGGTGCACCTGATTGAGCACACATGTGACAGTGCACAAGGGCCCAGGTTCGAGTCCCCAGTCCCCACCTACAGAGGGAAAGCTTTGCAAGTGGTAAAGCAGTGCTGCAGGTATCTCTCTGTCTCGCTCTCTCTTTATCATGCCCTCCCTTCTCAATTTCTGGCAGTCTCTCCAATAAATAAATAAAGATAATTTTAAAAAGTAAAAATAAAAAATAAAGATCATTTTGCAGTATCGTTCTTCAAAATCACTATTTTGATTGTTTTGATAGAATGATAGGCATAAATGCACATACACATATACATATATGCATACTTTAATGCTATGAAGTCAACAACAGGCAATTATATGTCAATAGATCCATAATGGATACTAATATATCAGTGCAACTGATTGATTATGGGAGTGGATATAGTGATATCAGGGGTGACAAGTTATTCTGTGTACTTGGACAGCTTATATCCGCACTGTTCATTAATATTCTCAAGTTCTGGGGCCAGCTGGTAGCACACCTAGCTGAACACACACACTATAGTGTGCAAGGACCCGGGTTCAAGCCCCTAGTCCCCAACTGCAGGGGGGAAGCTTCACAAGTGGTGAAGTAGGGCTGCAGGTGTCTGGCTCCCTCCCCTCCACTCTCAATTTCTCTTTGTCTGTAACCAATAATAAAGTAAAATAAATAAAAAAATCCTCAGGTTCTCTCTTGGCACCTCATCTTTGACTATACTCATAGCTACTAGAAATAATTTTTGCAGGGCCAGGCAGTGGCTCACCTGCTTAAGGACACACATTACAATCCATAAGGACTTGGGTTCAAGCCCCTGGTCCCCACCTGAAAGAGGAAATCTTCACAAGTAGTGAAGCAGTGCTGCTAGTGTCACTCTGTCTTTCCTCTCTGTCTCCTCCTTCGATTTCTCTCTGTCTCTATCCAATAATAAATAAAAATTATATTTTTTTAAAAAAAGAAATATGTTTTGCCCTGTCTGAGCTTGTTCATTAGAATCATCCAAAGTTATCATAGTTATGCCTTCTCATCGGGAAGAAAAGCAAAATAAAGCTTACCAATGAACTCTAATAAAGATATAACCAAAGGAATGGGAGGTCAGAGATTCAATCCTCAGGGTATAAAGTAGTGGTGGTTTGGCAAAGCATGGATGGAACTGATAACTATGCTGGGGGAATGTGCAACCGTCTCCTTGCAACAACAATCTTATACATCAGCACTGCCTCAAGAAGTTTATTCTGGAGTAGAAAAATCTTATACATCAGCACTGCCTCAAGAAGCTTATTCTGGAGTAGAAAAATCTTATACATCAGCACTGCCTCAAGAAGTTTATTCTGGAGTAGAAAAATCTTATACATCAGCACTGCCTCAAGAAGTTTATTCTGGAGTAGAAAAATCTTATACATCAGCACTGCCTCAAGAAGCTTATACTGGAGTAGAAAAATCTTATACATCAGCACTGCCTCAAGAAGCTTATTCTGGAGTAGAAAAATCTTATACATCAACACTGCCTCAAGAAGCTTATACTGGAGTAAAAAAAAAGACATAATGGATTCACAAGAATTTATCATTTTAATAAGTTTTTAAATAAGAATTTAAGCTTTTGCTTGGCTCCAATGCTGAGAGTAAAAATCTTACAATTCAAAACAGTACTTAGTGTTAATTGAAAATAATCATCAATATCCCAATATTTTGTAAAGATGGAAAGATGGAAATTCGAATCTTTGTATTCACAAGTATCTAAGTAATTCTTATTAAATGGATTTAATAATTCCTCTTATAAATTCAGCTTTAATATTAAACCTTGAAAATATAAGATTGCTTAATTTTCTGGGTTATTAAAATAAAACTAATTTTTTGAAATTAAGCCAACTCTGGCTTTAATCATTTCATGCTATTACTTAGAAAAATAACTAAATGTAATGCATTTTACTTGAACAAGTTATTATGCATGAAGAGTATGTCTAAATTTACCAGTAATGGGAAGGAATTTTTTCTCTTTGTGCCCAAAACTTATATAACATTCAGGTGGTAGATAAAAACACTGCCTTGCTAGTGTTTATTCATTTTGCCATGTGTCAGGAGGAAGTATTTATCATACAAAGTGAAGGAGAAATCAATAATTATCTGAATGTAAAAAATGTAAATAAAATGATTTCTTAGAAACTAGGATTTTGCTCAATCATG
Organism: Erinaceus europaeus; assembly: GCF_950295315.1. Taxonomy (NCBI): domain Eukaryota; kingdom Metazoa; phylum Chordata; class Mammalia; order Eulipotyphla; family Erinaceidae; genus Erinaceus; species Erinaceus europaeus. The sequence continues at coordinate 63,342,348 of NC_080180.1, read as the reverse complement.
AACTCACTCAAAAGATCTTTACTGGATACATTTTCAAGGCCTCAAACATGGTTGTTAACAAGGCAAAAACATTTCATAGAACTCAGCATTTGTCAGGGGGATCTAACACATAGGTAGAGCTAGTAACAAAAACTGTGGGCCTCTTATAAAACTAGGAAGATACATAGGACTGGCTGGAGTGATGGAGATGTTGATAGGGTGAGTCAACAATTATAAAACTCATGAAATGATTAAATTTCACGCCATCGTGATCCTATGGCTTTTCTTCTTGTAATCAGCAATCCCCTAACTGCCTAGGCTGATTCAGCAACTATTGTTTTTTATATTTATCCTCTGTGATGGACCTCTGAGGAGGAGGCCCTTATGGCATGTTTATTATTTGGCCATCATGATGAAACTCTGGAATTAGTTTTAATGAACAAATGAAAAAATAAAGCTTGTCTGGGGTGGTTGGTAAAGCCATTAAATCTCCACACCCACCTCACCAAATCTCAAAGATTGGGGTAGAGGTTGCAACTTCCATCTGTCACATATGCAATGCAGGAATTCTTGACAACATATTTTAACTCATTTCTTCATGTCTGTGTCTTTGTGGTAGTACACAGTCTGGAAATGCATAGTCGAGGAGAAGGGAGGAGTGGAAGTTTCTCATGGTTCAGCCAACTCTGAGCTCAACAGGTAGCCAAGCTCTTTAGACTGACTGTATGTGAAAATAAATGGTACCAAGACTGCTTAAAGAAAGGGACCTGAACAATTATTATTCTAATAATTCGGACTCCTCCATTTTCTCCATTACATGCCATAAATTGATCACAAAATATGTATTTACTTGCATCCTTCAGAGATACTTAAACTTACTTAAACATGTTTATAATTAATCTGTTTGAATAAAATTTAAAACTGATCCAATAAGGGTCAAGGTAGAAAGCCGGAAAATGCATTTGTTTGTATACTTACTGCTTGTTGAGAATGTTAGAAATCTAGGAAATGAGTCCTGCTTATATTACATTTTTTTTCTATTGAAAGCATTTTGTCAGGAGTTAATCCCAGAGCATTAATTATGATATATTAGCAAAATATTTACATTTGTTCAACACTAATTGGACAGGCTAGTTACATTTAAACTATTTAATTATTATTTTAAAGATATATTCTTTTTTTTTTTTGTCTCCAGGGTTATTGCTGGGTTTTGGTGCCTGCACTACAATTCCACTGCTCCTGGAAGCTATTTTTTTCCCCTTTTGTTACCCTTGTTGTTTATCGTTGTTGTTATTGCTGTCATTGTTACTGGATAGGACAGAGAGAAATGGAGAGAGGAGGGGAAGACAGAGAGGGGAGAGAAAGATAGACACCTGCAGACCTGCTTCACCGCCTGTGAAGTGACCCTTGCCCCTTGCAGGTGGGGAGTCGGGGGCTCGAACTGGGATCCTTACACTGGTTCATGCTTCATGTGTGGTTAACCTGCTGAACTACCAGCTGGCCTCCAATTATTTTTAATCCTACGCTTCAGAATATATGGCCTAGGTTACAAAGCAAATAAATACCGAGCAGTCACAAATTTTCAGTCCCAATCAACACCTTTGTCTTCAGCCTTTCACTATGCTCCCAGTTTTCACAGTTCTGACCCTATCTGAAGTCCCAGTCATGTCACTTATCAACACGGTCAAAGTAAAGCTTCTTAGACTTGCTTATTCATATTTAGAACTGCATCCTTGACATATAAATCTCTATGATTAGAAAAGACTACTTAATTAGAGCAGTTGGTGATATATTCCACATTATAGGAATAAATAAAAGTTATTTCATCATGAATCACAAGATCTCAGGGTTTGATAGACATAAAGGTCATCTCATCCAATCGTCCAAGTAAGACTTAAGACATATGTGCAGGTAAATCCAAGTTATATTAACATACCTGCCCTTTTATTTAAGAAGTAACATTCTTTTATTTGACAAGAAACTGTTTAACCTTTACCAGAAGTAGGTGGTTAATTTTTTTTCACAAGTTAAATTAATATTACTCCAAGAAGAAAGATTAGTATTTAAAATAATATACAAAAATGAAACATTTATCTATTATATTTGGGAAACTTTCCAGCTGTCTGATGCTCAGGGGCATATGGAAAACCCATATTTACCTTTCCCTTGGCATTTACTCTCTGGTTCTCTATGTCAGGTGGGAGTGAAGCCTATCTCATACCTGAGCCTCGCTCGGTATCACTAAGCCCACATACATGAAATACACTAAGTCTCTCATATCCAGTTCCTTACCGCTGTATTTCCCAGTCCCATATTTTTCTGACTGTCAGACCCAGCAATTAGCAATAACTAAGGCGAGGACCTCCTTAGTGGAGGCTAGTCACTACACATCCTCCCATTCCATGTTAATTAGCCATTCATGTGACTTTGAAAGTTAGTGACTTTTCTACTTGTTGTTTCTATTCTTGTAATCAGAACAGATTCTAGGGGAAGGGAGAGGCACCCTTGGTTGAGTGTGCGTGTGACAGTGCACAAGGACCTGGATTCAACCCCCCGGTCACTATCTGCATGGGGAAAACTCTGTGAGCAGGAAAGTGGGGCTTCAGATGTCTTTCTAATCTTTCTCCATCTCTGTCTTCCTCCTCCTTCTACATTTCTCTCTGTCTCTACCCAATAAGATAAATAAAATATGAAAAAAGAACTTGGTTTAAGAAAAAACAGATAACAAATATAGTTCAATGACAGGTCCAGCACATTAAGGTTTATTTAAATAGCATATAGGTACATGTTTCTACCCTATTTAGTGTTATAATAGGATAGATTTTTATCAGAACATTTTAACACAATAGAAAAAAAATTAGCAAGTAACTTCCATTTTTTTGCTGAAGGTAACTTCAATTACTTAAAGATACATTTCATAATTTCTTTTTTATGAATTAATTTAATTTTTACTTTTATTTTTGATTGGGGATTAATGGTTTATATTCAACAGCAAAGTACAATAGTTTACACATGTATAACATTTCCACATAACAATATAACCCCCACTTGGTCATCCTCTGCCATCATGTTCTCTGGTCTAGTTTATCTAAAATTGCTCACCCTCTGAGGGTATGGACTAGCATTCTTTTGGGGGCACAGAAGCTGGGAGTTCTGGCTTCTGTCTGGACATGGGCAATGGCAAATCGATCCATACCCCCAGCCTGTTTTTTTTTTAATTTTTTAAATTTCTTTTATTAGTGGATAGAGACAGCCAGAAATCAAGAGGAAGTGGGGTGATAGAGAGGGAGAGAGACAGAGAGACACCTGCAGCCCGGCTTCATGACTCATAAAGCTTTTCCCCTGCAGGTGGGGACCGGGGGCTCGAACCCGGGTCCCTGCGCATTGTAACACATGCGCTCAGCCAGGTGTGCCACCCCCCTCCCCAGCCTGTTTCTATCTTTTCCTTGTGGGGTAGGGCTCTGGGAAGGTGGGATTCCAAGACACATTTGGGAGGTCGTCTGCCCAAGAAATTTTATTCTTAAGGTCTAAATTTAAAATCTCACCTACTTCTCATTATCTGTACAGCCAAGATGCAAACTTTAGATTAACATAGGTACAGTATTAATTCAAAGTACTGATAGGAATCTCCTCTCCTTAAAACCCCCCCACACCATGCCAAGAATAGCTCTACTATCAATGAAATAAATATAAGAGAAATTCATCATTTTACACTTACGGAGAAAAAGCTTGTTTATTTATAGGTCTCTTCCTATTAAGTTCTTTAAGAGGGAAAAATATGGGAAAGGTGTATAAATATTTTGGACTGTAAACCCCATCGATTTGATGTGATCTGGGGCCCATATTCAGCTTAGGAGCCTATGTGACCTCTGCATCCCTGTAGATCTGAGCTCACATTCTGTGACTGTGAGTCGGAACGTTCCAAGCTGCCCCAGTATCAGGACCCATCTTCCTCAGGTGTAGCATAGAGTATGTTGTCCAGCCTCCCTTCAGAGGATAGAGCATTCCCTGCCGTTGTTGATCCACGTTGAGGGCAAGGTCCTATGAGGACCCACAAAGGGATCTATTGTGTTGCTGCTGACAGAGATGACTGGTAACAATGGAGAGAGATCTAGGCTCATCATGTCTGTTTGGGAATTTCAAGACTCCCTGACTAGGGCCCCCGCCAATGGCGTGGCCTGATAATGACTAAAGAGTCATCATTAAAGTATGCCAGTCTCTTGCCCCTTATTCAGCTTTTGTTGTCCTTAGTTTGAAAAGGTTAGCTTTGGAGTGAGTGAGGGAAGTGTAATAGGAAGCAGATGAGGGATGGTATCTAAGTCTAAGTAGACACTATTTCATTAGGAACTTTATGATGTCTTTTTAGGTCTTTCTACTTGCTTGCTGCAGATACTGACTCACTGCAGATCATTGTGTACTTTTGTTCTCAGGTATATATTTTACCCTAATTTATGGATACATGTGAACATCTGCCCTATCTCATGGGACCTGGTCTATATCTAGGTTTTGGGACTTTGCTAGGTAGTGAACCACCTGGAATGGAATTAAGAGAACCCTATGAAAGGAAAGGTCTCCATGTTTAGAAGCTACTCCCTTCCTTGATCCAGCCATGACATCATCTCCCCAGACAATAACTTGGATCCAACTGCATATCAGATGTAAGCTCAGAAAAACAAAAACAAACAAACAAAACCTAGTATATCTATAGGCCTTTTGGAATATTACTAAAATATGCCTACTAACTGTCTACTAAATGGAGACTCCTCACCAACTCATCATTTGAATTATTCCAGCCTTTAGGTTCATGACTAGTCAACAATTTGTTTGGATTTATATGTTAACTTTTCTTTCAGCCACCAGGTTCCAAATGCTAAGATGATGCCAACCAGACTTTGCTGGGCAGACGACCTCACCAATGTGCCCTGGAGCTCCGCTTCCCCAGAGCCCTTCCCCACTAGAGTAAGAGAGAGACTCGCTGGGAGTATGGATCAATCTGTCAACGCCCATGTTCATTGGGGAAGCAATTACAGAAGGCAGACCTTCCACCTTCTGCATCCCACAATGACCCCAGGTTCATAGTCCTAGAGGGATAAAGGATAGGAAAGCTATCTGGGGAGGAAATGGGATATGGAGTTCTGGTGGTGGGAACTGTGTGGAGTTGTACCCCTCTCGTTATATGTTTTTTGTCAGTGTTTCCTTTTTATAAAAAAAAAAAATTAAAAATGACAGGGAAGAATAGCCATCTGTATGCTTTGCTTATTAAATACTACAAAATGGAAGTTAGGTGCACTTTATTCAATGTTTTCGATACAGTTTCACTGTTCTCCAAAGTTGATAATTAACTAAATGAATGAAAATATCCTAAAGCTGATCAGAAAGCACTATTAAGGCATACTTAAAATAGACAGCTCCCTAGCAGTTCTCCTGGGCACCGACAAATCTCCAATAATTCCTAGTAAGAGATTTAGTTGAACTGCTAATTGCCTACATAAAACTGGGTCATATAATTTGCCATTGAATTAATTATGTAAATATAAATGAGTTGTGCTACAATTAGCAATTGGTATTTTAACCAGTTAGTATCTTGGTCATGATTGTTTGCACTTGAAAAAAGTTATTAATTAATTAATTTATTTATTTTCCTTTTTGTTGTCCTTATTGTTGTTGATTTCATTGTTGTTGGATAGGACAGAGAGACATGGAGAGAGGAGGGGAAGACAGAGAGGGGGAGAGAAAGACAGACACCTGCAGACCTGCTTCACCACTCGTGAAGCGACCCCCCTGCAGGTGGGGAGCCAGGGCTCGAACCGGGATCCTTAGAAAAAGTATTAAATTTTAACTCTGAAAAATATCTGCCAAAAAATTACAAATTGATATATTGTTCAGAATATATTTTCACGAGATATATTTTCATGAGATATATATTCAGAATATATTTTCACGAGATATATTTTCATGTGCACAATCTACCACTTTCCCTTTTCCTCTAAAAGAAACACAAATTGCAGTGAGAAGGTAAAATTAACTTCTAGCCAATGTAAGTGACAAAATGACATTGATACAACAGACTGGTAAGTGATGTGTTAAAAATTACTGCTAGATGACTTTATGGCCAACAGAGACATCTTAGGTTGAACCAACTTTCACTTGTGGTTAAGGTTCACACTCATACTTCATATATATATCCTAATCTTGAATTATTATGTATTGTTGAATAATGCCACAAAATTAAAAATCCAATATTATCCAAACCTTAAAGATACCATTTATAATTAATTCAGCATTGCAATTGTCTAGTGTTTCACGGTAAGGTCATGTTATTTCCAATATCAAATTTCAACTTTACAGTTGCTAATGTAAATATATAATTTTATTCTTTCCAGAATAAATGTATGCAATACAGTATTATAAATTTGAATCTTATATCCCTAACCTATTGCTATTTTAATTTATTTTCTTTACTTTTAACAGGAAAAGGTATGGAACCTATGAATTCACATCTAACTTTCCATGATGAAAGCAGATATATTGTTAGTTTAGAATAAATTATTCATTTTACAAATAATAAGCACAATGGATTTTAAATGCTGAAGCTGAAGAGGAGGTGAAGAAATTTTGCACATAAACTTTCAGGATATTAATATTTTTCAAAACTATAATATAGAGAACAGAATCACATTTACCCAATAAGAAGGGAAGGAAGGAAGGAAGGAAGGAAAGAAAGAAAGAAAGAAAGAAAGAAAGAAAGAAAGAAAGAAAGAAAGAAAGAAAGGAAGGAAGGAAGGAAGAAAGAGAGAAAGGGAGAAAGAAATTAAGAGGGGGGTTGGGCGGTGGCGTAGTGGGTTGCATGTGACACAAAGCGCAAGGACCAGTATAAGGATGCCAGTTCGAGCCCCCGGCTCCCCACCTGCAGGGGAGTCGCTTCACAGGTGGTGAAGCAGGTCTGCAGGTGTCTGTCTTTCTCTCTCCCTCTTTGTTTTCCCCTCCTCTCTCCATTTCTCTCTGTCCTATCCAACAAAGAACAACAACAAAAGGGGGAAAAGATTGCCTCCAGGAGCGGTGGATTCATGGTGCAGGCACTGAGCCCAGCAATAACCCTGGAGGGAAAAAAAAAAAAAGAAAGAAATTAAGAAAGAAATGGTACCCAAATTATCTTCAATTTTAAGAGAATTAGGGTGGTTATATTATCCTTGGGTGGCTGGAGGGAGCCACAGAACCTAGGGTGTAGGTATGATATGGGGTCATATGTCCGTAATACTATAATTCTGTGAACAGTTACTAATTTATTAATAAAAGTTCTTAAAATTATTTCTAATTGAGCACTGAAAGACAAATATGAATGAAGGAAAGTCATGCATAAACATGTATACACACATAAAGATTAACAGTCTATAGAAGTAGTGGTTATTTTGTGTTTTTTCACTAAATATCATCAAGTTAGATATATATAGAGAGATATGTAGATATATAGTGTATATAAATATATAGGGTCTATATTGTATATAAAATATTTTTCTAATTTAATTTCATATATAGTATATGTACATATTTTTCTAATTTCATAAGCTATATACTTGTGTGGTATGACTGAATCAAAGCAAATTATTAGCTATTACCTCAGATTCTGAATTATTTTCATCAGTTAGGTATTAACATATCACTTTGTAGTTTTATTAAGAAAAAAGAAAAGCTAAGACATATATTTTAAGGCTAAGTTATTTCACAGCAAAGCTGTCACACTTGGTTTTCAGTCATTCGTATTAGTAGTTTTATACCAGATTTGTTGGTGTTATGATTTTACAGATATTTGGGAAATGTGCAAAGAGATAAATATTATTGTTTAAGTATATATGTAAATTATGACAGTGTAAAATAAAAATACTAAAATTAAATCATTGAAGCATTTATAAAAAGCATATGCAAACTACTACTATTCAAATCTGTAAACATATCTATTTAACCCAAGAAAAAAGTTTATTTATAAATGGAGAGAGTTGTAATTAAAATAGAAATAATAATTTATTCATACTTGAAAACTGGTTTAGAGGTTTACATATAAGAAAAAGATTAGGAGAATCCTCTGTACTGTTTTCTCAAATGCAAATGAAATTTCATTGAAATCCAGCCAATTTTAAAAGAAAACTTTATTACCAAAATAATGACACAGTATCATACCTAGGGAGGACAATGAACTACAGTGACATTATCTGAAGACATTTCTAAATACATTTGAGAACATGGGTCAGAGCAAAAGTGCATAAAGCTGCCACTTTCAACCTGACTCTGCTAGTTTTTCACTTGAGAAAAAAAATTATATTTTTTGACATAAAATGGTCTTTCTGTCTTGGCAATGACTTTCCACACAACATATTTTAATTCCCTTGGCAACAACGCAGCCCATTTTATTATTCATTTTCACAACTCTGTTTCTCTGGCTTACTGCACAGAGATTAAATGGTTAGGTAAGAGAAACATTCAAGTATTCAATAAATGTTTATATTAAAAAGCAGTTATAAATTTGTTACTGCAGGGACAAAGGAGCTATAAAAGGGACATGGAGTGACAAGAATTAGGGTGATTTAGAGGAAAATAAACATCATTGGCTGAAAGAATTAGTTCTTCTTTGCTATCCTCATAAGAAATCAGTGAACAAGAGAGTAAGTAGGAGCTTTTCAGAAAAGCAGAGGAAGGAATGCCCACTTGCCAGGGGTGGAGCCCAGTGGTGGGATCAGAGAAGGCAGTGATTGGACTTGAAATTGGAGAAATTTTCTTCAGCCCTAAAATGAGACCAAGATCTGCAGGTTTTTTTTTTTTTTTGAAACTTGTCCCCACAGTGTGGCTGAAGAAACCTATCAACTGTTTGCAATCTACCCTTCACCTCCTGATGCTATCTCACACTCAAGTACCTATCAGGAAGACAGACATAGATCCCTCTCTAGTGTTCCCCAGAAAGACTTGGAACGTTTCCTCCTTCTCATTCACAATCCCCTTGTTTCTCAGGCTGGCCAATTCAAATCATTTAGATAGGAGCTAATTAACTAGAGACATGGTACACCCAACTCTGCACATCGAATCATCCAATTTGAGAGGTCACTCTCTTCCTCACCTTCTAATAGTTGACATTCTGGGTAAAGTAGAATCTCTTCTAAATGTTCAGCTTCCCCTGAAGTTCTCATTGGATTTAGCCCTTCTAATATTCTGTATAAAAATGAACAAGAGGCCTGATGTTGATTTAGACCATACTTGATGCTTATATTAATCCATTCTATATTTTTCTCTATCCTCCATCAAAAGAAAAAAAAAACCATCTGCAAAGAATGTTCTGTCATTAGACTGTGATATTCTCTTCCACCATTTGCCATCTACCAATTCCCAGGGCACTTGTCTTGGTTAAAAGCAGGTTTCTGATCCCACCCTTTGTTTTCCTCTCAACCAGTACTGTCATAGTCCATGGTGATTTACAACAAAATACCACAGGTCGGAGGTTTATTAATAAGAAAAATGTGTATTTTCCAGTTCCAGGGACTATGGGTGTCCACATAGTCAGGTGAGAGACTACCTAGGTTGTCAACTTCCTCAGGGGACAGGAAGTGTGAGAGAATGAGTGAGGTTTCTTTTTCCAGAGTGCTGATGCCCTGCATGCCAACTCTGCTCTCTTGATATAATAATATCCCCGCAGCATGAAGGCCTTTGGGCATTAGAATCTCAGTGATCATTTTATTTAAGTATCTCAACTATGCAGAACAATGGACAGGCCTCCCAATTTCTTGAATTCTTAAGTTTCCAATGAAGAGCAACCTCTTGATAATTATGTTTTAATCACTGTTTTATTAATAAATCATACATGCACTGAGCCTATCACATCTTAGTTTCTTTTGTCTCCCAATAGTCTCAGATCCACCCATGCAAGCCAGGCACTACTGTCTACCTTTACATTGATCCACCTTAAGCAATCAAGATGCGTTTTTTTTTTCCTTTTACTGAGTTTTTATTTTATTTTTTGGTAAAACTGAGCACTACTTAGACCTCATTTTCATCCTATTCTACTTTTACCCTAGAGTGTATATATATAAAATAGAAAACAAAAATATAAGTTTAAACTCAAAATCATAGTGCGGATGTGGACAATTTGCACGGCTTAAGTTTTCTCTGTTGCACCTGCTCTCACTGATTTCCTACATCTTATTCATGTTCTTTAAAATTCTTTTCAGGGATGAAGGAGAAAGCATAATGCTTATGCAAACAACAACAACAACAACAAACAAAACTTTATGCCTGAGGCTCAAAGTCCCAGGTTGAATACCCCACACCACACCATAAACCAGAATTGAACAGTGTTCTCTCTCTCCCTCTCTCTCTCTCTCTCTGTCTGTCTGTCTCTCTCTCTCCTCTTCTCTCTCTTGGGACTTCTCTCATAAAAATAAATAAACTATATTTAAAAAAAAACACTTTTAGGTTAAAGGTAAGTGTCCACCAAACTACATTCTCCTTTTCATCTTTATAGCTACACAATCCAATTTTACTTTGTGCATGTATTTTGCATTTTCTCTTGCTAAACTGAATGAATCTTCTCTATTCCTTAATAAGACACAATGTCTAAAGTGTGAACAAAAAATATCTGTATCACTGCCATCATTATGTCAACCACAGCCACATTCATTCATGTATGGGAGTAGCCTTTGTCTGGACATTTGCAAACGCTTTCTAATTAATAACACTTTCCACTTTTACCCCCTCAAACTCCTATTCCTACAAAACATTCCTGAATGAAAATTTACTGCTCCCTTTATAAACTCTACTGACTCCTACTTCATTAAAAAGAAATCTATCCACTTTTCAAAACTCAGAGATGGTGCTGTCTTCTCTGCCTCCCTTGTCTTCTCATCCTCTTTGCTTGCAGCATTCAGTTTCCAAACAGTCCTCCCACATGTAGGACTGATTTCTTCCTTGGGAATTTTAAAGCTCTGTTCCTACTCACTCAAATATTCTTCTGTGAGCTCTTTTTACTCGTTAGTTCCCTCTGTGTTTATCTCAGTGCCTTAGCTTCCCCAAAGCACTCTTGATCACATCACAGATGCCAATGATGCATTGTTCTGTTCTGTACTGCTTCTTAACAAGTACTGTTGCATGTGTGTATATGTTGACGTGCCTGTATAAGACTGAACGAGATGTGTGTATACAGAAATATCTATTTCTAACATTGGATTACAATCTCTATGAAAGCTAGCTTGAGTATTTTGTCCCTAAAACTCTAGTCATGCATATAACTCAAGTGAGTGCTTAGTAAATATTTGTTAGCTGAGTAAGTTACATTATCATTATTCTGTCCTTATCTCCAAGTAATAAAATCAAGTTGCAGGATAATCCAAACAAATAATAGTCAGATAAACCTCTGAAGTTGTTCCTTCTCCTGTTTGAAACTATAAATAGCCCCTATTTAGTCTTCTGAATTTAAATTAGAATCTCAAATTGTGGGGATTTCACAATTTGTTAAATAATAGATCTTATATTTGCTACCTAACTACATAAAGAGTTCTAAGCATGCAGAGAAAACAATTCAGCTATGATACTTAAACTGCATTATTTATTTATGCAAACAATGTATTATTAAAACGAACTCATATGCTCTTGAATCACCTGACCGTGATCATTGGTACGAAAAGACTATTACAAAATCAAAACTGGTATGTTATATAAAATAAATTCAGAAAATTTAAAAAGTCAATGTAGAATAATTAGATTTCCTGAAAAAAATACTTATGGTCACTTACAGCTTTAAAGATTCAAAGGTAGAAATAATTATGCTCTCCTTACCTCCTTTCAGATCCTAAATCCACTGAAAATGGCAGCTTTATTTTGATCAAGTGGACAGATCCCCTGCCTATGGCTAACGTTGGGAGCCACTTGGAAATCCTCAGCTCTGTGTGTGTGTGTGTGTGTGTGTATGTGTGTGTGTGTGTGTGTGTGTATGTGTGTGTGTGTGTGTGTGTGTGTGTGTGTATGTGTGTCTTATATTATTTTCTTCTATTGGAAGTCCATAGTTTACAGTATATTTGTTGATACATAGATACAACAACCTTTCATCTCATGGTCCGTATCTGCAAGATACTTTTAAAAGTACTTTTACAGATATATTGTTGGATATAAACAGAGAGAGAAACTTAGAAGGGAGGAGGAGATAGAGAGGAAAAGGGACAGAGAGAATCTGCAGCCCTGCTTCACCACTTGTGAAACTTTCCCCCTACATGCAGGGACTGGTGGTTTGAACTTGGATCCTTGTGCATGGTAAGGAGTACCCTAGAAGTTATTGGAAAAATGAATCAATGAACCCAGGCTCACGAATATAGCTCACTTGGATAGTGTGCTGCTTTACCATGCCTATAACCCAGGCTGGAGTCTAATTCTGGAAGGTGAAATGTGATGAAACCTGGGTTTTTGCTTATGCAAGACATGCGCTCTATCACTGAATCACTTCTCTAGCCCCCAGATTTTGTGCAACGACACCATGAATCCAACCCTGGTGAAGAACTCTAATATGTCTTAACAGTTTCAGCAAATGTGCAATCAAGAATTTTCATGTTTTTTTTTTCTTTTTTTTGTCTCCAGGGTTATCACTGGGGCTTGGTGCCTGCACTATAAATCCACTGATCCTGAAGGCTATTTCTTTTCCATTTTTGTTGCCCTTGTTGTCTATGGTTGTTGCAGTTATTATTGTTATTGTTGATATTGCTGGCATTGTTGCTGGATAAGACAGAGAGAAATGGAGAGAAGAGGGGGAGATGGGGGGGGGATAAAAAGATAGACACCTGCAGACCTGCTTCACTGCCTGTGAAGTGATCCCCCTGCAGGTGGGGAGCCAGGGGCTTCAGCCAGGATCCTTACGCTGGTCCTTGCACTTCGCGCTATGTACGCTCAGCCCGCTGTACTACCGCCCGGCCCCCGAATTTTCATGTTTACATGGAAGACCTCCTAAGAAATAACTTCATAGACAGGGACTGTGATTTAACACCACCATTCTCACATACTGTTACAATACATGCCTACAGAATGTTTGTTACTTAGTAAGTCTGTGATTTATGATCCAATTTACTGTGGCTACAGTGTTATCGAAAAGATTACATGATTATATTTTCTGTTGACCATTTAATAAAAGATGTGAGTGAAACTTTGTCACCTTTTCAAAATACTGCAAATTAACTTTGTAAACAACATAAAATCAAACTTAGATAAATCTTAGTACAGATTGATTCTTATTTGAAACAGAATGGCTATGAGACTTCCATTTGTATTAGGAAGAATGATCCAAGAGAAATCTCCTTTTTTAACTAGAACTCTTAGCTAAGCAAGGGGTAGGGTAGTGATTTCCATTGAAAGAGCCTTTCATTATTGAAAATACCCAGTGAGATGAACCTGACACAACAGCAGGAAAATCTTGAATTCATTTCCAGATATCTAAGACTGATTTCTTATAGAAGACCAGAAAAGTAATTAAATCATAGATAGCACTGGAAGAGATTTTATTGAAATACTTGCTACGTCCATGTATTTAGTCAAGACAAGCCATTCCTAAAGGTTAATAGGCAAAGAAAATTTGTCAGAACAAAGCTGAGAACAGAGAAAAAGTCTCTGTATTGTCAAAAGCACAATGCTTCTAAAGACTGTTCTAGCATATTCTGACTTGATTCTCTTGCTTTCTGAAGTTTAGTCATGTAACTGACATTTTTCTAAAATAGAGAATATATATGTGTATATATAAATACATATACATATACATATACATATACATATACATATACATATACATATACATATACATATACATATACATATACATATACATATACATGTATTACTAGGTAAATGCCCAATCAATCATGCTGGGGCTGGGAAAGTAGCTTAGTAACAGAATGTATTTTGAATATTTGAACACTGGTACCATAAGTAAATAAATACCAAGAGATAAAATTTGGTGTAGTTTACACAATTATTTGTGGCACTTTCCTCCAAGATAGTTTCTTGTGATCCACATCCTGTGGAACTTTCTATTAGATGTCTACATCAAATCTCTACTACAGTACATGCTAAAATGTCCGATCCAACCTACAGAAGCTACTATGATTTTTAAACAGTGCTTATTAGTAGTTCCACTCTTCACATACCCCGGAAGAATAACCTGCACAATAGGTGTGTGTGTGTGTGTGTGTGTGCACGTGTGTGTGTGTGAGTGTGTGTGTGTGTATGTGTGTGTGCATGTGTGTGTGTGTGTGTGCACGTGTGTGTGTGTGTGTGTGTGTGTGCATGTGTGTGTGTGTGGGGGGGATTGTGAGGCTGAGGTTGAGCATGTTGTAGGTCGCCTATGAAAAATGGGTATCTGGAAGTACAGCCACCTCCTCAGTCTTCCCCACCTCGAGCCCAGCAAGGGAAAACCTTGGCTTTCAGGGTTCATTCCCCCTATCAGTCTCCCCGCCTCACAAGGTCCCCACATTCTCTAAGCACAAAGGTTCACTTCCTTGTTCTCAAACCCTTTAGTTTGCTTACTCAGCTACTAGAAGCCCCCTCACCTCTTCCCTGTCTCCTGTTCTTCTGACCATATATGGTTCCATTCCCTCTGCCCAAGCAAAGACCTCTCTCTCTTTCTTTCTTTCTCTCTCTCTCCCTCTCTCTCTCAGTGTGCCTGCTGATAATCTCAATCCCTCATCCCCCGAAACAACTAGACCACCTGCCCAGTGGTTACTGGAAAGACCCTCACCCTTTCTTAACCTCCTGGTGCCTTAACCATATTAGGTATAAACAAACTGCTTCTCCCTACCACCCTTTAAAAACCCTGCTCTGCTGCTCAATAAACAGACTATTCGTCACCATAGTCTCCTGGGGTGATCTCTGGTCTCCTCTCTTGCCACAGGTCACAAAGGTATCCCAGCGTACCCACCCCTGCTGCCTCAGGCCAGTTTCTCGCTGGTGCCCGTCTCTGGTGGCCAACGGAAAGGTCACACTTAGAGGTCTGGACCCGAGATAGGCCCCCCACAAGAGCCTAACATGTGTGTGTGTGTGTGTGTGTGTGTGTGTGTGTGTGTGCGTGTGTGTGTGTGTGTGCATATGCGTGTGTGCATGTGTGTGTGAATTAATTCAAACAATGTATCTGCAAGCAATAGAAGAAAACCGACTAATCTAGTCATAAAAGAAGATGACACATGCAGCTCAGAATTCACAGAAGAGAAAAGCAAAAAATCTTTGGTAAAACAAGTAAAAATATCTCCTGGGAATTGTAAGCAGAGGAGAACTTTCGTTTGATTGTCAAGTCTAACAGCTGAGTGCTTTTGTCTCTCCACACAAGACTTGGATTGCAGTGCTTACTACATAGTAGCTTCAGCTGTAATTGGCAGCTTCTGCTGTACTGGAGCCAAAGAAGAGTGAAGGAGAAGCAAAGGCAGATTCTTAAGGAAAGGGTGATGGGCAGACTGGAGAGACGTGAGTGTGGAAACTGAAGCAGAATACATGGTGTTGAGCAACAACATTCACATGTTTCTTATGCTTAAATGTACCTACCTTGGGTAAACCTGCTGTTATGCAACCAGCTGGCATCCCTTCTTACATTTGAACTGAAAGACTCTCCAGGGAGACTGTGGAATATTTTCATTTGCACTACCATAGAACCAAGTAACAACAATAATAACAGTCATGATCTTAGTATTGTATAAGTTTTGGCTTCTCTTGAAGACAATCCTAAATTTGAGAAACTATACATGAAACTATTTTACAAGAAAACTTAAGATTTGTTGAAGTGTATAGCTCATCTTGCTTTTCATTGGCGGATAGGATGTCACAAAGTCATTGCCAGAGAGGCTAAAGTTCTAAGTAGTGCTTTGGTATAAGGTTTTAGATGCCGGAGGCAGATCACAAATCGCCTGACATTGATAGTAAGTATATCGATAGTATTGTTGTTAGTGACAACAGTTCATAGTCATTCAGCTGTTTTTGCTCTCACAGCCTCCTGAATATATATTTTATTTTTTAATAAAAATTTTAATAGCTTATTAATGGGGGAGGGAGGGAAGGGGAGAGAGAGAGAGAGAGGGAGGGAGAAGAAATACACTATTCCGTCACTGGACGTATGTGTACTGGGGAATAGAACACTGGGTCTCATGTTTGCAAGTCCTGTGTTCACCAGTGAGCAATGTCCAGGGATACAAGGATTTATGTATTTATTTCCAGTAGGGAAAGAGAGAGAAACAGGGAGACGTAGAGGAAGGGGGAGAGAGAGAGAGAGAGAGAGAGAGAGAGAGAGAGAGAGAGAGAGGGATCTTACATATATTGTGTGTGGGATAAAAGTCTACAATTTACATGTCATAAGTGTGTATATATATATATATATATAATATGCAAATTATATGCCCACACATCCTATGCTCTTCTGCTGTGTCATAACTAACCCCACCCACCACCCATGACTTTGTAACTGGTAGCAATGCTACATATCCAGGTTATTTTTTTTTAACTCTGAGGCTAAACCAGAGATTGTAAAGTTCATAATCACTCAGTTATGATAATGAAGATGTACTACAGACAGTGAAGCGTGATGCACAGAATCTCATTTTAAATCTGCTCGTTTTAGTCATTACATAGAATAATACATGCTTATTGCAGAGTTTATAAAATAGACGCTAAGGACATAAAAAAGGATAAGGAAAAGCATCCATAAGCCCATCACATTTAGGCATAATTAGCAAGGGAGGAAACAGGGGATCTGAGAAACTGTTTTTGAAATCCCACATAAGCTGCTGCTCTCCTAACAAAGAGTTCTACATGTCTGTCACACACAAACACATCTGTTTACATTTTAGAGGACTGTATTTTTATGGTAGTATCTATGTCACTTGGCATTTTTCAGATACATGTACATTTGGGGTCATACATGCTGTCTTTGATAATTGAGGCCACCAGGAAGGATTCCAGCTTGCAGGGAATCCTTGGTGTCTCTCCATCAAGAAACGTGCATGATAGTGGCCAGGGAGGTGACACAGAAGTGAAGGACTTGGATATTCAAGCCTTTGCTTTATCACTCAGAGGCCTGCTCCTTTGAGAGTAACAACTATGACTTGTAGTGTGAGCCAGACAGACTATGGTACTGCTCAGCTCAGGCTGATGGTAGTGTTTGGGACTGAGCCTGGGACTTCTGAGTGTGCTTTCCCTGTGCTATCTCCCCGGCCCAATAAGTGAATCTTTATGCAAAAATAAATAAGTATACCAATTCCTGATTTTATTTATTTATTTTGCCTCCAGGGTTATCGTTGGGGTTGGATGCCAACACTACAAATTCACTGCTCCTGATGGACATTATTTTTTCCATAGGACAGAGAGAAATTGAGAGGGGGAAAAGGAGATAGAGAGGGAGAGAGGAAGAGAGACACCTGCAGACTTGCTTCACCACTCTTGAAGCGTCCCTCTTGCAGGTGGGGAACCGGGGCTTGAACCAGTACTTAGTACTGCACTTAGTACTATGTGCACTTAATCGGGTAAACCAACAACTGCCCCCCAGTAATCCCAGTCTCTAATATATGAAAGGAAGTAAACACACAGCAAGCATTGGATCAGTGCTGGAGAATACCACTTTAATTGCATGTACACATTTATGAAAACAGGCTTACTAATGTCCCTGCTCCCTGAGACAGAAAGGGTGGCTTTCCTTCCCTTTTGCATGGAGGGTATTCTGCTGGCCCTGCAAGCAACCTGGCTTCCCACTGCTCCCTAAGCCTTTCTTCCCCTGGAAGATGCGCTTTCCCTAGAGCAGAGAATGCAGCACACCTGCCCACTGAATCCTCTCATCTCTCTGTGATTCTCATATGGAAGAGCCTCTATTTCTGGCCCTGCTTCTGGTCTTTCTCTTCAGGACATTGCAAAGGTGTAAGGGAAAGAGGCCTGAAAATCTGAGAGATTCCCACCCTTCCCACCACAAAAGCCCCAAGCGTAGGCTGTCAGGGCTTCTAAATACTCTTGCCAGATAGACTTAGTCTTTAAACATTTATATAAAAAATAGTCAGGTATATTTCATTGACTTTATATGATAACTCTATCTTCTTTGTCATCATGTCTTATTTCTTCTTTAATTGACTCACTTGTCTTTTCTTAAGTGTTCTATAATTTCAGTGTACCGATAAACCAAAGAAAAATATGACACAATAAGGTTTTATGTTCTCTCATTTTCTGAGCTGATGGTCATTTCAGCTTTTCCTTTGCTAAACAGAGGCTGAAAAGTCTATTGTGTAATAGAATTATTGGTATTGACTAGTGTTAATCATTTGTAAATAGAAGGTACATTATAGTCAAAGGTATATAGTTCATTCTAGCCTGACCTGGTTTCTCTTTTTCAATTTATTTTAACACTGAGAAAAAATTAAGAGTCAAAATATTATTTAGCTAGTACAAAATGAATTTTAAAAGATCAAGAATTTAATTAAGGCAATAGTTAAATAAAAAGTGAGTAAGTCTGCTGAAGGTGTTAGCGAAATAAAGTCATGGTTACTGCTCTCAAAAGGGACTTTGTTTTATTAAAGGGAAAAAATAGAAGTTTTTAATTGTTGTTGTTACTTGGTGTATTTTCACCTAATCTGATGAGAGTTCACAACAGTCTCTTACAGATAAAATAAAGAGATGCAAAGGGTGTTACTGGTTTTGTTGCTATCACTATGGCTACAGTGTTGCCATCAGGCCTGCCTTTAAGGTAACTGTGATAGTTTCCTATCTCTGTGCAATAGATGCTATAAGCAGTGTCTCCCAGTAACCCCCCTTGGGTTATCTCAAGTTTTCTCTGTGTCATGAATCTAGCTTTGCATTTCTCAGCTGAATTGGCTGTTTACAGTCTCACAAGTATGCAGTCAAGGAATTAGCTTGCAGACACATATGTAACTCAGAATTCTCTTTTCTGTTAGCACAACTAAGTCCCATGGAGTTGTGTGACTGGGATTTTAACTTTCTTCCCAGATTTCAAGCAAGGGCTGTATCAGCCTTTACAGAATGCCCCCACTTCTGACTTGTCACTGTCTGTAGAACACAGCACTCAAGATTACCAGCACAATGTCCCTCCCTTCAAATCCATTCAATCTGTGTTAAGGACTCACCTTCACAGGTCAGGTCTACGCAGGACTATTCTCTCTGATGCATTCAAGTCAATGGGCGAGAAACCGTAAATAGATATGAAAAATCGACTCTGCCATGAAACAGCCAAATCACAGTCTTCATATCCCCATCGCAGCCACCAGTCCCACTCACAGATCCAGGATTATTCAGGGCTCACACAGCAGGCCCAAGACTCTTGGGGACTGTTTAAAAAAAAAAAAAAAAAAAAAAAAAACACTGCCACCCATAGCAATCTTGCTTTTCTCTGAAGTAACAGTTACATAAAAGTCAGAGTGTTCTTTACCACATTTTCTATTTCCTGTGTAAGGATTTTGTTGGTGTGGTGTTTGCCCTGGTTGCAGAATCTTCTGTTATATTGAGGGAAATGATGAAATAAAAGGCAAAGTGACCCGCCTCTCTACTGAGAACTGGAATGTGGTCCTATGTCAAAGCAGGCTCATTGGAGAAATCACCTCTTTTTCATTTTATGTCATTACTTTATTATTTATTTATTTTTAAATATTTACTTATTCCCTTTTGTTGCCCTTGTTTTACCGTAGTTATTACTGATGTCGTTGTTGTTGGAAATGGAGAGGAGGGAAAGACAGACACCTGCAGACCTGCTTCACTGCCTGTGAAGTGACTCCCCTGCAGGTGGGGAGCCGGGGGCTCGAACCGGGATCCTTACGCCAGTCTTTGCATTTTGCACCACCTGTGCTTAACCCACTGCACTACCGCCTGATGCCCCATTACTGTATTTTTAACCCCACAGGGACATCATAACTTATCAACTGTCTTCAGTGCTTGGCTCTTAATCCTTACAATATATGTCACTGCTCCATATGACATCAGAAAGAGTCTTGTCACCCTTACCATCTATCTTAGTGACCCAAAGACGGTCTTTATCTAATGCTTCCTATGCTAAATATTTATTTTCTGACTACACTCATGTTTCTTTATACACCTTCGTGGCCATATATGTGGGCCGTGATAGGAAGCCCATTGGCTTTAAGGAATACTGCCTTTTAACAGATCCTTTATCCTCTGAGTGTGTTAAACTCAAGATTTTTTTTCCAGTCTGAATTATTCTCTTCAGGCAAGGTTGTATAAGCATTTCTGCTCTAATTATTCTTATTGCTTCTTTGGGTAACTTATTTATTTAGCAGCTTAAACTTGGAGGGGTATAAACTTTAAACAATTATATATTTCTCCCATGACTGATTTCAAGCATGCCCTTCAGAATGCAGAATGCTCCCTGATGATCCCAAGAGCTTTTCTGGGAAGATACTGAATCACTTGCTCAGTGATGTTCTCTCCATCCACTTTAAAATGGCACATTTATATCCTGATCAAAATTAGTCTCTTTCTTTTCCTTCTCCTCGTCCCCAGCCCCAGCTACTGTTATAAACTTGAGGACTTGGCATTATGACAGAATGTTGTCTCCACAGTTTCAATCCTTCTCAGGGCCCAGTTCCTTTGAATATGGGGTGGAGGTGTATAAGGATTACAAACGCCAGTGTTATAAATTGGTTTGGGAGGTGGTGCGGTGGCTAAAGGCACTGAATGCACAAGCCCAAGGTCCTCAGTTCAGTCCTTGGCATCATATGTGGCAGAATGATGCTCTGGTTGTCTCTCACCCTCATATAGACCAATATAAATATAAACAAGCATTTCAAAAAAAAAAAAAAAAAAAAAAGAAAGAAATGCCTATATACCCCTCCTTTCTTGAGGTGTTAATATATTAATTCCTATTTCACTTATCTGCCCGTGTTGTTGCCACATCCTTTAAGCCGTTTCCAGAGTCCAGCTAACTCTTCTCAATCACTGTCTTCAGAGTAGCAGATATTCAAATTCTGCTTCTCTCATGTGATGCTACAAGGTCACATGTCTTCACAACTTCCTCAAAAAGAGAATCCTACTACACCACATATTTTCCTTTCTCCCCCAAACATTCAGACTGCTACGACCATGTTAACTGAGAAAACATGTCCCTGAGGGCATCTTCTGCAGAGTGGATGTGCTGCATTGCCGGTCGAGCGTCATGGGAGACAGATGACCAGGGACTCATGACTGAGTGGTACGCAGTTCAGTCTTTATTTATGTGGAACGCAGTGCAATCTAAGCTCTCTCTAATCACAATCCTGTCCTTATATATCCTGAGGCGGAAGAGTCAGGTCCAAAGAGGATGTACGTAGGATAGGGGGTGGGGAGAAGGAAAAAGCCTGAAAACAGTGAGGATTAAACCAATGCCCTGGAGGCAGGGGGGTGCTTAGTTAACAGTGGTTATGTAAATAGAATACAGTGTTAAGCAGGGGGGATTAAACCAATGACACAGAAGGGGTCTTAGAAGCAGAATTTAGAAGCAGACCAACACTGCATCTTTGCTATGGTGCAAAGTGAGGCCATTGCAACACAAATCATCTCTTCATTCTGACATCTCTCTTCAATGACCTCTCCAAACTTTCAGATGGAGCAGCTAATCAATGCTAAGAGGTAAATAGACTTTCATCTGTGAAATGGAATGCCAAGGCTTTCCTTCTTTAAGTCAACTTTAATCTCTTCAAATGATCTTTTTTTTTTTTTTTTTTTGGAAAGCAGCCAGCCTGAACTGACTTTAAATCATGTTATCGTGTTAGGAAAGTAAGTTCCCTTTAGAAAAAACACAATTTTCCCAACTAGGCAAATAACAGTTCCAGATGCAACCTTCTCCCCCACCTCTTGTGCTCCACCATTTTTCTGTCATATAGAAGATGAGAGTACTGACATGGGGACTCACTGCCATGAGACAACACTGACTGTGCGTGACTCCTAGTGCTTCCAAGTCATCCTTTACACAAATACAAGATAAGTAATGAGTCCTTATGTCCAGCTTTCAATTTAGCTACTTTAACTAAGCACAGAGAAACTTAGATTTCTGATAAATATATTGAGGGATCAAATTAAGTACTTGAATCTGGAGCAGACTCAAGCCAAGGATAAATCTCAGGGTTGCTAATCAAAAAACTGGTTCAAAGATTGGGTCTTGAAGGAGAGATGATTTTTAGACATTGTTTACTGGTGAGGAGAGGTAACAGTAAATGCTTTTATGAGTTCTACAAATCAGAGTAAGGCAGGCATCATGTCTCCTATCCAGGTGTTATGTAAAAGTTGAGAGAACTTAACAATGCCTTTGAGTTTCCTCTGCTTATTATGTTAAAATTTGTTTTTTCTGGGAAGTGGGAGTCCATCAGATGTCAGGGCCCAACTGCTTTTTATGTCTCCTTGATGGTTAGTGGTCAAATAACCTTCTATTATTTATGTTTTTTTTTACATCTTTTCTCTTTACAGTAAGGTAGACTATCCCAATGAGGTCTCTTCATAGGATCAGACACACCGTGTCCTGATTTTTATTTCATTACTCCTTATCTGCCTGTTTCATGGCAACAGTAGTTCTATATAATGATTCTTTACAGCTATAAACACCTGAAGTTAAGTTTATATTTCGGTGTCTGCCCTTAACAACTATTGTTTTTATATGACTATCACATTCTATGTCTCTTTAAACAGTTTTTTATTAGTTTATCCACCTCCTTCTCTTCCTTCTGCACCTCTTTGCAATTTCTCATATTTTAACTCTCTGTATTTCATATATGAGTGAAATTATGCAGTATTTTTCATCACCTTACTTCAGTAAGCATAACCACTTAAAGCTAAGTTAATTTTGTCCTAAACGACTATATATATATATATATATATATATATATATATATATATATATATTTGTATTATCTTTATTTATTTATTGGATAGAAACAGACAGAAATTGAAAGGAGAGGAGAGAGACAGACAGATTCGACAGATACCCGCAGCCCTGCTTCACCACTCATGAAGCTCTCCCCCTGCAGGTGGGGACCAGGGGCTAGAGCCTGGATCCGTGTGCACTGTAATGTGTGCGCTTAACCAGGTGCGCCACCACCTGGCCCCAACAAAGTATATTTTTTATTGACTGTATATCCCACAGCTCCTTTTTTTAAAAAAAAAATATCTTTTCTTAAAATCTTTATTTATTTACTGCATAGACACAGCCATAAATTGAGAGGGAAGGTGGTTATAGAGAGGGAGGGAGACAGAGAGACACCTGGAACACCTTCACCACTCGTGAAGCTTTGCCTCCCCCCCCCCCCCGCAGGTGGGGACCAGGGACTTGAACCTGGCTCCTTCCTCACTGCAATATGTACGCTCAACCAGGTGTGCAACCACCCAGCCCCTATATCCCAAGGCTTCTTTATAGTCATCAGTCAGTGTAAGTTTGGGCTGCTTGGCTAGTATAAATAATATAATGATGGTATAAATAGCACAACT
Source organism: Erinaceus europaeus (assembly GCF_950295315.1). Lineage (NCBI taxonomy): Eukaryota > Metazoa > Chordata > Mammalia > Eulipotyphla > Erinaceidae > Erinaceus > Erinaceus europaeus. The sequence goes on along the minus strand of NC_080180.1, from coordinate 63,318,915 downwards.
GTGAATAGAGGTGTGGAGATCCCTTTAAAGCCATGTCTGCATGTCATTTGAATATATGCCTGAGAGTGGTGTTGCTGGATCAGAATATATTCATTTTTATTTTTAAAAAAATATCTTATTAGAGAGTCAGGCAGTAGTGCAGTGGATTAAGTGCATGTGGCTCAAAGCACAAGGACTGGCTAAGGATCCTGGTTCAAGCCCCTGGCTTCCCTAAGTGCAGGGCAGTCACTTCACAAGTGGTGAAGCAGGTCTGCGGGTGTCTGTCTTTCTCTTCTCTTCTCTGTCTTCCCCTCTGCTCTCCATTTCTCTCTGTCCTTTCCAACCACGATGACATCAATAACAACAACAATAATAACCACAACAATAAAACAACAAGGGCAACAAAAGGAAATAAATAAATAAATATATATATTTTTTTTAAAAAAATATTTTATTTATGGTAATGATAGGAAGAAAGATAGAAATCACCAGATATCAGTCTGGTAAATGTGATGCCTGAGGTTGAATTTGAGACTTTGTGCTAGAGAGTCTAATGCTTTATCCACTGGGCCACCTCCCAGACCACTGTATTCCCATTTTTGTAAGTTTAGTGACTCTCCATGTTTTCCATAGGAGCTGAATCCACTATGCCTTACAATGAATCTAATCAACTCTATCTTTATAAATATCAAAACATAAGTATATTGTTATTTTGTAGATATTTCTAAATCACCTTCAACTGAGGTTCCTATTATGCTGTTACTTTCATGTCTCATAAAATTTGGCAACTTAAGACGCCAACATGTTATTTAAATGTACATTAGCTATTTTACACACAAACCCAACTCAATAAAAGTCTCTGTACACCAGTACACAGAATGTTTCTGAAAGTTGGATACTTGTAACCAGTGATTACATTCATCTTGTTTACATTTAAATAAGTAGATGAAACATAATGAGAAATGTGCTTGTATATTAGCTACTTGATATTTAAATTAATTAATTAATTTGTTATTGGATAAAGACATAGAGAAGTTGAGAAGAGAGGGGGGAAAGAGAGAGAGAGAGAGAGAGAGAGAGAGAGAGAGAAAGAGAGAGAGATACCTGCAGCCCTGCTTTACCACCAGTGACACCCTGCAGATGGGGACCAGGGGCTTGAACCTGGGTCCTTACACACTGTAATGTGTGCGCTTAACCAGCTGTGCCACCAACCTAGCCTCTTGTTAGCTACTTTCAAGTATAAATAAAAAGAAAAACAATTTTATCACTTATATTTTAAAAGTAAAGCTCAGATTAAAACCTAAACTATAAAGCAGAGGGAATAGCATAATGGTTATGCAAAGAAGCTTTCATGCCTGAGACTCCAAAGCTCCAGGTTCAAGCCCCACACCACTATCAACCAGAGTTGAGTAGTGCTCTGGTCTCTTTCTGTGTACCTTTCTCTTTATATATCTCTCTCATTAAAATAAAACAATAAGAAATTAAAAGATCTAATCTATACATTATTTTCACCTGAAAGCATATAGTGACTGTATAAATATCTAAAGACAGAGCATATAGTGACTGTATAATGCACAACTAGCTGGTACAACTTGAAAAGAATTCTAAAATGCATAATGAAGTTAAGCAATGTATTAAACTTTGAAGCTTTTGTTGGTAATGTAATAGTAAGGTTAGGTGGCAAAACAGAATTAATTAATTAGCCCTTTAGAATTTTCAATTAGTTATAATTTCAATTAAAATTTTACTCCTAATACTTTTTGGCTAGAAAGAAAATCCCAAAGAGTCAAGATTAAGAAACAACTCAGGTGTGTGTAAGAAATAAAAAAAACTTCACTAATAATATAGTTTTAGTGGGTTTCTCTTTTCTAGATTAATTTTACTCACAAAATTGCAGAGACCGCATACTACGTAACAGACAGTATTAAGGTCTAAGAAAAAAATTAAATTACTGGATTTTCATAATATCCCTCATAAGGTTGTTATTACTGATTTTATTTTATTTTAGAGTGAAGATGCTAAAACATACAGAAATTTTAAGCTGTTTATGAAAAGTCATGAGTTAGTAAGAACTGGCCATATTTGAATCCAAGCCGGCTAGTCTCAGAATCTACGGTCGCGTCCTCCATAAGGCAATGTCCCTAAGTTCCATTTATGTCTGAGAGCTATTTCTGCCAATTTCGTGTCACCTTAGGTATCTGGAAATTCTTCTATTTCCAGGACATGCTGTGCAGTTTCTAAAGCGCCTTCTGGCTCTAGCTAGTTCTTCCCTTTTGTTGCTGCCAACCAGACAAGTGGGCCCTGTTCAGCAAAGACTTTATCTTAGAATCCGCAAATAGCAGGCCAAGTCCAAAGTTTTGTACCTCATACGCCTGCCTCCTGAAAGGCATATATAGAAATATAGATACTGCTGCTCTCCATAGGCAATGAGGAACCTTGTTCTTCCATGGACAGCCCCCAGCGACGTATTAACTCTTGGCTCTTTATGACACTCAGCAGGTCATGCAATGATACATGCAAACGCTGCATGCATGAAGAGCTACTCTGACAGACCAAGGCTTTCTTTCTGCAGGTGCATATACTCTCTCTTTTTAAAATGAAATGTATTTTATTTTAATCTTTATTTATTGTATTTGATAGAGCAGAGAGACATTGAGAGGAGATAAAGAGAGAGAGAGAGAGAAAACCTGTAGCACTGCTTCACCACTCATGAAACTTTCCCCCTACAGGTGGGGAGAGGGGGCTTGAACCTGGGTGACCGTGCATGCTGATACATGCACTTAACCAGGTGCACCACTGCCCGGCCCCTCGTCTCATCCACATATCTAATAAGATGAATTAAAACTCTGCTACCCTTGTTGGAGTTGCTTCTTGTACTAGCAGGTAGTTACTAACTCTCTGTCATTAGCAAGGAACTACTTTTCCAGGATGAAAGGTGCCTATAAATGCCTTATAGCAATGCAGACAGTCATGGACCTGATCTGAACATAAGTAGATTAGAAATGAATGAAAGGGAGTCAGGTGGGAGAGCAGTGGGTTAAGCACACCCAGAGCGCAAGGACCTGCTTAAGGATCACGGTTCGAGCCCCGGCTCCCCACCTGCAGGGGAGTCGTTTCACAGGTGGTGAAGCAGGTCCGCAGGTGTCTTTCTCTCCCCCTCTCTGTCTTCCCCTCCTCTCTCCATTTCTCTCTGTCCTATCCAACAACAATGACATCAATAACAACAATAATAACTAAAACAACAATAAAAACAAGGGCAACAAAAAGGAAATAAAAAAATATTTTTTAAAAAGCAAAAAAAAAAAAAAAAAGAAAGAAAGAAATGAATGAACATTCTCCTGAAACACTGCCCGCCTGCCATTACACATTAGGGAAAGTAGGTCGCATACGTGTCATCGCCAAGCTGTGGTCACCACTCAGAAAGCAATGCTTGTTCACCCTCTAAAGCACACACACATCTTTCAAACTGCAGTGGGGCGGGGAGCTTCAGAAGTGGAGAAGTGCAGCAGGTATCTCTCTTCCCTCTTACTTTCTTTTTCTCTATTCAATAAATCAATAAAATATAAAAAGACATATATCCCCAGGTACTGCACAGCAATAGATGAAGAAAAATGGCGTTGGGCATTGAACTCCCTACTCTATACTCACATGATAGCATGTGGAACACCTCTGCTTTTCACACTGAAATGTGTAATATGGAACTGAAATATGTATAATATATAGATATACATATATATCGTATGTGTATATATAGCACATGTTTTTGTAAAACAAATACAATTTAAATATGCAATAAAACATAAATGCCCTTCAAATATCAAAGTAGTAAATACAGTCAATTTCTTCTTGCCCTTTTTTCTTATAACAGAAATCTAATGCCTTTCGAGGCAGCATATATTCAAATAAAGCATTCCCTTTAAATCCCCTAATACCTACTGGTGATATTATTATTTAATTTCTTTCATTACAATGGTGAAAGCGATAAAGTCAGAAAGAAGAGGATGTAATTTTGTGAATCTAAATTTTTGTAATGTCTCTGAATTTGTGTTTTATCAGCTATGAATGGGAATGGTAATCTGAGGCTGAGTTATTGTGGAGGTTAAATCTGATAATGTGTATTATATCTAGTGCCCCATCTAGAATTTGAAACAGGTATTAAGAAATTTTGTTGTTTGTTACAAAGCTTACATTTGCATGTAAGAAAGAATAGCCACCCATTAAATCAAGACCAGAGTGACCTGGATGCAATCCTTAAAGTGGAAATGGAAATCGAGCTTCTCTCTTCCTGTGAATTATGTCATATGCAGAAAATGACAAAAAAAGTGTGGGGGGGAACTAATTTATGACATTTTCACCATAGTACATATTTCATCCGGAATTCTGTTATTCCTTCCTCAGTGCCTAGTTTCAAGTCCTCAAGTCCTAGCTATGAATCTGAAGAAAGGGGAAGAGATTGCAGCTTTAGTCAGTAATGTTAACTTCAACTGTTCATGCTAGCAAGATATGTGTATCAGTAGCGATGGAATACTTAGAGGTGACTTATACTCATTCTATGTAACAGGAGTTTATATTTCTATTAATCAGTATATAATGTCTCCTGAGATTTCAAACCATTACCTAAAGAATTGAAATTTAAAATCATATATTTATGAGGTTTCTCATGACATATGACTTTATAAATATATTTTAAATGTGTCTCTGGTGTGTGTGTGTGTGTGTGTGTGTGTGTGTGTGTGTGTGTGTGTGTGTGTGTGTGTGTGAAAGCATAAATAAAAAGAATTATTTTAGATATTGCTCCATGACACTTTATCTAGACACTACCAGGGTCACAATAAAATAAAAGTTAGAGGTTTAGACTCTTACATTTTATAGGTGATGTCTCCCTATACCTTCAGAACGAACGTTAAAGTTGGTTACTAAATGCAGTGATAAATTTTTATAACTCTGAGGAAGACCTACACTAAAGCCAAATGTCTACTCTTTCTTTTATTAAGCAAACTGCATAAGAGATACATGGATAGATACTTTCTCTGTTTACAACTCACACCAGGAATTGAAGATCAATTGAAGATGACTGCCAATAATCTGCACAGTGAATTTGTATTTCAAATCGTGTGCAATTAATTCGTAGTTTGATTCATTTCACATGCACTGTCATTTGTCTTTATGGTATTATACTTATATGCATTGTCATTTGTCTTTATAGTATTATACTTATATGCATTTTAGAATTGTCATGTGTTTATTTCACTAGTAAGGTATCAAGATGTGATTTCAGAAAAATGCATATATTTTTACCATTTACATAAATAATTATCTAGTACAATTTTAATTATGAATTGTGGTCAAAGCACAGTACAATATGTGCACAAAGTAATTTATATGCTTTTATGCAAATATTCACCAATTGTATGAAGTTTTCACACTTACATTTTTAAAAAGACATTACTTTGTTGATTCCTATATATGTCTGTATACAAAATTAAAAGTTATATTACACTATACTGTAAGCTATTTTCTAACATACTCAAATTGTCAGTAAGAACTGGGTATTTTGTGCAGCATAAACTCAGTGCTCTTAAGTCAAAAACTATACATTCTGCATTATGTTTTTCAAGAGTAAATCGTAAAGAAGTATATTATTCTTTCATTTCATGAACCTTAAATTCAGTTGTTAATTACATTATTAGAAAGAGTTTTATACTTTGTATTTAAGGTATCTTTTTATTTGGAATATAAAATATTTTCTGATAATTCACTATTCAATTTGTCATTTTTCAATCTTTACAATGTATTTAATACTAGTTGTGACATATTTTTGTCATTTGAAATAAAATGTTCCTGAGTACAGATAAATTATATTTTTAATATGTTGGACACAAAGCCTTTTCAGTTTTGATGGTTTAATATTATTTCTTTATATCAGTGGGGTGTACCTTTTCACCATAATGTATTTGATATGGCTATCATGTCCAGACTGTTTTACTAAACTAATAGATACAATGAAACTATATTTGTATCTAGCGATTTCTGAAATTGGAAAGAGGCTTCAGCTTAATCTTCAGATCTCTGGCACACAAAGAAACCAAAGCTATTTCTACAACGTCAAATTGGGAAGATGTAGTAATTACATGAATGATTCAAGATAAAGAAGTCACCCTGGAATTTTGTGAGAAGAGTTTGAAACCTAAACTTGGATATTTTGAATACCTATTTTATCAGACTCAACTAATATGTAACTATAATGAATTTTTCCTAAGAGTGAAACAGTTTTTAATATATAATTTTGTGGAACAAAATTGACATAGAATTCAGAATGTCTATTAAATATTCACTGTTTTGTATAACTAGGTCAATTTATCTTATTAAATTATGAAAGATGAGTTTATCAATTGTGGCATAAAATAATGGTATGCTGGAGTTCATACTTGAATAATATAATTTATTATATTCACAATTGATTTTAAATAGTTATGTCAGTAGTTTATATATGGAAATCAGTACTATATAAATTATATCCTAATGTCTATTCTCTATGAACCTTGCAAAAATAAATTTATGGGCAACGGGTGGTAGTGCAGTGGGTTAAGCACAGGTGACGCAAAGTGCAAGGACCAGTGTAAGGATCTCGGTTCGAGCCCCTGGATCCCCACCTGCAGGGGAGTCACTTCACAGGCGGTGAAGCAGGTCTGCAGGTGTCTGTCTTTCTCTCTCCCTCTCTGTCTTTCCGTCCTCTCTCCATTTTCTCTCGGTCCTATCCAACAATGACATCAATAACAACAACAATAATAACTACAATAAGGACAACAAAAAGGGAATAAATAAATATTTAAAATAACAAATCTATATCCATAACCTTTACTGTGGATCTGTTGATGCAACACATGCATTTTTATTCCAGGAAGAAGTTCCTGAGTGCTAAAACCTCCATCAAAAATTTCTTCCTAATTCTCTGTCTCAAGAAGTGGCACCTCTCTATGGCAGGCCATTGCTCAAACAGAAAGCAAAGTACTCACAGTCCTTCTTTCACCTCTGAGTTATCAGCCTCTAATGTTATCAGTCTACCTTATGCATATCTTGTATGCTGCTCACTCACTTTTGTGCTCCATCAAGGCAAAAGTTTAAGTTCCTTTATTGTCTTTACCTTTGCTATGAACTTTGGTTTTATTACTTCTACTTGGAAGAGTCTCATTTCCTAACCTACCAGGTAACCCTACTCATCTTAGATTGATCTTATTCCAGATACAACTTTTCCCCTGATGCCATGATTAACCACCATATATTCAAATAAAGCATTCCCTTTAAATCCCCTAATACCTACTGGTGATATTATTATTTAATTTCTTTCATTACAATGGTGAAAGCGATAAAGTCAGAAAGAAGAGGATGTAATTTTGTGAATCTAAATTTTTGTAATGTCTCTGAATTTGTGTTTTATCAGCTATGAATGGGAATGGTAATCTGAGGCTGAGTTATTGTGGAGGTTAAATCTGATAATGTGTATTATATCTAGTGCCCCATCTAGAATTTGAAACAGGTATTAAGAAATTTTGTTGTTTGTTACAAAGCTTACATTTGCATGTAAGAAAGAATAGCCACCCATTAAATCAAGACCAGAGTGACCTGGATGCAATCCTTAAAGTGGAAATGGAAATCGAGCTTCTCTCTTCCTGTGAATTATGTCATATGCAGAAAATGACAAAAAAAGTGTGGGGGGGAACTAATTTATGACATTTTCACCATAGTACATATTTCATCCGGAATTCTGTTATTCCTTCCTCAGTGCCTAGTTTCAAGTCCTCAAGTCCTAGCTATGAATCTGAAGAAAGGGGAAGAGATTGCAGCTTTAGTCAGTAATGTTAACTTCAACTGTTCATGCTAGCAAGATATGTGTATCAGTAGCGATGGAATACTTAGAGGTGACTTATACTCATTCTATGTAACAGGAGTTTATATTTCTATTAATCAGTATATAATGTCTCCTGAGATTTCAAACCATTACCTAAAGAATTGAAATTTAAAATCATATATTTATGAGGTTTCTCATGACATATGACTTTATAAATATATTTTAAATGTGTCTCTGGTGTGTGTGTGTGTGTGTGTGTGTGTGTGTGTGTGTGTGTGTGTGTGTGTGTGTGTGTGAAAGCATAAATAAAAAGAATTATTTTAGATATTGCTCCATGACACTTTATCTAGACACTACCAGGGTCACAATAAAATAAAAGTTAGAGGTTTAGACTCTTACATTTTATAGGTGATGTCTCCCTATACCTTCAGAACGAACGTTAAAGTTGGTTACTAAATGCAGTGATAAATTTTTATAACTCTGAGGAAGACCTACACTAAAGCCAAATGTCTACTCTTTCTTTTATTAAGCAAACTGCATAAGAGATACATGGATAGATACTTTCTCTGTTTACAACTCACACCAGGAATTGAAGATCAATTGAAGATGACTGCCAATAATCTGCACAGTGAATTTGTATTTCAAATCGTGTGCAATTAATTCGTAGTTTGATTCATTTCACATGCACTGTCATTTGTCTTTATGGTATTATACTTATATGCATTGTCATTTGTCTTTATAGTATTATACTTATATGCATTTTAGAATTGTCATGTGTTTATTTCACTAGTAAGGTATCAAGATGTGATTTCAGAAAAATGCATATATTTTTACCATTTACATAAATAATTATCTAGTACAATTTTAATTATGAATTGTGGTCAAAGCACAGTACAATATGTGCACAAAGTAATTTATATGCTTTTATGCAAATATTCACCAATTGTATGAAGTTTTCACACTTACATTTTTAAAAAGACATTACTTTGTTGATTCCTATATATGTCTGTATACAAAATTAAAAGTTATATTACACTATACTGTAAGCTATTTTCTAACATACTCAAATTGTCAGTAAGAACTGGGTATTTTGTGCAGCATAAACTCAGTGCTCTTAAGTCAAAAACTATACATTCTGCATTATGTTTTTCAAGAGTAAATCGTAAAGAAGTATATTATTCTTTCATTTCATGAACCTTAAATTCAGTTGTTAATTACATTATTAGAAAGAGTTTTATACTTTGTATTTAAGGTATCTTTTTATTTGGAATATAAAATATTTTCTGATAATTCACTATTCAATTTGTCATTTTTCAATCTTTACAATGTATTTAATACTAGTTGTGACATATTTTTGTCATTTGAAATAAAATGTTCCTGAGTACAGATAAATTATATTTTTAATATGTTGGACACAAAGCCTTTTCAGTTTTGATGGTTTAATATTATTTCTTTATATCAGTGGGGTGTACCTTTTCACCATAATGTATTTGATATGGCTATCATGTCCAGACTGTTTTACTAAACTAATAGATACAATGAAACTATATTTGTATCTAGCGATTTCTGAAATTGGAAAGAGGCTTCAGCTTAATCTTCAGATCTCTGGCACACAAAGAAACCAAAGCTATTTCTACAACGTCAAATTGGGAAGATGTAGTAATTACATGAATGATTCAAGATAAAGAAGTCACCCTGGAATTTTGTGAGAAGAGTTTGAAACCTAAACTTGGATATTTTGAATACCTATTTTATCAGACTCAACTAATATGTAACTATAATGAATTTTTCCTAAGAGTGAAACAGTTTTTAATATATAATTTTGTGGAACAAAATTGACATAGAATTCAGAATGTCTATTAAATATTCACTGTTTTGTATAACTAGGTCAATTTATCTTATTAAATTATGAAAGATGAGTTTATCAATTGTGGCATAAAATAATGGTATGCTGGAGTTCATACTTGAATAATATAATTTATTATATTCACAATTGATTTTAAATAGTTATGTCAGTAGTTTATATATGGAAATCAGTACTATATAAATTATATCCTAATGTCTATTCTCTATGAACCTTGCAAAAATAAATTTATGGGCAACGGGTGGTAGTGCAGTGGGTTAAGCACAGGTGACGCAAAGTGCAAGGACCAGTGTAAGGATCTCGGTTCGAGCCCCTGGATCCCCACCTGCAGGGGAGTCACTTCACAGGCGGTGAAGCAGGTCTGCAGGTGTCTGTCTTTCTCTCTCCCTCTCTGTCTTTCCGTCCTCTCTCCATTTTCTCTCGGTCCTATCCAACAATGACATCAATAACAACAACAATAATAACTACAATAAGGACAACAAAAAGGGAATAAATAAATATTTAAAATAACAAATCTATATCCATAACCTTTACTGTGGATCTGTTGATGCAACACATGCATTTTTATTCCAGGAAGAAGTTCCTGAGTGCTAAAACCTCCATCAAAAATTTCTTCCTAATTCTCTGTCTCAAGAAGTGGCACCTCTCTATGGCAGGCCATTGCTCAAACAGAAAGCAAAGTACTCACAGTCCTTCTTTCACCTCTGAGTTATCAGCCTCTAATGTTATCAGTCTACCTTATGCATATCTTGTATGCTGCTCACTCACTTTTGTGCTCCATCAAGGCAAAAGTTTAAGTTCCTTTATTGTCTTTACCTTTGCTATGAACTTTGGTTTTATTACTTCTACTTGGAAGAGTCTCATTTCCTAACCTACCAGGTAACCCTACTCATCTTAGATTGATCTTATTCCAGATACAACTTTTCCCCTGATGCCATGATTAACCACCAAATAACCTTTCTGGGAACTATAAGTGTCTATAGTGTCCTGTATTGTAATTGTCTTTTTACTTCAAAGTTAGAAGCAATTCCCCTAGTAGTTTCTAACTTCCTTTATGGCTAACAACACATCTAGTATGTTCAATACAGAAATTCTCAGTCCTTGGCTCAATAAAAAATAAGTTTTTCTTGTGTAAAAGAATTTTTTTAATCTTACAAAACATTCATAGTGCAGAAATACGCTTCAAAATTATATGTGGAGGATGTATTGGATATAATAACTACTGATCTCATAAAATATATTTTCCTTACATCTTGTAATTAGTAAAGAGTAGATAGAATAATCATAGAATAAATTCTATTTTTCTATGTATCCAGAGACAATGATGAAATTTGATGGGAATGAAATCAAGCAGTATTTTTTTAGTTTGAACTTTTATTTTAGTTTTGAAATAACCTTAAATAGATATTGCCAAAGGAATGGCATAGTTTTCTATAAAGTTGTACAATTTTGAAATAATTACAGTGTAACCAAAGAATCAGCAAAGGAGTAAATTCAATGTGCAATCAGATTTATGATTTTTGCTCACAATATTTTTTTAAGGATTCTCTTTTCATCACTTCCTCTAAGACTCTGAAGCTGTCTGACATTTTTTGAACCAATATGCATGTTTATTTTCTCCCTTACACCAAACATGTGATCCTTGATTGAGGTGGTGATCAAAAGAATAACCCATCAAGAAAGACCTTCTCTGAGCAGGCAATCATAGAGAGAAAGATGTGATGGACAAATTGTCCATTCCTAGACGCCGGCAAAGATACCCTTCATCTCAACTGTGCATGACTCTTCCATCCATTCTTTGTCCTTGTTCTGGATGATTCTCTAAAGTTCATGACACAATCATTCCTCTTTTTCAGCCTCATGATTTTTATCTACTTCTCCCATTTTTTAAAAACACTTTTCCCTTTATTGGGAGGTTAATGTTTTACAGTCAACAGTAAATACAGTAGTTTGTACATGCATAACATTTCTCAGTTTTCCACACAACAACAGAGCTCCCACTAGGTCCTCTATCATCCTTTTCCAGGCCCTGTACTCTCCCCTCTACCTACACAGGAGTCTTTTCTTTTGGTGCAATACACCAATTGCAGTCCAGGTTCTGCTTAGTATTTTCTCTTCTGTTCTTCCTTTTCAGTTTCTGCCTGTGAATGAGATCATTTCATATTCATCCTTCTGTCTCCGACTTATTTCACTTAACCTGATTTCTTTAAGCTCCATCCAAGATAGGCTGAAAACGGTGAAATCATCATTTTTAATACCTGAGAAGTATTCCATTGTGCATAGTGACCACAACTTGCTTTTTTTCATATGTTTCTCAACCTTTTGGATCTCTTCTTTGGTGAATATTCTGTCCATGTCCTCTCCCCATTTTTGGACGGGATCATTTGTTTTCTTGTTGAGTTTGGCAAGTTCTTTATATATTTTGGTTATTAGCCTCTTCTCTGATGTGTGACATGTAAAGATTTTTTCTCATTCTGTGAGGGGTCTCTTCATTTGTATAGTGATTTCTTTTGCTGTGCAGAAGCTTTTTAATTTGATGTAGTCCCACTGGTTTATTATTTCCTTAGTCTTCTTGTAATTGGATTCATTGTATTGAAGATGTCTTTAAAATTTATGCAGAAAAGAGTTCTTTCAATATTTTCCTCTAAGTATTTGATAGGTTCTGGTCTAACATTCAAGTCCTTGATCCCATCTTTAAGTTGTTTATTCTTCTAATCATCCTTCAGAGAAGTCACTTGCAAACTCTATTGTAACCCAACTTCTTAACAGTATAAGACTCTTATATGTAAGAAACAATTCCCATCAAAAATATTTACAAATAAAATCTTGATTATGAAAACACAGTATTTCCACAGAAAAATATCATATAGTTTCCTTTATGCCAAAAGATTCAGCATGAATTCCTTTCTTCGAGAAAATTAAAAGTATAGTATCATAATATAATAATATACTTAGAAAAATTTCCTGTCACAGATATTTAATAAGTATTTACTCAAGGAATAGAAGTTGTTCATAGATTTTTGTATATAAGATTTTTAAAGGCATACCATACTCTGTCAGTATATAGCTCAAAATAAATTTTCTGCAAATATTTTAAATCTTACATTTTTATATTTTGATTATCCTATAGTTTGTTATACTTTATTTCATAGAAAAGTCTTAGTTTTGTACAAGTTTACATCTTGGTAGTGTTAATATGACACACACACATGTACACCCCCCACACATATACTTGGGGGGACAGACAGTGGCACACATTAGCATGCTGAAGGATCCAGGTTCAAGTCCCCTGTCCCTATCAGCATGGGGGAAGCTTTACAACTGATGAAACAGTTCTGCCTTCTGTCTCCCCCTTCCTTTAATTTCTTTTTGATATGTCAAATAAAAAGGGGAAAAAGGATTAAAAAATTAAACTTAGGGGTATATACCCCCTAGACCAATTGCATCACCCTGAAATAGTGAGTTATACTAACAGATACACCTTACATTTCCCTAGGGATATAATTTGACTTGTAAACATCTTATATTTTATTGTTTGGCCATACACAGTTTAACAATCTGCTAGTCCTTTTCAACAACTGTTATCCCCCCCAAACTATATTTAAAAGAGCTGTTTAAAAGATGGTATGGGGGTCGGGCGGTCGCGCAGTGGGTTAAGCGCAGGTGGCGCAAAGCACAAGGACCGGCATAAGGATCCCGGTTCGAGCCCCCGGCTCCCCACCTGCAGGGGAGTCGCTTCACAGGCGGTGAAGCAGGTCTGCAGGTGTCTATCTTTCTCTCCCCCTCTCTGTCTTCCCCTCCTCTCTCCATTTCTCTCTGTCCTATCCAACAACAAAGCAACGTCAACAATGGCAATAATAACCGCAATGAGGCTGCAACAACTAGGGCAACAAAAAGGGGGAAAAATGGCCTCCAGGAGCGGTGGATTCATGGTGCAGGCACCGAGCCCAGCAATAACCCTGGAGGAAAAAAAAAAAAAGCTGTTTAAAATATGGTATCTTAGTTCTAAAGCTATAGTGTTGGACAACATTTGACCACCTGTCCTTCACTTGAACATTTGAGTCCCAAACTCACTTCACAAGGTACCAGAGTCTGGAACTCAATGTAAATAAATGAATATATGAATGAACAAACAAACAAATAAATACATAGAAAAAAAAAAGAAATATTAGAACAAGCATGTTAATAGTAAGACCCGGGTGATTAGGACAGATAATTTTGACAATAGCTATTGTCAGAATTTATTCTACAGTCCCCAGGGTAAAAATATGAACACAGTAAGCAAAATAGGTCACTGTTTGGGATTTTGTAATGTGTGCGCTTAACCAGGTGCGCCACCCCCTGGCCCCTTGTTTGGGATTTTGTGGATAGTGTGTTGTCTGTCCTTCTATGATCTAGGCTTGGGCCTGAGCCCCGCCACACTCAAGGAAGTTTCAGTATGGTGGTCTTATTTTCTTTCTTTAAGTCTCTGTCTAAGAAAATAAGTTCAAAAGTCGGGCAGTAGCGCAGCAGGTTAAGCCCATGTGCTGCGAAGCTTAAGGACCGGCGTAAGGATGCGGGTTCGAGTCCCCGGCTCCCCACCTGCAGAGGAGTCCCTTCACAGATGATGAAGCAAGTATGCAGGTGTCTATCTTTCTCTCCTCCTCTCTCAATTTCTCTCTGTCCTATCCAACAACGATATCAGTAACAACAACAATAATAACTACAACAATAAAACAAGGGCAACAAAAGGAAATAAATACATAAATAAAAAAAGAAAATAAGTTCATCTTTATATACCTTAAAAGAAAGATTTCTTTATTAACACAGAGAGAGGTACAGAAGCAGAGAGTTCGAGATAAACAGAGCAACACTCTGGGATTGAACTCAGCACTTCATGTTTTTCAGACCAACACTCTAGTCACTGATTCATTCCCCAGGCTACAGACTGTCATACAGATAGTTTGAATTGTAACTTTGCATGTATTTTTCATGATAATCAGATCCATTAAAGATGGGGGTGCTCAAAACCTTAGTGTACTGATGGGAAAATGTATTTAAACCACTGTAGCAACTGGCTGCCTGGTGGGATATGAGATTTGGCACCAAAAATTAGGGTCCTATGGCATGAAAGGGAATGAAACCCATAAGGAGCTAAGGCATTTCCTAGATCTAGGTCATTCATTTCATAATTATGCTCAGAGGACAGAAAAATAAACACATTTCATTCACTTTACTATTACGTATTGAGCCTTCAATCTGACAGAAAAGAGTAAGCAACCAATAAAAGGAAAGGATTCAAGACATGGTTTAAAAGTGTGTTAGGTAGTCAACAATTTTTTCTGCTTTATATGTTAACTTTTTCAGCCACCAGTTTCCAGATGCTACCATGATGCCAATCAGCCTTCCCTGAGCAGGCACCCCACCAATGTGTCCTGGAGCCCCTCCTTGCCAGAGCATGGCTCCCACTAGGGAAAGAGAGAGGCAGGCTGGGAGTATGGATCCACCTGTCAACGCCCATGTTCAGAGGAAGCAATTACAGAAGTCAGATGTCCCACCTTCCGCACTCTATAATGATCCTGGGTCCATGCTTCCAGAGGGATAAAGGATAGGAAAGATGTCAGGGGGGGAGGGTAGGGAGTTCTAGTGGTGAGAATTGTGTGGAATTACACCCCTTTTATGGTCTTGTTAATATCTCCATTTTATAAATACAAAACATTAAAAAGTGTGCTAGGATTGGGAGATGCATACGGGAAAGTGGGCCCTATCCAAGGGTTCCAGGACTGGGGGAAGTAGGGGCTCTATAGTGGAGATGTGAGGTTCCTGCTGTCTTAGGGTTCAAAAAGACAATCGATAGTTAATATTATCATCACATTATTTGTTAATTGGGTTAACTTTGAAAAGTCCCTTTGTTATGGTTTGCTGTACAGTACCCAGTATCTTGTATATAGCTGTGCTATTGGATGCTTCTAATCTACTTGGTCTAGGCTTTTGAGAGAGTCCGCATATCAAATACACAGCCTATATATTAAAAAGATTCAATTTGTGTTTTGAGAAACTTTGAGACATACAATTGATTTCCCCCTCTCATATTAATTAACTACTGATTTATATGTCTACATTTTGCTAGGAGTGTACATAAACACCATTCCCACCACCAAAGGACTGTGACCCATCCCTCCCGCCCACGCCCACCCCCCACTGGCCCAGGAAGCTACATGTCTACCCCTCACCTCTGGGTTTTTACTTTGGTGCCCTACTTACAATTTGATCAGATCCTGCTTTTAGTTTCCCTTTCAGATCTTCTTAGTCAGCTTCTGTTGATGAATGGGATCATCCCATACTCATCTTTATCTTTCTGACTTAGTTCACTTAACATAGTTCCTTCTAGCTCTGTCCAAGATGGGTCAGAGAAGGTGGGTTCATTGTTTTTGATAGCTGCATAGTATTCCATTGTGTATATATAGCACAGCTTTCTCAGCCACTCATCTGTTGTTGGGCACCTGGGTTGCTTCCAGGTTTTAGCTATTATCCCGTATGCATCTCCCAATCCAAACCAAACAATATTGCATCCGCCGATCACAACCTAACCAAAGCAACGATTGCCTCCTCAACATGCTTCACCTCAGACTGTATCCAGAGACTTCACGTGTGGAATGACAACCCTTCAACTTCATTACTCGGGTGAGACCTTTCCTTTTATAGTACACTCTAATTTCATCTCAGGTAGTTCACTTTCTAACAAAGTCCCATAATCTAGATATACACCATTTTCTGTGAGAGAGAGCTTATGTGCACACATATCCATAAACTACTGCAAAATATATACCTGAAAGCAGAGTACACTAGAGTTTGCAGTGAGTACCTCCCTAACACTTCCTCTCCACTATTCCAAGCTTGGGATCCATGATTGCTCAACACATTGTTTGGCTTCATATGTTAACTCTCTTTTCAATCACCAGGTTCCAGATGCCACCAGGATGCTGGCTAGGCTTCCCTGGATTGAAGACCCCACCAATGTGTCCTGGAGCTCAGCTTCCCCAGAGACACACCTTACTAGGGAAAGAGAGAGGCAGACTGGGAGTATGGACCGACCAGTCAACGCCCATGTTCAGCGGGGAAGCAATTACAGAAGCCAGACCTTCTACCTTCTGCAACCCTCAATGACCCTGGGTCCATGCTCCCAGAGGGCTAGAGAATGGGAAAGCTACCATGGGAGGGGGTGGGTTATGGGGATTGGGTGGTGGGAATTGTGTGGAGTTATACCCCTCCTACCTTATGTTTTTGTTCATTAATCCTTTCTTAAATAAAAAATTTTAAAAAAAAGTGTGCTAGGTACTGAGAATTTAACCTGTCCTCACCTAGTTTCCCTTCCTCTTACTTATTAGTCTGTGAGCATAGCAATTGTCTGCCAAATCTTTACTCTGCTGTAAAATGATAGCAGTAGCTGCATCTGATTCCAGCCCACTACAAAAACCTTGAGGTACTGTCCTCAATGCTCTCACCTCAAGGACCACTCTCCTGATTGCCAGCTATCATTATTGTGTCATTGCCTGGATAGTTGCTGTGAGAGTCTCTCTCCTTTTACAAAGCATTGGATTTCCAGCCTCTGGCATCTTGTTTTAGCATGACAGAGATGGCTGAGAATGAAAAACAAAATCAATGAAAATCAAGCACTTGTACTACATGTTCTAATTTTCACCCATGCAAACAGAAACAACCACATTGGCAAATAGATGCTACAAGCATAAAGTTCAAGATCAAATATTTTGATTAGTGGTTGAAATGTACAAATGCTTATGTAATTAACATCATTTCTTCAGACACAGTGCCTGTAAAGTCTCTGTATACTTCTAATTTTTCTCTTTCTACAAGCTGATCAATTCTGCATTCAAAAACCATGCATTTACTCAAACATTGATACATTATGCTGCTGGAGTTTGCAATAAAGCCTATATTTGATGCTTTTTTAATAAGGTATTAATGTGAGAGTTTAAAGATGTTCTACAGTTAGATTTTAATACGATAATCTAAAAATTTTGTTGTGTGATATACATTTTAAAGTTGGGGTAAGCTTTAATTAATTATAAGTATCACTCTTCTGAACTTCCAAACTCAATATTCTCAATTTTTTATATATAATTTTTGATTTAATAGTACATATTTTAGTTCAGTTTTTAATGAAGATGTTTTTAAAATATTGTGGCATTAAAATATAATTATTTAATTTTCTTAATGGTTCAATAATTTCAAAAAGAAATTTATATGAAGAAAATCAATTTTAAAATAAGTTTTTTTTTCAATTAAAAAAATTCTTTATTGGGGAATTAATATTTTACATTCAACAGTAAATACAATAGTTTGTACATGCATAACATTCCCCAGTTTTCCATATAACAATACAACCCCCACTGGGTCCTCTGTCATCCTTCTTGGACCTGTATTCTCCCCACCCACCCACCCACCCAAGAGTCTTTTTTTTTTAAATACAGGTCCAAGAAGGATTCAGAGGACCTAGTGGGGGTTGTATTGTTATATGGGAATCTGGGGAATGTTATACATGTATAAACTATTGTACTTACTGTTGAATGTAAAACATTAATTCCCCAATAAAAAAATCATAAAAAAGAGAGAAAAAAAGTTTTCTTTTTATAGCTACACTATGCATGTTAAAATAAAATCCAAATTGCTTGATATATTTAAACATATCATAAAGCTAAAATTCCATGTGCTTTATTCTGCAAGGTTAATTTTTAATTCCATCTTGTTAAACTATGTTATTGTACCTTGTGAGTTGAAGGTGCATTTAGTTTAAATAATCATATAGCAGAATGCAGAGAATGAATAGAGTCAATGAGGAGATAACATATAAGCTGAAAATAATTCCATTTGCATAATACCCTACAAATTACTGCAAATGACATCCTCCTTACTTAATGCATCTAGTGTTGTTTTTTTTTTTCCTCACTGAATATTCTTATAAGATAACACTATCTTTATCTGGAGGATTTTACTAGAAGGAAGAAAAAACAGGCTGATTGATTGACTTTCCTATTCCTACTGTTCAGTCATTGCTTTGGTTCTTAACAAACAACAATACTGTCTAAGTGGCTCCCACAGATACTCTCTTAAGACCTTAAGCATGAGCCATTTCAGATTTAAAGCAGGAACCTCATTCCTTCTGCTCTTCACTCTCTGTAGACCAATCTGCATCAACCCCAGTCTAAGTCCTCCAGTCCAAGTTCTGCTTTGGATTTCTCCTGTCCTTATTTCTCAAATTCTTTCCATGAGTGAGATCATCCTATATTTATCCTTCTCTTTGGCCTGTCTCACTTAACATGATTCCTTTACGTCCCATCCAATATGAGGTGAAGAAGGTAAATTCCTCATTCTTAATAGCTGAGTAGTATTCCACTGCTTATATGGACCACAACCTTCTCAGCCACTTATTTGTTGTTGGATACTGAAGTTGCTTCTAAGTTTTGGTTACTACAAATTGTGTTGCTACAAACATAGATCTTTTTGGTTGGGTGTGTTGGGTTCCTTAGGAAATATCCCCAGGAAAGGAATTGCAGGGTCATAGGGTAGGTCCACTTCTAGTCTTCTGAGAGTTCTCCAGACTGTTCTCCACAGGGGTTGGACCAATAGTGCAGGAGGGTTCCTTGACCCCTACAGCCTCTCCATCATTTGTTGTTGTTAAGTTTTCTCATGTATGATGTCCTCAGAGAGGTGAAGTGGCATCTCATTCTGTCTTCAGTTCACCTTATTTCTTAAAGCACATTCCACTGGAGACTGCATTTCTGAAATTTTACTCTTTGCATTTCATAGCATTCAAACCTCCTTCTCTGCTTCTGAGTCATATCTGTAAGTTCCTCCAAGGTCTCACCTTCTCTTCAAGAGAAGTGTCTCTGAGCCCCAGATCCTACCTTCTCCTTGACTTCATATTCTTGCCTGGTTCCATCAGTGGTCTTCAAGATAATGTTAGACATTTTTAAATAATGAATTGGTATTAAATATTTTTACAATAATGACTGTGTTAACACAATGTGTAACACAATGAAATTCTGTTAAATAGTTAACAATGCAAAAGATATGCAAAGCTTCTAAGACAGCTAGGGTAGTCTGCAGTACATGCTCATATTATCTGATAGTCTCTTAGCTTCAGTCTCCACTTGATGTTTTTCCAAGAGGCAACAATTCTACTACCAAGTTACCCAACTTTGAAAACAAATCATATATTTTTAATGTAAATATTGTACATTGTCTGCACCTCTAAATACAAAAACTTGTTTAAATGATGATTTATATTGGCTGGATGCAACTGGTATTCTCCACTGTTTTCTTGAGAAGATCCAACATAGTATCCATATCACATTTAACTCAACTAGTTAAATCTCATAATGAATGCTTTTTGGATCACTTTATTTCCTTGTAATAGAGGAGGAATCTCTATAAATTTGCTTCTCTAGGGCAAGAAAAACTAACACACACACACACACACACACACACACACACACACACACTCACACTCACACACACACTTTTCTTCTAGAAATTCTATGACACATCACAAACTGACAGGCAATGTAATGTCTTAGCCTACAACTCTGTGTCTTATTAGTCTGTGGGGTATTTTTTCTATTATTGCTTCAATTCAGAGCTGAGTTTTCCTTTTCCTGGATAATGGCTTTAGAAATGGCTAGGTGAGATCTGTTCATGCAGTGAACATCTGTGGGTTTTTGTTTGCCTGTTTTATTTTCCTTATTGTGGCAAGAAGTAGTTCAAATCTTCCTAACATACTTCTCAATTAGTGTTGGTAGTGTGAGATAAAAACCAATTTAGTACATGAGACACAGCTGTACTGCAGAAGCAAACTAATAATTTAGCTTTATGATCAGCAAGGGATTTTTTTATATGTTTGTATTTTTTTCCTTCCTTCTTTTATTCCTTTTTAAAGTTTTAATTCCAGGTGTTTGGGGACTTATTGGGCCTGAGTATGTAATTTTTGTCCTTACAAGTAAGAATATTTTATAATTATTTATTCAGAGATGAGTAGCCCACATTAACTAAACTTAGGAGAGGAGGGCAGAATTTTTAACTATCAGAGAAACATAAGCCTGTATCAGAAAAGAGTCAACAAGCTGAGAAGTTGAAGAGAAGTATTGTTAATGTAGAATCAAATCAAGGTGTGTGTATTAAAGAGAGAGAGAGAGAGAGAGAGAGAGAGAGAGAGATTCAACCTTTTGATGTCCTGGTATTGTGTGAATAGAGGTACTATTATATTTTACATAAGACACTACTTATATTTTTTCAGAAAAGCAATTCAAAATGGGTTTCTTATCCCCTAATGCTGTAGAAAAGTTTCACTGCAATACCGGTCTCTATGAATTATCTGACTCCTAGAACATAAATAAAACTCAGTAAAATGACTGCAAATTCAATGAAAAGTTATGCCTTCTTTTTCACTAACCTATTCCCAGGAATCTACCTCCTGGATCCATCTTACCTTTCTCCTATCAATTGTCCTCAGCATTGATAGACTAATTGGTATTATACAAAATAAACAAATAATGTGACTCATTATGGAAAAGTTCCATTGTCTTATCAGCAATAAGACATGGTGTCTTTAGATATTTGATTATTCTGTATCAACTGTCTAGAAGCAGTTTTGTCTACTGAGTCACATATTTGAGATATGGCTCGTTCACATATAAGATGAAAAAATAAACGTCTATTTGCCCAAAGTTCATACTAGTCTAGTAATTGCAAAGAATTCTAACACATTAACTTTTACACAGTAATCTATGGTGAATCAATTCAAATGCTAAGTGGCATTTGGTGTGTTAATTGATATAAATAGCATGGCAGCCTATAAGTTACATGTCAAATGTGTAAGTGCTTTTATACCATGAAAATTTATTAATAAATTAATTACATATATAGCCTTGTCATGTAATGTTAGATTCTTATCTGAGAAAGTTTCCACTGAATATTCAATAATTTAGCAAGTATTAAATAACTTCACAGTTTGTTTGATCACTGATATCTAGATTGAACTATGCAATGGAATAATGGGACATAATTTCCTCCCATCAAGCTGAATATGGGCCTCAGATCAGATCAAATTGATGGGGTTTTCAGTCAACAATATTTATACACCTTTCCCATATTTGAGAGCTTCTCTCTTCCTAGATTCAGCTTTCTGTTTTTTTTTTTTTTTTCCAGCCATGACATCATCTCCCCAGACAATAACTAGGATCCACTTTCATATCAGATTTCAGGCTCAGGAAAAACAACAACAACAACAACAACAAAACAACTAGTATAGAAATAGGCCCTTTGGAATATAACTAAAATATGCCTACCAGCTATCTACATAACAGAGACCTCCCCCCCACCAACTCTTCATCTGCACTACTCCAGCCTTTAGGTTCATGATTAGTCAACAACTTGTTTGGCTTTATATGTTAACTTTCTTTTCAGCTACCAGGTTCCACATGCTAGCATGATGCCAACCAGACTTCCCTGGACAGACGACCCCACCAATATGTCCTGGAGCTCCAATTCCCCAGAACCCTGCCCCACTAGGGAAAAAGAGAGACAGTCTGGGAGTATGGATCAACCTGTCAATGCCCATGTTCAGCGGGGAAGCAATTACAGAAGCCTGACCTTCCACCTTCTGCATCCTACAATGGGTCCATACTCCCAGAGGGATAAAGAATAGGAAAGCTATCATCAGGGGAGGGAATGGGATACAGAATTCTGGCGGTGGGAACTGTGTGGAGTTGTACCCCTCTTATGCTATGGTTTTGTCAATGCTTCCTTTTTATAAATAAATAATAAAACTATATTTTTTTTCTCAGGGGGCAGGCAGTGGCACACTTGTCTGTGTGCACAGAATACCGTGCACAAGGACCTAGGTTTGAGCCCCTGCTCACCACCTGCAAGGGGAATGCTTTATGAGTGGTAAAGCCTGTCTGCAAGTGTCTGTCTTCTCTTTCCCTCTCTATCTCCAGAGTAAAAAGTAAAAGACTCTGGGGTTGGGCGGGGGGAGGGGGGAGGTTCAGGTCCTGGAACATGATAGCAGAGGAGGACCTAGTGGGGGTTGGATTGCTATGTGGAAATTCTATGCATGTTTACTGTGGACTGTAAACCATTAATCCCCCAATCAAGAAATGAAATAAAATGTATTTCCCCTGATATCTGTGTCACTGTGTGCTTTGCTACCTTAAGGACAGGTGAACATTAGTATCAAGAAAGTACAGAAAAAAGACAAGAATTCAATAGCCTTAAATTATACCTTATGTAAAATAGAGACTTAGAATAGATAAGAAATTCTCAATAAACATAATGTACATAATGGTAGACAGTGGCTTGTTGAAGACATTCCATGGATTCTTCTGGTCTGTTTTTCTTAATTTCTTTTCCTTTTTGCTCCTCAAAATGAGAAATATCAACTGTCTTTTGTTTATTTTGCGGGAGTTTCTATTTTGTTTTGTTTTTCTTGTGACAGTGGCGCATATCAAAAGAGAAAGAAACAGCTAGTGCTGTGGAGGGTATGGAAAGAAATGAATCTTTTATAGTTTATGTGGATGGACATTGATCCAGCCCCTTTGGAAAAGAATCTACAGATTCTTCAAAACATTAAAAACAGATTGACCATAACACAGGCAATGTTTTTTCCTAGCTATTTGTCTAGACAAGATAAAAAATACTACCCAAGGAGATATGTGCACACCAATGTTCATGCCAGAACTATTCATAGTAGCCAATACTTGCAACACCCCAAATGTCCATCAGCAGATAAGCGGCAAAGGATTTGTGGTAGATTTACACAAAAGAATGCTCCAAATCTATAAGGAATTAGGAAATCTCCAGGGATGGATCTTGGGGGAATCGTATTAAGCAAAACAAACCATAGAGATAGGTATGAATAATAATACTGAATGTAATGTAATAATACTGAATATATAATACTATAATAATAATAATAATAGGTATGAATAATAATACTGAATAACTTCACTCATAATCATAGGGACCCTATGAAGCAAATCAGGGAACATTTGCTGGGCAAACATGGATGCTGGGCAAAGCATCCATTCTGTTGTTTCAGATCAGGGGACACAGAGGATCAGGGGAACAGTAAGGAAAAGCTGGGAACAGGTTGACGATTTTTTGGAGGGTAAGGCAGTCTCCCACTTGTTAAGGAGAGTTATGAAAATGTGCCACTATGACAATTCTGTAAATCAACATGTTCTCCATGAAGTAATACTGAAGTTGAAGAATAAAGAGTCAAGTATATAAAAGTTGAAGTAAAAGTGGGACTAACTAGTGACTTTAGATAAATGGATGAGCTTATTAGAGTAAATATAAGCATTTCATCCTTGGGGATCCGCTCATCAAAAATCTAAATGATAATCTGAAAAAATTCAATAAAACTTGGTAAAATATAATGTGACATTTGCCTACACTAATATCAACTAGATGAAATTATGTAAGAACTTAGGACCAAAACTTGGTAGCAAATATAATCTAACACCATGGGAAATTCCTTATTTTGGGATCTTGGTGGTGGTACACCTGGTTGAGTACACATGTTACAATGTTCAGGGACCCGGGTTCAACCCCCTGACCCCCACCAGTAGTAGGGAAGCTTTGCAAGTGATGAAGCAGTGCTGCAAATGTCTCTCTCCCTCTCCTCTATCTCCCCCTACACTTTCAATTTCTAGTTTTCCCTATCCAATAAAAAATATTTTAAAAAATGATTTATTTTGAAAAGCATATTGGGAGAAAAGTTTGCAAAAGTCATTCCAGCATGTGCTACATACTACATACATATTCTTAGTGATAAAAAAGTTAATAAATATATAAATGCATAAATCTAACTTGAGGGGACATTCAGTTTTAGGTGGAAAGCTGATTTACCTCAATATATATACAAAGACTTGTGTATGCTTTCTATATAGAATTGGAATGGGTAATATTTATAATTACATAAAATTTCTTATATCTCTTTGAGTTACTTAAATTGTTTAATTTAGCCTCACTGGTATAACTTAATTATATTTTATTTTAGCCATAAAATTTAATTAGACTAAGCTAAATTTTAATAATACAATTGAAGACATTATGCAAAAATTCTGCATAGTAATTTTAGTTTTCCATTAATCAGTAACTAAAATGTGCATATAAACCATGATTTATTGAAGGAAAATGCTATTTTACATCTGGCATATGATATAAGGGCTAATCCTGTATGCAATACATTAAGAAAATCACAGTAACCATGGATTAAAATTAAAACTCAGCTGCATAATAAAGCAAGCAGTTAAAATTATCTTATTTTGTGATGTCACTTAGAAAATATCTCTATCCAAACTATTGTAGATATATCCTTAAATATGCTAATCTTTTTCAAAATTTGTAGGGGGAAATACTTCTGAGCATGAGTAAATTTAGTGAGCTATATATTTTGTTTTCCATACTACTCATATGTCATTTAACCTAATTAATCTCAGATAAAACAACAGGCATAATCTACATATGGTTATCCATGCAAGGTATTACCATAACACATTTTAAAGAATTTTAAAATTTAAACTGACTTTTTATCTTAATTTTGTTTTTAAGAAGTTCAGGGGGCTGGGAGCACAGCGGATTAAGCACACGTGGCACAAAGCGCAAGGACCTGCATAAGGATCCCAGTTCAGCCCCCAGCTCCCCACCTGCAGGGGAGTCGCTTCATAAGCGGTGAAGTAGGTCTGCAGGTTTCTTATCTTTCTTTCATTCTCTCTGTCTTTCTCTCTTCAATCCATTTCTCTCTGTCCTGTCCAACAACAACAGCTATAACAACAATAACAACCACAACAAGGGCAACAAAAACATGAAAAATCGGCTGCTTGAGTATCGGATTAGTAGTGCTGGCACCAAGCCCCAGTGATAACCCTGGAGGCAAAAAAAGAAAAGTTCAAATGATCTCTTCAGAAAAAAAAAAAAAGGCTCTGTGGTTTGGACACATTGAGGCAGTTGTTGGTATAAAGTCATGATCAGAAACAACGCTGCATGTGCTTATATTGTCAACAGAATCTATGAAAAGGAAGCTTGTAAAACTTTCATTCTTTAGTGATTTTTTTTTCTTTTTGCAACTAATACAGTTTGAATGAATGTTAAACTTTTCATTTTCCTTTTGTCTTCAAAATTATAAACTACTTGTCCAAAAGAGTAAAATTTGTATACAAGCTGATGTCAACCACCTAATTAATAAAAATATCCCTTTTTTTGAATGAACTGCAACATAAACATTTTTAAAACTGCATAGGATTATAAGTGAAAAAAATCTCCTATGTATACACCAAAAAATATGAACAGATTTCTTCAACTCTTTCTACAAGTTTTACAATATTGCATGTAAAGCGAGAACAACGTATTGAAAAGAAAAAAGAAACCCACAAACAATCACAAATTAGGAATGATGTCAATGCTGTTTTCTTTTCTTTCTTTCTTTTTTCCTCAGAGGGTGATCACTGGTGTTTGGTTTGCTCCTGGCAGTGTATTTGTACAGGACAGGACAGAGAGAAATTGAGAGAGGAGGGCAGATACAGGGGGAGAGAGAAAGATAGACACCTGCAGACCTGCTTCAACTTGCTTCACCAGTCCTGATGTGACCCCCCACACACACACAGGTGGGGGTGGGGAATTGAACCTGGATCCTTGGGCAACTAACCTAGTATGCCAGTACCAAGCCCCCTACTACGATTTCTTTAATTTTTGCCATTTAAGGTATGTAAAAATATACCTTCCATTTGAATAAATGGATACTTAAGAATTACTTGATTATAAGTTGCTTAAAACATATACATACCTATTTACATTTCCTTCAAAAGTACTAGTTCAGAGATGTAATTATTAAATTCCTAATAGGATGTGATTCTTCTGGTAACTAATTTTAGCCCTTTGTATGTCTTGTAAAAAGAAAGAACTTAATTATGTGCACCAAATACTGAAGAAGACAAGGAGTAGGAGTAGTGACTTATGAGTTACGAAAATGTAAATAAAAGGGAACTGAAGGAGAAAAGGAGATGCATTTTGGAGAATACAGTCGATGGCAAGCTTTGTGGATATGCTGAATAGCAACTTTTTAAAAAAGAGAGATGGCATAACTTTGTTCTGATAAGCTAAACTTTTTTTTGGACGGAGACTGTATAAAATTTATATTTTGAAAACATGTTTTTATATTCTGCACTTGCAAGAGACACACAAATATATACTCTTCAAAAAGAGCCCTTTAGGTTGAATACATCTTCTCAGATGGGTTTTGTGTTCATATTAATAGCTACACAGAATTACATTGGTTTCCCATCAAGAAGTTAACTAAATGGGGGCAGGCAGTGGCATACCTGATTAAGGGCAGATATCAGCAAGCACAAAAGCTTCATGAGTGGTGAAACAAGGCTGTGTGTGTCTATTTTTCTCTCCCCATCTCTGTCTCCCCTCCTCTCTCCATTTCTCTCTGTCCTATCCAACAACAACAACATCAATAATAACTACAATAATGAAAACAAAAAAGGGAAAAATAAATAAATATTAAAAAATAAAAAAGAACAGCTACAAACAATAAAAAATGAGTTTAAAAGCATAGACTAGTTAAATAACATTGAAAATATGTATATATGTAAAATAAAATATTTGTTGTATTTTTTTTTTTACCTGAGCATTGTACAGCTCTGTTTTATAGTGGGATGGAGAATCAAACATGGGATTTGGAGCCTTAGACACTGTCTCTTTGCATAACCATTATCTCCCCCACCCTGATATATTTCATTTATTTATTTATTTATTCCCTTTTATTGCCCTAGTTGTTTTATTGTTGTAGTTATTATTGTTGTTGGATAGGACAGAGAGAAATGGAGAGAGGAGGGGAAGACAGAGAGGGGAGAGAAAGACAGACACCTGCAGACCTGCTTCACCGCCTGTGAAGTGACTCCCCTGCAGGTGGGGAGCCGGGGGCTCGAACCTGGATCCTTACCTGGTTCTTGCGCTTTGCGCCACATGCGCTTAACCCACTGCGCTACCACCTGACTCCCGATATATTCCATTTTCTAAACAATTAATTGGATTGCATGCACACTGGACTCACAACCCCACCAGCCCAAGTGCTTGGATAAAAGAAGGAAAGTTGGCTGAAAATGACCCAGGTCTGGGCAAGATGGCTCACCCCTGAGGGTGACTGCCAGCCTTGTGTGAGATCCAGATTCCAGCCAGGCCTGCCACAAGTGCAAAGCTTTTGTGTTCTGGAGTCTTCCTCTGTCTCTTGCTCTCTGTGTCTTTCTTTCTTTCTTTTTTTTTTAAATGATGAATTTATTCTGTTCACTGATAGGAGGCTAATAATACATTAATATATTTTCTTCCTGTCAAAAGTTATTTACATACATATAGTTTTCTGGTTAAAAATAAAAACATAATACCATAAACTATATATTATAGGAAAGCATAAGAAAACCAGATATGCTAATCTGTAAGGATTGAAAACTTCTATTAAACTACTTTATTGGGGGTGGGTATTTAAATAATATAGCCTAAAAGAGAGACAAATCCCTGCAGGCAATCCAATACCATGGACACCTTCATACTCATTCAACCACAGGGATCTCTGGCCTACCTACCACAGTCTTCCTGATCTGGATAGCAAGCACATGGCAGTGGAGCACAGTATGGCCACCTGGGACTCTCCTAGATTCAGACCTGTGAATGCAGCTAGAAAAGGAGTCACTGGAATGTGTGGGGTGAAAGTTTCAGAGTTCTCACCTCCCTCACAGAGTATGATACAACTCCCCTTCAAGTTAGGGTAAACAACACATGCTAAACATAAAATGATCAGCTTGTAGTAGTTCACATAGTGGTTAATTCTGTTTCTCTAGCACAGCAGTTGATAAAGTTTACTTGAAACAGCAAAGTCCTGGTAAGGAGAGGAGAGGGGGAAGGGGAGGGGAGGGGAAGAGGGGGAGGGAGAGAGGGAGAGGGGGAGGGGGAGGGAGAGGAAGAGAGGGAGAGAGGGAGAGGGCCAGGGAGAGAGAGGGAGAGAGGGAGAGGGAGAAGGGGAAAGAGAAAGAGAGAGGGAGAGGGGGAGAGGGAGAAGGGGAGAGAGAGAGAGGGAGAGGGAGAAGGGGAAAGAGAGAGAGAGAGAGGGAGAGGGGGAGAGGGAGAAGGGGAAAGAGATAGAGAGAGGGAGAGGGGAAGAGGGAGAAGGGGAAAGAGAGAGAGAGGGAGAGAGGGAGAGGGAGAAGGGGAGAGAGAGAGGGAGAAGGGGAGAGAGAGATAGGGAGAGAGGGAGAAGGGGAAAGAGAGAGAGAGAGAGGGAGAGAGAGAGGGAGAAGGAAAAGGAGAGAGAGAGAGAAAGAGAGAGAGAGAGAGTAAACTAAAGCTAGAACAGGAGTAAAGCATCTGATTCATTCTACCTGCCAGAACAAAAGGGGCTGCTCTCTAGGCCACAGGAGGAAGTGAAGGCACTTTCAGAGGAACAAGGGGAAGGCCACAACATCTATGCCATTGGATTTCCTGGTATCAGCTGCAATTGGGACTAGATTGCAAGCAGTTCACCAAGAAAGACATAATGTTTGACGGCTGGGCTGTGGTGCACCAGGTGAAGGCAAGTCCTAGGAAGCCTAAAGGTCTGAGCAAGGAACCTGGTTCGAACCGGGGCTCCAAGCCTGCAGCAGAGTCACTTCACAAGCAGTGAAGCAGTTCTGCAGGTGTCTGTCTTTCTATCTTCCTCTCCTCTCTCATTTTCTCTCTGTCCTCGCCTATAAAAATTGAAAATGGCTGCCAGGAGCAACGGATTTTAATGCAGGCACCAAGCCCTGGTGATGACCCTGGAGGTAAAATATATATATATGTGTGTGTATATATATATATATATATATATATATATATATATATATATATATATATGATTATTCATCCAGATAAGGGGGTATGAACATTTGTTTAAATAAAATATTTTAATTAAACAACTTCCATGACAATTTTTATTTTTAAAGTGATATGGAACTATAATTAACATTTAAATATAACCAACAAATGGTCTGGGGTAAAACAAAATAAGCAATATATATATATTTTTATCATACTAAACAACTTTAATTTCTTAATGAAAGACATGTTCTAATTACATCCATATTTATCCACATGAAATAAACTTTCAGTTAGTACTTGGTATTTAAGGCACGTAGCCCACCTGGGGTTTGAAATCTGAAATGATATATTGGGTTTCCATTACTATTCTAATTTATTGTTTCTCTTTTCAAAGCATGAAAATACAAAGCATCAATATAGCCTTCATACTGAGCTAAGATGCAATCATTGCAAACTCAAGTGAGGGTCTCATCATGTCATCACAAGATTACAAATAGCTTATTATGCACTAGAGCAGTATGGACACCTTTTAACAAAAGCTTTTAAATGGTAACCATGCTGAGCTCAAATGAGACAATTATGGATTTAAATGGATCTTAGTAGTAATAAGAAAATTAGGAATATTTAGAACAGTGAAACCAAAAAGTCTTTCTCAGGAAGGGATATTAGAATATGTATTCCATTGTTAATGTTCTATCTATCCAATATATTATCTTTAAATTTAACCACAATTTTTGAAATGTCTGACATTATTTTTCAAATATGGATATTGTCTCCATTGGAAGATCTGAAAACATATGTCTATGAAGAGACATATGTTCTTAATTAACAATCAGTTCCTTTCAGAATAGTGCTACTTTGACCTTAGGTTGAGGTGTATGACTTTGAGAAAGGCAAACACATATTTTACTGTTTATCTTAGTAGAAGTGAGAAAGCCATCCGAATCGTGCACACCAAGAAGAGCGTTTAGCTAAGATCCCACAACGGAGGAAGATAGCCTTCCACAGATGACCATGAATTTCCACTTTTCCTGTCTTGTTTATTTAGTTTCTGTTCCTCAAGAACAAACCTTTGAATGTTGTACACAAACTCTGAGTAAGATCCTTCAAGCTTTCTTCTAAGCGTATGCATGTCTACAGGGTAATGTATGTAGCTAAAAATCCATATAAATGCTCTCCCAAATTTACTAACTTGAGGATATACAATGTCTACAAAACTCCAGATCTTTCTGAGAGTCAAGGGAAAATATTATACTAGTAGATGTAGATTTCAGTACTTTCCCTACTTCTTTGAGAAATATGATTATTAGGTCTTCAATTCTTTGCCTCTCAGGTTATTTTTCTTTTTGTATTAAGTGCATGTGGTATGTTTGAATTCCATGAAATCTCTTGCAAATATTCTCTAAACACATGAAACTAGAGCGGCATAGGGGAGAAGAAAGGAAGAAGGTTTTGTGCTTAGATATTTTTCAAACCACTTTACTGGGAAATAATGATTTATAAGACAGTTGTTGATATATAAGTTGCATGAGTACAGTTTCTTTGTTTGTTTTTTTTTTGACTCTAGAGTTATCGTTGGGGTGTTTGGTGCCTGCACTAGGAATCCATTGCTCCTGGTGGCCATTTCCCCCACTTATTAGATAAGACAGAGAGAAATTGATAGGTGAATGGGGAGATAGAGAGGGAGAGAGAAAGACACCTGCAAAACCGGCTTCACCACTTGTGAAGCTTCCCCCCTGCTGCAGGTGCAAAGTTGGGGGTTCAAACCTGGATCCTTGAGTGGGTCCTTGTGCTTCATACTATGTGGGCTTAACCTGATGCACCACCACCCGGCCCCCATGAGAACAGTTTCTTATCTCTCTGTGATAAATGTCTACACAACACTACTATCAGAAACCAAAGTCTTCTTTTACCATTGTATCCTGGATACCTGACGCCCTCCCCACCCATGCAGGCCACCCCCCCCCATATGCCACCCACCCACCTAGTTCAGTTTTGCTTTACAGCAATATGTGTAAGCCAGCCAAATTTCACTGTGTTTTCCATTACTTATCTTGCTTCTTAAGCATCACCAATAAATGATACTGTATTTCTCTGTGAAAACAAAATCTGGGTAGTTGCTGGCCCTCCCTGAACATGAGTTTCTGCTAAGCAACTTCTGGACAGATTGCTTACAAGCAGTCAAAGTCTAGTGAGCATAGCCAGGCAGGAAGAGGGTCTAATTTGATCCACCTATGTTCCTGTGTGCCATATTAGAACAGAGTGGGTCTAGTGCCATAGAGAAGCAAGAAAGCAGAGAGAGGCTTAAGTAAGTGCAGAGGCGGGATATTTTGGTATGCAAAAGGTTGCAGCACCAATGATACCAGGAGAGACAGAGCACATTCTAATTGAAATAGGAGCCGTGTGTCTAAAAGTGCAAAGATGTCATTCATGAACCATAATTTTAAGCTAACATCTATTAGCAAAAGAATGGTTCCAAGAGTTTCCATTTGCTAAACTATCATAGCATGAGTTATCCAGATGCAGAAAGACCTCCATTACAGAAGGAATGGAATTCCTTAAAAATAAACTTGGATGGTCTGGTTATCAGTGGGTTTTCCCACTGTGTCTGGTTCTGCATGGTAAGTTACTTCTCATCCCAATAATTCCTATTTCCTTTAAAATTTTCTTTTGTGTATTGATTTCACAGGAGAGAGTTTCACAGGAGAGAGAGACCAGAGCATCACTCTGGTACACACATGACCACGGATGGTACAGGCTTCCTTGGGCATGTAAGTTCTATGCTCCCTCAGTTGAGCTCTCTCCTTAGTTGCACTTCCTCCTACTTTCTCCCCTAAGTTTTCATGTTATAGAAGTCTTCTTGACTCCTGGTCCTTTAGGTGTCTCTGCAGGTGCTCATTCAGATAAACATATCTTTTTCTTAATTATTTTTAATATTCATTTATATTCCCTTTTGTTGTCTCCCTTTTAACTGTTGTAGTTACTATTGTTGTTATTGTCATCCTCATTAGGACAGAGAGAAATGGAGAGGGGAGGGGAAGGCAGAGAGGAGGAGAGAGGAAGAGACACCTGCAGACCTGCTTCACTGCCTGTGAAGTGACTCCCCTGCAGGTGGGGAGCCGGGGGCTCGAACTGGGATCCTTATGCTGGTCCTCGTGCTTTGCGCCACGTGCGCTTAACCCACTGCGCTACCGCCCAACTCCCTCAGGCAAACATCATAAACTCTAATAAAAATGTTCATCTAGGTGGTTGAGTTATTGTTTCAGTTACAGAGTTTTGTATAAATCTACTGGAAAACATTTTCTTACAACTCTGCATCTGTAAGGACTTCTTAAAAAAATAGAAAGCATTTACAAAAGTGAAGTATATATTCAAATTAGTTAATTTACAGATAATTCTATCATTGTGCAACAAGAGTTTTCTAAAGAAAACACCCCTAGAGGTAATTCTCCCCCAAGGGAAGCAGATGTCAGAGTGAAATTTATTTTATCAAGTGCAGGAAGAACATACATTGGGAAGACTCAGGTATAATCATATCATCACATATTTTTTTCTGTTTAAATCATAACTTTTTTTGCATAAGAGACAAATTTGAAGGCTAAGAACAAACAAACAAACAAAAACCCAACCTACTTGATGTAATGCTACAGCTCCACAATTTTGAGCAACACACTAAAAAAGATTATTACACCATTTATGAAAGTTTAGATCAAAAAACTGGAGGAGTCAGGTGCAAGGTCTGAGGAACGACAGTGTGATATAGGACACTGCAAGTCTATTTTGAGTAGTCTTCAACTTTGTGTGAAAGGGATGATGCACCAGCAGTTTTTTGCTGGAAGCTGGGATGGAGAATGTTTATTCATGGTGTCCTCAGAATCACTGTCCCTGTCTCTCTCAATTCTTATGCTCTTCACTGTCTATATTCAGAGTCACATTAAGCACTTAATAAGCAATCACATCATAAACCTTATTTCTCATATTATAAGAATAATTTAAAATCAATCATTTTAAAGACTTTAAAGGTTCTTTTAAAGATGCCACCTATGTTAATAACCCTGACTAAGGGAGTTGTGCAGCGGGTTAAGCGCACATGGTGCGAAGCACAAGGACCAGCATAAGGATCCCGGTTTGAGCCCCCGGCTCCCCACCTGCAGGGGAGTCACTTCACAGGCAGTGAAGCAGGTCTGCAGGTGTCTGTCTTTCTCTCCCCCTCTCTGTCTTCCACTCCTCTCTCCATTTCTCTCTGCCCTATCCAACAACGACATCAATAACAACAATAATAATAACTACAACAATAAAACAAGAGCAACAAAATGGAATAAATAAATAAATAAATAAATAAAATAACCACGATTAAAACTCAGCATAGAAAACTCCCTACAGTCTATTTAAGGCAAAATAAGATGAGACACTGCAGAGTAACACTGAGTCAGGTTTATTTCACTCCAGTAATCCAATTTGAGCTGTATTCCATAACTAATTTTTAAAACTTTTATTATTTTATGTTTCAGCTTAGATGTTCCATTTCAATATAGGCATAATTATCAAATTAGAATAAGAATTTTAAATAGAAAAATAGGTTGTTGATCATGATGTCTTATAAATTTGTTTTTCTTTATTTACCAGATTATTGCTCAGCAGTGGTGGTGGTGGGGATAGAATCTGGGACTTTGGAACCTCAGGCATGAAAGTCTTTTATTATTATTATTATTTTTTTTTACAAAATCTTAGCTATCTCCTTTGTTATCATGACATTTTAAAGATAAGTAGCATTACACAATGATACAAGGTCTAGTTTCTTTTCTTGAGTAAATCACAGAAATGTATTAATATCCAAAAATAAGATCTACATTTAAAATAATAATATTTTGTATTTTTTCTAGCTTACTCCAGAATTTATAAAGTGGTAGTAAGGCAATAATTAGTTTTTTTATTTATTCATTTTTTTTTAGTTTTGTTTATTTGCATGGTCTATGTGAGGAGCTCCACTTCCTCAGAGGCCCACCCTACTAGGGAAAGAGAGAGGCAGACTGGGAGTATGGACCGACCAGTCAACGCCCATGTTCAGCGGGGAAGCAATTACAGAAGCCAGACCTTCCACCTTCTGCAACCCACAATGACCCTGGGTCCATGCTCCCAGAGGGATAGAGAATGGGAGAGCTGTCAGGGGAGGAGACGGGATATGGAGTTCTGATGGTGGAAATCGTGTGGCATGGTACCCCTCTTATCCTATGGTTTTGTCGATTTTTCCTTTTTATAAATAAAAAATTTAAAAAAGGTAGTGTGCTAATTGATAAGGGCGATATATTCTTAGAAATAATAGTGGTGTCATTACAGAACAAATAAGATATGTAGGCCTGGAGAGGCAGCATAATGGTCCCATGCAAAAACCTTTCATTCCTGAAGCTCCTAAGTCTCATGTTCAATCCCCAGCACCACCATACACCAGAAGCCAGTAGTGCTCTGATCTGTTTCTCTATCTGTATCTCTCTCTCATAAAAAAATAATAAAATATCTTAAAGGCTTTAAAAATAAAGTAACCTCAAAAGAGGAAAACAAACACCTTTCGTTGTTACACAAAGGACACTCTTCAAATAATTTAATTGCTGCAGATATCTGAGTAGGATGTCCAAATCCGATAATGAAGCACATCTTGAAATGACATTTTTCATATTAATTTCCCACCATTTTTCTTACAAGCAAGCTTTAGTGATGCCAGAATCGTTCACTGTGGTTCTGAGATGCACTGTCTGCACTGCTAAAATTGAGCTCCCTCTAGCTGGAATGTGCCTATCAGCATTTTATTTTGTGAACAAACAGTAATTACAAAGTTAATTTTGTGAATCTCATAAGCATAGAACTTTAAAGATTCATTTGATTTCTTTAAGTGACACGTCTAATAATATTTTGAGCATCTGAAACAACTTTATTAAGCTAAAGTAAATTGTTATTTTAGCTAAAAAATGATATTGATGTTCTTTCAGATGGATTTTTACATTTGTCACTATGAACTTGAAAAGGAGGGTGTAAGCTTAAGAAAGCAATGAAAAGAAATCAGTGTCCATTGTCAAATTTCAAAAATATATCCTTGGTTGAAATATTTGAAAGTAGTTTTATTTTGTTAACAAGGTTAGAATAATTTCAGGCAAGCATTGTTGTCACAGTAGGCTCTGTGTTTATGGCATCTTTATAAATAGAGGTCTTATTTTAAAATTCATTTGACCTCGTCTGATACTCCTGATCGAATATTATATTATCATAATTTTAAATTTGTAAGAAGAAGAAATTTTGAAAATAACTTTTAGGTATGGAATTCAATTTATCATTAGTATCCTATTATTATTGGAAGATAATAAACACAGTAATGAATAATTCATCGGTACAAAAGTGACTTATTTCTTAACAGATTTGTTCACAAAAGGGAAGAAAATGACTTTGGGAATAAATAAATACATAGTATATACTCTGCAGATAGTACGCATAATTTACAAACATATTTCATTATATGTTGGTAATGGTTAAAGAGCTATTGTACTACAAAATGTAGTTTATCAATCTTGCTATAATTTCAATTGGTTATTAATCTGAAACAGCAAAAATAGTTTACATTATACTTTAGCTACTTTTTAAGGTATGAATATTGTATAGCGAAGCTTAAATAAATGATCCTGATTCTGTTAGGTGCCCATGAAACTATGGTTTACTAATTGCCCATATTTTATATCTTTCTTTTGACTCCAAAGTTGAAAAGGCCACTCACCTATTGCTAATGTTAATGCCAGTCAAAGGATAGAGGCAGACACTGGATATCAAACGTTCACTACAGTAGTAACGCCAGCACCTTTTTATGAGTTTCTGCTGCAAGTTTTTTAAGGTTGAAAATGTTAACACTATGTTAGAGAGATTTTTATCTGCAAATGCACTTTCTAGCAGCATGTTTTAAAATGAACACTATTATCCTTAGAAAATCTCTAGGTATACACTCAAATACACCTTTTAGTCTGTAAACCAAGGATGAGCCCACAGGGACATATCATAAGTGCTGAAAGTTTGGAACTTACCAAAACTTTTACTATTGGTGTTAAACAGCCGACGAGTTTGCATAAATGTATGAAACATTCACCACTCTCATAACCTAGGGAATGTTTTGACTACCCTACAGTTTCTCTGTGTTCTGCTGATTCTCCCCTCTATTCTGACCTCTAATCTTCAACATACTTGGAATCATTTGGTATGATGTTTTATCAGATCAACTTTTTCTTCACTTAGTAACATGAACTGAAAGTCTCTCAGTGTCTTTCCATCCTTTGGAAAAATTACATACATGTCTTCTTGGCACCAATGAATGCTCCACTGTTGGCATGCCTCACGGTATCTTCCTGTCACCTGCTGAAGTGGATCTTGGCTTCTTCTAAATTTGGGAAATTATGAACAAAGCTGCTATAAACATCTGGGTATATGTTATTGTGTGATCCTAAATTTTCAGCTCCTTTGGGTAAATACCGAGGAATACAATTATTGAATCATATGGTAATAGTCTGCTTTGCTTTCTAAGAACTTATGGAACTGTCTTTCAAAGCAGCTGTGTTATTTGGCTTCTTTGAGAATTCCTGTACCTTCATTTCTTCACCCACATTTGGTGCTGTCAGTGCTCTGGATGTCTGCCATTATCAGAGGTGTGTGTGTGTGTGTATGCATGTATGTGTGTAACCACAACATTGGTTTAACCAGCATTTCTCTGGTGACATGTATGATGTAGAACTTATTGCCATATGTTTGTTTGCCTTCTGTATATTTTCCATGGTATGTTGTTTATTTGGGGTTTTGGTGCATCTTTTAATTGGATGCATTTCTTTTCTCATTGCCCCACAATAAGAGTCTTTAATATCTATTCAATGACAGTGTTTAATTAGGTGAGTTTTGCAAGTGTTTCTTGCAGTCTGTGGTTTCTGATTCTCTTGATATGCAGAGCACTATTAATTTCAGTGAAATTAGGCCAAGGATTTCTTCTTTCACAGACTGAGCATTGGGTATTGTAACTATGGACACTCATAACAAAAAAAAAAAAATGAACACAGAACATCAGTGCCTGATGAGTCCACGGAGGAAGCAGTTTTAAATTGGCAACAACACACCCAGTCATCTAGATTCTCTCCTGTCACCTTCAAGTAAAAATATAATTTTGCATTTTATATTTAGGAGTACAATTCCTATTGAGTTATTATTATTTTTTTGTGAGCAGAGTAATGACTGTGACTGTGTCTGGGTTCATTTTTTTTTTTTCTGCCTGCAACCGTCCAGTCACCAGAGCACCATTTGTTGCAAAGACTATCTTTGTTCCATCTTGTTGCCTTTGTTCCTTTGTCAAACATCACTGCAATATGTGGGTCTTGGCAGCACTTTTAAATTCAGACTTTTCATCATAATTTTCACAATGTCCTTGCATTAGAATTTTAAAGGGGGATGTATGAATGTAGTCTTTTTAAGAATACAGTTCTCTGACTTTTGACAACACATAACGTAATGTATTTAATATCAGAGACCTGCCTCATTGTTCCCCAAAGATTTTCATGTGCACCTTTGTAGCCAACCCTGTGCCTACCTGCCCTGTCAGTGGGAACTAATGACCCATCTTCTTTCCGCATCATTTGGTTCTCCAGTATGTCCTCAGAGGCTTTAGAAATGAAATCAAACTGTAGATCACCTTCTGGTCTTACCATTGTTTAACACATCTGAAACTGATCCATGCTATGCTTTTCTATATAAGATGATGGGCATTTCACCTATTGCAGTAATAATTCTGCAATATCATAAGCAAATATGCTGAGTCTCTTGAACTTATGCAGTTACATATGTTAGTTAAATCAATAAAAATCAGTAAAATTGGGGGAAATTTAACAGTTAAAAGTAAACCTTATGCCCACTAAAATACCTTCTCTAAAAATAGTATATACTGCCCGTTACACAGAGATATTTGAAGAAACAAAGAGAATAAAACAAAAAGTCTCCCAATCAACACATACTTCATTTAAAATATTTACTTTTAAATTCAAAGACTCTCTGAAAATAATGTTATTATAATTTTGTCATGAAACTTGGGTTGAGGAGGCCAGAGGTCATTATTCCTGGGTATATCTTAGCTTCACACTGAGATAGAGAGTCTCTACCATCCACAAATAACTTCAAAGAAAGTGTTCAGATAGCACTGAGTTCACTGTAGCACAGGATATGTTTATATCTAAGTTAGTATTCTGTGAAGGCTTTTAAACTTTAATTAATGCTATCTTTTTCAAATTTACCAATCTTACTAATAAAAAACCAGCCAAAATTGAAGATATAATGAAATCAATGTTTGAGACTCTTGGGCATGTGAAAATATTCCATAATAATTTTCCTAATTTAATCTGCTTTTACATAATTAAATTTAGAAGTTTTTTCTATTTAAAAATAAACAGAAATTGGGGTGGGAGGGAATACAGGTCCAAAAAGGATGGCAGAGGACCTTGTGGGGCTTGTATTGTTATAGGGAACTGGGAAATGTTATGCATGTACAAACTATTGTATTTATTGTTGAATGTAAAACATTAATTCCCCAATAAAGAAATTAAAAATAATAATAATAATAAAATAAACAGAAGTAACATTAAATGAGATAATTTGTCACAATAATGTATTAGTCTAAAGACTGAGAACTGTTCTTTGAAAGCAAATATTAGTAAAGTCAAAGGTCTCTTATTTTGTCTTATAGAATTTCTAAAACAGAAAAAAAAAGGTTTCTATGTGAATGTATTATCTTCAATTATAATTAATGAGTCTGAGTTACTCAGGCAGACTGCCCTTCAAGCTTCCAAATGATTCTTGGAGTCTATTTTATCTGCAGTGGAAGAAATCTTTAGATGCAGATTTTTGTAAAATTGAACCAGTTTGTATGTTATGAAACTAACACCCACTCCCATATGTTCATGTTAATTAATTTTCAAAGTGTTAGTTTGCTGTCATGTAGACAAATCCATAAAAGAACACAGACCACTCCACCCCCGAGGTAAAGAATGACAAGCATTGGCAGCAGATCCTGACTGGGTCATTTCTTTTTCCACCTGGATTCAACTTGACTAAACTGAAACCAGAAATACCACAAAATATCATCTGCCACATCATATCTAGATATAGCCAACTTAGAACACTATGTACAGATAGTTATACAAAGCAAAACACCTGGCCCAAGACAGCAATTGGAAGCCAGTCCATTTGCTATTATCTATATCTGTATGGATGCTACAATTCAGATTGTTACAAAAAATAACCTGAAGTCTTACAAGGTATTAGGTGGCAAAACATTTCATATATGTATATATGAAATTATATATATATATATATATATATATGTGTGTGTGTGTGTGTGTGTGTGTGTGTAACTGAATCACTAATACATGTATATATATTATCTTTATATATCATATATATATATATATATATATATGATAGTGATTTACAAGATTTTAGAATAATAAGTGTAATAAAAAGTGTAATTTCATACCAATCCCAGCACTGAAGTTCTGTGCTCGAACCCCTTCTGGTGGTAACCACCATCATTCTTCCAAGCTCATACATATAGGTTGACTGTATTTATTTTTTCCTTTATTCAAGTTCATGTATTTCAGTTCTCTCAATCTCACATATAAGTGAAGTCACCCCATAGCTGTCCTTCACTTCCTTACTTATTCAACTAAGCACAATCAAGATGGTAAATAATTCCTTTCGTGTGGGCTGAGGAAATAGCAAAAAGACTTTCGTGACTGAGGCACCAAAGGGCCCGTCCGTGTTCAATCCCCACTGCCACCATAAGCCAAAGCTGAGCACTTCTCTGGTAAACAAAAACAAAAACAAAACAAATTGACAACAATAACCATTTCTCTAGTGTTCTTCAGAGAATCATCAAAATTGAAGCAGAGAGGACAACCTTTCAGAAATTAGCAGGAAATTGGCAACCTGATTTACAGGGTAAGTGAATTCCATATATTTACCCAGATCACCCAGATCAGCAATCATTATTATTTCTATTTGCACATAAAAGTAACTAAGCAAAATGTTCTCCTACATCCAGTTTCCACTAAAATGGACAGCTAAGTGAAGGAAGATTGGCTATCATTTGCTCTGCATTCACAATGGGAGGGAGAAAGGTTTTATGAACCAATCTAATGGAAACTATCATTGATTTAAATGTAGCATGCAATGACTATTTGCTGACTTGACTGAGCTAGTGTATATATATTGGTAATTTGGAATTCTCATAGAGATCATTCATCCACAAGCTATCCCCTTTTATCTGACTTGTAGAAAAAATGTGATTAAAGTTTGAAATTTTTGAGAGTTAGGCGGTAGCACAGCGGCTTAAACGCAGGTGGCGCAAAGCACAAGAACTGGCCTGAGGATCCCGGTTTGAGCCCTCGGTTCCCTACTTGCAAGGGAGTCGCTTCATAGGCGGTGAAGCAGGTCTGCAGGTGTCTAACTTTCTCTCCTT
This sequence comes from Erinaceus europaeus, assembly GCF_950295315.1. NCBI lineage: Eukaryota > Metazoa > Chordata > Mammalia > Eulipotyphla > Erinaceidae > Erinaceus > Erinaceus europaeus. The sequence continues at coordinate 63,277,809 of NC_080180.1, read as the reverse complement.
CTCTCTTTCTACCCCTCCTATTTCCATGTCTCTCTGTTCTATCCAACAATGACAACATAAATAGTAACAACAATAATAACTACAACAATAAAACAACAAGGGCAACAAAAAGGAAATAAATAAATATTAAAGATTGAAATTTTCAGTAATTTTACTTCAGTCACTCAAAATATCTACTTGGGCAGTTTAACTATAGATATACTTGATTTTCTTCATCTAAAGTATTGTTATAAAATTTGAAATGAAGTTATCTTGTGGAATCTTGGATATGATTTTTGGAAGTCTAAATGATTACTCTTACAAGTAGAATGACCACTGAAATGATTTAGATGAGTAATCTGAATATCATCCCGGTATAGAAAATAAATGGGGGGGTCGGGCGGTGGCGCAGTGGGTTAAGCGCATGTGGCGCAAAGCGCAGGGACCTGTGTAAGGATCCAGGTTCGAGCCCCCAGCTCCCCACCTGCAGGGGAGTCACTTCACAGGCGGTGAAGCAGGTCTGCAGGTGTCTGTCTTTCTCTCCCCCTCTCTCTCTGTCTTCCCCTCCTCTCTCCATTTCTCTCTGTCCTATCCAACAACAAAGCAACATCAACAATGGCAATAATAACCGCAACGAGGCTGCAACAACTAGGGCAACATAAAGGGGGAAAAAAATGGCCTCCAGGAGCGGTGGATTCATGGTGCAGGCACCGAGCCCAGCAATAACCCTGGAGGAAAAAAAAAAAAAAAAAGAAAAGAAATGGAAGGGTGAATTTTGATAAATGAATGGAGTAAAACATATTTTCATAATTAAAACCCTATAACCTTACATTATGCATAATAAGTACTCTTTCCACCATCACTGGTCATATCCATCAGGAACAGCATCATGGACTCTCCTGGAGGCCTCCCTAGGACCTTACCCTTAATGTAGAACAACAATGGCAGAGGGGCTGCCCCACTCTCCAGACAGAAAATGCCAGGGTTAGAGGGATGGGAGAAGTTGAGGAAGGTTGGAAAGAGGTTGCAAAATTCCAGCTATATAATGAATACAGGCTGAGAATCTAAGGTACAAATGTTGAGGGTAGCTCATCACACAACTGAATCCTTGAAATGTATGCAACTGTATAAGTTGAAATTATATACAACTGCATAATTCATGTATATGTATATGTCAAAAACAATGCCAACCTGAATTCCCCAGGCAGATGACCTCACCAATGTGTCTTGGACCCCCACCTCTCCAGAGCCCTGCCCCACAGGGAAAGATAGAAACAGGCTGAGAATATGGATCAACCTGTCAATGTCCATGTCCAGTGGAGAAACAGTTACAGAAGCCAGGCCTTCCACCTTCTGCAGCCCATAAAGATCTTTGGTCCGTAATCCCAGAGGGATAAAGAATAGGAAGGCTTCCAATAGAGGGGAACTATTATTAGATAGGATACTTCATATGGAATTCTGGTGGTGGGAACTGAATGGAATTGTATCCCTCTTATCCCACAATCTTGTAGCTCATTATTAAATCACTAATATATTAAAAGGAAAAAGGTAAATATGTAAAAAATAGGACAATGAAATTCTGAATTACTAATTAATTTAATTATTTCACATAAGGTATTCATTTTTTCATTCACCACCAGGGTTATCACTGGCTCACAGTACAGGCACTAAGAATTTACTGCTTTTAGGGGTCATTATTTTTCCTGTTTTAAATTTGTTTATTTTTACTTGATAGGACAGAGAGAACTTGAGAGGGGAGGGGAAGACAGAGAAAGTCAGACACCTGCAGACCTGCTTCACTACTTGTGAAGCATTCACCCCTGCAGGTGTGTAGTGGGGGCTGGAACCAGTGTCCTTGCGTTCAGTACTATGTGCACTTAACTGGGTGTGTCACTGCTTAGCCTTCCATAGAATATCTTTACAGCATTTATGTCATTTATACATTTGAAAAAAATTTACACGAGCCAGGGAGACTGTGTCAGAGAGACCGCAGCATCACTGACAGTATATGCAGTGCTGGGACTAGAAGACACAAAAGTCCATTTTGCAAACCCTTTGCCTCACCAGTTGAACCACCTCCTCAGCTTCATTTAGGGTGATGGTAAAATTCAAATAAAAGTTTCTGTATCTCCTTTCATAATTTTAGCTTCTTTTTTACTTTTAAAGATCAATATATTTAATAAAATATGGCAGAAAGAGAGAACTGGAATACCACTCTGGCACATGCAATGCAGGGGATTCAACTCAGGACCTCACACTCTTAAGTCCACCAGTCTAGCCACTGTGTCACCTCCCAGGCCGCAGTTTTTAGCTTCATTTTAAATCAGCCTTGTTTGCAAATTGCTAGAATTTAGATATTTCGTGAGGCTCAATAATTCATGGTGAATCATGTGTTTAGTTTTAATAAAAAATTGCAAAGGCTTAAATATGCATTGATTACATTTAGAAAAGTTTTATCTGCCAGCTAATGCATTTTATTTATGCTAGTTCTGTAACTTTGGGCTATAAAATAACCTGCAAAAGACCTTTCCCCATTAGCACAGAAATGAATTTCTGAATGTGCGCTGTACCTCCAGCATATGTGAATCAGCTTTCCCTCTTAAATGGTTTGTTTCAATTTTCCTGAATTAAAGAGCAAGTCTTTTTTACCCTGAAAAGGTCCCCTTTTCCTGTGATTATCTAAGAGGGCTTCAGTAATATTTTACACCAGGGGTTCAGTGCTGTATTTCTACATCAGGGTTCTGTTTAAATCAGGGGGTAGATATAAAATTGCTATGGCTGAAATACTATAATTTCTATATTTCTTAATAATATTCATAATAGTATAACACTGATCATGATTTCCTGGAAATAATAGCATAATTAACAATGACATTTCATAGTTAAGTATTCAAAAACATGGTAATGAGTATTCAAAAGGCTATTGTATATATATATATATTTTTTTCTTTGTCATCTTCAGGAAAGAAATCCTAGCACTTTGTCCAATTTAGTGGGGAGCAGGATTGAATCTGAGTCAAGCACATGAAAAGGTATGATACTATCCAAGTGAGCTATCTTGCCAGTCCAGGTTGAATTCTTAAACCTGAAGGCAAAAGCACACTCCTTTCATATTCTTTTATAAAGGCCATTCATTTAATTATGCTGTATTCCTAGTAGTAGTTTGGGAGAATACTCCATAAGGCAAGTAAACAATGTGTCATGGCAATAATTCATGTGTCTCCCATAAATCAGAGCTTGAAGGTCACCAAGTCATAGGAGCACCATGACAATATGCTTCCTGCTTTTGTCCTCTCACAGCTTGAGGCACTCCCAGGCAGAACATAAAACATCAATTTTACTTAAGTCAAAAATAAGTTGAAAAGTTTGTGTTCACGTCAAATGTTAACATATGGAGCTATTTTAGTACTTTTATACATTTTCTCTTCACAACAATCTGACATTATTATATCTTTCTTTAAAAAATATCTACCCATAGGTCTGGGAAGGTAATACATGACTCGGATGAAAGAGGTCCCAGGTTCACTCCCTGGCAGTACTAATAGCCAGAGTTGACATAGTTTTTTCCTAGAAGAAATAAATGTCATTACTGATTGTCATCTCTCTTTATTTCAATTTGAGGCTTTATTTTTTAATATTTATTTATTTATTTATTGGATAGAGACTGCCATAAATTGAAAGGAAAGGGGGTGATAGAGAGAGACACTTGCAATACTGCTTCACTGCTCACAAAGCTTCTCCCCTGCAGGTGGGGCCTGGGGTGGTTATCATCTCGACATTCTTATGTAATGCTCTTCAGGAAGTGCCTTTTCTGTTCATTTGATTGTCATCTCATCCTACAGCACATTTCTGAGAAACATACCAAAAAGAATCGAGTACTGTTAGTCTCCTTCTAGTTTAATCCTCACTGGTTCAGGATGTCTTTTTGCTCCGCCCCCTCTCCTTGTCACACCCTGATTTTCACCAATCTCTTTTTGCTCCTCCCTCTCTACATCACATCCTGTTTACACCCTACTTGGCAAGTCTATATAAGGACAGAATTGTGAGTTTTTAGTTTAGTTTTAGTTTAGCTTAGCTTGGCTTAGATTGTGCCGCGTTCTGTATAAATAAAGACTTTTCTGCGTACCACTCAGCCATGAGTCCCTGGTCGGCTGTCTCCCGCTAGCGAAGCTAGTCCGGCGGAGTAACACATCCTTAGCTGTGCAATGCTCCTTTAACTTTCATTCATTTATGTGTCCTGCTGATAACAAAAGTCATTCCTTCTACTAGAAAACCAAGCTACCTTCACTTATGCCTACCAACCAAACTGAGAGCAATGAGAAGTGGAATGAAGGGAGCAGGCTGCACCAATTCTGAATAGTTCCACTGATGTGTAACATGAAAATTCTTCCAAACTATCAGTTCCTCTCATGTTAAGTTTTTGATTTACATATGTACTTATTTGTTTAAGAGAGAGTATGATGGCCTCTAGTGGTACAGAAAGAAACATCTATGCTTACATTTTAAAAGCAATAACAATAAAATATTTTAATAAATATGATATTCATTTACATGCAGTTGCCCATGGTGCACCGCAATTCTTGAATTATATACTCTTACCATATATACCTAAAATACATACTTCAGTATATGTTATAAATTACTGAGTATATTTCATTATAAGGGATTTGACCTAATGAAATTAAGAAAATCTAATCCTTTTGTGATGACACCTATCCCTGAAGGGTGAAAAATTATACCCATGTGACAATAAATGTCTTACAAATTACTATTTCAATGTTAGTTTTAGAAAAGAAAACATAAGATTTTTTTTAAAATTGTGATTTACAAAAATGCTGTTGTCACAGGGGTACAGTACAACACCATGACAGGTGTTGGCACAACTCAACCTTGATCAAAACCTCATCCTCCACTTTATAGCACTGAAGCCCTGGACCCCAACAATTCCTCCCTGTATCTTCTGTTGGAGTACCCAGATTTTCTGCCATAGACCTCAGTTTTAAAGTTTTTTTTTTTTTAATATTTATTTTATTTATTTATTCCCTTTTGTTGCCCTTGTTGTTTTATTGTTGTAGTTATTATTGTTGTTGTCGTTGTTGGATAGGACAGAGAGAAATGGAGAGAGGAGGGGAAGTCAGAGAGGAGGAGAGAAAGATAGACACCTGCAGACCTGCTTCACCGCCTGTGAAGCGACTCCCCTGCAGGTGGGGAGCTGGGGTTCGAACCGGGATCCTTATGCCGGTCCTTGTGCTTTGCGCCACCTGCGCTTAACCCGCTGCACTACAGCCCGACTCCCCAGTTTATTATTTTTTGCTTATCTTCCTGAGAAAAATTATCTGGTAATAGGCACTTGCCTTTTGGAGTATCCCATTTAATATGATTTCCTCCAGTGGAGATTTATTCTTGTTTTAATATGTGTATCAAATATAGCTATATTTGTTAACAAATATAATAATCACCACAACATTAACCACTAACATTAAGTGACATTGTAGCATATACCAAGATAAGTAGCAGTTTACAGTGACATTTTAACTTTACAATAAGACATATGGCATTACTGTTGTAATTCATATTTTATAGTATATTTATAATTTATTCATAATAAAGGAAATCAGTTCTCAAGAACGTGCTTTTGAAGGGACCAGGTGTGGTGAACCCAGCTGAGTGACTATGTACAGTGGCTCAGCTTCAAGGCCCCAGTCCCCACCTGCAGGTTGGGGGAGGTTTATGAGTGGTCAAATGGTGCTACAGGTGTCTTACCTCCTCTCTCCCTCTATATCTCTCTGCCCCTCTCAATTTTTCTTTATTGTATCAAGTAAAAGAAAGGGAGCTGGGAGGGGGGGTGGGGAGGGAGAATGACCACAGGAAAGGGGGATTCATCCAGCAAGTACACAGCCACAGTCATAAACCATGAAGGTAGGGGAGAAAAAGGTGTTTTATTTTTTGTAGCAATATCTCATATTGTAAGGGAAGAGATGGATTTCATCTTCAGATTTAATATGTCCTGAGACTGAAATAACATTAGCTATTTGTTGCCGTGTTCAATATAATAGTATGACATTTAGATATAGAATAAATCATCGTTCAAAATTATAACAATGAGGATCGATGTAAGTTGGGTTTTGTAGCAATATATATGCATGTTTTAAATATCATAATGATTAAAATGTATTTATTATTGTGATTACAGTTTACATTAATATCTTTGCTTCAAACTCTTTATAAATTGCAAGGCAGGGGGGAAGCAGGCAGTGGCATACCTGGTTCAGTTCATGAGTTACCATGTTCAAGGTCCTGGGTTCAAGTCCTTGGTCTCCACTTGCAAAAGGAAAGCTTCACTAGCAGTGCTGGAGGTCTCTCTCTGTCTCTCTGTCTCTCTCTTTCTCCACCTCCTTTTTCCTCTCAATTTCTCTCTATCCTATAAAATAAATGAACTTTAACATATTCTTAAAATAGCATTTTAAATTGGACTTTGTCTAACTTGCTTAACTAGATCATGTCAAATACACAGAAGGAAAATGGAGATAGACCCATGCATAATGTGTCTTTCTGGGTCTCTTATTATTCCACTTAGCATAATATTCCCAGTGATATTCCAGATTTTTGCAAAGAACAGGATTTCTGCCTTATTAAGCAGGGATAATATCTCACTGTATATGTTGATGATTATTTCTTTAATCATAAGTCACCTCTTGGCTACTGTGAAAAATGCTTCAATGATCATCTAAGTAATAATTCTTAGAATTTACTGAGAGTGTAGTTTTCGTATTCTCTCTGCTCTTCCCTTGTTCCACTGGACAGACCCCCTGTTGTTGGAGACCCACCATGGCACATGGTTTTTGCTTTGCTGACACGAGCTAGTTTGTGCTCTGGACAAGTATCACCATCAAACAATATTCCCTGAGAGTGAAGGTCTGTGAGGAGAAATCTCCTGTACGTCACTGCACGTTTTACAATACTAGCAAACATGTATCTTAATAGGAAACATGGCATTCTCTCAGATCTCAAACAGAAACAGGTTTAAAACTACTTCTCTCAATTTTAGAACCAAGATAACATTAGACTATTTATATCTCTGAGTCTTTGCTCACATAAGTTGAAGGGCACAGTAACACTGTGTTATATAGCAAATAAATAAATAGTATAGAAAATGCCTGGTTCCATATGTCAGCAAGGTAACTGATTTCAGAATAGTCCTATGATCATTTATATACAATATGATTAAAGATCATGATCAATAATGAATCTGATTTGGTTGAAATATTTCATAAAATTTTACCCTAGAAACCCTAATATATAAATTAAAAAAAAAAAAAGCCTTGTTTTCCTGCTTCTAGGAGTTTTAAGGTCACATACCTTGAATATTCTTGTCTTTTCTATGGTTGGGAAGAGTTTGTTGATGACAAAGAGTTCTTGCCATGAGGAGAGTTATAGGATGAAGAGTTAAATCATTGACACAAAAATGGGAATCAGCATTGATAAAGTGTTAAAGCATTCTGGGACTACTCAAATATTAAAATACACTTAGAAGAACAAAATTAAGAGTGCACGTAATTCTACATGCAGAAAAACCCAGCATACTTACCAAAAGCCTGAATTAGAGTCATCAATCAAAAAAACTTTACTTCATCTCTAAATTGAATTCACAGTTAGTAATAAAATAATGAAGTTTCTCGAACATGACTTATAATTCAGTATACAAAATAACACAGAGAAGGGTATTTCCACATTCACTTGGAGCACTGTGTCTAGAGCTATTAGAATTTGAAGCCAAGAAAAAGAACAGTCTTTAACATCATCTATTACACATAACAGCTACAATAAAGAAAAGATTAGGTGAAATAAAAATTACATTGCCCAAGTACCTGTAATATAGGAGAAATTTATCAAGAGGAGTAATTCTCTCTAATGAAAAAAAAAAACACTTTCCTTGAGTATCAGACTCTTAGTGGTAACAAGTATGAATGGTTTTAAATGAAACGTACAGATATTCTGAGTAGAATATTTAGTAGCCTGCAGTGATTTGGTCAGTATAATTTTCAAATCATTTACCATTTACTATTGAAACTCCTACTAAAAATAATTCCAGCTGGGAAAGTACCTCTGCTTTAGCTACAGTTAGATTTCCAAGCCTCACATTAATTAAATTATGTAGAGCTGAATCAAAGTTAATTATATCCATCTAGTTGTTTATTCAACAGTTTTTTTTTTTCATTTCTCTTGACTTTAGTAAGTGCTTGTTGTACTCAATGAGGTAACTGTTTCTAAGAATTTTATAGGTATAAATATTTTATAAGTAATGATATACAAAGATGATAAAGACTTTTTAAAAAATGAAGGTGGACATATAGTGTATTTCAATGATACCTGAAAAAAATATATACTGTCCATACTTGTTTGAGGGTACTAAATTATGACAATCCATTTCCATTATGGATTGTAACACATGTCATCTCTGAGTAAGATTTCAAGGGTTTTGGAGCCAGGTGGTGGCACACCTAGTTAAGCACTCACATTAAAGTGCACAAGGACCTCGGTTCAAGCCCCTGGCTCCCACCTGCAGGGGGAAAGCTTCATAAGTGGTGAAGGTGAAGCAGGGCTGCAGCTGTCTCTCTATTCCTTTCCCTTCCCTCTCTACCTCCCCTGCCCCTCTCAATTTCTGTCTGTCTCTATCCAGTAGTGAATAAATGAAGTATTTTTTAAAAATGATTTCAAAAAATTTCTTCAAAATTAAGAAGTACCTATTCCGTACCATTTCATTGATTGCTTTCTTGACTGATTAAATCTCTAAAAATATTTTTCAAACTGCACATCCTGAATCTTATTTCATTTTAGAATTTGATTTCAGTTTCTTCAATGGACAGATTTTCAATGCATTTATTTTTATGGGAGAGCACTGCTCAGTTCTAGTATATGAAGTTCTAGGAATCAAAGCAGGGGCCTTAGGCTTAAAAATCCTGTGTTATCTGCTGAGATATCATTAGGGCCCAGAATCTTATTTAAAAGGAGGAAAAAAATCTCTAACAAGTTATAATTTTGATCTTCATAAAAAGGAAAATAGCTTAATAATAAACCACTACTCTCAGACCAACTCATAATAAGAAAAATAAAACTGAAGATGGATGTTAACATCCCTGAGTCCCACTCATAAATTCTCCAGATTCTATTTGTTTATATTTTATTTATTTATTCTTCCCTTTTGTTGCCCTTGTTGTTATATTGTTGTTGTTGGATAGGACAGAGAGAAATGGAGAGAGGAGAGGAAGACAGAGAGGAGAAGAGAAAGACAGACATCTGCAGACCTGCTTCATCACTTGTGAAGGGACACCCTTGCAGCTGGGGAGCTGGGGGCTTGAATTGGGATCCCTAAGATGGTCCTTGTGCTTCAAGCCACATGTGCTTAACTGGCTGCACTACCACCCAACTCCCCAGATTCTCCTCTTAAAATGTACTTAACATATAAATGTGTAAATTTAACATTTCAAACTAATGTTTTCAGATTGTAAGATCACCATTGGAGAGCTTTAGCACCTGAATTACAGAGTTATTGTTTCTTACTGTATGTTGTTGAAATGTTCTATTATGTGAACAACCCTGATCATCATAATATAAAGATATGATCTATAGTCCTTATTCTTTGCTTTAGGGGTTTAGCATTTACTCACTACTTACTGCAAGTGTTAAACAATAATTATCCTCCCAAACACCCATCCCCTGGTCACAACTATTTTACAAGTTTGATTTTTCAGACACTACATAGAGAAAATATCTAAAAGTGTTTGTCTCTATCTAACTTATTTCACTGAATATAATGTGATGTGTTCAGTGTGTCTGTGTTCTATCACAAATGGACTGATGTCTGTGTTTTATATGGCTGAACAATATCCCTGTGTATATATTTACCACATGTTTTTATTCATTCATCTACTGACAGATTGTCTCCATAATTTGAACTGTGATAATGTTGCAGTTTGCTTGGGGAAACTTACAGATCTTCAATATCCTCTTTCTTTTTCTTTTGGATTTTAAACTAAAGGTGGTATTACTGAATCACATGGTAGCTCCATTTTTCAATTTGAAGGAAATTCTATGTTGCTTCTCACAGTGGCTGACTCAGTTGTACATTTTCCCCAAAGTGTAGAAGGGTTCCTTTTTACCTGACCTATTCTACAACATTTGCTATCTCTTATCTTTTGTGAAAAGCACTCAAATATGAATGAAGTAATATTTCATTGTGATTTTGATTTGTATGTCCTTGATATATATATACATATATATAAATTTTTTTTTCCATCTATCTGTGGTCCATTTTGAGCTCTTTGGGAAATTTAAAAAAATATTATCTTTGTTTATTGGGTAGAGACAACCAGAAATTAAGAGGAGAGAGGGAGATAGAAAGGGAGAGAGACAGAGAGACATCTGCAAGACCCGCTTCAGCACTTATGAAGCTTTCCCCCAGCAGGTAGGAACCAGGGGTTCGAACCCGGGTCCTTACACATTGTAACATGTGCTCTCAACCAGCTGTGCCACCACCTGGCCCCTCTTTGGAAAAATTTACAATCATTTCTTTTTCCCTTTTAATTGACACCAAGGTAGCACCTGCACAAGGAATCCACTTCTTCTTCTAGCGTTTGCCCTTCTTCCGTAGCCAGTCAACAGCGTCAGGTTGAGCCTGATGTCAAGTTTCGAGACCTCCTTTGAATCTGGAGAGGTGGCAGTCGTTGACTATGTGGGTCATAGTCTGTCTGGAGCCGCAGGGGCAGTTCGGGTCGTCTCTGGCTCCCCAGCGATGGAACATAGCGGCGCACCGGCCATGGCCTGTTCGATAGCGATGGAGGAGGGCCCGATCATAACGTGCTAGGTCAAAGCCGGGTTGACGCTCGCAGGGGTCTGTGATGAGGTGTTTGTTCTTTACCTCAGCTGACTGCCAGCTCTGTTTCCAAGAGTCTGGAACAGAGAAGTTCAGTGTAGGCGTAGGGGACCAGATTGGGTGACGAGACGTCAAGCATTGGACAGGGTGGGCGAAGATCTCCGCGTATATTGGCAGGTCCGGTCGAGCGTAGACGTGGGAAATGAACTTAGATGATGCCGCATCCCGACGAATATCTGGCGGGGCGACGTTGCTAAGAACTGGCAGCCATGGAACCGGGGTGGAACGGATGGTTCCAGAAATGATCCTCACGGAGGAATATAATTTGGAATCGACCAAGTGGACATGGGGGCTACGGAACCATCCTGGGGCACAGTATTCTGCAGTGGAATAGCATAATGCCAGAGAGGATGATCGTAGTGTGGAAGCGCTCGCACCCCATGAGGAGCTGGCCAGTCTTGCAATGATGTGATTCCTCGCGCCCACCTTTGCTGCAGTTTTTATGAGATGTTCGTGAAATGACAGGGTGCGATCGAGAGTAACGCCAAGATAGACTGGCTGGGCTTCATGCCGGATTCTCGTACCGCCAAGCTGCACATTAAGGAATCCACTGATCCTGGATGACATTGTTTCTTTCTTTCTTTTTCTTTTCTTTCTATCTTATTTGATAAAGCAGAGAGAAATTGAGAGGGGCAAGGGAGTAGAAAGCAAGAAAGAGAGACCCCTGCAGCACTGAGTCACCACTAATGAAGCTTCTACCCTGCAGATAGGGACTGGGAGCTTGAACCCAGGTCCATGGTAACAGGTACATTCAACCAGGTATGCCACCAACCAGCCCGATATTTTGTTGTTGTTGCACAGAATCTTTTAAGCTTAATATTGTCCCCTTTGTTGATTTCTAACTTTCTAACTTTCTTTCTTCCTTTCTTTCTTTTTTTTAGTGCTTCTGCGTCTGGTAATATGTCTAAAAAAAAACCCACTGCAGAGACTTACTTTGAGTCAAGACTTTGAGTTGCCCAGTTTCTAAACACAAGTCAGCTCTTTAACCTTTGTAACACAAGTCAGCTCTTTAACCTTTGTAATGACTGACTGCTCTTGTAGGACAGGCAAATAGAAACAATGTAGAAAGCTAAGGTCTAGGGAGTCGGGTGGTAGCTCCATGGGTTAAATCCAGGTGGCACAAAGCTCAAGGACCAGAGTAAAGATCCCAGTTTGAACCCCGGCTCCCCACTGCAGGGGAGTCACTTCACAGGCGGTGAAGCAGGTCTGCAGGTGTCTGTCTTTCTCTCCCCCTCTCTGTCTTCCCCTCCTCTCTCCATTTCTCTCTGTCTTATCCAACAAGGATGACATCAATAACAACAACAATAAGTACAACAATAAAAAACAAGGGCAACAAAAGAGAATAAATAAATATTTTAAAAAACTAAGAAAAATAAAGTTTATTTAAAAAAAAAGAAAGCTAAGGTCTAGTGATTAGTATAAAATCCAAATGTACATGCAACACATATCACTCTCTCTCTTTTTTTTTTTTCCTGTTTGGTAAGGACTGACTCTTGTCTGAACAGTTATTTTAGTATTTAGAAAATGTTGGGTGGTGGTAGATAGCATAATGGTTATGCAAAGAGATTTTCATGTTTGATGCTTCAAAGTCCCAGGTCCCAATGTCTTGTACCACAATATGCCAGAACTGAGCAATCCTCTGATAAAAGAAGAGAGAAGGGAAGGGAAGGGAAGGGAAGGGAAGGGAAGGGAAGGGAAGGGAAGGGAAGGGAAGGGAAGGGAAGGGAAGGGAAGGGAAGGGAAGGGAAGGGAAGGGAAGAAAGGAAAGGGAAGAAAGGAAAGGGAAGAAAGGAAAGGAAAGATGGGTGATTTTGATAAAAAGAGAATTGGACAGACTGAGTTTCCATATACATAGAGATCATTTTCCTAATCAAGTCTAAGGAATAATCAAAGTTGGACATAAGTGGGGAATCTGTGCTTCCATGCATACTCTAGTGAGGCTAATTATGGACATTAATTGGATGGAGTTGCTGTGTATAGGGTAGAGCAGGTGATTTTTGCCAAAACTGAATAGCCAATGTTTTACTGTCATTGGTTGATCATGATTATTAGAGATGAGTAATCCTTTATAAGAAATTATGGTTAAAATAAAACAACAAAATGATTACTAAACACCAGTTGTATGTGAATATTTCTTACAGCTCTTCAAATATAGTTTCTTACAAAGTGAAGTCTGGAGTGTAAAGCTACATGTAAGTTTCAATCAAACTAATTCATATATCAGCATATCAAACAAAGTAGTAACTTAAAAAATATATATCAACATTTATAGAGAGAGAAGCAGACATCACTCTGGTACATGTGTTGCCGGGGATTGAACTAAGCACTTCATGCTTGAGAGTCCAATGCTTTATCCACTATGCCACCTTCTGGATCACTCATCATTTTTGTTTTAATAATTATCAGTCAAGATTAAGACTTTGACTTATATAATCTGCTTATAAACAATAATACACTTATTTTTAACTAGCTAAATATACTTATCCAACTATTGCAAGTTAATCATATACCTCAGGATCTACTCCTATAGGCTAAGCATAACTATAGTCACTTTTTTTGTTGTTCTTTAACTGACCGAGGAAAAATAGAAGTATTTACTTCTCTTGATTTCATTCACATGATCAGTTTCATTTATAAAATGAATCAGAGCAAATCAAAAACAAAAACAAAAACAAAAAAACCAACATTGCACTGACAAGCTGTGAGCAATGACAATAATTCCACTAATGCAGTTGCCAAGGACACTAATTATCCTAATGATGATTTTGCCATGTGATAATCGCATTCCCCAAGGACCACAGACAGTCAATCCACACAGCTGCAGACTACTCTCCAAGCTCATTTCGCTTTTTCCTGTCTTGGTAAAAACTACATAATATTACTTTATTAGCATAAAATAATCATCATTGCTGAATACAGAGCCAGCAAAAGTGCTGAAGGGTAATCTGAGAGACTTTCACAGAAGCCACTAAGTCTGATCATTCATTTTTCCCAGTGCCTGACAGAGGTATAATTTAGACCACAAATCCACTCCTGCCCAAAGCAGTGGTGTAGAATTTGAAGGAATAAGAACACTTTAGTGATCTGTTTACCTAAATCAGTGGGTACAGTGTTGAAAAAAATATTTAGAAATACAACTAGTTGATGTCTTTATAGGTCTGCTGGCAAATAATTTTTTTTCCTTTCTTTCCTTCCTGAATTTCCAAATAGCAACCAAAGATGACTTTCAGGAACCTGATGCATCAAGTAGAATTTGCAGTGAGCATACAGATCTTATGACAGGGGTAGGACAGAAAAATGTGTATTTGTGTGAAGGAGTTTTTATTTTATATTTGATAACTTTGCAAAAGTGTTTTTCCTTTATTTCACTTCAAATTATTTGGTTAGACTTTTTTTTTAAAGAATTACAAAGGTTTTAAACAAGAGCAACAAAATGGAAAAAAAAAAAATAGCTCCCAGGAGCAGTGGATTTGAGTGTAGGCACTGAGCCCCAAAAATAACCCTGGAGGCAATAAATCAATAAATAAATATTAAAAACAACAGAATTACAAAAGTTTGATATTTTTGTCTTTGGCCCACTGGTAGCTTAGTCTTTAACCAGATCCTTTTCTACAGTGAGAGAACAAGAGCTCTTGAGTGAAAGATGAAAGAGTGTTATCCACTTCATAGCTGCAGAACTGTGCTCCTGAAAGTTCCCTCTGTTTCCCATGAATAGGCCCCAGTTGGGTGCAACCCCATACTTTGTGTTACAATGGATAAACAGAAACTTAGGGAGCTCCAGCTTTAAGGAATCCACCAGAAAACCTTCCCCGTGTTTGCACAGAGAAAACAGATGACCTTCAGTCTCCTGAGAGCAATCAGATCTGCAGTTTGCCCCACTTGAAGAAACTATTCCTATTTTCAGCCTTGAAAATCTAGCTCAGAAAAATGTATCAAAGTAGTGTCTCTGCCAACACAATGTGTGAAAACACAAGTGACTAATGGAAATTGTCCTTTGAACACACATTTTCAAAGCTATAATCATAGAAATAATTTTCAAAAACCATCACTCTCCAAATATGCTTTATTGGGGTATTATTTCTTATTTTCCTTTTGTTTCCACTTGTTTGTTTGGAGTCAAATGGCAACAGATAACAAATGGACACCACTGCAGGTATTCCAATTGGTTCCTACAAAAGGCAATGCCAAGACAGAATTAGATGTGAAGATATTTGTTGGCAGAGAAAGGTTCTGTATATAAAAGGGAAAGGAACAAAGAAAGGCAGAGTGTCTGTCCAGAAAATGAAGCTCATCTAGCATCTGCGAAGGGCTGAGGGCAACAAGACTGGAGAAGAGATTGGGACTACAGTGAAATTCTAAAGAAATGCTCCGTAATCCTTGGAGAGCTGGAAGGCAAAATGGAGCCCCTCAATCCCCATGCCAAATCCAGCCATTGACCAGAAGCAATCTGAGAAAAGATGGGCCTTGTCTTGTAGCTTATGTTGTATCCCAACTATGTAATGTGTATATCTCAGCTAAATATACACAGAGGGTCAAGTTCACTCTTGAGAGATGACATCAGAGCACTCAGAGGGCCATAGAAGCCAGAAGAGTGAACTGTTAACTGCAGACATGTTACTATTGTCCTGGAATGTTAGAAGTGTTTTCGTCCTGCAAAGACATTATGAAAGATAAAAGATCTCCTGCTTTACAATTGGTGAGTAAGACAGAAATCTACAGCTGTTAAGCTTAAAAATTTGGTAAAGACAAAATGAAGAAAAGGGATTTCAGAGGCAGAGTAAAAGAACAGACAGAAGCCAACTTTACCATAAAAGGCTACATAGTAGATACACTTTATTTTAGTGTCATTCAGACTCTTGTAGTGGTTTAACTACCTCTGTAGTATGCATGCAAGAATACTATAATACCATATATGGGTGTGACTGTGTTCCTGTGAATCTTCTCCCAGAAACAGTAGCAGGCTGATTTATTTGGTCCACAGAGCACTATACTGCTCTGCACTGTAAATAAACATGAACAACAAATGGCCAACTGATGACAAGTTCTGCATAAATGTAAAGAAGTCAAAAGTTGAAAGTGTGCATCCCTGTAGAAAAGTTCTAAATTTGACTATCAATGAAAGTATCATTAGCACAAGGCATACACACTCTGACATAAAAGTCCAATTCTGCAAAGAGAAAACCCATGCAGCCACCTACATTTCAATGGGACAGGAAGCCTATGCAAAGCCAGCATTGAAGAACAGAAATCAACAAGTCAAAAAAAAAAAAAATTCAGTGGGAGTCGGGCTGTAGCGCAGCGGGTTAAGCGCAGGTGATGCAAAGCACAAGGACTGGCATAAGGATCCTGGTTCGAACCCCGGCTCCCCACCTGCAGGGGAGTCGCTTCACAGGCGGTGAAGCAGGTCTGCAGGTGTCTATCTTTCTCTCCTCCTCTCTGTCTTCCCCTCCTCTCTCCATTTCTCTCTGTCCTATCCAACAACAACAACAATAATAATAACTACAACAATAAAACAACAAGGGCAACAAAAGGGAATAAATAAATAAAATAAATATTTTTTAAAAATTTAAAAAAAAAGAAAAGGATAAAGAAAAAAATCAGTGTTAGTTTGGATTTCTCTAAAAAGCATCTAACTTGCATATAGGTCATTTAGTTGATAATTGACACTCCAAATTAGGAAAAAGTAGAGTAAGATAAAAAAAAAAAAGAGGGAAATGTATACAGTAAAGCAATCATTTAAGTAAATGATAGAAAATTTTTATGAACACCACCTATTCCAACAGAATTCACCTTCCAACAGAATATGTCTCTATGTGGGCTTCCAAAGCTAACAAAAGAAATCTGACTAAGCATAATTTAATGTTTGCTTGTTTTGCCACAAGATTATTTCTGGGACTCAGTTCTAGCAGAGTTCAAGTCTACTGCTCCCAGTGGCTGTGTTTTTCTTTTTTATTTTCTCTCTCTCTCTCTCTCTTTCTTTCTTTTTTGCTTTTCTTTCTATGTTGTTAGATATAACAGAAAGAAATTAAGAGGGATGGAGGAGATAGAGAAGGACAGAGAAAGAATGATACCGGCAGACCTCCTTTAGCACCCATGAAGCTTTCCCCTTGCAGGTATATATGCTCAACCAGGTGTGCCACCACTTAGCCCCTTGAACTGTATTTTATTTATTTATTTTGAATAGAGACATAGAGAAATTGTGAAGGGAAGGGGAAAATAGTGCGAAAAAGAGACAGAGAGACACTTGCAGACCTGCTTTACCACTCAGACAGAGAGACACCTGCAGACCTGCTTCCCCCCTGCAAGTGGGGACCAGGGGCTTGAACTTGGATCCTTGCACACTGTAGTATGTACACCGAACCAGGTGTGCCACCACCTGGCCCCAAACAATCTGGGCTGTGTGTGATCCAGGAAGCGAACCCGGGCCTCCCATGTGGCAGGCAAGAATTCTACCACTGAACCACCCATGCGACTCAACTGTATTTTTAAGAGATAAAAATCCAATTAAACAATATTGGCAGTAAAAGATTAGTTGCATATGCAAGGTAAGTTAATGACATGTGCAAAGGAGGAAAGTGTGTGTGCATGGTGAAAAATTACAATGGATCCAGACATAGACAGAAATCAGCAGTTGTTAGAGATGGTGTGAAGTGATGGGCAAAGATGCATTAGAGTAAGATTAGTCACAGATGCAAACGATTTACAGGATAATTGGAAATGCTTTTTGGCATCCTGACTGACCATTAAAAACCAAATTCACTTTAATAAACCTAAAATTATGAGACTTGTAATGATTAATTTGTTTATGAGTTTCCCTCTCTGCCATCCCCGCACCTAAGCATGTATGTCCTTCACAAAGCACAAAACTCAGAGGCTTCTTCTCTTAGTGGCTTTATGTTGTTGTGGATGGTGCTGTGTGCAGCCTAATGCATGCAATGGGAGTGAGGAGACGATCAGAACTCAGGAGTATGTGGACTGCTATATATACAACTATATTTTCTGAAACATGGTATATGTTCAACTGACAGAATTTTTTTCAAAATCAGTAAAAACCAAAATGCCCAACACTGTGAAGTTTTGGGAATCTTATGATAAATAGATGGATCTGACACCTTGATCAAAGAGGTTACAGTAGCATTTCACCCTCCACGAAGATCTGGAGTTGTCTAGAAGGTTCATCAGAAGACACATATTTCTTCTATCTTTTGGTTACTACTAAACGCTTTTTAAAAAAAATAAATAATAAATAAAGTATTTGACAAATTTACTATGTAATGGATCTAATATGGTCAGCATTATGCCCCTTAATATATTGAGTTTATAACCCTTTTTTTAAAACAACATATAAATATATTAAATTGCCAGACCAGGATATTTTTGAAACATTTATATCATATAAAATATTTTGGCACTGTTAGAATATAAGAGTAAAAATGTTTTTGAAACATAGGCATGGGGTCATATATCTGAGAACATTTTGTTTTGATAGAAGTAATAAACTATTTTGACTGAATCAAGAATTCATATCTTTCAAATATAAATAATATATACATAATTATTATTATGTTATGGGTGCTTAGAAATATATGTGTACATTTAAATACTCATTTGACATATTTGAAAATAACATTGTATTTGAATATACGTTGGTAAAACTGTTCATTGTGTATCGGCATAAAATTTACTTCATGGTTTTCTTTTTTATATTTTATTATTTTTTATTGGTTAGAGAGAAATTGGGAGGGAGGGGGAAGATAGAGAAGGTGAGAAACAGAGAGATACCTGCAGCTCTGTTTCACCACTAGTGAAGCTTTCCCCCTGCAGATGGGGACCAAGGAATTGGATATGGATCCTTGCGAACTGTAGTGTGTGCGCTTACCCAAATGTGCCACCTCCTGGCTCCCCTGCATGGATTTTTGCTAAAGAATTCTTTCAGAAATTTTAAGAAAGAATTTTATAGATATATATTTGAAACATTTTATTTACTTATTTATTGGATAGGATAGAGTGTAACTGAGGGAAGGAAGTGATACAGACAGAGAGAGAGAACTGAAGACCTGCTTCACCACTCACAAAGCTTTTCTCCTATAGGCGGGGAGTGGGGCCTTGAAACTGGGTCCTTGCGCATTGTAACATGTGCACTTCACCAGGTATACCACCCGGCCCCCATTTACAGATTATTTTTTTTAAATATTTTAAAAATTTATTTGTTTATTTATTTTCATTTTGTTGCCCATGTTGATACAGTTATTATTGTTGTTATTGATGTCATCGTCATTGTTGGATAGGACAGAGAGAAATGGAGAGAGGAGGGGAAGACAGAGAGGGGGAGAGAAAGACAGACACCTGCAGACCTGCTTCACCGCCCGTGAAGCGACTCCCCTGCAGGTGGGGAGCCGGGGGCTTGAACCCCTGTGCTACCTCTCGACTCCCCATTTTACAGATATTTCTAAAAAGTATTTTTGACATCTTTTGTGTGTGTACCAGCATATTAGTATTTTTTAATAAAAGTGCATGTTGATGACAGATGTGATTTTAAATATTAATGAAATACTTATTTCAATAAAAATTTTTTGGGGTGGGGGAAGATATGGCATAATGGATCTGCAAAGAGACTCTCATGCCTGAGGCTCCAAAATCCCAGGTTAAATCCTCTGCACCACCATAAGCCTGAACTTAGCAGTGCTCTGGTAAAAAACAATAATAATAATAATATTGATGAGTATGACTTAATGATGTAAAAGTGAACATTCATAAACACAGTTATTACTCAGAGCCAGAGACCACACACTTCCTATCTGTTGTTTTATAAGAATCTACACAGAACAACAGTTCTACAGATCTTACAACACTCATTGATGCTTCAATATTAACCTAATGTATTCATCAGGGGTTTATATCACATGTTGAAAGGTTGTACTCAGAAAAATACAATAGGAATTGAAATGATGATGATTTTGCTCAAAATGCCTGTACAATGTTAACAGAACACAAGCATGCAAAACAGACCCAACTGGCTTAGGAAATGCTTTGAACAAGAATATCAGCAAAATATTCATGTTTTTAAACTAAGCATCCTTACTGGGTTGGGTTATTGCTTCCATCACTTACAGCTTGTTACAGTGATCTTAACTCTAAGTTGCTTATGTTGAGGATATAAATTCTTAATTATTAGCATGTGGTAGCTAAAGGCAAAGTATTAGAACTTTATAGCTAGAAGAGATCTCCACAGTCTTAAAAATCACACACATTTATACCCATATTTCTCAATAGAAGCCTCAAGTAGGGCAAATCTATTCAAGATCTTTCTTTGTCTCCCCCCCCCCCTTCTTCATAGCAACCCAACTGTGTTAAATCATGCAAAGAGAAAACGAACAAATAATTCACTCCAAGGCTGGAAATCAATGTTGCAGAATACCTGAGAGATTGAGGCCACTCATCAGTGAACCCAACCAGGCATTAAGAAATTAATG
The DNA here is from genome assembly GCF_950295315.1 of Erinaceus europaeus. NCBI lineage: Eukaryota > Metazoa > Chordata > Mammalia > Eulipotyphla > Erinaceidae > Erinaceus > Erinaceus europaeus. The sequence goes on along the minus strand of NC_080180.1, from coordinate 63,257,424 downwards.
TGGAATAACCAAGAGGCTAGGAGCCTGCTGTGGTTGTTTGGTTCAACGCATCATGGGGCTTGGCTCACACAGAGTGCATCCACTTCAGAGATGTGAGGTGGACGATGCCTCCTTATTTAGTCTTCCTTGTGTCTTTGAGGCAGTAATTGGGTGTTGAAATGAGTTGCTCACAATACACTGAGAATTTAATGTCCCAAAGTGTAGGCTAGATAGTACTGGTTGTTATTTTGCTTTTTAAATTGGTGGCTTATTTTGTGTTGTTGGCATTGGAAAGCAGTTTGAAGAAACAGAAATGTCTGGGACCAGACCAAAGAATTACAGTTGTCCTGGAATATCATTTTTTCAACTGGCGGGGGCAGGGGGTATGATAGTAGGGACTGGGGTCTAACACTTGAAACTTGAAAAGGGTTAAAGGTGACAGTACATCAAGCATGTATTAAGAACCATTTAAACATGACCGATTTCACCATATAGAATTCCATAGTTATCCTGCTATATGAGAGTAATTGGATAAGAGCAAAGTCAAAAAGAATTAGGCTTTTTACATTACTGAAAAAAACGTGTTTCCAATCACATGTGTATATAATAAGGTTAAAATTCTACTTGATCTTTTATTGATTTTTTCTGGTTTCTACTCACAAAACAGAGTATAACGTCTGTAATTATTTATATCTAGTCTATAAGAACTAATGAACAAATATGAGAACTGTTAATATATCTACATTAAAGGTTGAATGAAATGTACTTGTTGGGTGTTATGGAGTCCTTGGGGTATAACCCCAGGAGAGGAATTACTGGATCATATACAAGGTCCATGTCTAGCCTTCTGAGAGTTTTCCAGACTGCTCTCCACAGAGGCTGTACCAATTTACATTCCCATCAGCAATGTAAAAGGGTTCCTCTGTCCCCACAGCCTCTCCAGCATTTGTTGCTGCTGTCCTTTTTGATGTATGCCATTTTTACAGGAGTGAGGTGGTATCTTAGTGTTGTCTTAATTTGCAATTCTCTGACAATCAGTGACCTAGAGCACTTTTTCATATATTTGTTAGTCTTTTGGATCTCCTCTGAGGTGAATGTTTTGTTCATATCCTCTGCTCATTTTTGGATGGGGTCATTTGCTTTTTTGGTGCTAAGTTTGCTGAGCTCTTTATATATTTGGCCTTGTATGTTAACTCTCTTTTTCAATCACCGGTTCCAGATGCCACCAGGATGCTGGCCAGGCTTCCCTGGATTGAAGACCCCACCAATGTGTCCTGGAGCTCAGCTTCCCCAGAGACCCACCCTACTAGGGAAAGAGAGAGGCAGTCTGGGAGTATGGACCGACCAGTCAACGCCCATGTTCAGCGGGGAAGCAATTACAGAATTCAGACCTTCTACCTTCTGCAACCCTCAATGACCCTGGGTCCATGCTCCCAGAGGGATAGAGAATGGGAAAGCTATCAGGGGAGGGGATGGGAAATGGGGATTGGGTGGTGGGAATTGTGTGGAGTTATACCCCTCCTACCTTATGGTTTTGTTAATTAATCCTTTCTTAAATAAAATTAAAAAAAAAGAAATTTACTTGTATGTGGGAATTATTAGAGATTTTGTAACTGGGGACTAAGTGAGATAAATATTTTTTAAATCTTTGAACTTAAATATGATACAAAACGCTGTTCTATTAAAAGGCATCAGAACCTTACTACAACAGTTATGACTTAATTAAAGCTGCAGATTGTCTTTTAAATTAATAAAGTCAAACTGGAACCAAAAGATAATCTAAAATTCAGTACAAATGTTTATTACCTCTAAAAAGATCACTTGAGCATTTTCATGAATTCTTTTTTCATGTTACCAGAATTTTTTCACTAATTCTTTATTTTTCTATATTACCAGAAAAAATTCTTAGATAATTTAATATATTATTCTAGTTGTGTAGAATGTTACCCCTCATCTCCTATGGTATTGTCGGTATTTCCATTTTATTAATAAATTAAAACCATTAATTGTCTTCATTTAGCAAAGCCTCCAAATACATTGTGTAAAAATGGGTGTCTAGGTAGAAAGATCAGCAAGACCTTCTAATGGTTTTCTGGAATAGCTGGCTCTATAATAAAACGTTAATCTGACCATAATAATTTTACATCTGCTTTTCACTGGAGACTAAAGGAATTAGCTAGCGCACATAATCAGACTTAGTACAAACCGTCCAAAGTATCTCAGGGACTCTAAAAACACAGAGGGAAAGAGTGATATCAAAGTTCATATGAGATTTCAGACTCAAAAAATTCAAAATATATCCTTTATTTCCATTTCCCTATGACCTTTTCTCCCTATTGCTTCAAATTTTCTAAACTTTCTTTTGACTTTCAAAAGAAATCTGTCACTGACAACTGCAACATATATTTTACCTCAAGACTAGGGGAACTGCACCAAGATACTGCAGATAACCTCCTATGCATCTTAATAGCTGTGCTTATTTGGTCAGGAAACCAACATTCCTTTAATCACATCATTTCCAAGGGGTGATTTTTGTTGTTCTTGATTTCTTTCTAAAGCTTTTTCTACAAATCTATCAAAGTGGATACCATACCATCTATTTGATTGTAACTTAATATTTTGAATCTGCGTAAACAGCTACAAAAGTTTCAATGGTCTATTACCTTTAGTTATTTATCTGATGACCCATGTAAAATACCTGCTAAGTGTATCCATGATCAGGACAGTTTTAAGATTTGTGCACGCATCTGATTCTCTGAGGACTTTTCTGAAATGAAATACGTGTGTGTGGGGCTGAATAGATAGCATAATTGGCACGCAAAATAATTCATGCCTGAGACTCTCAGGTTCCAGTTTATCCAGCAGCACCATACGTCCTGAGGTTTTTTTTTTAATATTTATTTAATTTATTTATTCCCTTTTGTTGCCCTTGTTGTTTTATTGTTGTAGTTATTACTGTTGTTGTCATTGTTGGAAAGGACAGAGAGAAATGGAGAGAGGAGGGGAAGACAGAGAGGGGGAGAGAAAGACAGACACCTGCAGACCTGCTTCACCGCCTGTGAAGCGACTCCCCTGCAGGTGGGGAGCCGAGGTTCGAACCGGGATCCTTATGCTGGTCCTTGTGCTTTGCGCCACCTGCGCTCAACCTGCTGCGCTACAGCCCGACTCCCACGTCCTGAGTTTTATACTGGTGTCTGTCTGTCTGTCCATCTATCTATTTATTTATCTATCATTCCTAAGTCACTATCATTACAATCAATTAACTTTTTTTTTAAATAAAAGAGACTGTGTATGTGCTGGGCTTATAGAAGTTATGATTCGTACCATTAAAACAAGGTCACTAGAATTTAGATTTCAGGCATGCACGCCATATGAGTCTAAGGATTCAGAGGCTGGTGGTTTGGGAGTGGAGTCTGAGAAAGACCGTACAGCATTCAGTGTTTTCATCTCTTTGGTTTTAGCACCCAGATGTCCATCATCTACCAATAGCTGTGTGAAACATTTTTTGTGCTCTCTACCTTCATGGGACTAATGTGTTAATATTTTTGAAGCTTCAAAGATGTTTGTTATTTTCACACTTATGATCGTGTTGAACTAAGGTATACTATAACTTTTAGAAGTGCTTTTACATATAAGAGAACATGCAGAGAAAATCCAGAGTAGAAACAAATGAAATGGAAAAAAAAAAAAAGCTGAAGCAAGATATAATTAGCACACTAATGGAAACAGACATCAACTTGTTTGCAATACGTTTTAGATATTTTCTAAAATAACTGTTTAAGATTTCACAAAATATACCTTTTATTAACTGTTGGTGGAAGTTAAATTCCCATAGCTTAATACAAATTTGTAAGCTTTTTTTTTCCTTTGAATCTCTGAAGGCACTGCACAATAAATAATTTGGCATACCTTAAGGACTCATGTTGTAGAGTTTGACTCTCATTACTACATTTTACATGAAAGTGACACCTCTGGATACCTTTTTCCCATTCTAAATTTGCATATGTTCTGTGTACACCAGAAGATCAGTGACAAACTGAGTGCATACGAGTCCAGTCCTGAGACTGGATATTTTCCTCACCTACTTACTAATGATTAACTTGGAAAGTAAACTTCTCTGATGTTTTCATTTTCACTTTGCTATTTTGACTTCTATAGGAGCTGATACTCTGGGATGAAGATATATAATATATATATATACACATATATATATATATATAATTTGTTGATATACACGCACATTCACACAACACATACACATATGTACATATGTGTACATATATACGCATATGCACATGGTATTTAAGAAATAAGAAAGTAGAGAACCTTAACCTGTTGCAAGGCCCTGAGATGAGACATTTCCCAAGGTGGAGCAAAATGAAGCACAGCTAGTCAGAAGAGGCCAGGTGCAAATACACACAGATGGCATCCCCAGGTAGGACAGCGTCAAGTGTGTTCCCAGTCCATCCCAAACTTCAAGGAGTATTGACTTGTAAAACTTATGCATTAGCTGACATTGCTCAGATAAAACATTACATAGATAATGATCAGAATAGCTTTATTTATTTATTTTGCCTCCAGGGTTATTGCTGAGGCTCGGTGCTCTCACTGTGAATCCACTGCTCCTGGAAGCCATTTTTTTTTCATTTTGTTCTCTTGTTGTAATTTGTTATTGCTGTTGTTGTTGGATATGACAGAGAGAAATCAAGAGAGGAAGGGAAGAGGGAGGGGGAGAGGAAAAGATAGAGACCTGCAGACCTGCTTCATGGCTTGAAAGCGAATCCCCTGTAGGTGGTGAGCTGGGGGCTGGAACCTGGAGCCTTGATCCAGACCCTGCACTTTGCGCCATGTGTGCCTATCCCGCTGCACTACCACCAGGTTCCCGCAGAATAAATTTCTAAGGGAGAGAAGATCAGGGTAAGGGTGCTTAAAACCGTCATTATCCAAATGTCATTATTATTATTATTACACTCTTTTGATGTCATAAGATGCTGAGTTTACTCCAGTTACCCCATGCACAATCTCCAGGACCTTAGAGCAGCAGGCAGACATTCAAATTTCTGGGTGATGGCTGTGGCAACCCAGCCCTCTACTGCCTGTGGGTAGCAGTCTCTGAGATTGCCAGACTTTTCCTTATAGCAGAACTTTGTGATAATAGCACAGAGCCTGAAATACAGGGCTCATAGTAAGTTAGTCAAAAGGAATGTACCTTGTAGACATATTTTGCAAACATAGATGCAAAGATAGCAATCAGTAGGATTTCTAATAACAAGTAGCAGAAAGTCCGAGATCACACATGCACACACACACACGCACACGCACACGCACACACACACGGGGGGGGGGGAGAGAGAGAGATAGAGATGGAAAGAGAGAGATAGAGATGGAGAGAAAGAGAGAGAGAAAAAGGAGGAGATATCACATCAGAGCTTCCTCTGTGGCCATAGGACTCTCATATGGTGTCAATGCTCTTAACACTAGGCTGGCTGCCCACATGGCCAGGCAGACACACCACCTGTTGATCTAAACTCTAGTCCTCCCTCTTCAGATTCCAAAAAAAATTAGGAGCATTTTAATTCTATCAGGTGAAGAAAGAAATTTAGGAATACCTACTGTGAACTCTGTTATTAGCCAAGGACTAGAAGAACATGTGCTTATATGACTTTCAGGAAGGCAGGGTGCCAGACTTTGGATCTAGATTCAAAGACACATTCTAAGTGAAATATCACATATAAATTGCAAGGTTCCATCATGAACCAGGGAAAATTCTATTTCATACTGTACAATGATAATGTCTCTAATATTTCATAAAGAACTGGGTTAACGAATGGGCATAGCCAGTATATGTGGTGTATTTCTATGAGTTCTGGCAAGATCACAGACTAAAACATTAACCCAGCTAATACTTAACATATATAAAGTAGAACACAGAATTTAATTGGATAATGAATGATAATGCTAAAAACTAAGTATTCTTTAAAATAAATATAAGGATAATAATGTATCTTGAATTGTGAGCAAAGTATGGTAAGAAAGAAAGGTCCTTATTATTGTTGTCCCTCAAAATAGATTTATTTCTGTATGGATACGCTTTGGAAAAACACAAATTATTTTAAATTATATTATTTCTTTTCTAGTCAAGAATGCACAAGATTTGTGCTAAAGATAAAATAGTAAAGTTGTGTCATTCGGGAGACTGTATATTTCCCTCTAGATTTAGCTATTCTGCTCAATGAGCCCCTTAGCTAAAATAGAAATATTACAGTTTGGGAGGGAATTAAAATGAGTGCTAATCAAAGGAAAAGCAGACATAGAGGTTGTTTCCTTTCACACCCTCTCTTTGGGGAACATTCTGAAGTCACCGAGGACATACACTTTGAGCACAGATTTTGCACTGTGAAGTGTCAATCAGCTAGCTTCACTGAGGACTGAAAGCATTTTCCCATGCACTTTATGTGTGTAGCACTTTGCAGGCCATTTTCTGTTGGTATTCTTCTAAATTCTGCTTCTAAGACCCCTTCTGTTTCATTGGTTTAATTCCTCCTGTTTAACAGTGTATTCTATTTACATAACCACTTTAACTAAGCACCGCCCTGCCTCCAGGGCACTGGTTTAATCCTCACTGATTTGCATGCTTTTTCCTTCTCCCCACCCTCTATCCTAAGTACATCATCCACTTCGGACCTGACTCTTCCGCCTCAGGATAGATAAGGACAACCGTTGTGATTAGAGATAGCTTAGATTGTGCTGCGTTCCACATGAATAAAGACTGAACTGCGTACCACTCAGTCATGAGTCCCTGGCCGTCTCTCTCTCTCCCACCTGCGAAGCTAGCCCAACAATTTTCAGTGAGTCAAAACACTCTATGACTTTTTTTGTCTGTAACTCCAAACATTGAAACTAACTCTACATGAGTATAAACTCTTTATAAGTTGGTAAGTATGCATGGCATGTTTCTAAATAATAAATCCCTTGGGCTCTTTGCTATTGTCATTATTGTTGTTCTGCTGCTGTGACTTTGGTGCTCTGGGCCATTTTCATGGGGGTAGGGAGAGATTCCACAGCAGGGAACTGAACTTTTTGACCTGGCACCTCCCCTATGGATCCAGGCTTGAGTGGATTTTTTGTTCATGTCAATGCAGTCACCCTACCTAGTGAACTGTCTCTTTCACCCTCTATCACTTTTAAGCTACTTAGAACCATTCTGAATAAAAGATGAAGGCAATAATGCTGACTTTGAGAACAGAACATACATAAGCCCTCCTTTTATTGGCCTAGATAAATTGAGGGTTCTTTGAGAATAGATTTTATTACAGCTTGCCTTATTTCTTTGAAATATTAGGGACAGTTAGTCCACAAATGATTATTCATTTGTGAGAGATATGAAAAGAATAGGGTGTGTATGGATTATCTTGGATCATTACATTAATTTGGAGCTTTAGCTGAATATTCAAGAATGTTGCTCTGTATGAGTGTAATTCAAAATCAGATGGAAGGAAGGGTACCTTAAATGTGTTTGGTTTTTCATGTTTTTTTTAAATAATGTTTTTTTATTTATTAAAAAGATACATAGAGAAATGGAGAAGACAGGGGCGATAGAGAGGGAGAGCAAGAGATGGAGACATCTGTAGCTTGTGAAGCTTTCCCCCTGCAGGTGGAGACCATGGAATTCAATCCAAATCCTTGTACATTGTAACTAGTGCACTCAACCAGATGCACCACTGCCTGGCCACTGTGCTGAATTTTTCATAGAAGTTTATAAATGAAATACAATGAAGTGAAATACAAAGCAATATGCATTACTCTGTCCATTTTAGTTTTAAGTTTTCCTAATAAGTTCATGGTGGATATAAGCTTTTAAAACATATAGGGGCCGGTCGGTGGCACACTTGGTTAAGTGCACACATTACAGTGCACAAGGACCCAGGTTCAAGCCCCTGATCCCCATCTGTAGGGGGGAAAGCTTCACAAGCTGCAGGTGTCTCTGCCTCTTGCTCTCCTTCTGTATCTCCCCTTCCAAATATATTTTTCATAATAATTGTGCTCATAAGTGGTGAAGCAGAGTTGGGGAGATACTCTGTATCTCTCCCACTCTATCTCCCCCTCCCTTCCCAATTTCTGTCTCTATCCAATAAGAAAAAATAAATAAATAAAAACTTAGGCATGCTTGCTTACCCAACTCTAAACCTCTCAAAGAATTTGGCCATATTATTTGGTTAAAGTCTAGATTTTAGCGTTTCTATAGCCGCAGTTCTGCAGATATTCAGATTCTTACATATGCACACACACACACACACACACAGAGAGAGAGAGAGAGAGAGAGAGATGATTCACTAATTTTTATTCTGAATGTTTTGTTTCTCTAAACCCACTCTTCTTGTTCATTTGAATAGTGCCCATTCTTCTGCAGCTTTCAATGAAGAGGACCCTGAGTGTCCGGACACATTCAGACAAGCCTCACATCTGCAATGCTCCAGATGTGTGGAACACTGATGTTGGAAATAGTTCTCAAGTGCTGGCTCAACTGCTTTCAGATTCCAGACCCCACTGTCGTTGGCAAGAAGCAAGTCTCGGTTGTCCTTCTCTTTACCTCACACATCGGCTGTTTCCTTTCTTAACTTTTTTCTTCCTCTTTGGCTTGCAATCTCATACTTATTTAGCTTAAGTGAGTCTTATTGCATTTGTTGTGTTCTGCAATTCAAGGATATTTTTCAATCGGAAAACCATGCCTGCACAAGTTTCTCGTTGACGTATTTCTTTGAGTGTCTTTCCTCTAACTGTGAATTCATTCTCTGAAACACCCGTAAAATCAACTTTGAAAACATCCTCAATTGACATTAAATCAGCAGATGCCAAATGTATCTTTTATTTTATTTAACTTTTAATAATTACTGTAAATTTTTTTTTTTTGAATTAAACCTTATTTGGTAGGACCTAGAGTAGCTTGGGTGGGGATGAGAAAGAAAGAGACCTGCGGCACACTTAACCTCTCATGGAGCCTCCCCTCTGTAGGTGGAAGGGTATTAGGGGCTTGAACCTGGGTCTTTGTGCATTGGTGATACAGGCACTTAAACAGGAGTGCCACTTCCTGACCCCCCCTTGTACTGCTATTTTCAGACTTAGTGCCACAGTGAACTGTAAGAGTTATTTATTTATTTGGGGCTGGCGAGATAGCTTACCTGGGAGCCTGCCTGCTTTTTTATATGGAGGATCCAGATTGGAACTCAGCCTCAACAGCACTGGGGTAAGCTTTGGTGTGGCGACCTCGATCTCTCTCTCTCTCTCTCTCACTCTCTCTTTTTCTCTCTCTCTGTCGCTCTCACTCTTACTCTTGCTCTCATTCTCTCTCTCTCTGATGAGTCGGTCCAGAGTAATAACACCCCAGTGATTGCTCAACAAAAATGGTTATTTTGGGGAGTCAGTAGCGCAGCGGGTTAAGCGCAGGTGTCGCAAAGCTCACAGACCGCTGTAAGGATCTCAGTTTGAGCCCCCGACTTCCTACCCGCAGGGGAGTCGCTTCACAGGCGGTGAAGCAGGTCTGCAGGTGTCTGTCTTTCTCTCCCCCTCTCTGTCTTCCCCTCCTCTCTCCATTTCTCTCTGTCCTATCCAACAACAATGATATCAATAACAACAGTAATAATAATTACAATAAAAAATGGTCATTTCATGAAACATATCCTTATTTTCTATCTAGAACTGTTTTATCCATGTTTACATGTAGATTCATATCAGCAAAGGGAAAATCCCATAGGACAATGTCCAGCAGATATTAGATGATTTGTGTTTTCTCCACTGGTACATCACAAGTAATGGAGGGTAACTGGAATCGAGTTAGTGTTTATTTAAAGTAATCTCCTGATTTGAAATTTTATATCCAATTGTGCATTCTTTGTTCACCAATCCATATGCTTTATTCTTAACTTTTGTGTGATTATTCTTATTTTCAAGTTGGTTTCTGAGAAAAGAGGGATAAGACATATCTTTATGTGGTCTGGGAGGTGGCACAGTGGATAAAGCATTGGATCGTCAACCATGAGGTCCCGAGTATGATCCCTGGCAGCACATGTACCAGAGTGATGTCTGGTTCTTTCTCTCTCTTCCTGTCTTTCTCATGAATGAATATCTAAATTACTAAAAAATAAAAAAAGGCTTTACCATAATTTTACTAGCACAAAGATTATTAAGAGTTTTTATTAAGAGGGTCCAGGTGGTAGCACACGGTGTTAAGAGCAAATAGTGCTGAGCTCAGGGACTGGTACAGAGATCCAGGTTCGAGCCCCGGCTCCCCACCTGCAAGGTGGTCACTTTGCAAGTGGTGAAGCAGGTCTGCAGGTGTCTGTCTTTCTCTACCCTCTGTCTTCCCCTCCTCTCTCAATTTCTCTCTGTACTATCTAACAATAACAATAACAACAACAATGGGGAAAAAAGATGGCCACCAGGAGCAATGGATTTGTAATGTTTAAGTATTAAGTTGGATTTAAGCAAGATTTATCTAATGTCCTTGTTATGCATTCATAAGCAGTGCTTATTACTTACTCTATGCAGTAATGCTAGCTCTAAATACACATTTCTTTTTTACTCTTCCTTAAAGTTAGCAAGAAGATGTAGCAGAAATATAGTTTCTTTACTCCTCCTCTTCTAATCTGTACAGCTGAATGCTCAGGTCAAGAGGGACTAGGAAATTCCACATACCAATGCAGCTCATTAGGGACACCCCAGAAGGCTGTCTCAGGAGCAAGGAGGCAGGCGTCCGGGCTCAGGGTCAGACACGGAGTGGTCAGGCTTTAAAATCTTTCTTTCTCAGTGGAACTTGAACCATTTCAGTCTTTGCTGCTGTCAGGTGTCTGTCTTATTAAGCTTCAGGTGAAGCAAGTAAAGAAAGATAACCAGAGACTCTTGTCTGCCTTCTTCTATTCTGAAGTCACAGTCTCCAGAGGGGGAAAAAAAAACAAAAACTCAAGCACAATGATGGATTGCACTTTAAAAACATAAGAGGGACACATTCCTGTTTGTGGATTATGTTGTCTCCACCAACGCAACAAAGGATTTAAATACCTACAATGCATATATCTATCTCTTGAAAGAGTTTCACCTTCTTTCTCCATAATCTTCTAAGCCTCATTTCTGTATATCCTTATCCTGACTCCCAACACAGATGAGCCAGCAGGATCCTGATCTAGGCCAATAAAATCTTCACCATTGCTAGAATTTTGCTCAGGATAGTATTCCAAGAGTATAACCTGCAGATGCATTGACATTTTTCTAACCTGCTCCTTGCGTGGAGGAGGGTGAACTGAGGCATATCCAGACATCATAATGGATAGATTAGTGGCATTTGCTATTCGGAGTAGGCAATCTATCAGCCAACTTGCACCCAGGCGGTTGTCAGAAGCAGCAGTGTAGGCTAGAGGTAAGCAGAGCTGGTGCCCCAGCTTCCTGGATACGCTAGATCCCTCTCCAGACACCGGGATGGCAGTCTGCCAGGCCACCTCAATGCTGCCATACATACAAGATAAACCACTGACTCTGAGATTAGCCAGGATTTTCTAATGTCAACTTCCAGACCCTTTATATCTTGAAAACAAAATTGAAGGCCCAGTTAATTATCAATATTTATCCTTTGATACATGCAGATATTGCAAATATATAACAAAATCTGTAACTACAGCAAGAATACAATGCTTGACCTGATTTGGTATGGTTTATAGCAAGACATTTAACAATAATTAGCAAGAAGTATGTAAAAATACCACAGCATTCTCCACCTCAAATGTCAATGACACAGTGATCTTTCTTCACATCTGCTGTGCCCGGTACCGCTGCTCCCACTGGCTTTTTCATCCTTTATCTTTTACTTCAATTTTCATTCAAGTAGCCTCCCTCTGGTCATTCCATTTCTATTTTGCTTTTGTTTTATTTTTAAATCCCTATTTTTCACCCATTTAAGAGATATTGTTGTTTATTAACACAAGAGAGAGAGAGAGAGGGACAGAGAGCCAGGTCATTACCTTAGTATATGGGGTCCCCAGGTTGAGTTCAGGACCGTGAGCTTCTCAGTTCAGTACACAGTTCACTGAACCGCCTGGCCAGTCCCTGCCAAACTTTTTTTGTTTTGCCTCCAAGGTTATTGCTGGGGCTCTGTGCCTGCACTATGAATTCACTGCTCCTGGAAGTTGTTTTTCCCTTTTGTTGCCCTTGTTGTTCATCATTGTTGTTGCTATTATCATTGTTGTTATTGCTGTAGTTGTTGTTGATAAGACAGAGAGGTCTACCTCTACACCACCCTGAACACACCCAATCACGTGAAATTGAGTGAGAGACGGCTGGAAGACAGAGAGGGAGAGAGAAAAATAGACACCTGTAGGCCTGCTTCACTACCTATGAAGTGACTTTCCTGCAAGTGGGGAGACCTGGAGGCTTGAACCTGGATCCTTATGCTGGTCCTTGTGCGCTTAACCCACTGTGCTACTGCCCAGCACCCCCTCCCCAACTTTTTACCTGAACTTGAACCATAAAGAAATTCAAATTTTTATACATATAGCTTCTCATTTCAAGATTCCATCTCATGTACTCTATGGCAATATACAAAAACCACATAGATTTTGTAAATATTAATACACTATTTTGAAGAGTCAATTGTACATTATTCTGTTATATGTTTTAATTTTTATGCAGGTACAAATGTTTTCTTTTTGCTTCCTGCAAAAGTTGGAATTATAGCCCTCACAGTTATGCAACATCAAAGGAACTACCTATAGCATATTGCAAAAGAAAAATAAGATGATGCCACATGTTCACAATCAAGAGGTCTAGCTCAGTTAAGATGAGATGAAGAAATCACTTTCTGGGATAATTTCTTGAATTTTGTCTAAGAATATGTTAAGTGCACAATTTGTACTATACATGTATATGTGTTCCCTATGTATCATGTAGTATAAGTAGATGTAGGCACACACTTTCTTCAAACAATGGTGAAGCAAACAAAATATTCTATTAAGTAGTAAGAATGACTTCATGTCTTAATTCTAATGATTTTGGGTTTTTTTCATTTTTTTATTTAAAAAAGGAGACATTAACAAAACTATAGGACAAGAGGGGTACAACTCCACACAATTCCCACCACCAGATCTCCACATCCCATCCCCTCCCCTGATAGCTTTCCTATTCTTTATCCCTCTGGGAATATGGACCCAAGGTCATTGTGGGAAGCAATTTCTAATGATTTTATACTCTATAGGAAGTAACATCTTGCACAGCCCATCATTTAAAGATGGCGGAGTAAATTATGCTGAGATATTTGGCTTTTTAGTAAAATACAATCAATAAAAACGGGAATCATTTTAAAAGCCATATTTAACATGATGATTAAAATATGACCAACCTCTTGAAAAATAAATGGCTGGAATGATAACTTAGACATGTTTTCTTAATTTTAAGTAGACCATAAGATTTAGGGGAACAGAAATTCTGAAAAGCAGTAAGAGACTAAGAAAGAAGAATTGTATCATTTTCAGCAATTGCCAGGATATCCACCCAATGTTGATTATGTTCCAGGTATTACTCTATGAGAATCTCTTCAGTTAACAAAGTACATGTCTTTGACTTTTGGATGCATGTGTTCCAGGGATTGGAAACTAGCCACAAAAATAGAAAGAAAAAATAAAGGAAAATAAAAGGGAAGAAAGAAAGAAAGAAAAGAAAGAAAGAAAAGAAAGAAAGGAAACTAGCCACAATGGAAATGATGAGCCTGGAGGCTGGGAAGAGAGCATTATGGTTATGCAAAAAGACTTTCATTTCCTGAGGCTTCAAAGTCCCAATCCAAGTCCCTACTTACTACCATAAGCCATAGCTAAGTACTGCTCCTCTCTCTGTGTCTGGCTTAAATTATAGATAGTAAACCAATAGTTTACTGAGAGAACACAATCATAAAACAGAGAAAGCCTAGGGTGGGGTAGATAGCATAATGGTTATGCAAAGAGATTCTCATGCCTGAGGCTCCAAAGTCCCTGCACCACCATAAGCCTGAGCTCAGCAGTGCTCTAGTAAAAACAACAACAAAAACATAAGGTAGGAGGGGTACAACTCCACACAATTCCCACCACCCAATCCCCATAACCCACCCCCTCCCATGGTAGCTTTCCCATTCTCTAGCCCTCTGGGGTCCTACCTTATGTTTTTTGTTCACTAATCCTTTCTTAAATAAAAAATTTTAAAAAAAAAGAAAGCAAAACAATAAATAAATAAATAAAATAAAAAAACAATAAAAAAAAAAGAGAAAGCCTATTTTCTGAATATGTAAAGAGAGGGGCCAGGTGGTGGTGCACCTGGTTGAGCCAACACATTACAAGGCACAAGGATGTGGGTTCAAGCTCCAGTCTCCACCTACAGGGGGGGAAGCTTTTCAAGTGGTGAAGCAGTATTGCACATATCTCTCTGTCTCTCTCCCTATCTCCCCCTTCCCTCTTGATTTCTGGTTGTCTCTATCCAATAAATAAATAAAGATAATAAAAAACAATATATATCATATATAAATATATATGAACATACTATATTTATATATAATATAGGATACATATATGTGTTCTACATATAATGCATGCATATATTACTTGCTATCATTTGACATAAACATAATATGTAACATATATTAATTATATATAATATAAAGTGAGAGTAGGGAAAATCCCCCTGGAACATCTAGAATGGGAAGCAGTATCTGCTGGAGCTTATGTGGGTTGGCTCTCAGGCATGAAGGTAAACGACCGGCTCTCCCTCGCTTTGTTCAAGAGACACAATGATGTAGACAAGAGACACCGGGGAGAATTGGAACACTCTCATTTATTGTGATTTGGGGATGGGTTTAAATAGAGAACCAAACAAAGAACATTTTTCAAATATGTCAGAAATTACAGGTTTCTTAAAGGTCAGCTTGCCCCTATGGTAGGGGGCTGGTATGACAAAAATTGATGAGATACATAAAGGTCAAGACAATTATTCTCCATGATGCAAGCAACTTAATTATCCAAAGGTATTTGAGAGAAACATAGGGGTTAAACCAGTAGGGTGAGACAGAGAGAAGATAAACATGGCTTGATAGATATCAAAGGCCATAAGGAAATAGAGTTTGGAGTTTATCTTGTCTGGGTTTTGAGGTGTATGATGGAACGTCTTCTAAAAGTGAGGTGATTGTGTGAACTCTGGGTGACTGTGACTATGTGAACTTTGAGTGAACCTT
Source organism: Erinaceus europaeus (assembly GCF_950295315.1). Lineage (NCBI taxonomy): Eukaryota > Metazoa > Chordata > Mammalia > Eulipotyphla > Erinaceidae > Erinaceus > Erinaceus europaeus. Next base: position 63,242,210 of record NC_080180.1, on the reverse strand, counting down.
AAAGCAGGCAGCCATGTGGCCTGCAGTTAGTGGGGAGAAGCAGTGAGATCTCTGTGGTCTTGAGAGTCATATAAGGGAAAACTGAGTCTGAGAGACATTTTTCTCCTTTGCTCATCTCTGTGAGAGAGGCTAACAAGGGGGTGTCTTTCCCAGACCTCCATCCAAGGATGGGGAAGTTTTCCCTATGCTCTACCAAGCTTATACATAGCCCCACAAATATCTACAGGGACATCACAACAGAGCTAAAGATGAACTCAAGCAAAGAAGTGAGGGAGGAGGAAAGCTGAACCAAGAGCAGGACTGGAGGAAAATGCTCTGGTCTGAACAACGGGCAGAGAGTCAAGAGAGGAGCTAAGAAGAGCAGCTATCTGAGGTGTGTGGTAAGGAACGAGCAAGTGGAAATGAACAGGTAACTCACTAACACCTCCTCTGACCTCAGGCCTTGACTCCAGTGTCACCACCTCAAGGCACCTGGTCCAGGAAGGGCTGGTAGCTGCCACTTTTCCACATTAAATATGTCATCGAGGGGCTCTTCTAAAACCCATTCTAGAATCCATTCTAAAAATGTCATTGAGGGGCTCTTCTAGAATCCATTCTCCAGAAGCAGTTTCAGTGGTGCTATTTCGAATCCAGAGCCCAGTTGCCTGGCAGAGAAGATCTTTTTACATTTTATAAAATCAGAGCTTCTTCAATTCTGAAATGTACAGTGTGCAGACAGCATCTATTTTCTAAAGAAGGATGAATCAAGCATATTTCTTAGTTCAGATAAAAAAAAAAATGTTTCCAGGAAGTCAGGTGGGAGCACAGCGGGTTAAGAGCAGGTGGTGCAAAGCATAAGGACCGGCATAAGTATCTGGGTTCTAGCCCCTGGCTCCCCACCTGCAGGGGAGTTGCTTCACAAGTGGTGAAGCAGGTCTGCAGGTGTCTTTCTCTCCCCCTCTCTCTCTTCCCCTCCTCTCTCCAATTCTCTCTAACCTATCTAACAATAATGACATCAATTACAATAACAATAATAACTACAACAATAAAAAACAAGGGCAACAAAAGGGAATAAATAAACTTTTTTTATAAAGTTTCCATCAAAATGAACTTTATTATTATACATATGACTTTTAATAAGTGAAAGGTGTGGGCTATGTCATGCTGCACACTAAGCTCTCCTGATTGTCTTCAAAGTGCATTCATTCCATGTTGTTCCTGAGACTTCAATAGCCCTTAAGCACAATATCCATAAGGAACGATCTGTTATTGGAATTAGTTCATTCACAGGTATGTAAAAATGAGTTGTTCCTCTCTAAATTTGCTACATTAAAAAAAAAATGTAAAAATCCCAAGTAATATAGTCCTACTTATTTTCCTCAGTAGGGTATGAATGGTGTTCTTCTGGGAACCTGATAAACCTTTTAAAGTTCTCAAGAAATACACACCATCTGAAAACCTTACTTCTTGTGTTTCCTTCAGACGATTTTTTTTCTTATATGGTGGTAAACACCAGAAAATGGAACATATTCTGAATTCTATCACCTTATGGTTTCCACAGTAGTGCTGGCTGTGTGCTCCTAGCATGGGGGTGGGGGTATGTAGACCTGTGATGTCCTACTTGCTCTTAAATCACAGCCAGATGGGGCAACAGCCGAGGGCTTGAAATCTATCCACAAGAGATGGAGTCCCTGCACAGCCAGAGCACAATCTTACCAGGCCTTTGACTAGTGCTGTGTTGCACGGATACAAAGGAAAATCAATTTAAAATACTGAAATGAAGAAGGTAAAAGTGGGATGTTTTTACAGTTTCATAAAGCTGGCTCGGGTGGATAGCTCTTTGTAAATTCCAAATTTACGAAATAAAACAATTCAAGAATACATTCATCTGAGACAGATTCTCAGTCTAGGTATTTGATTGTATTCAACATTTTAGTAAGAATCGTAGTGGTTTGGAGATTGACAGATAAAACAGAAACAGGGGAAGACATGTAGCCATTTTAGATAAACAGTTGCAAAACCATTCACTAGGCTGTTAATTTTTACTTAGCAAAATATAACAAAACTGATTCATCATGTATCTCATGACCACTATGTCTCTATTGTTATTTTCATGTTGAAATCTTTGTGATGGTCATATTTAGACATACCACAGTAAATACATTTTTTTGAAACAGACAACTACTTTTATTATAATCTTATTATAATGATACTTCAAGTTGTATCTCAGGCTTGCCTGTATCTCATGGTTTTTACTGGTAATTTCTAGTTTGGTCAAACATTCTGGGGGTATGCACAATAACTATTGATATAAATATGTTACTTATATATGTGTGCGTTTGTAAATACACATTTTCACTTATGCTCAACAATTATGAGTGTTGACAAAAAGGAAAAGAATTTTACAAGCTGAACATTTTTAACAGTTCCTCCTCATAGCTTTTAACTTGTCTGGTATGTTGCAATATAATCTATTTGTGTTGCTTGCCACCTAAATTTCCAGTTAGAATATACTCATTGTTTTAGGCTTGTCTAAGCAATATTTAGCAAGTAAATTGAATAAACTGAATGTATCTTATATCTGAACTTATTGCAGACAGCTATGAAGATGTGTGAGTTAACTCAAGCATTTCATGGCAATATATAATATATGCAAATAAAATGAATTTAAAAAAACTACAGAAAAATGCCAACTACCTCACAAGGCTTGGATCAGATTTATGATAATTACATGTAAATTTCTAAGATAAGCAGTAATCTATATCACCTTGATGTTTTATTTCTCTAGCCATTCTCATATGGGTAGCCCTGGACTTATTATTGCAATTCATCTTGTTAGTCAGACTGTATTGTTAAGTGTTATTTTACACAAAATGTTCTCAGTCTTTGCATTCTGTAGACTATATATGTGCTCCCTTTAAAATAGAATGATGGAATGAGAAGTATAGTCTCTTTGATCAAGAACATTGAAAGCAAAAACACATTTGCACTTGCTGTATTAGCTTTGACCACTTTAAACCACATTTCAAGGAAGTGCTTTAGAGATAGCCTATTAGTTGTACATCAGTGCCTATATTTTCCTAAACATAACACTGACTAAATGAAAGAAATATGTGGATGGGCTTCTGAAGTGTTTGTGTTAGGATATTAACAAATACTCTTTAAGACAAAGTAACAAAAAGCTGTATGGAATAGTTGAGACAATCACAGGCTTGTTTTCTTTCTTTTTTTTTTTTTTTTTTTCAAAATGGACGTTAGAAACTACAACTTGAAAATGATTATGTTCAACAAAATGTGTCAAATCTTAGTAATAGAAATTATAATCTGACATCTCTAATCCTGGGACTATTCCCACCAATCCCACACTACCTACATGGAGCTGTGATGGTCTGTGTATTGCTCCCAGTACTGTCCACATGAATCTCCGAACACTGACTTTAGAGAAGAAGGTGAGGCCATGAGAAAGTACCGTGTCCTCTCTCTTCTCTCCTGTCCCCACACCAGTAAGCCCAGAATTTTGCTATAATTTTTCAGAACTCCAGGATGGCTGTGAAGACAGGAATCTCATATCATTGTTGTCACCAGCATAGTGGTACTGATGCAATTCTATTCATGGATTTGCTCATGGTGTGCCCGTCTCTACAAGGAGCAGAGTGTGGAGGAATACATTTCTAAGAACAATGTCTAGAGATCAATGCTGGGATAAATGACAAAAATTTTCCAGATTTTTAAAAAAAAAAAAACAGTTTAATCTATATATTCAAAGAGCTTGACACTCTCTAAGTGAGATAAAATGACACATACAGTCAACCAATAAACTACTATCACAAAAAAAAGAATTTCTTCAAAGCCACAGTAACAACAAAAAAGGCAAGATGCATACATTTGGCTATATTAACATGAAAAAGGTCAGAGGGAAACGTTACTGCTGTGTTTTAGGAAGATGAACTCATAGTTATGTAGTGAAATTGAGCATTTCTTTACAGTATTACGGTGAAAGATATACCAGAGCTTAAACATGGAAAGCATCTATTTTTTATTTGTTTGTACCTGTGTTTCCCTGAACAGAGGGTGAAGATTTGAGTTGAGCACAGAGAAAAGAGAATGCTTTGTGTTTCAGCCAAGAAGACTAACAAAGAGGTAAAGGATTTGCTGATTTATATATCAGTGGCTGGAACGCTGAGGCCCTTTGTTCCTCATCCATTTTTATAACATACTACTGCTCTGCAGACCCCCAGATATACATGCAAATTTTGGATGGCTTATTATGTGGCTTGATTGTAGATTTTACTCTTGGATTTATGGGAAATGTTGGACTGCAGCAAAAACCTGATCCCAACTTACTTTACACATAGATAATAATGCAAGTTCTCTGGAGAAGAGAATTCTGCTAGAATTTTTCAGCAGTTCATTTGCTGGAAAGAAATCCCTCTAAGTATGTTTCTTTAGGTGGGTGGAGGCAATGAGAATATGGCAATAATTGGCCTGTGGCATGTTTTCAACTCACTATAAGCTCCAGGGTCTCCACAAATTACCAGTTAGGAAGCTCTGATTCAACACGGGTTTTTAGTAGCAAAATGATAAAAAGCTTTAGCCTAATTTTACTGGTGAAAATAAAGTCTTGCTTTTTTGGACTATCTTATTTACTTAGCTCCATCCTGGGTTAAATTTTTGTATTATTCAAAGACTAGAACAATATCCATGTTCATGTTAACAGGCCAATACTCAGAAAAATTAATTGGAAATAAAAGAGTGGAGGAGTAAGCTTCAGAAGAGCATGTAGTTTGATAAATTCTAAATTATAACTCTCCAGCTTAACATTCTGTAACTGGACTAATAGAATATGAAGAGCTAATCCAAAACCAAGGTTAGAATTATGATTTTTCTTTAAGCAAGGGAAAGCAATTAAAATAGTCATAAAGTATAGTTGAAATATTTCATTAGATAAAAATGTAAATTACTTTTGGGAATGTAACTTAAGTTAAAAGCTAAAAAAATAAAAAAAGAAAGCAAGATAAGGATGTTCAACTACTGTGAGTCCAAATGCTAATGCAGCTGTAATGGTAGTTTTATGTGTCACCGGGTAGCCAGTTATTGGATTAAACATTATTTCTAGGTGTGTCTGTTTCTGAGAGAGATTTGCATTTGAATATACAATTTGAATTTCCACTGGAATAATTGTCATTTTGAATGGGAAATGACCATTTGAAAGAGTAATTTGTAGGAATAAAGCAGATTACTCTCTCAAGTGTAGGTGAGTTTTATCCGATCTGTTGAAGGGCCTGCACAGAATTCAAATATGAATAAAGAAGAATTCTTTCCCTCTGCTGGATGTCTTCAGAAACAATCTTGTAGAGTAGTCCCACTTAAAAAAATAAGTCCATGCCATTATCTTCCAAAGTCTCTCTCTGCATAATTTCAAGAGATTTTTAGGTTCTCCTCCTCAGGAGATAATGAGAAGTAAAGTCCATTCAAGGACCTTGGCAAGTGACCAGAGTATTTTTCCAAAATGAATTTTCCCTCAAATAAAATATAAAACTACTAATCCCCTTAGTTACTTCCAACACAGACCTTTTACTTAATATTTTTTTTAATGCAGTTTCAGGAATGAACCCAAGGCCTCATGCATGCTTGATAAACCTGAGCTGCTTCTCAACCAACCTTTACTCTATAATTTTGGGGAGAGATCTCATAGCATTGCTTAACCATCCATGAAATTCTCTTGGTGCTGTCCATGGTATTACATGTGATGACAAGGTTCCAACCCAGGCTCTCATGCATGAAAAAATGTGTGTGCTACCCACTGAATCACTTTTAATATCCCTTAATTAATATTGTGGTTTATCTTTTCTTTCTCTCTTTCTTTTTTTTTTCTTTTTCCTTTTTGTCATCAGGGTTATTGTAGGGGCTAAGTAACTTAGCCTGCAGTACAAATCCACTGTTACTGGAGACCATTTTTTTCTATTGTTGTTGCTGTTATTATTGGTGTTATTGTTATTGATGGTGTTGTTGTTAGATAATACAGAGAGAAATTAAGAGAGGAGGGGAAGATTAAGAGGAAGATTAAGAGGGAAAGAAAGACACCTGCAGATCTGCTTCTCCATTTGTAAAGTGAACCCCCCCTGCAGGTGGGGGACCAGGTCCTTGCACTTCCTACTGTGTGCCATTAGCCCAGTGAAGTAACAACTGCCCCCACTTTTTTTCTTTTTAATAGAAGTTAAGAGACAGAGACAAAGAGAGGGGAGATACCTACTGCAATGCTTCACCATTCGTAAAGCTTCTTCCCCAAGCAGGTGAGGGTTCGCATCCTTGTGCCTGTTTACATATGTGTTGACTCTCCCTCATGGACCACTGCTCTGTTCCCCCTAACCAAGATTTAATTTCTTGGAGAATATAAAATTATTTCATTCTTTCTTCCACAATGCTGAATCAGTTTGTTTGTTTGTTTTTTTCATTTTACTGACACCTGACCACACTCAATAAGTAGAGAGAAACTTGATTCTTAGCAAAAGGTTTAAATACATATGTTCAAATGAAGGGTTCAAACGTCTGTAAGACCATATTCATCCTAACATGAATGGCTTCAGATTTTCCGATGGAAAGGTAAAATTCCTTTAGAAATTTTTAATCTTCCTTATTAACAGAAATCTGTGTTTTTCATTGTTCTTTATGAAGTTGAGGTTGTAGATCTTTTCAGAAACAAATTTACTTAAGAATAGAATCAAGGCATTTTGTAGGACAATACAGACATTCATAATCCTTTGTTACTTCACATAGTATTATTTGCTCTGAAATTTAATGGCTAACAGTGCAATTTTTTTTTTTTTGGCAGTATAAGGAAATTAGCTCTGTTTCCTGGCACAATTAGTTGTAAGTCCTTCATTTTCATTCTGTTGAGGACTGAAGGACAAATCAGTGATAACAGAATCAAGCACTTGGGTAGTCAGCTAAGATTCTTGTCTAGTAGTAATTTATCATGTAAATGGTGCTTGCTTTTTTTAAATGGAAATTTGAAAACAGCTTTCTGCATGATTGAAGTCTTTGTCAGTAGTCCACCTCAACAAATGAAAAATGGTACTTTACGAGATAGTAAGAAGAGTAGTAATGTTTGAAATGGCATAATTCATTGAATATATGCATTTTTGGGAAACCTTTTCTTATTTTCTTAGAATCTTCTATGTCTATTCCATTTTTAGTCTAAATAAGGTTTAGGAGAGTAGAATATCATTTTTTTTTCAGTAGAAAATAATAGTTTGGGATGCCAGACCTACAAATTGCAAATATGCATATATTCTTCCAATCTGTGGGTTTATTCAAGGAATTAAAATAAGATCAATATCTGCATTAAAATGTGTCTGTTGTAACTATTATAAAATGTCTGATACTACAAAGTCAGAATGTGTCTGTTGTAACTATTATAAAATGTCTGATACTACAAAGTCAGATCGCTGAATTCTTATAAATGTATAGAATGCAGACCTGGGAGAAGACACAATGTATAATGCAAGGAACTAAAGAGTTTTCCATGTAAATATTTTGTAGGGGAGCAAAAATGAGCCACCCCCAAATGTAACTTTGTCAAAAAATTGAGTTTCCTAGGAGAGCGCCTGAAGGTAGAATAAAGTGACCTTTGAAAGAGCTATTTGCATACAAACAATTTCCTTCAGAGCAGATAGCAGGCAAGAGCTAATCAATGCAGTAGGTAGAACCTGAATCCCTGTCCTTCAGTTGATCTGCTTTCCTGACCTACCTTGGCCCCTGCTGAATACACTCTTGAGTCCAGATAGTCAGTCAAAGGCGGTTATTAAAGAACAGGGAGTGAATTATAGGGGAACCACAACTATTAATAAATCCCTTCCCTTTTTCCCTTTCAGTCTTCCTCATGCTTATTTGTCCAAATTGTAGAGATTTGTGTTCTAATAATACAGAAAATAAACAAAACAAAAAAATTTTTTTTGCTATTGTAGACAAGACCTACAATACCTGAAAATATGAGTAAGCTATCCCCAAAGCACAGATATATACGCCAAAGGACAGGTGTCTGACAAAGAAAGGTGTTTGTTGTAGCAGAGCACCTCCTCAGCTCTGGTGGTGTGGGGGATCGAGCCAAGGACTTCAGAGCCTCAAGAATGAAAGTCTTTGGCTTAATCATTATACTAGCTTCCTCCTCACCCCCCCCACCCCCGCCGCCATGAGTTTTGGCCCATGCTGGATGAAGCTGATTCTTTTTTTAATAAATTACACTGAATATTTATTCAGAGTTAAGTGTTCACTAGGCATTGAATTTTTCTAAGTGACCATGCAACTTAGGTTTTTTATTTTAAATGTGTTTATTTATAAAATGGAAACAGTGACAAGACCATAAGATAAGAAGGGTACAATTCCCACCATCAGAGCTCTGTATCTGCTCCCCCCCCCCCCATAGCTTTCTTATTCTTTAACCCCATGAAAGTATGGACCCAGGGTCATTATGGGGTGCAGAAGGTGGGAGGTCTGGCTTCTGTAATTCCATGAAGCTGATTTTTAACTAACATTAAAAATTATTTCTTGGGCAGGGGTAGATAGCATAATGGTTATGCAAAGAGACTCTCCAGCCAGAGGCTCCAAAGTCCCAGGTTCAATCCCCTGCACCACCATATATCAGAGCTGAGCAGTGCTCTGGTAAAAAAAAAAAAAATATATATATATATATATATTTCTTATTAAAGTCATTCAACTGTTATTTTCAAATGACCACATTGTGAATTATACCACGAAAACATAATTTTATGGAATGTTTCACATTTTTATTTTGTTTACTTATATGCTCCTCAGTTATTTGATTTCTCTACTTTAGCTTACCTGAAAATACTCTTTCCATATCTAAAAGTATATATTTTTATTTTTTAATTAATTAATTTCCTTTCATTGCCCTTGTTTTATTGTTGTAGTTATTAATGATATCGTTGTTGTTGGATAGAACAGAGAGAAATGGAGAGAGGAGGGGAAGACAGAGGGGGGAGAGAAAGACAGACACCTGCAGACCTGCTTCACCGCCTGTGAAGCGACTCCCCTGCAGGAGGGGAGCCGGGGATCGAACTGGGATCTTTATGCTGGTCCTTGTGCTTTGTGCCACCTGTGCTTAACCTGCCGAACTACCACCTGACTCCCTATATTTCTCATTTTAAGATGTCAATACTCTGAATTCAAATGTACTTCTGGAATACCAAAATAATACCAAAGATATTATACCAAGATAATACCAAAATATTATTTCATCTTTTAAAATTCTGAAAGCACACATACATATCCAACAATGTCATCTCCTGAATTTTGTGACACTCCCAAGATCACCACAAGTGACCCCAGAAGTCTTACTAGTGGTAGCTCCTACTTTTCACCTCCTCTAGCTGCAGTGTCCTGCTGGGCCTTTTGCATGGTTTGCAATTTCTGAATGCCACCATCTATGACCATCTCACATAGCAATTACCAGTGCATTTTAGTAGAATACAGCCTGTGACAGCAAGAGTATGGTTTCTAATATTTACTTTACAGTCAAAGAATATTCCAACATGCAGAAAATGAGAATGGAAATCAATTACTTTGGACATTGTGTCTTTTCTAAAATTATCTATAGGAGAGTAAAAACATGCCATTTTTAAAATAGATCTTTGTGGGGTTTGTATTGTTACATGGAAATGTTATGCACATGCAAACTATTGTATTTTACTGTCAACTATAAACCATTAATCCCTCAATGAAGAAATTAAAAAAAATAGACTTCTGACACAAAGATTGATTTACTGGGATGGGTTAATGTCTGGTTAGAAGATGTCTTCTAAAGAAGAGATAAGTGTGAGTACAAAGGAAGAGTTAATCATAGAAGGAGGCAGAACTGTGTAGATAGGCCTGGCATTAACAGGCTTTTAACTAATCTTCCCTTTCTTCTTTTCAAGGTTTGCTGCATATCCAAAGCCATTTAAGATCATGCCTGAGGCCACTTGAAAAGTTACTCAGATTTTCAGGGTGTGTATAGAATGTGCATGCCTTATTAATATACTCCTGTTACTATTCTGCCTCATGCTTTTTTTGATTATTTATCCAACATCAGAAAAGAACCTTACAGGGGCTTCTTTCTGACCCTATGCACACGTGGTGAAAGATTCTGATGAATCTCTGTACTTGTATTGTAAGAACGTAAGCGTAGTTGTTCCTGAATAAATAAATAAAGGAATGTATAATATCTGTCTATCTTCTATGAACGGTATATGAGGTGGATAAGACATTAAAAAATTCTCTTTGGTCTGGAACCAATGACAGAGGCCATATTTTTTGCATTTGGACTAAAACTGATTTCACAAGACAATCCTGAGAAGGTAAGCAGAAGACCTGAAAAGCCTTGGGGCAGGAAAGCAAGGGAGGTGCTTTAAGACATTTCTTAATTAGCTTATCTACCAAGTACCAGGATGTAATTCACTCCCATCAGAACTGGCTGATTCCTCAGTTTAACTGCTGAGCCTCAGCAACTGTGGTTTCCCTCCTTCCTTGCAGGAGAGTCTGATAAGCAGTGAGGCTGACTGCTGTGGACACTTTCATATGCAGGTCACCTCTTTCACCCTTCGCCTCAGGGCAGAGAGCACACTTTGCACAACCTGAACTTTAGCAGGATTTGAAAGAATTCACCTTGGGGAAATTAAAACTGCAGACACAGTCCAGGGACCTATGATTACAAATAATTCCCCCCTCCCCGGCCCGTTACTTCGTTACTTGTAATAGGGAGTTCTGCTGGATGAGACTGGGGTTTGATTTGTCTGCTGGCTGAACAGTCAGTCACATGCTCTGTCAACAGTTTTGAAGGGTAGCACCATGTCAGCCCAAATTAACTTGAATCAATAAGGCAGTGAAAGCTGTTGCTCTTCTTGAGTGTGCTATGGATGGGTAGGACCCTAATACATACCATTGTTTGCATAGCATCCTCTTATTTACAGAGAGAGAGAGAGAGAGAGAGAGAGAGAGAGAGAGAGGGAGAGAGAGGGAGAGAGAGAGAGATATTTGCTGTTAAGGATGCCTAGGAAGCTGGTCAGCATCCCTTTCAGAGCCCAGTTGTGCAGGTGCAGGAGTGCTACTTCACATTATTAGTCTCTAAAGTTAGACTGAGTCTTGTGTACCCAGTTGAGTGCACAGGTTGCTATGATGTGCAAGGACCTGGGTTCAGATCTGGGTGTCCACCTGCAGGGAGGTGGGGGTGCTTCACTTGTAGTGTAACAGTTCTGCAGGGATCTCTTTATCTCCCCCCTCGCTTCTTAATTTCTCTATCTCAATCACCCAAAAAGAAAAAAAAAAATGGCCATCAGGCCTGTTGAGTTCATCCTGTAGGCAAAGTGTCTCATAGATAAGCCTGATAGTTAAAAAAAGAAAGAAAGAAAGAAAGGAAGAAAGGAAGAAAGAAAGAAAAGAAATCATTTCAAAGGTAAGTATTCCTACAGTAGTTAATAGTATGTACATGAAATATATAGTTAATAGTGTGTATTTGAAATCAATCCTACCTGTCCTATATTACATCCATGACATTTTAGAAATAATAATCGAACAGAAGTCTTCTTACAGTGTAAAGGGTCAAGCTATGTATTTGTATCAATAAAAACAAACATCAACATGACCTAGATAGATCTCTAAATGACATGAGACTTAACTACATGATTCAAAAGACCAAGCAGGATGTTTAGCCTGTCCTCAGCACTCAAAAAGACAACATAGGGATATCAATGACTATGAACCTTATAAATTCACTGGAAGACATAAAATTGTATTTATTATTTCGCCAAACTTCAATTACATTGTTTCTTTTACTAACTGGGGTGGTATATCTCTGAGGAATCCCAATCTTGATATCTTTACCAGGGCCTCTGTTACTTTATCCTTCAAATCTTGCATCCCTTCCCACTCTTCCTCTCTCCTCTGCCCTCTACTCTGGGAATATGTTCTTTTTTTTTTTTTTTATAAAAATATATATTTATTTATTTTTTCCTTTTGTTGCCCTTCTTTTTTTATTGTTGTTGTAGTTATTGTTGCTGTTATTTATGTCGTTTTTAGATAGGACAGAGAAAAATGGAGAAAGGAGGGGAAGACAGAGAGGGGGAGAGAAAGACAGACACCTACAGACCTGCTTCACCACCTATGAAGCTAACCCCTTGCAGGTGGGGAGGTGGGGGTTCGAACCAAGATTCTTAGCCGGTCCTTGCGCTTTGCGCCCCGTGCGCTTAACCAGCTGTGCTACAGCCCTACTCCCTGGAAATATGTTCTTAAACCCATTTGCTATGCCATTTGCATCTAGTCATGCATTTGTAAGGTATTATCTGTTACCAAGATATTTTGGTTAGAAAACATATCATTATAGTGTCTTAATGCATTTACAGTTTGCTAAAAATACAATTAGAGACATCAAAAAGAGCAGGAACTTTTATTAATTTATTTAAAACCTTTAACTCACAGCAGAAAACAACTACTCAGACTACATATGGACCATTGATAGGATGGGAAATTAAAAGTTTAAGAAAGCACATCACTCCTTAGGAAAGGACACTCATTCCGTGTTGACATAATAGCACAGAATAGAGGACTTCAGTGACCGACAGGTGCCTTCCCAAACACTTATTTCCAAAACCCACACTCTCTCTCTGGAGCACCTGGTTCATTGTATATGGTTTGAAAGGATCATTTAAAGAACGCCTGAGAATCAGAAACCAATGTCATTCCTTTGGCTCTTCTAAGACCCTGCTCACCGTGTGAAATTGCAGACACGTGCATACTTGGTTATCTGAGGTTTTGGGGAGACTTGTTGCGAAGTGTCTACATATTTCCAGGAGGTGGTTACCAAGTAAGACTAGATTAACGCATCGGATACGTAACAAACTATGAAACCTGGGAGGCTTCATAGAAGTTCCTACTCTTCGTAGAAAAAAAAAAAAGATGGATTATGAACTCTGCACAGTTCTATTCACCTTGACAGATATATTCAATCAAATGGATGCCAGTGAAACAGCAAAATTTTATCTGCTCTAAAGTTGCTCAGAACAGTATTAACGGCAATGCAAAGTGAAGTAATTACCTATTTGTAAAAAGAAATCTAACTTAACTGACACAGAATTTTAAAACAGGGAAACTTTTGAGGATAAAAAGGGCTATAAGGAAAAGGAGTAATTAGAAATAATCAACTCAAATAACTATTCTTGTATGGTTTACTGATATTTACACTGTAATGCAGACACTTCAAACTTACTCTATTGACTAACTTCTCCAATGTAGAATAATATATAAATCAAAATTTCAACAAACTCCTTGGCAATGAATGCTATTCACAGCATGTATATATATATATATATATATATATATATATATATATATATATATAATATAGTGTAGTTTTTAATAAAAATTTCAGAAAAACTGATAGTTGTGAAGATAGCATAATGGTTCTGCAAAAGACTTTTATTGTTGTTTCCTCCAGGAATATCCCTGGGGATCGGTCCCTGCACTATGAATCTACTGCTCCTGGAGGCTATTTTTTTCCCTTCTTTTTCTTTTTCTTTTTTATTTAAGAAAGGATTAATTAACAAAACCATAGGGTAGGAGGGGTACAATTCCACACAATTCCCACCACCCAATCTCCAAATACCACCCCATCCCCTGATAGCTTTCCCATTCTCTATCCCTCTGGGAGCATGGACCCAGGGTCATTGTGGGTTGCAGAAGGTAGAAGGTCTGGTTTCTGTTATTGCTTCCCCGCTGAACACGGGCGTTGACTGGTCGGTCCATACTCCCAGCCTGTCTCTCTCTTTCCCTAGTAGTGACTCAACTTTCCTGAATCTTAAAGTTCTATCTCAAAGCTCAGCTAGGAAAAATAAATTCACTTAAGACAAATTCTCTTCTATATACGGGTTACTTAACAACTGCTGGGTCAAAGAGGAAATTAAAATGCTCCAGGAAATGAAAGAAAACAAAGACGTAAGTCATCAGAATGTTTGGCACGCCACTAAAGGAGTACTAAGAGGGGAGCTTGTAGACATTCTGGTACACATCCGCAAACAAGAAAAAACTCACATGAACAACTTTACTGAATACCTTAAGGAATTAGAAAGAAGACAAAGGAAAGCTAAACCCCGTGGGCCAGTGAAATGATAAAAATTAGAGCAAGAATAAGTTACATAGAAAGCAACAACAACAAAAAAGTAGTGGCTCCCTGGGTTAAGCACATAATAGAAAGCACAAGGTCCTGTGCGAGGATCCCTGTTCAAGTCTCCACTTGCAGGGGGGACACTTCAAAGGAAAAATATAAATATATAAGATCAATGAATTTAGGAGCGGGAATTTCCAAAAGGTAAAACAAAACTGACAAACCCTTGACCAGGTTGACAAAAATTTAAAAGGCACAGGACCCTTATCAATAAAATAATAAATGCAATGTGATAGTATAGTTTTCCAACAACTATAAACCAACAAATTAGAGACCATGGAAGAAATAGATGACTTCCTAGAAGCATACAATCTCCCAAAACTGAGCCAGAAAGATCTAGAAAGCAGGAGTAGACTAATTTCCACCAAGGAATTTGAAACCCTCTAGAAAGGTTTTCTCATTCATGAAAATCCAGACCCAGATGGCTTCCCAAATGAACTCTACAACACCTCCAAGGAAAAGTTAACATCTCTACTTTTCAAGGACTTTCAAAATATTGAAGACATTGGATTACTCTCTTCCACCTCCTATGAACCCAAAGTCACCCTGATATAAAAGGCAGAAAGAAATGCAGCAACAACAACAACAACAAAACACTACAGGCTGATGACAACAACAACAACAAAACACTACAGGCTGGTGACAACAACAACAACAACAAAACACTACAGGCTGATGACAACAACAACAACAACAAAACACTACAGGCTGGTGACAACAACAACAACAACAAAACACTACAGGCTGGTGACAACAACAACAACAACAAAACACTACAGGCTGATGACAACAACAACAACAAAACACGACAGGCTGATGACAACAACAACAACAAAACACTACAGGCTGGTGACACATAAAATATATGTAAAATATTAATTATATTTGATGTATATAGAAATAAAATTTAAAACAGAAATAACAAAATATCTTTCTTATTTTATTTAAATCATTTTGTGGTTTTATCTCCTATTACCTATATGATAGTTTCTCCAGGGAATAATAAAAATCTATGTGGTTAAAATCTTGAGCATACACTGCTTTTTATTTCAAATGCACTTTTCAGCATGAACAGCTAAACCAACGAAAATTGCCTGAAGGGGAAAAATAAAATCACATAAAAATGTTACCAATTTTAACATAAAAACTGAAAACTAAAGCCCAATTTATTCAAATTTGTCCATAAATTTTTCAACAGTGTTATCAAACATTGCATGTTTAGATATGCTAACTTTAAAGGAAGCTATTTATAAAGACATGTTTTTTTTTTTCCTTTTTTGCTTTGTGGGTATGACTTTAAAGTATATATGTTGACACAGAACACTTGTTAGTGTATTGTATACGCCCTTATAGGCTTACTTCATTGTGACTACTTGATTAAATCAGAGGGAAAGCTAATCAATAGAGGAGGTCAGGGAGATGGCTTACTTGGGACACCATTTGCTTTGCTATGTGCTAGACTCAGGCTTGGGATTCCAGTGCAATGCCTGTGAATATCACAGCTCTGGGGGAAACTTGAGGACTGTGCTGTCACTCATTTTCTCTGTCTCTACTGGAAATGGTGAGCCAGGAGTGTGAAACCTCAACAAATCTTAAATAAATGAATAAATAAATAAATAAATAAATAAATAGGGAGCCGGGCAGTGGCGCAGTGGGTTAAGCGCGCGTGGCGCAAAGCGCAGGGACCTGCGTAAGGATCCCGGTTCGAGCCCCCCGGCTCTCCACCTGCAGGGGAGTCGCTTCACAGGCGGTGAAGCAGGTCTGCGGGTGTCTGTCTTTCTCTCCCCCTCTCTGTCTTCCCCTCCTCTCTCCATGTCTCCCTGTCCTATCCAACTACAATGACAACAATAAATAACTACAACAATAAAACAAGGGCAACAAAAGGGAAAATAAATATTTTAAATAAATAAATAACAAAAAATAATCTATCAAGATAAGAGCGACTGGTGCTTTTGAATAAAAGAAAAAAAGAAAGCAAGAAAGAAAGAAGAAAAAGGAAGGAGGGGAGAGAGAAACAAAGAAAGAAGAAAGGAGGAAGAAAGAAAAAGAAAAGAAAGGGGGAGAAAGGAGAAAATGAATTAAAAAATCAGGCAGGCAGGCAGGCACTTATTGAAGGGGTGAAAGTAGTCAAGTGGAGCTGAGAAGAGTGTTTGAGGAACGGAGTCCCTTGACTGATTGCCAAAGTACATGCTGAGCAGTTTGTCTTCAAACAGATCATATAAATCAGAAAAATCACATTAATAATTTAGATATAACATGCTAAAAGTGACACAAGAGGGAGCCGGGCGGTAGCGCAGCGGGTTAAGCGCAGGTGGCGCAAAGCACAAGGACCGGCAGAAGGATCCCGGTTCGAGCCCCGGCTCCCCACCTGCAGAGGAGTCGCTTCCCAGGCGGTGAAGCAGGTCTGCAGGTGTCTGTCTTTCTCTCCCCCTCTCTGTCTTCCCCTCCTCTCTCCATTTCTCTCTGTCCTGTCCAACAACGACAACAACAATAATAACTACAACGATAAAACAACAAGGGCAACAAAAGGGAATAAATAAATAAATAAAATAAAATAAAATTTAAAAAGTGACACAAGAGACAAAGACCAATAATTAAGAAAAATAAACTACTTTTAGTCATATAAGAAACACATTGGAGCTGGGGAGACAGCAGAATGGTTCAGCAAAAAGCCTTTTACGTCTCTTCCCTGTCTGCTATAAACAAAATAATCTGGCTTGTTCACATATAACTGTTCAATTGAATTTTCTGTTGAAAATGATCACCATTAAAATTATTATGAATTAGGTAAATAATCTCAAGAACTATTGATTAAAAACATTTCTAGGGGCTGGGAGGTGGTGCAGCGGGTTAAGCACAAGAACCAGAGCAAGGATCCTGGTTCAAGCCCCTGGTTCCCACCTGCAAGGGGGTCACTTCACAAGCGGTGAAGCAGGTCTGCAGCAGGTATCTCTCTTTCTCTGTCTTTATCTCCTCTCTCAATTTCTCTCTGTCCTATCAAGTAAAAAAAAAAAGGAAAGGAAAAAAAAGGGTCTCCAGGAGCACTGGATTCATAGCGCCCACACAGAGCACCATCTATAACCCTGGAGGCAAACAAGTAAACAAAGAAAAACCATTTCTAGTAAAAACAGTGACGTTCAGTATTGTTAAATGCCATTCCTCAAATACAGAACTTTAAAAAATAGTACTGGGTAATATCATTTTAACATACTATATTACTCTACAAATATTCAGCCTAATATTTTTAATCCATAGTTTAAGAAGTCAGATAACATTGATATATGTTAAATAAAATCAATTTCTTAATGAGGGGAGGGAGAGGAAGGGAAGGGAAAGTGGAGAGGGAGAGGGAAGGAAAAGGTGTAGAAAGGTGAAGGAAGGAGAAGGGAAGAGGGAGGGAAGGGAAAGACAGAAACAAGGGCTGGCAAGGATGTGGAGAGGAGGGAAGCCTTCTACACTGTTGGTAGGAATGTAAACTTGTGAAGTCCCTTTGGAAAAGTCTGGAGAATCCTGAAAATAGGAAAAAATGAACTTGCCACAGGTCTCAACAAATCCTCCCTTAGATATCCATCCTAATAGCAAGAAATGACTTACAGGAGAGATCTGTGCATAACCATGTTCAGCGCAGTGGTGTATAACTAAGGAAAGCATCTGTCATTGGACTGAATAGCAGATGAATGACTAGAGGAGTCGTGGCCTACAAAACCAATGGGAAAGTACAGAGCTGTGAGAGGAGGACGTAGTTCTCCTCTGCTGTGACATGGGCAGAACTAGAGGCACTCATGCTGAGTGAGATACACCCAAAGAAGAAGCAGGAATTCTGGGTCACCTCACTCATTGATGGGATCTAAGAACCAGCAAAAGGCAACACAGGGTGAAAAAAAGGGACAGGTAGCCACCCTATTTATTTATTTAGAAAACTACATAAATTGCATGTGTGGGTTTCCCAAACTTATAAGACATTTACACCTCCAGATTATTCTTCCAGACTCAAACTTCTGAGAGATATGAAATTTAACTCCAAAAATGTGTCCCATATATTGCATGAAGTATTTGAACAAATGACCTAAGCAAAAAGTTGAGATAGATTTTAAATATATATTTAGAGAATAATGCTTTAAGCAAATTAAGAATTTTCTTTCCTGAATAACTTATTCCATCAGACATTCATTATGTTATTATATCTTACTCATCTGAGAGAAATTATAATGAAAACATTTCTCAAAGTAATTTCCTAAAAATCTAGGAATGTATTCCACATAAGACTTTTCTAGCAGCCATTCGCCGAGCTGAATATGGCTTGGAAAATGCTACTTTAAAGGAGACGGAACTATTGGGGGGGGGGGGGAATAAATGGAATGTTCATCGGTTTCCAGATTCTGTTGTTAGAAAAGTTAATTAAAATGTCAGATGGTTAGAAAGTGGGTGACAAGGATAATTATGTTGAAAATGAAGAGAGCAAGCAAATGGAAGGGCAGTGAGGTGTGCTAGGAGGATATTACCGTGAGTCAGTAGAACAGAGTTCTGGTCCTGACCTGAAATGAATAAGCTACAGGATACCCTGCAAACTACTCAGCAACAACTTGCTCCAACTTTTTAAAGTGAAGATATTTAGCTGAAAGAACAAGTTCTCCTTCATAGTTGAAAGTTTCTTCTTCTTCTTTTATTTATTTATTTGTCACTAGGGGTCGTGACTGGGGCTTAGTGCCTGCAGAACAAATCCACTGCTCCCTGTGTCCCCCCCCTTTTTTTTTTTCCTTTCTTTCTGTTAAAGACAAAGAAAAACTGAAAGGTAAGGAAGTGATAGAAAGGGAGAGAGAAAGAGACCTTTTTTTTTTTTTTTTTTTTTTTTTTTTTTACTAGAGCACTGCTGAGCACTGGCTTATGGTGGTTCAGGGGACTGAATCTGGGACTTTGGAGCCTCAGGCATGAGAGTCTCTTTGCATCACCATTATGCTAAATCTACCCCGTTCTGAGAAAGATACTTTTAACACTCCTTTATCAATCCTTGGTTTAGGAATTTTGTGATGTGTTCTAGAAGGACTGACAGGCCAGTGAAATGGAGGAGAGATGCAAAACTGAGCAGATCAGGGGCCAGATGGTAGTGTGCCCAGTTAAGTGCATGTGCTACCCATGGAGAAGGGCACAGGTTCAAGCCTCTGGTCTCTACCAGCAGGGGAAAAGCCCCAGGAGTGCTGAAGTAGGTCTACAGGTGTCTCTGCCTCTCTCCTTTTCTAGCTGCCCTCCCTTTCAATATCTCTATTTTATCAAATAAAATAAGTAAAGTTTACAAAATAAATAAAAGGGAGCAGATGGTGAGGCTCAAGTTGTCAAAGCACACATGTCACTAGAATAAGTAGTCCGCAGGTAAGTCACTGAGGTCTTCCTGGGGAGAAACGCCTGAACGTGCTCATGTGTAGAGATCTCACCATCATACTATTTGTATATGGAAGAGAAAGAAAATACCACTTAAGAAAGGATTTTAGGGAGTCGGGCTGTAACGCAGCGGGTTAAGCGCAGGTGGCGCAAAACACAAGGACCGGCATAAGGATCCCGGTTCGAACCCCGGCTCCCCACCTGCAGGGGAGTCGCTTCACAGGCAGTGAAGCAGGTCTGCAGGTGTCTATCTTTCTCTCCTCCTCTCTGTCTTCCCCTCCTCTCTCCATTTCTCTCTGTCCTATCCAACAACAACAACAACAATAATAACTACAACAATAAAACAACAAGGGTAACAAAATGGAATAAATAAATAAAATAAATATTAAAAAAAAGAAAGGATTTTAATGATTCACATGTAGGGGCTGGGTGGCAAAGCATCTGGTTGAGGACACACATTTCAATGTGCAAGCACCCACATTCAAGCTCCCCCTCCCCACCTGCAGGGGGAGAGCTTCACAAATGGTAAAAGCAGGGCTGCAGGTGTCTCTCGATTTCTCTCCCTATTTCCCCTCTCCCCCCATTCCTCTCAGTATCTATCCAGAATAAATAGAAACGCTATTAAAAATTCACACGTATGTTGAAGAAAAGGTGACTATCATATAAAAAGCTATTTTAATAATTTCACATGCAACAGGCTGGCAACTTGAGCTAGTGGAAAACAGAGCCAAATTGTTTCCTTCAGAGGGAAGCTTTACAAGTCCTTCTCTTGGGAATCGCTCAGATATTCCTTAGGCTTCACATTAATCTTGAAAATTCCTGTGACTTAGGTTTTTAATTTGGATAATGAAAGTCAAAGTCTCTGCTCCACTAGGTAGGGGGCTTCCCCCACAGTGGAGCATAGGATATGCATCAGGTCCTGGGTCCCAACCCAAGCACCACATACGCCTCTCTCTCAACAAATAAATGCAATGATTACTAAAAGCAAATCCATCTAAACCAAATAAATCAAATGTCATTGCCCAAGTTTGACATGGATCAGACCTTAAACTCAATGAACTCCAATATTTAATATTATTTTTGGTACTTGTTTTCTCATTTTTTTAAATCTATAAAATATGAATTTAAAAGTCCTATATAGTTTAAACAGAAACACAAGGGCTAGACAGTGGTGCACCTGGTTCAGCACACACAATAGTAAGGTCAAGGACCCGCAAGAGGATCCTGGTTTGAGCCCAGGGAGGCTTCACTAGTGGTGAAGTGGGTCTGCAGGTGTCTATCTTTCTCTCTCCCTTGCTATCTCCTCCTCCTCTCTCAATTTTTCTCTGTTTTATCCAACAACAAAGAGGAAGAGGAAGGAGGAGGAGGAGAAAATAAGAGAAGAGAAAAGAAGAGAAAAAAATAGCCTTCAGGAGCAGTGGGTTCATGGTGTAGGCATGAAGTGCTAGCAGTAACCTTGGAGGCAAAATAAATAAATAAGTAAATTAGTATGTAAATAAATAAAAACAAAACTAGTTACATGATAAAAACACATGTACATATTTACATATATGCACACAAATTTACATGTAGCTTATGAAGCATAAATATTCATTAAATATTGTTATTTATTAAACATAATTATTATTAATTAAACACTGTTAGAGTTAGTATGGTAAACTACACTAGAGCCATGGGATTCATGAGTCCTACATGAATATCCAAACATATATATATCAGTTATTTTAACTTTGGTATTTGAAAGAACGATGATTAACTTCTGAGACAAATTATGTTTTGGCAGACTTATGTTCCAAAGGCAATGTTAAAGAAAATACACTTAAATAAATAGCATCTGTTTTGAGACAGATTACATGACACTGAGTTATTTCTGTTTATTTTGTCTTTTTACTACATTTCATACTTGATTTTATGGATGACTAAAACAGAAATGAAAATTAATTCTAATCTACAGTAAAATAAATATTCATCTCCCAACTAAAATAAATGGTGATACTACTTGCAAATGAATGAACTGTTCTTGTGCTTCAAATGATTTGTGCATTCACAAAGGAAGCAGAAAGATGTGAAAGTCTAGCACGGCAGTGAAAGTGACAAAGGCATACGTCACTGCAGAGGATCTTCCATTCCTCCAAGTAGCATTTTATAGCTCTAGAGTTCTACAACAAAAATGGCCATAGCAAGCTGAGGTTTTAGAATTTCCTTTATCTTATGAAAGTCTAAAATCATCATGAAGGTATGGTGATGTATGAAATAGAGTTAGCTAACAATACTCAAAACAAAATTACAGCCATTTATCATTTCCATAAAAGGAACCATCATCTGTTTATTTCAGTGTATCTGTTTTACCTTTTTTATTTCTGTACCACTGCTGTCCAAAAGATTACTGTGCTATTTTTCATCATTTAAATACAACGGAGAGAGGGCAGGAAGGGGTGAGTAGGCAAAGTACAGGAGATTTTTAGGACAGTGAAATCACCCTGGTTCATGATGGCGAATGTGTATTATTTGTTCAGAGTCTCCACCTCCATCTTTCCCTGTGGATGTGGGATGGACTTTGGGTGACCATGGCATGTTTGTGTACAGCGTGTCACTCTGCAGAGAAAGGAGTCACAAGGGGAAAACTGTAGCACAGAGGCAGGGGTCTATGCAAATCTCGGCACCTTCTGAGCAGTTTTACTGTCAACTTAGAACTGCTGTAAAAGCAAACAATGTCCTCTGCTCTTCTCCTTCTTCTCCTCCTCCTCCTCCTTCTTCTTCTCCTTCTTCCTCTTCTTCTTTTTGTTAAGTGTTCACTGGCATTTGAACAACTAGTCCATAACCATAATACAACTTCATATTTTTGTCAGCAGACATCCAACACTTTACGTTATATTTTACCTTAGAAAATAAACTCTGGGAAACTTATTGAGTCATATATTTCTTTATAAACATCTAAGAGATAGTGGATGGTTACTCACTGAATACTGTTGTTGAGAAGCTTGGTGTCAGAGGCATACAAAAGTAACAGTGGAATGCTCAATACATTTTTCTCCAACTGCTTTATGCTGACAAGAGATTGAAAGTGCTTATTTCTCTCATCCAAATGTTGCAGTGCAATCATCAATACCCTGACATGTTCTCATTACTTACATAATGCCATCTCATCTGTCTGCAAGCAAGTTTGCACCACTAATGTTAACAGGAACGTCATGATGGAGTGTCAAGGAAAACAAATGGTGAAAGTTACCTGAAACTTTCTTAGATGAGTGAGATACTCTCACATTCATCCAGGTCAGTGGAAATCAATAATAAACATACAAACATTAGGAAAACATTATTGATAGCCTCTGGAAGTGTGAAATTTCCCATAAACTTCTGCTTTTTATAGTTTTTTTTTAGTGATTACCAGTTCCTGATGTTTTTTTTTTTTTAATTTTGCAAATATCCTTCTGATCCAATCATAAAAAACTCTGTCCATAATGCATTCTCTACATATACTTGATACGGAAGATTAATCAAAACAAGACCTCTTACTGCACAAGGAGGTGGTTCAGAGGTAGAACCAGGGACCTGGGTGTGTGACATTCCAAAACAGATTCCTACACTGTGTGTGTTGGAGTGATCATCAATTTCTCTTTCTGATTAAAATAAACACACAATCTCGGAGAAAGGGTGATTGGTTCAAATGAAGAAAGAACAACTCAAGATACTCTTTCCAAGGACTTTTAGAATACTCCTACTAGAGAATCAATTATTATGTGTGTGTGTTGTTAAAATTTCCGGACGGCTCCAGCTGGCCAGGCTGGCTTGCTTCACGGCGGGTAACAGAGACGCGGAGACAACGGCTGGGCAGGGAAGCTGTATTTCTTTATTCAGGAGGAACTATTCATAAACTAAGACAAACTAATCACCAAACAGAACTCTGCTGTCTCTTTGCGGCGGCGCAAGCACTCTTTCTTTTTCTCTGGAACTCAGGAACCCAGGAACTCTGTCTCTCTGGCACTCTCTCTTACTCTGTAACCCTGAAACTCTCGAACTCAGGAACTCAGGAACTCTGTCACTCTCGAACTCAGGAACCCTCTCCCGGGGTTCCTTGGGGCGGGGCCAAGCAGGCCCGCGAAATTAACAGGACTCATCCAATTCTCTTGGAGGGGGAGGGCTAGAACAAGCCAATGTAAAGCATACGACATGTGTGTGGTCATTTTAGTGGCCAGTACTTTTTCAGGAGCCCCTGATAGCCAGCTAACTCTTTACTTATCTCAGTTAATGCTCACTCCTGAGCAAGGCTCAGCTAAGTCACTCCCCCCCCTTGCTTTCTTCAACCTTCACAAAGTTCACACGGAGTGAGACTTAAGAGTGCAAACCCAGGTGATTCACATCTCACCACTCAAGGCCTTGCTCCTAGATCCCTCACTACTCTGCATTCCACCTAGGTGAAAGGGTTTAACTCACTTCCATTCCATGCAAAACTCAATGCCCTTTAAAAACAGAGTATAATCTCTTTGATATTCTCCTGTTGTTTTCAGAAGACCCACACATATTTACACAGAGATAGTTTTAATGATCGTGAACTGTATTTCTACCACTCAATAGCTCTGTTCAGGTGAACTCCTAAAGCTGATGTGCTTTTGTTCCCGGGGAATATCCTACCATTTGTCAAATGTGAGTTAAATGGCAATATCAAGTTTGCCTGAGCCTTCCAGTTCTGTGTGGTAAAATTTATCTGTCTCTTTTTATGTCCCAAGGACATTTTCTTCCAATGCACTCACTCTGTTTTATAGGTCATTTTTTTTTCAATAAATGAATTTTCTTTTATTTAAAAACACACCATTTTTGGTTAAGAGTTAATGTCTTATTGGGGAAGGGGTAATGATTTACAGTGTAATCACTGATACCTAGGGACAGTTTCATTATGCACCAAAACCTCAATGTTCTCTACTTCCTTTCTCCAGAATCCTTTGCTTTGATGTAGTACACCCTGCCTAGTCCACATTTCACTTTGTGTTCCTTCTCCTGTCTCTACTTCTCGTGCTCCTTAAGAGTGAGATCACCAGGTCCCATGAGATAGGGCATATATTCACATGTACCCATAAATTAGGGCAAAATATATACCTGAAAGCAAAAGTGCACAATAGTCTGCAGTGAGTCAATAAATGAAGCAAGCAAGTAGAAAGACCTGGAAAGACACCATAAGGGAGTCAGGAGGTAGCACAGCTAGTTACATGCAGGTGGCACAAAGTGCAAGGACTGGCATAAGGGTCCCGGTTCAAACCGCCAGCTCCCCACCTGCAGGGGCGTCGCTTCACAGGCGGTGAAGCAGGTCTGCAGGTGTCTGTCTTTCTCTCCCCCTCTCTGTCTTCCCCTCCTCTCTCCATTTCTCTCTGTCCTATCCAACAACGATGACATCAATAACTACAACAACAATAACTACAACAATAAAACATGGGCAACAAAGGGGAATAAACAAATATTTTTTTAAAAGATAACATATAGTTCTTTATGAAGTAGTTTCTATTTAGACCTAGATACACTCCTCACCTATTTCCTATTACACTTCCCTCAGTCACTCCAAAGCTAACCTTATCAAAGTAAGGACAACAAAACTGAATAAGGGCAAGAGACTGTCATACTTTAATGATGACTCTTTAGTTATATCAGGCCACCCCATCAGCTGGGGCCCTAGTCAGGGAGTCCTGAGATTCCCAAACAGACATGATGGGCCTAGACCTTGAAAATATCCCTCTCACCATTGCCACTGGTCATCTCCATCAGGGACAACACAATGGATCCCTCTGTGGGCCCCTATAGGATCTTGCCCTCAATGTGGATCAACAACAGTAGAGAATGTTCCATCCTCCGATGGGAGGATGGACAACATGCTCTATGTTCCACCTGAAGAAGATGGGTCCTGAAATTGGGGCAGCTTTGAATGTTCCTACTCATGACCACAGAATGTGAGCACAGACCTACAGGGATGCAAAGGTTACATAGGTTCCTAAGCTGAACATAGGTCCCAGATCGAATTGATGTGGGCTATAGTCAACAGTATTTATACACCTTTCTCAAATTTGGGAGCTAATCCCTTCCCTGATTCAGCTTTCTAGCCATTTTTCCAGCCATGACATCATCTCCCTAGACAATAATTTGGGTCCACTTGCATATCAGATATCAGGATCAGAAAAAAACTAGTATAGTCATGGGCCCTTTGGAATATAACTAAAATAGGCCTATAAGCTATCTTCAAACCAGATACTCCCAATATTCATCAGCACTACTCCAGCCTTTATGTTCATGATTAGTCAACAATTCGTTTGGCTCTGCATGTTAACTCTCTTTTCAGCCACCAGGTTCCAGATGCTACCATGGTGTCAACTGGATTTCCCTGGGCAGATGACCCCACCAATGTGTCCTGGAGCCCCACTTCCCCAGAACCCTGCCCCACTAGGGAAAGAGAGAGACAGACAGGGTGTATGGATTGACCTGCTAATGCCCATGTTCAGCAGAGAAGAAATTACAGAAGCCAAACCTTCAACCTTCTGAACCCCATAATGACACCACCTCCAGGCTGGGTCCACACTTCCAGAGGGTTAAAGAATAGGAAAGCTATCAGGGTAAGGGATGGGATACAGAGTTTTGATGGTGGGAATTGTGTGGAGTTGTACCCCTCTTATCCTATGGTTTTGTCTATGTTTCCTTTTTATAAATAAATATTTTTTAAAAATGTGATCACTTAGTAGTTGTTTCACTCTTTCTAGTTTATCTCACTCAGCATGTGAACTATTCATATCTGAATGTCCCACACCCCTGAAAAATATCTTTAAATAAATTATTATTGAATATAACACCAAATTAATTTGCTCTATTATTAGCAATATTATTTGTTCACATTTCAAGTCAATAATGAACTTTTATTAATGCATAAATATAGTTTCTATTGCGTAGTTAAGGGATTGGGTTTTTTTTAACTTTCCCTTTTCTTTTGATCAAATGGAGAAATATAACAATCCCAGGAAAGGATCATTAGTTTATTAAGTTGGCATATTCTGCATTTATTTACAGACTTAGAAGAAAAGTTCTAGCAAATCAAATATTAATGACATATAAAATAATGTTTCCCTTCTTGATGATTTTCAACTTAGGCTTAAGCCAAAATCAATATCCTGAATTTTAATGTGAAGACCAAAGAGTAGGCTATGGATATTAGCAGACTCTAAGTATAAAAGACAAATCCAGGCTGGCATCTTGCTCCCAACTCACCCCCTCCCCCAAAATGGACTGTCCTGCACCATGGGAAAGGAGATGGCTTAAGAACCTATACTGCAGGAGCAACGGAGCAGGAGCAGCTGTTTGTCTCTCCTCTCCTCTCCTCTCCTCTCCTCTCCTCTCCTCTCCTCTCCTCTCCTCTCCTCTCCTCTCCTCTTCTGGGTCAACTAGGAATACCAAAGGAGACCACCTGAGACCACAACAAGACAGGACTAGAACGACTTCAGGAACACACCAAATCACCAGTGAGTGCGAACACATGTGGCTTATGCACAGAGAAGAGCCTATGGAGAGATTAAGTGGCTGGTAACAGTCTGGCAGTTTATCAGTTGAGACACCACCTCCAGGCTGTTTCACCAACAAAAAGATGGTTGAAGGGAGGAGAGGACTCCCCTAAGACTCACCAAATGCAAATGTGAGTCTCCATTGCTACAGCCCACAGAATCTGGAGCAGCAGAGGGGAGGCCCTGTGCTGACAACAGGGGACAGAGAAATAAGAAGGAAACTCAGAAGATCTATTCCTAGGTGATATAGCAGTGGGGCTGTGAGAATCTTTTTGCATGACCACTGGATTATCTCTGCCCCACACTGCTTTATCTCTTGGTCAGGAGTCAATGATTAAGCTAAGAAGCCTACTTATAGATTAAAAGGCTTCAGGCTTCATAGCCTATAGGGAAGAAAAAGAACAAAAGAGGCTTTTAAGCCTCTTAAGCCTTTTAAGCTCCAACTCAGGGATTAAAATAATATTGAAACAATTGTCAATTTCCACAAGTGTAATCTGTTTAACTACCTTACTTAGACACAATTCAATCCAGAGAAGAGTAATCAGTAATTTGAAAAGTACTGAGAGAGGGACCTCATAACATACTATACAGAATGGTTAAACCAACAGGAAGAAATATTGGAGAAATGAACCAGAATGAGAGTCCAGCTAAAAGCCCCCCCCCCCCAAAGGGTGAAGCACAAAATAATGAGGTCAACATCCAAAAACTAGTTAAGGAAATAATCACAGGAGTGAATAAAGAGTTTGAAAGAATTGTCATCAGAAATGCAGAAACAATAAATAAGACCCTGGAAGAAAACACTAATTATTTCAAGGTTATTAGAGAGCTGAAAGCTGAAATAGCTGACCTAAGGACACAACTAGATGCACAAGCTAAAACAGTATCAGAACAGGGTAACAAAATATATAAAATCTAGAAAACAGTAGAGGAGAGAGAGAATAGAATCAATGAGAATGAAGACAGAATTAGCAAGATCAAGGGTGAATTAGAAACAACTAAAAAAGAAGTAAGAGATCTCAAAATGAGATTATTAGATACTGACAACAACAACAGAGACCTATGGGATGATTTTAAAAGAAATAATATATGCATTATTGTCTTACCAGTGGAATAAAGACAGGGAGGGGAAGAAAGCATTCTTCAGGACATAATAGCTGAGAACTTCTCTAATCTAGACAACATAAAAGACATAAAAGTTCAAGAATCCCAAAGGGTCTCAAACAGAATTAATCCAGACTTAAAAACACCAAGACACATCATATTTAGAATGGAAAGGAATAAGGATAAAGAAAGGCTGCAAGAGAAAAACAAAGATCACCTACAGAGGAAAACCCCTAAGATTAGCAGTAGACTTCTCCACACAAACACTACAGGACAGAAGAAAATGGCAAGATATCTGTTGAGTACTCAATGATGAAAGCTTGAAATCAGTACTACTGTATCCTGCTAGACTGTATTTCAGACTAGATAGAGGCATAACAACCTTCTCAGACAAGCAACAGTTGAAAGAATTAACTATCACCAAGCCTGCCCTGAAGGAAGTTCTGAAAGGTCTCCTATAAATAGTCAGACCACCATAAATAGGCCATATATCAGAACATTCTAAAAATCTACAAGAACAGTGTTAAAATATCTTCAGTCTTTGATATCAATAAATGTGAATGGCCTGAATTCACCTATTAAAAGGCACAGAGTAGGAAGATGGATCAGTAAACACAACCCAACAATATGCTGTCAACAGGAAACCCACCTAACTCAACAAGACAAACACAGACTCAAAGTGAAAGGATGGAAAACTATTATAAAAGTCAGTGGTCCACAAAAAAAAGGGCAGGAACAGCTATTCTCGTATCTGACACAATATACTTTAAAAATCAATAAAATTAAAAAAAAGATTGGGATGGACACTACTTAATGCTCAGAGGATCAGTCAATCAGGAGGACTTAACAATTATTAACATCTATGCACACAATGAGAAACCATCTAAATATATCAAACATCTACTAAAAGAGCTACAGCGATATATTAATAGCAACACAGGCATAGTAGGGGACTTCAACATCCCACTCTCTCAACTTGACAGATCATCCAGGCAGAAAATCAATAAAGACATGAGGGAGCTAAATGAGGAGATAGATAAACTAGAAGTATTAGACTTTTTTAGAGTTCTTCATCCCAAAAAACTGGAATATACATTTTATTCAAGTCCACATGGGTCATTCTCA
Source organism: Erinaceus europaeus (assembly GCF_950295315.1). Classification (NCBI taxonomy): domain Eukaryota; kingdom Metazoa; phylum Chordata; class Mammalia; order Eulipotyphla; family Erinaceidae; genus Erinaceus; species Erinaceus europaeus. The sequence goes on along the minus strand of NC_080180.1, from coordinate 63,212,888 downwards.
CAGATAGACTATATGTTAGGCCACAAAGACAGCATCAGCAAATTCAAGAGCATTGAAATGATCCCAAGCATCTTCTCAGACCTCAGTGTAATTAAACTAAAACTTAACAATCTACAAAAGATTAGTAACAGTCCCAAAATGTGGAAGCTCAACAGTACTCTACTTAACAACTACTGGATCAAATAGGAAATAAAAGAAGAAATCAAAATGCTTTGAGAGTTCAATGAAAATAAAGACACAAGCTATCAAAATATGTGGGACTAAGGCAGTACTGAGAAGGAAGTTCATGGCCATACAAGCACACATTATGAAACAAGAAAAAGCACAAATAAGCAGCCTGATTTCACATCTGAAAGACCTAGAAGAAAAAGAACAAAGGAAACCTAAAGCAACCAGAAGGACAGAAATCACTAAAATTAGGGCAGAAATAAATAACATTGAAAATAAGAAAACCCTACAAAAGATCAACAAAAGTAAATGTTGGTTCTTAGAAAGAGTTAACAAAATCAACAAACCTTTTGCCAGACTCACAAAACAAAAAAGGGAGAAGACCCAAATAAATCAGATCATAAATGAAAGAGGAGATATCACAATGGACACCACAGAAATTCAACATATCATGCGAGACTTCTATGAACAACTATATCGCACCAAGCTAGAGAACCTGCAAGAAATGGTTGAGTTCCTAGATACCACAAACTTCAAAAATTAAGTAAAGAGGAACTAGGTAACATGAACAGGCCCATCACAGCTAATGAAATTGAAACAGTTATCAATAATCTTCCCCAAAAGAAAAGTCCTGAACCAGATAGTTTTAAAAATGAATTCTGCAAAAACTTTAAAGAAGAACTAATACCTCTACTTTTAAAAGTCTTCCAGAAGATTGAAGACACTAGAATACAACCTTCCAGCTTCTATGAAGTCAAAATCACTTTTATGCCAAAAACAGACAAGGACACAACCAAAAAACAAAACAACAATGAGGATGTTGTATTTTGTCAAAGGCTTTCTCTGCATCTATTGATATGATCAAAACACTACAAAAATGGGAATAGATGGGAAATTTCTGAAGATAGTGGAGTCTATATATAGCAAACCTACAACCAACATCATACTCAATGGTGAAAAACTGGAAGCATTTCCCCTCAGAGCAGGTACTAGACAGGGCTGCCCACTATCACCATTACTATTCAACATAGTGTTGGAAGTTCTTGCCATAGCAATCAGGCAGGAGCAAGGAATTAAAGGGATACAGATTGGAAGAGAAGAAGTCAAACTCTCCCTATTTGCAGACGACATGATAGTATACATAGAAAAACCTGAGGAATCCATCAAGAAGCTTTTGGAAATCATCAGGCAATACAGTCAGGTGTCAGGCAACAAATTTAACATTCAAAAGTCAGTGGCATTTCTCTATGCAAACACAAAGTTAGAAGAAGATGAAATCCAGAAATTAAGTCTTTTTACCATAGCAACAAAAAACAATAAAATATCTAGGAATAAACCCAACCAAAGAAGTGAAAGACTTGTATACTGAAAATTATGAATCACTACTCAAGGAAACTGAAAAAGACACAAAGAAGTGTAAAGATATTCCATATTCATGGGTTGAAAGAATTAATATCATCAAAATGAATATACTACCCAGAGCCATCTACAAATTTAATGCTATCCCCATCAGATCCCAACCACATTTTTTAGGAAAATAAAACAAATGCTCCAAATATTTATCTGGAACCAGAAAAGACCTAGTATTGCCAAAACCATCTTGAGAAGAAGGAACAGAACTGGAGGCATCACACTCCCAGATCTCAAATTGTATTACAGGGCTGTTGTCATCATAATTGCTTGGTAATGGAACATGAATAGACACACTGACCAGTGGAATAGAATTGAGAGCCCAGAAGTAAGCCCCCACACCAGTGGACATCTATTCTTTGACAAAGGTGCCCAGAATATTAAATGGGGAAAGCAGAGTCTCTTCAACAAACAGTGTTGGAAAAAATGGGTTGAGACATGCAGAAGAATGAAACTGAACCACAATACCAAATACAAAAGTAAATTCCAAGTGGATCAATGACTTGACTGTTAGATTAGACCAGAAACTATCAGAAACTTAGAGGAAAATATTGGCAGAACTCTTTTCTGTATAAATGTTAAAGACCTCTTCAATGAAACAAGTCCAATTACAAAGAAGACTAAGGCAAGCATAAACCTATGGGACTATATCAAATTAAAAATCTTCTGCACAGCAAAAGAAACCACTACCCAAACCAAGAGACAACCTCCCTCACAGAATGGGAGATCTTTACATGCCATAAATCAGACAAGAGGCTAACAACCAAAGTATATAAAGAGCTTGCCAAACTCAACAACAAGAAAACAAATAACCCCAATAAAACTGGGGAGAGGACATGGAAAGAACATTCACCACAGAAGAGATCCAAAGGCTGAGAAACATGTGAAATAAATGCCCCAAGTCTTTGATTGTTAGAGAAATGCAAGTAAAGACAACAATGAGATACCACTTCACTCCTGTGACAATGTCATACATCAGAAAAGGTAACAGCAGCAAATGCTGGAGAGGTTGTGTGGTCAAATGAATCCTGCACTGCTGGTGGGAATGTCAATTGGTCCAACCTCTGTGAAGAACAGTCGGAGAACTCTCAGAAGGCTAGAAATGGACCTGTCCTATGACCCTGCAATTCCTCTCCTGGGGAGATAACACACCAACACAAAAACATCTGTGTACACATATATTCTTAGCAGCACGATTTGTAATAGCCAAAACCTGGAAGCAACCCAGGTGTCCAACAACAGATGAGTGGCTGAACAAGTTGTGGTCTATATACACAATGGAATACTACTCAGCTATAAAAAATGCTGACTTCACTGTGTTCAGCCAATTTTGGATGAAACTTGAAAAATTCATGTTAAATGAAATAAGTCAGAAACAGAAGGATGAATATAGGATGATGTCACTCTCAGGCAGAAGTTGAAAAACAAGATCAGAAGAGAAAATACAAGTAGAATGTGAATTGGAATTGGCATATTGCACCATAGTAAAAGACTCGGAGGTGGGTGGGGGCGTGAATACAGATCCAAAAAGGATGACAGAGGACCTACTGGGGGGGTTATTGTTATGTGGAAAACTGGGAAATGTTATGCATGTACAAACTATTGTATTTACTATCGAATGCAAAACATTAATTTCCTAATAAAGAAATTTAAAAAAAGTTCAAACAAACAAACTAAAAAACCTCCACTACATGGCCAAAGAAGACAAACATATCCTGGAGGGCTGCTTTGTGCCCTCAAAACAGTCCCGAATGTACAAGAAAGCCTAGCCTCTAACTCACAATGAACCTCTAGCTGAAACTTGACCCAGGCTGTGCCCTAGTCCTGGCTCTGCATATGAAAGACCCCACTATTACTGGTTCAAATCCTCCTCCAACCACAACTAAGCTGCCACCTCAGGTACATCTAACTATGTAGAAGGATTCTTAGCAGACTATCTACCCATCAGTTTATGCAGATGAACTGGATGCAGATTAGACACATAGACAGATTATATAGGTTAGATAGATAAATGATAGGAGATAGATGGTAGAAGGGTGATAGCTTATTAGACAGATAGATGATAGGAGGCAGATATATTAGACAGAAGACTGGGATGATGGACATGAGTCGATAGATCTGTAGGTGACAGAGTGGTGGAGTAATAGATGATAGATAGATAGATAGATACTATCGTGACAAATAATGTCAAATATGAGCAAACAACCAAACTCAATACAATTGTTGAAAAGGAAAACATCCATTTCTTGCTGGTATATTTAAAGACAATTCTATTTACCATAAAAGGTAAGTTTATAACTGGGTACAAGGTTAGAGCTCAAACTAGGAGATTCAAATGATTAAATGTTTAATACATTACTCTCAAAATTGGGACATTCAATATGTATCTGAAGAAAAAAATTTTGCTCACAATATAAGCCAACTTAGATAACAATGAATATGCTTTCTTTTCCCCAATTTCTGGTCTTGGATCTCTAGCTTAGAATATTCTGTTAATTCCAGAACTACCAGTCCAAAGACCTCCTTTTAGATGTTGATGAGAAACACATGGTCTAACCTTCAACAAGCCATCTCGGCAATCTTATTGTCCCTAATTGACACTGAGTTATCATAACATCTGTTTCTTCTTCTCCTTCTCCTTCTCCTTCTCCTTCTCCTTCTCCTTCTCCTTCTCCTTCTCCTTCTCCTTCTCCTTCTCCTTCTCCTTCTCCTTCTTCTTCTTCTTCTTCTTCTTCTTCTTCTTCTTCTTCTTCTTCTTCTTCTTCTTCTTTCTCCTGGATGAGTCTATAGACTTTATCATCTAGACATATAATACAGTTTGGCACTTTGCAGCATTTCACAAGATCCCTTGAGAAATTATATACATTTCTGAAAGAGAATGCAAGTTATATGGGTCACAACAATTTATTTCAAGACCCTGTAATAGAGTAAGCTCAGTTATGCTGGCTTCGTGTGGCAATGTCTCAGAAGAAATAAACCCCACAGAGGCTCGCAATGCATTAGACAGTGCAGCTTTCACAGCTGTCTTCCAAAGCCCAGCATGGAACTGCTCTCTAGATGAAGCCAGAGCATAATGATGGCAATTTGTTCTCAGGAGCCTACCCTCCGAGATGTAATATAAAAGGGGTCAAACTCACATTGTTCATTTTATAGTAAGAAGCATTATAACCATGCTTCAATGTACATATTTTTAATGCAAATATGCTCAATTTTAATCTAGCATTGTCTCTAATAAATTCTGGATTCAGTTTAATTCAACATGCATTTGGATAAGATAAAGAACTATATACGTCATTCTAGGTAATGTAAATAAAAAACAGTTATATATCTACTGGATCAGAATATCTACATTCAACCTCAGTTATTTACTATATATATATATGTCTATCTGAAACCTTTAAACCATAACATGTCTGATGTAACTAGGCAATGCATTTATACGCTTCAAGCAAAGAAAAACCATATAAACTATTCATTTTATTTCAATCTGAAAAGATATGATACATTACAAAATTATCCATGGAATACTATTCTGTGATAAAAAAAATGACTTCAATATTGTGTTGTTTGGGACAAAATGGACATGTTATGTTTAGTGAAACAAGAGATAAAATAGAACTACTAGGTGGTTTCATTCATATGTGGGCCCTACAGATCCAATACATATGGACTTGGAAATAAAAGGAAACAAAGAAGCAAGCAAACTGTTTCTAAGACATGTGAGAATTCTGACGGTTACCTCTGGGTGGTGGTAAGGCAGGGATGCTCAACTTCGGTGGTGATGGGCTTGGTGTGGAACTATGTACTGTGACCTTAAAATCTTTTTTTTATTTTTGGATAAGACAGAAAGAAATGGAGAGAGGAGGGAAAGACAGAGAGGGGGAGAGAAAGACAGACACCTGCAGACCTGCTTCACCGCTTCACAAAGTGACTCCCCTGCAGGTGGGGAGCCAGGGACTCAAACCTGGATCTTTATGCTGGTCCTTGCGCTTTGTGCCACGTGCGCTTAACCTTCTGTGCAACCGCCCGACTCCCTTAAAGTCTTATAAGTTATTAATCATAAATAAAATATGAAAAAAAGTTTCCATGGAGAAGTAAAGTGACCAGATCAGATGATGCATAAATTACACATAGATCTTTCAGGGATTTAAGTTCTATCTGGAGGGCTCAGAAAGCCCGCTGGGTAGGGTACCCCCACTGCCATGCTCAAGTGACTCAGGTTTGAGCCTGGGAATGAAGTGGGAAGGTTGTGGTACTGGAGAAGCTCAGGTGCTGTAGTTTTTCTCTCTCTCTTTATTTTTCTTCTTCTCTTTCTCTGTCTTTGTCTTTGTCAGTCTGAATGGGAAAGCATCCTAGGGGAAGAGAAACTACATATGTGCGAGGTCTCAGCTCTGGAGAAATAATTAAGCAAACAAACAAATTTCATATGAGGAGACCCAGGTAGATTCTAAAGATTTTAGAGCAAAAGTTTGAGATTTGAAAGGATTCCAACAACAGATGAATGGCTGAGAAAGGTGTGATATATATATATATATATATATATATATATATATATATATATATTTCATTGTATATATATATATTGTATATATATATATATACACAATGAAATACTAGTCAGCTATTAAAAATGGTGAATTTAGCTTCTTCACCTCATCTTGGATGGAGTTTGAAGAAATCATATTATGTGAGGTAAGTCAGAAAGAGAAGGATGGATATGGGATGATCTCACTCATAGACAGAAGTTAAAAAAAACAAAAGCAGAAGGGAAAACACAACGTAGAACTTGGACTGGAGTTTGTGTATTGCTGCAAAGTAAAAGATTCTAGGGGGGAAGGAAGAAAGGGGTTTAGGTTCCAAACATGATGGCAGAGGAGGACCTAGTAGGGATTGAATTGTTATGTGGAAAACAGAAATGTTATGAATATACAAAGTATTGTGTTTTTCTGTCGACTGTAAACCATTAATGTTTCAATAAAGAAATTGAAAAATAAAAATAATAAGATTTGAAAGGATCCTATTTTCTGTAGTTCAGAAGGTAGGATGGCCAGAAGACCAGTTAGATGCACAATGGTTAGCAACCCAAGAGCACTGCTGATGAACAACTGACTATTATAAACCACACATGTGAAAAATTCTTCTTACCTACAAGTGATCCTTTATGTCAAAATGCAAGGACAACACAAAAGTCTGGGTTGTGCCAGAAGAAAGAACCAACAGACCAGTAAACACAAGTCAAATAATTGTTCCTTTTGTAGAAAGATCACCCACAAAAAAAGGAAGCAAGCCACCAACATTCCCAGAATTTCCCAAAGTCCTGACGATCCACTCTTTGCAGAGGATCCAGTAGACAGGGTGATAGGTGACTTAAAATGTACTTAAATGGCAGTGGTCACTGAGCATTTGCAGATTTAATTTCATAAATTCAGAAGTGAGATATGTTAGCAAATATGCGATACTATAAAGAGACAATGTCACTGAGTAAAAACAGATTGTGAAGCAAAAGCAGTGGCTTCTGAAGCTAGGGCATCTCTAGAACCAGGGAGGTCCAGGCCAAGTGCAGAGGTTTGTTTTTTGTTTTTTAATTTCTTTATTGGGGAATTAATGGTTTACATTCGACAGTAAATACAATAGTCTGTACATGCGTAACATTTCTCAGTTTTCCATATAACAATACAACCCCCACTAGGCCATCTGCCATCCTTTTCCAGGACCTGTATTCTCCCCCTCCCCCACCCACCCCAGAGTCTTTTACTTTGGTGCAATACACCAATTCCAATTCACATTCTACTTGTGATTTCTCTTCTGATCTTGTTTTTCAACTTCTGCCTGAGACTGACATCATCCCATATTCATCCTTCTGTTTCTGACTTATTTGACTTAACATGAATTTTTCAAGTTCCATCCAAAATTGGCTGAACACAGTGAAGTTAGTATTTTTTATAGCTGAGTAGTATTCCACTGTGTATATAGACCACAACTTGCTCAGCCACTCATCTGTTGTTGGACACCTGGGTTGCTTCCAGGTTTTGGCTATTACAAATGGTGCTGCTATGAACACAGGTGCACACAGATATTTTTGGATGGGTGTGTTGGGTTCCTTAGGATCTATCCCCAGGAGAGGAATTGCAGGGTCATAGGACAGGTTCATTTCTAGCCTTCTGAGAGTTCTCCAGACTGTTCTCCACAGAGGTTGGACCAATTGACATTCCCACCAGCAGTGCAGGAGGGTTCCTTTTTCCCCACACCCTCTCCAGCATTTGCTGCTGTTACCTTTTCTGATGTCTGACATTCTCACAGGAGTGAAGTGATATCTCAGTACTCTCTTTACTTACATTTCTCTGACAATCAGAGACTTGGAGCATTTTCTCATGTGTTTCTCGGCCTTTTGGGTCTCTTCACAGAGTCTCTGCTTTCAAAGATCTGAACAACCGCTCTGAGAAAATAGCTTTCTTTTTTTTTTGGCCCACAAAGTGTCTTAAGATTATATGACAACAAGGGCAACAAATGGGAAAAAAACAAATAAGTAAATATTTTTAAAAAAATGACTGTGAAAATAATGGTGGTTGTCAGATGGAGAGAGGAGCTCACATAAACAATTACAAAGCTATACTCTTATGTTCCTGATAATAAAAACTAGAAAAATAAGTAAACAAGAAAATCTAATAGTCAGACTTCCAAAATAATATCCCTTCTCCAAATGTTCCTACCTGGTCCCCAGAATGTAGTAGGCTGGATATTACAGTCATGATTCCATACTACCTTGAACAGCAAAAAAACAAACAAAGAAGATGTTTTAGGGTCAGTGAAATAACTCAGTTAGATAGTGTCCTGCTTTGGCCTGTGTGCAAACCAGGTTCAGTCCTGGCCACAACTTGGAAAGATGCTTCTGTGTTGTGGTCTCTTTCACTGTCTCTCTGCCTTTACAAATTGCTCTATCTTTAAAAATAAATAAATAAATAAAGTTTGCTAATGTGAGCCCTTTTTCCAGATGTAATTAAGCTTACTAATCAACTTCCTTTTGGCTAATCGATAAGGAAATTATCAGGGAAGGCAGTCTCTAACCACTGGGATCCTCTACAGAGAATTTAACCACTGTAGTTTTCCCTGACAGGAAGCTGAAGGGTGAATTAGAGAGACTACAAAGGGGAGAAGGATTTGGCCAGCTGTTATTCATTTGCAGATGAAGGGAGCCAAAGAGGTTGGATCTGGGGGTCCCCACAAGCTGGATGTGATCCCCAGTGGATAGGCAGAAGCAGACAGAGACTACAGATACCCACCTGGAAATGGATTTACCAAACACTTTAATACTCTCAGATGGAGATTCTAATCTAGAGTCTACCTCCAGGTAAGATTCCAGTCTGACTGGTCCTCGCATTTCAGTCTATGAGACCAGGACAGAGTCCACTCATTTCTGGTCCACACAACTTAGAACTAATTAATGAGCATTAGCAAAGGCCCTCTGTTCTGTAATAATGTTCAGTGGCAATAAAAAAAAATCTAGCGCAATCATTTCTTTTTCTTATATTTACTTTCAAAATAGAAATTCACCTTTACAGCAGATTTAAAAAAAAAGGTCTGTACTTTCTTTTTTTTTTTTCGATGACATATGATCACTATAATTGTCATAGCATTGACGTAGTTAAATATGTAAATATATGATCTTAAAACCACCCTGACCTTTTCTTGTGGGGAAAATAATCTCCATGCCATCATTCTCAGACACATCATTTTAGTAGGTGAATCTGCTTGAAGCTGTAATCATATTTTTAACAATATTGAGTTGTGAGGTATGTATGTACACTTAAACCCATTGATCTCTCTTGCATTACAAATGGAGAAGGGATTTGCCTTTTTATGATGGGCAAGACTAGCTAAACACAACTTTTGTCATGGTCAGCACTGAAATAAGTAGTTCTTACTGTTAGGTTCCTGATTATAAATCAATTTGTTCTGCTTTATATCTTAAAACTTTTCAGCCACAAAGTTGCAGATGCTACCATGACACCATTCTGACATCCCTGGGCAGAGGACCTCACCCATGTATCCTGGAACCTCCCCTCCCCAGAACCCTGCCCCACTAGGAAAACACAGAAACAGGCTGGGGGTATGGATCCACCTATCAATTCCCATGCCCAGTAGAGAAGTCATTACAGAGGCCAGAACTCCCACCTTCTGTAGCCCATAAAGATCTTTGCCATATTCCCAGAGGGAAGCTTCCAATGGAGGTGATGGGATGTGAAACTCTGGTGGTGTGAATTGTGTGCAGTGGTACCCCTCTTATCCCACAATCTTGTCAATTAAATTACTAATAAAATAAACAAACAAACAAAAAAAAATCACCAAAGGCCTAGTTAACAAAAAAAAATATTTCTGGATTCCAAAAAGAAGTATTTACACTATTATTTATATAATGAAAAAGCTTAAAATTTACTACAATCCAATGTGAATATTCACTAATCAATATTATAGATCAATATTTGATAATGTTGTATGTATTTACAGGCATGAACTTCTAATCAATACATCCTATTCCGCAAGTCTGCAGGGAGAGTAAAAGTTCACATCTGAGAGAACAACACTGTTTGCAAATCTTAGATTAAATGGGTAGCTTGGTCAGTCTTAACAAGATGCAGGGAAGCAGAGAAATCTTGTCAAAGTTGTTCAGGCTACATGATCAGGAGGACGGCCGGGAACATTTTAAACTGAGGGAGAGGCACAGTAACCTACATAAGGTGCTCAATGCTGAGCTCTTAATCTTGGTAAGGAAAAAAATATCTATGAATTTTAAACAGTTTTGACCATACCATCTTCAGGGCAAAATGCCTGTCAATGTGTGATCTGAAAATAGTACAATCGGACACATTGGACATTCAGCAGTTCTTCTCATAGGGATAGATGTCTTCCTGACAAGTGAACACTGGGTTTGATTTTGGCCTGGGGAATTGTTTTGATAGAAAACTTTTTTTTTACTCCAAATGCATCTTGTACCTATGAAAATGAGCTGGAACATCAAACAAGGCTAATTTCTGTGCACAGCCCATTAATACCTGATTGTTCTTTATGACTTTTCTTGTTGAAGAAAAGCATGTTTGTTCTTCAATCAGATAGGTTTGAGACTCCGATAAGCCCTATTCCTCAGACAGTACAAAACTTCTTTTTGTTTATTTAATTATTATTTATTTGATAGAGAAAGAGAGAAATTGAGAGGAGGGAGATAGAGAGACAGAAAGACATGTACAACACTGTTTCACCACTGGTGAAGCTTTCCCCCTGCAGGGGGGGAATCAGGGTATTGAACCTGGGTCCTTGTGTACTATAACCTGAGTGCTTAACCAGGTGCACCACAGCCTGGCCCCAAAGCTCCTATCTACGCATGGTACTAACTTTGCTAGAGTGGCAAAAATCCATGCCATGAACCTGAATATTGATTAGAAGGAACTTCATGTATGCTTTCTCATAAATGTCTTTCATTATGTGATAACCAAATCTTCAACAAACACAGTTTTTGTTGGTATGCATGAGACCCCTTCTGTTTCATTTGGTTTAAATCCCCCCTGCTTAACACTATTCTATTTACATAACCACTTCATTCTATTTACATAACCGCTGTTAACAAGCACCACCCTCCCTCCAGGGCATTAGTGGTTCAGTGATAGAATTCTCACCTGCTCCACCCCCTCTCCTTGTCACACCCTGATCCTCTCCTTGTCACACTCTGATTTTCACCAGTCACTTTTCTCTCCACCCTCTCTATGTCACATCCTGTTTCCACCCTACTTGGCAAGTATATATAAAGACAGCATTGTGAGTTTTACAGGACTTGAGTTTAGCTTAGCTCAGCTTAGATTGTGCTGCGTCCTGCATGAATAAAGAGATACTTCCTACAGCTCAACCATGAGTCCCTGGTTGTCTGTTACCCGCCCGTGAAGCCAGCCTGGCGAAAACAACAAGTTTTAACTGCTTTGTAAAACCCAGGCCCATCTAAACATAGAATTTGGGTCGTGGCAGCAGTTTGCTCTTGAATGAATGACACTTGGCTTTCTACCACCATCTTCTCATCACCATTTCTTTTTCACATGTGCACTTTGGTCTGTTCTCTAAAGCACTGTACACTCTTCTAAATTCTCTTGGTATTTAATGAGTAGGCTTGGTATCTTCTTTGTAGAAAGCAGGGTATTTCTTTGCAGAGAAGAGTACACTTGTTTCTGTACATTTCCTTCTTCTCTCAGTATCTCCAGAACTATCTCTAGAATTGAAAATATTTATCTCCACAGAGCACCCAGATTGACGGTCTTGTAATCCAAAGATTAGAGCTCTTGTATCCCAGCGATTACAGTTCTTATAATCCAAAGATTAGAGTTTTTGTAACCCAAAGATTATAGAGTTCTTATTACCCAAAAATTAGAGTTTCTGTAATACAAAGTTTCTTGGGTATAATCCAACAGGCTCTTGCCTATTACTCTTCACTTTGAAAGCAGTTACTACATGCAACATCTTATACCCATCCCTAACCCCCTTTTAATTAAAGTTGGTGTTACGAAAGTTATGCTTAAAGGATGCAACAACAGGGGCCTGGTGGTGGTGCGCCTGGTTGAGTGCACATGTTACAATGCACAAGGACCCAGGTTCAAGCCTCCAATCCCCACATGCAGGGGGAAAGCTTCACAAATGGTATAGCAGTGCTGCAGGTGTCTCTCTGTCTCTTTCCCTCTCTACCACTCTGTTCCCTCTCAATTTCAGGCTGTCTTCTCTATTCAATAAATAAATACAAAAAAAATTTTAAGAGGGATGTGACATCACTGTCACTGTGGCTTAGCCAAGATCTCTATTACATCAGCAAATCGTGACTTCATGACTCAGTAGCTCCATGAGATTTTATAATTCACACCTGGTGGTGTATAGACCACTTAGCTCTCACTCTACACATACACAAGTGTAGAAATCCTTCTGAAATTTTATAGTATTATCAAGTAAATGCTTTTATCATGTGGGAAGATTACAAAGCAATAATGATACACCAACAAAATTGATATTTTAGAAAAGAAAGCTGTATCTTACCTAAATTCATTTTCTAACTGGCGACTTTAAGAGTTCTAAGCAAGAACCAGGGTTAGATAACAGTAGACTCATCATGACTCTGCATTCATAATCCTCTTCCTGACAAGTCATGAGAGTCTAACAAATGTACCCAGCTTCAAACACACTTCTATTCTCAGTGAGATGGTGACTCTATTGGAATTTTCTTATGCATAATCTCCCCCTGTACATAAGCACCTGGGCCTTATTTGATATGTATAACACCGTTCATATTATAGTTGATTTAATGCATACTTTACAAAGGTGAGTTACCAGGCTCATTGCCATGGGGAAGCCACACAATCACGATGCTCCCAGCACCGCCACCCTTATTAGCCATTCCAAGGATGCAGGACTCTGTGGGACCCTCGCCACTGGCAGCTCTGACAGCTTAGATGCTTCTTAACAGTACTTCCTGTCAGATTTTTCTCCATGGCTTTTTCATCTTTGCTATGCGGTCTCTTTGTTTAAACTCTTTCTATTATGCCTCTACTCTGATTTCCATATTTAAAAAAAAACTCATAAAAATCAAGCTAGAGGAAAAGAATAAACAGTCATTAAGAGATGTTTGGAAAACTATCTACATCTGAGATAGGGGAGGAGAAAGTTTTCATGGGCTCTTTCTCAGTTAATAATGTCTCAATGGCATGGAATTCTATTTTTGTGTTGAGATAATTATTGGTAGAACAAATTATTGCTACGTTCTAAATGCTTCCGCTGGCTACATTCGTTTAAAAAAATGTGTTAATCTTCTACAGCAAGGATACTGAAAGCCTTTGGAAAATGTATAAAGCAATGAAAGGTTGAATTTAAAGAGTGTAAAAAAAAATTAAATATGTATTTCTCCTCTACAAGATACACAGAATTGGTTACTCAGATTTTTTTGGTTTTGCTAAAGATCCCTCTGAAAAAGCATCATTTGAAAAGAATGACGCTAAAATTTGCAAAGGCCCATGAGCTCTTTTGAAAGAAATGCTTAGGAGTAAAGGATAGGAAGGGAGAACTGGCATATTGGACCAAAGTAAAGAACTCTGGAGAAGCAGGGAGAGGGACAGGATGAGACATTGGTATCCTGGTGTGTCTCCTAGGCATCAGTCAATGGGAGGCAGGAGGCAGTCACTGTGTGTTAAAGACTGTACTATGAAACATTAAACCTCTCTCCCCAAATAAAATTAAAAAAGAAAGAGAAAAGAAGGAATACACACACATAGCTGGAAAACACCTAGGGAAAATCAGATCAAAAAGATGCCCTTCTCAGGGAGAGAAGGAGTACAGACATGACATGGCATGTTCACTGATTTGAATGGAAAATCAAGAACTCTTTACTTTTGCTTTCTCTGGTATTTGTTTGCTTGTTTGCTTTACCTTTCATTCTTGGCAAGTTTTAATTTATTTTAGATGTTCAAAACTAATTGGGTGAACAAAGTAAGCTTTATGTTGTGAGCAGCTGTAACATACTGAGGTTTAGTATGGGGATGAAAATTCTACTTAAAAGATTGTGTTTAGAAGGTCAATTATGTAATTTAGGGATTATGGGATCTGAACCAGCTTTTCCGTGCTAGAGTGTAAGTCTCACCTGCTACTTACTAGGGACAGGGAAATGGAAGGTATGACCATCGTCTGAATCCCAGCTTCTTCACTAGTTAAACAGCAAGGGGTCAAATACTCTCTAAAAATATTATAAGGGGAAACAAGTCTTAAAGACATCTTGGAGGAGAGCTAAGATGAATAAAGCTTGAGAATTGCTAGTCTGACACAAGGCAAAGAAAATACACCAGACATTTTGAGAAATGGGGATATAAAAGATGGGCCTCTATTTTTTTTTTATTTATTCAGCATAAAGATACACTAGTGAATAAAATAAATGCAAGGGTAGTTGGCTGTCATTTTCCTACCTTGTGACCAGAGGGAGGCTGATGTGTGTCTGGAACTTACCTTTCAATAATGCTTACACAGTGATCAACCTCAGTGTAGAGAGGGTGAAGCGGTGTGCCACACTTACATGTATTCTCTGTGAATTCTTAAGAGTTTCTAGGCTTAGAGTCCCTCTCCTGCACTGCAGAAGCCTGCAAATGCAGGTGTCAAATGGCAATACTGGCTTAGGCTGTGAATCTGGGACTCAGGAATTTGGTGTCATTTAAGAAAGTGCTGATTCTATAGCTACTGCTATTACTGTGAGTAATAAAAGTCTCTTTTCTGTGACCCAGATGGCCCCTGCCTTCTGCCAGCATCCATGATTCTGGGGCAGACTAACTCGTTAGCTTGCAGGAAGAGAAAACTCCAGAGTTTCATTCTGCATAATTATATGACTTTCATTGTGGGCATTTGCTTTGGAATTGTCTATACCGTCAAAAATGAAGATTTTCTTCATTCTTACTTGTAAGCATGTTGTTTTGTTGGTGTGGACCTCAGTCTGATGTCTTCCACTAGTTTTAAGTGGTAGGGAAATTGATGGCTCACTATTTGCATCACAGACCAACATTTTACATATGTCTATTCCCTTACAAATAAAAAATGATTATTTGAGCTAATCTCTAGGCTCTAAGTAGGTTATTTTGTATCTTTAACAATGTTTAAGAACTACTGTTTTGCTTACTGTTGTCGAATACATTACACAGATATAACTTCATGCTTTTAAATAATTAAAGTGAATATATTGATTGTTTTTCCAACTCATTATGCTTCTGATCACACAAATGATTATTCCAGTAAGCTGAAATAATGACTTGAGTTGTCTAGTCATAATTGTTCTTATCTATGATTCAAATTGTTCACCAAGGATGGAAATAGTTATCCATTCTCTCCACCCTGGGGAAAATTATGCTTCTAGCCCACTCTTGCATCCATTTTCTCTAGCTCCCTAATTTATAATCACCAAACTTAGATTTCTTATGTCAAAAAACAATGTTGGTTTATTGCTACAGGATTTTCTGCTGCAACGATCCTGCTTGTCTACACTTGCGTCAAATTCTGTAACAGTTATTCCCTTGACAGGTTCACAGGAGCTTTTCTATTAAGTTGAATTCAGAAGTCAAGTTTCCCCTAAGGATTATTGAATGCCAAGCTGACGAAACACCAGAGAGGTTTTCTTTTCTTCATCTGCCCTTTTTTTTTAACTTAGCAGGAGAAAATATAATTTGAAATGGATTTATAAGTTATAGTTATATATGCTTGTCTTACCTACATGATACTTGTAAAACTAAACAAGAAAATTCTACACAGAAAAATATTTCGTTGAGGCAACAGTGAGCTGATGGCATATTCTAAAATTATATTTTTCCATTATGTTATTCTGATGTTACTACTGAGAATGTTGTGAAAGCAGTATATCCAAGTGGGGGGAAGGCATTCATTTAACTCATGTCATGTACTGGGATCCTCATTTTCTTGGGAAAATGTCATTGATCTCTCAATCACAGTCAGGACTAAGTCTTTCCATTGGAGGTTCTAGCTATCATTTAGCTTCTCAGTCACTTCTTTAATTTGAGGTTTGATATTCCTTCCATGGCCTGGACTGTTGCATTTCTTTTCTCTCACTACGTATACATGGGAGGTTCTGGGAGTGGGATATGTGGTACCTTAACTATCACCTGCTTCATCACTGATTACAACTATATGTGTAGATGCGTAAGTCAAAATCTAATAGGCGCTTCACTGCGGCACTTCTTAGGGAAAGAGTAACAGTGAGATATTCAGACAGGTTCTGAGAAAACTTGGCATATACATGAAGATATACATCCCTTTCATTTCATTTCCAAGGGGAAGAAATGGAGAAGGAAGTGAGAGCAAGAGGGAGAAGTGAGGCCTTTGCTCTGTGAGATGATGCAGGAAGAAAAGCCTCACAACATAGCCCCTTCTCTCTCTTTCCACATCAGAAGCCTGTGTGAGAAAAAGTTAGGGAATTTTTCAGAAAGGATCAGAATGGCTGAGAGAATGAGAGACTTCCAGGTGAGTATTCCATAAATTCTCTTGGTAAAGAATTAAGAGAAGGATGATTTTTCAGATTCAAGATGAGTGACTTTCAAGCTTTTTTAAAAATTATCTTTATTTATTTAGTAGATAGAGACAGCCAGAAATTAAGAGGAAGTTGGGAGAGAGGGAGGGAAGAAGAAGAAGAAGAAGGAGGAGGAGGAGGAGGAGGAGGAGGAGGAGGAGAAGATGAAGAAGAAGAAGAAGAAGAAGAAAGAGAGAGAGAGAAACTGCAGCACCACTTTACCACTTGTGAAGCTTCCCCCCTGCAGTTGGGGAGCAGGGCTTGAACCTGAGTCCTTGTGCACTGTAATGTGTGCACTTAACCAGGTGTGCCACCACTCGGCCCCACAAACTTTTTTTTATTGACATCAAGAAAGGATTGTAACTCAAAAGTGAGAATGTGCTCTTATACCTACCTAGTCACCATAGCCACACGATAAGGAAACAGTATCAAGAGGAATTCTCTATCTTATCCTCAAGAATAGGATCACTGAATGTCTTACTGAACTAGTCTCTGTCACTGACACTGTGATTTGAGCTGGATAAAGCCACTGGACAGGTGAAACTATGATTTCAATTTCCCATCAATAGACGGGTGTTTGAATTGCTATCAGCAGATGTTGCTACCAGGAACTCAAGGACCTTGGCCTCCACTTGTCTCATCACCTCCAACAATGGATCTACCTCAGGAAAGACTGAGAATTCCTGCAGCAAAGTTCCTCCCTGAATGGGTGCTACACTCCTGCGCACCTATCCTAGACAGAGCAGCACATGCTGACGGCTGAACACCTTCCTCAGCAAGGTTTCAGAAGCCAGAATCTAATCACTCTGCCTTCAGAATGAAGCAGGGACAGCTGAGCCAGCTCAAAAAATTCTGACAGCTCCCTGCGGAGGCTCCCTGCAACTCCCTGAACTCGCTTTGGATTCTGCATACTTGACTGTGTCTCTTCTGCCAGTGAGACTATGAAGTGCATCTATTGCTTCTGCTGGGTCCTAGGTCAGGCCACCCCTTGATATGCCAAAGGAACAGACTGATTCATCTGAATTCAAGAAATAGTCATTTTATGGAGGGTGTCCTTAATGCCTCGTCTTCTAAAATCAGGACTTGTCTCTGGTCCTTCTCCTCTCTGTCCCCTATGAAAGCAGGAAATAGGTCTTTGCATGAAATGTACTTCCTTTGTCAAGAGATGAGAGACATTCCTACATTCAGACAAGAATCAGGAGCTATGTAAACGAATTCTACACACATCAAGTTCATAATCTAAACCAAAAATCTCATGAATTTCTCTGTCCTACCCATTACAGATTCATTGCTCCCCGTATGTGTGTACACGTGTGTGTGTGTGTGAACATATATACCACATGAACAGGTTAGTCTGTCCATGAACTAAGCTCCATACTTACGGATCTCCATGTTCGTGAATTTAAAGTTCTCTCTTTTCCATTGGGTCAGGAATCAAAGTTGGTATGCAGGGGAAATCCCTTATACTTCAAAAACATTCAGGGCTACATCAGTGACTCAAGTTATCACTATTAGAATTATGCTATTATTTACTTCTACAAAAATATCGTTTGTAACTATGAAGACAAGAAGTAACATCACACCTGTAAGTTATATACTGCTATAGTGTAATATGACTTCAATTAAAAACCACAAGGAATAATACTACAGATAATTTTTTCAGATGCAATTACAGAACAGGTCTCCTTCCCTACCATGGCTGTTCTGTAATTGCATCTGAAAAAAAAAAAAAAGTTGTATCTGACAGGTTGGTGACCATATATCCCAGGTCCCTGATGTCTCTTTCTGTGTATATAGCTCTTTCTATGGATATAGGTCCCTAGGTCTTTTTCTATATATATAGCTCTTGTCATTTTGTCTTTGTCCCTCAAATCCTAAGAATTTCACCCAGGAATTTGACTACAATCAGGAGACAGAACCTCATTCCCTAGCATCCCTCCGTGTGTCATCTTGGAATCTATCACTGAATCACAGACCCATGCAGCGAAGTAGATGTCATGAGGCATGCAATGGTTACACAAAAAGACAGTCTAATAGCGAGAACTGCAGATTTCCAAAGCACGTCAGAGGAGTCTCAGAAAGGTGGATACACAGAAACTCATAAACTAAAATCAAAACATGTTGATACACGAAAAAAAAAAAAGAAAGAAAGAAAAGGAGAGAAAAGAAAGCAAATAAAAAGTGTGTGTCCACATACTAGTTCAACATTGGGGGATATACTGTGTTTCTTTTACTTGAATGTGTAATAATACCTATGGTTTTATTATTTTCTTATGCAAACACAGATTTGATTCTAAAAACCCAGCTTTAAAATTATTTAAGATATAGTATCATTACTAGTCTATTTGCCTTCTATGTATTTAAAAATATTTAAATTCTTTGAATAAGCTGTGTATTTTCTTAAATTTTATTCATGAAATCACTGCATACAATATAAAATCACTATTTTGTAGAAAAAATGTCATTCATATCAAGGCCTAGCTATTATGATATTTAGACAAATGTATATTTTTGAAAAAAATACCATAAAATAGTAGAAATTAAAACATAGTAAATATTTATTAAGAGTTTTATTTGACCTCTTCCACTTGAATATCTGTTACTTTTGGACACTAAATGGTGAATTTATTAAGTCACTTTTGTCTTCCTTGGACTTTATTGATGCTGTTTTGCAAGGGTGCAGATTCAAACTTAATGTACATTTTCACTTCAAACCACAAAGAAATCACCTACACATTTTGAGGACTCAGTTCCCCAATGCAACTTCTACTTTCTGAAAAATATTTTTGAAAAGTAACCATCTGAGAAAAACACTAAACACTTTATTTTCCCTCTCCACAAAACCAAATCACCTCATAGGGAGTAATGTTCACCTTAATAGAACATTATCCTTGATAGAACATCATTAAAATGAACACTAAATGTTTGTGGAGGGAAATAAGGCAAGTAAGGAATTAGAGTAGAACCAGAAAGTTAAATAAATTCAGTGGTGAATGCTAAAATTTGCATTTATGTTTAATAGATTTTGTTAGAAAAAGGTCCACTGACCATGCATTCATACTTATGGCATCTAGGAGAATGTCTAGAATATATAAACATTTAATAAGAATATTGTTTAAATTGTGAGATGAATAATGCCAAATTTATATTTTCAATATCTCAGTTTACCCATTTATCAAAGTCTTATTTGGAGTGTGTAGCTAATTCCAGACTACAATTTTGTCCTCAGAAATTGTAGAAAACAGAGAAGAGCAGAAAGGGTTCAAGGGCAAGAGAAAGAAAAAATAAGGGTTTCAATGTTATATATTAAAATAGGAGTGAAAAATAAATATTGCAATACTTTTATTTTTCTATATTTACACACAGGGTTTCTGAGAGTTAGAAAAGATAACCACTATAAGTTGAGCCAGTGCACTTAGGTGATTATCATTAAGTAAGAAAACAAAACAAAACAAACTGTGATTTAGTTGTTCCTATAAAGCTTAGCACTAAAGAGCTTTCTTCAAGATGAGAATGAATACTCCATCTGGAGTCTTAGACCTACATCTCCTAGTCACATGATTTTCACCAGATTCTTTCAACTCTTTCTTGATTTTATCAGCAATAAAAGAGCACCTGCCCTTCCTACCACATGTTCCTCTCATGAGAATGGAAGAGAACTCTTGGAGAAACTTTTAATTTTATAAGATCCTACTAGGATGTAGAGAAATACAAAACCACTTTCGATGTCCCAGAGAGCAAAGATAAAACACAATTCTTTGACAATGTGACTGAGAACACGTACTAGAAAGCACAATGGTTTAACTTCATTTATTAAAAGACTCTGCCCAAGTGAATCTTTCTGCAGCTTGCTCTGAGCTTTGCACTTACCTCCTCTCTTTCTATCACCATCCATCCACCGCATGGAATTATGTTTCTTTACACCAAGGAATTCTGCATAGAATTTTTATTCAGTGTTAGTAATGCCTTCATATCCGAACACCATCCATATTTCAAAGGAAGGTAACTGACAGGCTTTCTGATATACTCAACACTGTCATATTTCAGTGTAAAGAAATTGAAGTTCCATGCCATGTATGGGCTTTCTTGAAATTTTTCACATTATTACTTTTGAAGATGGGTGTCATTAAGTGCGGGGCTCCAGCAGGCCGGGCTAGCTTCGGGGCAGTAGACAGAGACTCGGGGACACACAGCTGGGCCGAGAAGCTGCAGTTCAATCTTTATTCAAGAGCGGGCAAATCACCACCCCATGTGCTTCCCCATCATTCTCCTTCTGCGGCTGCTGCTGGAACTCTGGAACTCTGTAGGGGTTCCGGGGGCAGAGACAAGCGGCCGGGCCAAACCAAATCTCTCAGAGGTAGGGGGAAGGGGACCAAAGCAACACGAAGAATACCAACAGATGGGGACACTATTCTATTCAGAGATGTAAAACAGTACCTCATAACCCTGTGCTGGGTATGGGTTTGTATTTATATTTTCAAAGTATTACATGAATAAAATGCAGCAAGTCGGAACGTACCTAAAAGAGACTTCCTAGCTCCTTCCAACATGAAGACCCCACATTTCATGTGCTTCACTTTTATATTTAGGATCCTGATGAGTAAACAATTTACTATGCTCTTCAGCCATCAAGTTGTAGATGTTACCATGATGTCAGCCTGACTTTATGGGCAGACAACCCCACCACTGTGTCCTGGCACCCTACCTCTCCAGAGCCCTGCCCAGTAGGGGAAGATAGAAACAGACTGGGAGTGAGGATCAACCGGCCAATGCCCCTGTCCAGTGGAGAAGCAATTACAGAAGCCAGACCTTCCACCTTCTGCATCCCACAAAGATCTTTGGTCTGTACTCCCAAAGGGATAAAGAATAGGGACGTTACCCAGGGAGGGGATGGGATACAGAACTCTGGTGGTGGGAACTATATGGTACTGTACCCCTCTTATCCCACAATCTTGTCAATCATTATTAAATAACTAATAAAAAATTTAAAATGCAATATGTCAGTATGTTTGATGCTATGTTATTTTTAGAAACATTTTCATAGTTTCATTTATTTTTATTATATTTATTTACTTATTGGATAGAGACAGCCAGAAACTGAGAAAGGAAAGGGAGAGAGACAGAGAGACACCTGCTGGCCTGCTCCACTACTCGCTAAGCTTTTCCCCTGCAGGTGGGGGCCAGGGGCTAGAACCTGGGTCCTTGGAAACTGTAACATGTGTGCTCAACCAGATGCACCACCACGCGGCCCCCAAGGCTGTATTTTAATCTTACTCCCATAATAGAGAAACCCATTTCCCTGGACTAGGTAAATCCCATGTCTATTCTAAAGTGAGCACACTGTGTAAACCAAAGGGACAGTATTTCCGTGTGTCCCTCTCATGACACTGCGGGCCGTGTAACTAGGTCAGAATTCAGAACGAACTTGAGTTAATAGTCTTTAATAGATGATTTTCTTCCTTAAGCAATGTTTTCTCTTACTTTTTTTTTCAAATTACATCTTTTCATTTATTTATTATTGATAAATACAGAGAGAAATTGAAAAAAGGATAGATAGAAGAGACAGAAGCTTTGCCTTACCACTCATGAAGCTCCCCCCTGCCACAGATGGGGATCAGGGACTTGAACCTGGGTCCTTATGCACTGTGCATTGCTGCCTGGCCCCCTAAGAAAACTATGTTGTTTTTCTGCCAAATGAAAAAGTACTGTCCAGTATCTTATTAACAGGTTAGCGAGGAGTCACATCACACCTCACTCATGACATTTATGCCAAAAGTATGTCCATACTGGGAGAGTAAGGCAGCAGCATCTGTCCTTGGCAACTACTCTCCCACCAGTGAGTGGATGACTGGGCCTGACAATGTTTCATGGCTCTTCCTACGATATTTAGAGCCTGCTAACACTCCCCATAACAAGGAAAAAATGATTTTCTAAAAGCTATTGCATGGCAGCTCTACACTAGGCTGTATGACAAGAAGGTTTAGTGCATGGGGAGAATGGGGGGAAGAAAGTAACATTTTTAATATACCAAGTCTTAGAAAACTTTGCATTAAAAACTGTTGATCTTTAATATTCTATGAAAAATCACAAGTCGAGTGCATTCGGCATGTTAGCTGTCGCTGGCATTTATTTTAAAGATATAAATGAAAACTTAACTGCTTAAAATATTTTATCCTTCTGAGTAAACAGTGAATATGAAAACACCATCTCTTGGAGCTACACATGATTCATGTTTGACATAACAGCCAGTACTTAGAATTCCCAAAGTAATGTGGAATCTTAAAAAAGGGGCCGAATTTCTTTTAAGGGTATTATTTTTCTACTATTCAGGAATCATACCTTGAAATCGTATAATGACTTTAAAGATATAAAAGGATATCACCATAGACAATAAAAACTGTCCCTGAAGTATATTTCCCAGTAATTTGGTTTTCCTGCCATTGCAGCTGACAATTGGCCGATCTGTTCAAAATATTGAAGAGGAAAGCAAACTGACAAAAACTGGATATTGAAAAGTTTTCAAGGAATTGCACTTACATCAACAGCAATGAAGCTCCCAAAATTTATAGGTTGAGACATTTAACATAAGACATTTAACATAAGCTGTAATGAAATGTAATAAGACATTACTAGAAGTGAGGTATGCCTTTGCTTTTTTGCTTTTGAAAGTCCCCTTGTCAATCAGTTTCAGGGTTTTGCAAAGGCAATTTCTCTCAGTCTTCCAGTTGCCAACTGGACCCCAAAGTCAAGTAAATCAGCATGCCTTTGGGACTTAAATGATCTCAAGTATGTTTGTGTCAAGATATGAACAGAATTTTTTAAAATTCCCTTTTGTTGCCCTTTTTTATTGTTGTATTTATTATTGTTGATGTCACTGATGTCGTCGTTGTTGGATAGGAGAGAGAGAAATGGAGAGAGGAGGAAGACAGAGAGGGGGAGAGAAAGACAGACACCTGCACACCTGCTTCACCGCTTGTGAAGTGACTCCCCTGCAGGTGGGGAGCCTGGGGCTCGAACCAGGATACTTACGCTGGTCCTTGCGCTTTGTGCCACCTGTGCTTAACCTGCTTCGCTACCGCCAGACTCCCAACAGAATTTCTTTAATAATGTTCAAGACAGCCATAGGCACCACCTGTACTTCATGCTCAGAGTCTAAGACAAAAACCTGAACTGGAACTCTGAAATGTGTAAAAAAAAAAAAAAAAAGCAGCAACACACTCAAAAGAATTTTCAGAGGACAGCAGCATCAAATGGTCAGCAACACCAAGAGCCAAGACCAGGACGCAGACTCTGGGCTTGTGGTGACGATGGGGTGAAGTACTGAATGCAAACTCTTTACTTGTAATTCATATCTGCCTCTGGTGAGCCATGCTGACAATGGGGAAACGATGTGTGTGGTAGCACGTGGCCATTCTCTCTACTTCCCTTTCAACATTTTTTTTTAAATGTTTTATTTTTGAGAGAGATGGAGAGAGAGAGAGAGAGAGAGAGAGAGAGAGAGACCAGAACACTGCCCAACTCTGGTGTATGGTAGTGTGGGGGGATTGAAGCTGGGACTTTGGAGCCTCAGGCATTGGAGTCTCTTTGCATAACCATTATGCTATCTACCCCCGCCCCTTTAAACCTTTATTTTTCCTCCAGGGTTATTGCTGGCCTCAGCACCTGCACCATGAATCCACTGCTCCTGGAGGCCATTTTTTTCGCTTTTTTGTTGCCCTTGTTGTTGTAGCCTCGTTGTGGTTATTATTATTGCCATTGTTGATGTTGTTCTGGGCCACATGCACCCAACCCACTGCGCCACCGCCTTTAAACTTTTTATCTGCAGTATATGCTAGAACTTAAAGTTGTTCTAAAATTGACTTTTCAAAAATGACAGTAAGTACAATGTAACAACTGTGTTAGTATAATTAAGGTATCTCATTTTGTCTTTATATCACTCACCAATCAATTTACCTATCTATCAACATGTTTATCAAATCTGTCATTAAAAAGATAAAATACTAAAATAAAATAATATTGTTACAAGTTAACAAAGGTTAGTTAAAAAAACAACAACTCCTTAGACCTATCCCTAAAAAATGAATTCTAAATATTATGCTTTGAGAAGAAGTATCTGATAGATGTTATCTTTTTACTGGTGATTTTTCAGAGCCAGGATCTCACATGGGTGTGGTTTTAATGTTCTAGACTGATTTTTCACTCAGACAGAAAGGAAACAGAGGCATAGAAAGTGATACCATGGTACAAAAATGGACCACACACCGCACACAGCTTGTACCCTTATGGGTGCCATCACCTACCTCCGCAGCCCTATGGGCCCATAAGGTTTGTTGGTGCCTCAGGAAACACAGGAGCATTCTGATTCCAGGTTCTCCTTGATAAGGCAGGTTACAGGGGGAAGCAGGTGAGCATAGATGTGCGTTATGTTCACCTTTATTTTGTTTAAACAATTCATGGGACTTAAAATTCAGGGATTTTTATTCCTTTACATTAGCTCATCTCCTTAATCCAGAGATGACTGAGAATTTGGAACCCAAAGAGACAACGGTTGATACATAAGAAAGCCCATTTTTGGTTTTGTTTTTGCCAAAAAATGAAGTTCCCATTAGAGTAACCGGAATAGACTATGGCTTGCTTTGACACCCAAACTTTAGACATGTATTACGTTTTAAAAGTTAACATGCTTTTTTAACAAAAATATTTTGCAGACTCATTTTTTTTTATTAGAGAGGTATTTTGTATTTTATTGGAAACACGAAAGACATGTCTCTGATATCTGATGACTGTAAAAAATGGCGATTAATCCCTAGCACTGCAAAAACGGTATCATCTGTTTTCCATCTACACCATGCCTCGGCCTCGCGTGAGCTTAATGTGCAGCTTGGCGATACGAGAATCCGGCATGAAGCTCAGCCAGTCTATCTTGGCGTTACTCTCGATCGCACCCTGTCATTTCATGAACATCTCATAAAAACTGCAGCAAAGGTGGGCGCGAGGAATCACATCATTGCAAGACTGGCCAGCTCCTCATGGGGTGCGAGCGCTTCCACACTGCGATCATCATCTCTGGCATTATGCTATTCCACTGCAGAATACTGTGCCCCAGGATGGTTCCGTAGCCCCCATGTCCACTTGGTCGATTCCAAATTATATTCCTCCGTGAGGATCATTTCTGGAACCATCCGTTCCACCCCGGTTCCATGGCTGCCAGTTCTTAGCAACATCGCCCCGCCAGATATTCGTCGGGATGTGGCATCATCTAAGTTCATTTCCCATGTCTACGCTCGACCGGACCTGCCAATATACGCGGAGATCTTCGCCCACCCTGTCCAACGCTTGACGTCTCGTCACCCAATCTGGTCCCCTAGCCTACACTGAACTTCTCTGTTCCAGACTCTTGGAAACAGAGCTGGCAGTCAGCTGAGATAAAGAACAAACACCTCATCACAGACCCCTGCGAGCATCAACCGGCTTTGACCTAGCACGTTATGATCGGGCCCTCCTCCATCGCTATCGAACAGGCCATGGCCGGTGCGCCGCTATGTTCCATCGCTGGGGAGCCAGAGACGACCCGAACTGCCCCTGCGGCTCCAGACAGACTGTGACCCACATAGTCAACGACTGCCACCTCTCCAGATTCAAAGGAGGTCTCGAAACTTGACATCAGGCTCAACCTGACGCTGTTGACTGGCTACGGAAGAAGGGCAAACGCTAGAAGAAGAATTGTTTTATATGGAAAAATAATATATATTATTTGAAAAAATATATGTAATAGTCAACTCATATATGTGATCTTGGGAGAGATATTGCAGTTTCCAGTAGAAAGGGTAGGGACACAAACCCTGGTGGTAGGAATGGTGGAGAATTATATCTCTGTTGTCTTATAATTTTGTAAATAAATATTAAATCACTAATAAAAACTTTTGGGTTTTTTTTTTGAACAATGGGTGAACTGTATCTATCTAACAAGTTAGATTAAACAAAATAATTTATGATTCTGAAACTGAATTTCCAAAACCAGGCATGCTATAAAGAAATAATCCAAGTGGGGAGTTGGGCTGTAGCGCAGCGGGTTAAGCGCAGGTGGCGCAAAGCACAAGGACCGGCATAAGGATCCTGGTTCGAACCCTGGCTCCCCACCTGCAGCTGGTTCGAACCCCGGCTCCCCACCTGCAGGGGAGTGGCTTCACAGGCAGTGAAGCAGGTCTGCAGGTGTCTATCTTTCTCTCCTCCTCTCTGTCTTCTCCTCCTCTCTCCATTTCTTTCTGTCCTATCCAACAACGACAACAGCAATAATAACTACAACAATAAAACAACAAGGGCAACAAAAGGGAATAAATAAATAAAATAAATATTTAAAAATAAAAGAAAGAATCCAGGTAAGGGCTCCTCCATCCTATTTTTCTTCAAAGACTACATGAATAGATCTGTACTCATCATGTACAAAATGGTTTTCATTTTGCATTTGTCCTTAGTTTGGACTTGAGCTAAATGGCTGTCAAAATCAAAAATAAATAAATAAATAAACTATCCACATCATGAACAGAATTGTTTTTATTCATGAAGTCCATGAGCTAGCATGCCTAGTGAAAGCGGTACTCATCGGACAGGCAGGCAGGGTGTTTGCATATGTCTCTCCAGACATTTTCCCGCTTCGCTAACTATTATACATCGCTGGGAATGTTGAGCCTACAACAACTTCCTTCATGGGAAAGACTGCATCTGTGTTTCAGCTGACTACTTAGGACTTCACCTGCCTTCAGAAATTCAGATATACAGATAGACTTCTACCTGTCCGTTATGATTTGGTCACACTTAAGAAGTTTTTGTTTTTGTTTTTTTTTGAGAGGCTCTATATTCATAACATGAAAGTGTGTGTATGTGTGACGTGTTATGGATAGTTTATATCTGGTTCATGGGCAAACCTCAAGCATCCCCCTCACCCTAGCTAAAAGTGAAGGCGTCCCTAAACAGTCCCTGCTACTGTTTCTCTTTCACCATTGTCTTAACTATACATGACTTGAGACACAAATTCTCTCAGCCCTATGTCACTGTTACATGTTGAACTCATCAAAGATATCCTTAACAGTCTTCTCTCTCCTGTGAGGCTTTACCTTGTCAGTCAGAAGGGATACACTTCCATATCACCATGCTATCCAAACAAAACAAAACAAAAACAACAACTAAAGCTCCTCAAACTCTCTCCCCTCTCCCAACATGTAGCAGAACATTGCAACTAGATATGTGATGACTTCAGACTTGATTTCCATTTAACACCTAGCCTAGTATCTGCTGGACTCGGTAACCAGTTATCTGTAAGTTATCCTCAAGTTATGAATAGGGGTTGGAGGTGAAGCATGGAAGCACAATGGCCCCAGGATAAGCCACTTCCTGCTCTTGTTAAAGAAGAATCAGTAACTCACTGGGAGAGGGGTCTAAAATGTATAAATGATGATCTAAAACGTATAAATCCTATTCCTGCTCCCTGTATCCTACAGCTGTTCACCCACCTGTGAAACTGTTTGCCCTGCTTCCTGCTGAATCTACTCTGCTATAACCTAGAATTCTTGATGTATTGTAAAACTTACTATAAAAAACATTTATGGTCCTTTCGGGGGTGCTCCACTGTTTTTCCCCATTTTAAGGAGAGACATCCAATGGGGACATGCTCAGGCTGCTCTTAGAGCACAGAATATTTATCTCTCTGAGTCCATCTTTGGGGTCCTGTGTCCTCTGCCATGACAGTGCAACTTCAACATACCTCATTTTCCTGGATTACAGAAACAACTCGGGATTGTCATAAAACTATGAGCAATCACTCAATTGTTTTTCTTGTCCCATTATCCTCATCAGTCAACTCTACTCATTGTGGGCATGGGACAGTAGGGCTGGAACTGTGAGAAGCCTCTGGAAGTCTTTCTGAAATTAGTCACCACAGTGTTGCCTCCAACTAGGGATGGTGTCTGCGCTTTTCACATGCAAAAGAACTTACTGTCTATCCAAGTCTCCTTCCAATGAATTCTAGAATCTTATAACCTGAATTAAGTTGTAGCTGGAGCTCTTTAATTACTTTCTCTGGCTCTCAAGACCTTAGAATAAAAGAGGCATCTTCTCTGTCTCCTTCAACCCACAAGAACACAACTGTAACCACGGAGACAAACTTACCACCTGTTACAGGCATTCTTTTTTAAGAGGGGTTGGCAGTGTTAAGTGACAGTATTTAGTATTTCTGAAGGTTTTCCAAACTACTGTTGAAATACCCATCTTTGAGACTCAGTCTCTTTCTCTGGCCAAAAATGGCACAGTTCCTGTTAATATATATGTTATCTTAAAAATGTGCCTTTATTGCTGTCGACATATTTATTATCAATCAGTGATACCTTTTTTTTTTACATATTCCAAGTACAATGAAACTACTAGTTACACTACTATAAATTTCTTCTTATTTTTATTTTTTTGCCACTGTATTTACTATTTTTTTTTATATTTATCTTTTTGCCTCCAGGGTTATCGCTAGAGCTTGGTGCCTGCTCCTGGAGGCCATTTGCCCATTTTGTTGCCCTTGTTGTTTATCACTGTTGTTGCTATTATTGCTGTCGTTGTTGGATAGGACAGAGAGAAATTGAAAGATGAGGGGAAGACAGAGAAGAGAGAGAAAGATAGACACCTGCAGACCTGCTTCGCCACTTGTGAAGTGACCCTTCTGCAGGTGGGGAGCCGGGGTCGAACCAGGATCCTTACACAGGTCCTTGAGCTTTGTGTCACCTGTGCTTAACCCGCTGCGCTACCACTAGGCCCCCTATAAATATGTTCTTGTGTTATGTGGCTTGACTTACATATGTGTATATATTTTGATATACTGTTTCACATAGCTATATATATGATAAATATAAATTTATATATTAGATGTAATTTGAATTATTGTAATTTAATCTTTATTGTTAGCACTTGTAAAATTTTGTTAAAGAATCTTTAGTGGTCAAGCTGGTAACCTCTTGCACAAATTTCCAGAAACTTTGTGGTATGTTGAGTTTCTTAATGTTTTGGAACTTAAACTTCCTGAAATAAGACTACAGTTCATTAGCCACCTTTTTCAAAGCTACACTAAAAATCCATAAGCTTGTGGAAGTCTTTCAAGATTTCTCACCAAGCTATTCTCAGTAATGAAAAGTAGAGGGTAGTTCTGCAAATTCTGCAGTTCGGCAAAATTTGAGCAGGGAAGTGATTCATATCAATGCCTCAGGGACTTGGCCTTTCCAATCCCCCCCCCCCAAAAAAAAAAGAATCATAATGATGATCATGCCTGAGACACACAGATCTGACTCCTTTTCTCCCTCATCAGTCAAACTATCATAAACCTTGATGGTGAGACTGGAGAGTTATTGGGTTAGTGGTTGCAGAAGAGATGAGTTCTATAGTCTCTAATTAATCTTATGGATGTTTTAAAAACTTGGTAGATGCTATTTCTTTTTCCTCTTCCTTATATGTCAATAATGTATCATTGGTTTATACTTTGCCTGTTCTTCTTCTTCTTCTTCTTCTAGCATTTGCCCTTCTTCCGTAGCCAGTCAACAGCGTCAGGTTGAGCCTGATGTCAAGTTTCGAGACCTCCTTTGAATCTGGAGAGGTGGCAGTCGTTGACTATGTGGGTCATAGTCTGTCTGGAGCCGCAGGGGCAGTTCGGGTCGTCTCTGGCTCCCCAGCGATGGAACATAGCGGAGCACCGGCCATGGCCTGTTCGATAGCGATTGAGGAGGGCCCGATCATAACGTGCTAGGTCAAAGCCGGGTTGATGCTCGCAGGGGTCTGTGATGAGGTGTTTGTTCTTTATCTCAGCTGACTGCCAGCTCTGTTTCCAAGAGTCTGGAACAGAGAAGTTCAGTGTAGGCGTAGGGGACCAGATTGGGTGACGAGACGTCAAGCGTTGGACAGGGTGGGTGAAGATCTCCGCATATATTGGCAGGTCCGGTCGAGCGTAGACTTGGGAAATGAACTTAGATGATGCCGCATCCCGACGAATATCTGGCGGGGCGATGTTGCTAAGAACTGGCAGCCATGGAACCGGGGTGCCTGTGTGAAGCATTATTATTTGACGTTTCTATATATATTACATTCTTATCGTGACTCAACTAGATTTTATCCTCCACTATCAAATGGACGGCTCTTATACCACCTTCTCCTTTGAGTAGCCATCGTTTTGTTTTTATACCTAAGACTCTGTTTTTGTTTTATGTCTTTATTTTCCACATATATATGAAATCATTGTGTATTTGTCTCTGTTCAACTTGTTTCACTAAGTGCAGTTGCACGGTTTCCTTTTTTAGCTATCCCATTGTGTATACATTAACCACACATTCTTCATCTTGGGCATTGAGCTTCTTTCCAAATCAAGTCTTTGAAAGTCTTCAATGAACATAGGATGCATATATGTCATTTTCTAATTAGTATTTCCATATTCTTTGCATAAATACCCATGCAGGGAGTAGCTGGATCACACAGGATTTATGTTCTTGATTTTCTAGAGAATTGCATAATGTTTTCCATAATGGTTGCACCAGTTTATATCCCCACCAACAGTGAAGAGTGTTCCATTTTCTCCAGTTCTTGCTAGCACTTGGTGATTTTTGTCTTGCTGATAATATTCATTCTCATAGGTATGAAGTAACAGCTCATTGTGGTTTAGAAGTGCATGTCCATATTTTGATGTGCCTGCTGTCTATCTGTTCAAAGTCTCTCCCTCTTTGCTAATGCAGTTGTTTTATTTTTATTAGTGAATTAATATAGATTTACACAATTATGAGATAACAGATGCATAATTCCATACTTTCCCACCACTAGAATTCTGTGTCCCCATTCTCTTTACTGGACATTGTATTAATTCTCCCAAGATCACTGATATGGGCTCGTAATTATTTATATAACTATATAATTATATATATATAACTATACATATGTATATATATCCATTCTATGATCCTGCCTAATCTTCCTTTCTAAGTCATACCTATTACTTCGGAGTCCTTCCTTCCTTTCTTTCTTAATTTTTTTCTCTTTAACATTGACCTGAAGAGGCTGGGAAGTGGTGCACCTGGTTAACAGCATGCGTTACTATGCTCAAGGAACCAGAGTCAAGCCTTGGGCTCCTTCTGCAGAAGGAAAGCTTCATAAATATTGAAACATCCTACTAGGGAAAGAGAGAGGCAGACTGGGAGTATGGACCGACCAGTCAACGCCCATGTTCAGCGAGGAAGCAATTACAGAAGCCAGACCTTCTACCTTCTGCAACCCTCAATGACCCTGGGTCCATGCTCCCAGAGGGATAGAGAGTGGGAAAGCTATCGGGGGAGGGGGTGGGATATGGAGATTGGGCGGAGGGAATTGTGTGGAGTTGCACCCCTCCTACCCTATGGTTTTGTTAATTAATCCTTTCTTAAATAAAAAATAAATAAATAAATAAAATAAATAAATAAAAAATAAATAAATAAAATAAAAAATAAATAAATAAATAAATATTGAAACAGTGTTGCAGGTGTGCTTCTATCTCTTTTGTGCTCTCAATTTTTCTTTTTCTTGTTAAATAAAATAAATAAAGCTTAAGATGTTTAAAATGTTGGGCTTCTTGAGTTCTTTATCTATTGTGCATAAGTCCTTGTTGACTGTGTGATTTGTAAATGTCTTTTTCCACTCATTGGTTTTATCTTTTCATCTTGACGGTGGTTTCTTTTGCTGTATTCCCATTTCTCTTTAGTCCAAACACTCACCTTTTATACAGCATCTCTTGGTGACAATGGCCAGTCCTAGTTTCCACAGAAGTTCTGTTTTGTTTGTGGTTCCATGAAAAAAATGCTGCTGTCAGTCAGCAAAAAATAGATTCACTTTTCCCCCTATGTGTGTAGTTATCTATTGAATTTAAAATCAGATTAGTATTAATGGTTCATATTAAATCCTGAAATAGTTATTTTTACATTGACATCAAAGTATAAGTTAGAAGAAAACATAGCTTCAGGGAAATAATGCATGGGCTTCTAGAGGCACATATTCCAAGCTATAAAATAATCATACTTTACTTCCAACATAACTAACTACTAAATTGCAGAAGCTGCAGCATAGAGTCAATCTTGCAAGTGGGTGGACAGATTAGAAAAAAAGAAAAAAGAAGAAAGAAAAGAGGTGAAGAATTTCTACCAATATGACTCTTATTAATGTTTCAGCCCTACATACTAAGTTGAAAATTTATTCTTTATTATGTCCTGTCTCCTGTTCAAAATCATTCAGTGAATCTTTTCAGTTATTAATTGCACATGGGATTTGTTTTTGTGCTATGATAGCTCTTCTGGAAATGAAGTTATAACACAGGCTATGTGAAAATTTACAAGGTGCTAATGAGCTTTCTTCAAACACCACCAATTATTGAAGTAACTTAATGCTGTTGTTATTTTTACAGTGTCAGAGGAGTTTTCACACTAATGTGAGGCATCCACATAATTTATTTCTCTGTTTTCAAACTTTCAAGTATAAATTGAAAACATAAGCATAATGTCAAAGAGAATGACATTAATTTATTTCTTTCAAATGTTTATAAGTTTTTAAAAAAGTATTTTCATTCCAGGAAAATAGAATGTAAAATATGATTGATTTCAATCTTTAACAATAACAATGTTTGCTGCAGTAAAGTTTGAGTTAGGGAAAGTGTCTAAGCTGAATATTCAGCTACTATTGATTTTAGTTTTTAACCATCCTATTAAATTTGATGCATTTATATGTGTTTACCCAAAACCTCTCTGTGACAGTTGTTCTCATTCCATCACTTGAAGGTCAATTTGATTCTCGCCTCATTTGGTATGAATAAATTTGGGTATGTTACCCTTAGATAAATGTAAGGTGTTTGTTATTACTATTACATGGAGCCCATCTCACTGAGATCTACGTCCAATCTGCATCTCTCTGCACACAGGAGGCTACAAAAGAGACACTGGCCTTTCCAAAAGTGAGTGTTGGTGCATTTCAGGCTTACATGGGTGCCTCCCTAGACTTGGGCCCTTAAGATTAAGAGATTTACTTTTACTGTTCTAAACCTGACAACTGGAAAAAAATGGGAAGTGGAGAGGATGCTACAGTTTCTGATACCTCAGTGAATGAAGAAGGCAACAAGTAAAAATACTTCAGCTCATATCCACTTACGGAGGACAGAAATAAAATCAGTTCGGTATTGAGTTTTCCTTCTTTTAACTTATTTTAAAAAATATTTATTTATTCATTCATTTATTGAATATAAACAAAGATGGAAGAGGGAGATAGGATGAGAGAAAGAGAGAAACCTGCAGCATTGCTTCAGGGCTCTTGAAGTTTGTTCCTGTACCTGGGGACTGGGAGCTTGACCCTGGGTCTGTGTGCATGAAAATGTGTGCGGAGGACCTGGTGGGGGTTGTATTTTTAAATGGGAAACTGGGGAATGTTATGCATCTACAAAATATTGTATTTACTGTTGAATGTAAAACATTCATTCCCCAATAAAGAAATAAAATAATAATAATAATAATAATAATAATAATAAAAAGAAAATGTGTGTGCACACAACCAAGTGAGCCACTGCACAGCCTTAGCACGGAGCTTCTCAATGCTTGGGTTCCTGTCACTTAGTGGCTACAGACTGTGACCCACATAGTCAACGACTGCCAACTCTCCAGATTCAAAGGAGGTCTTGAAAGTTTACATCAGGCTCAACCTGACACTGTGGACTGGCTACGGAAGAATGGCAAACGCTAGAAGAAGAAGCAGAATCACTGGACAATTTACAATTTATTCTCTGGAAATCTTGATGTTTCATTCACTTCTGCTGCTGTTGGAGTACTGTTAATGCACATGTAATGGGGTGATTTCTGCTTGGTTCTTTTTCCCTCCAGGGATATCCCTGAGCCTGAGTGCCTGCTTGATGGCTCCACTGCTCCTTATAGTCAGTTATTTGTTTGTTTGTTTATTTGTTTGTTTGTTTTCTGAGAGAGACAAGGATGGGGGAGGAGGGAAGGTGGAAATAAAGGCTTGAACCTGAGTCCTTGAACATGGCAATGTGCATACTTTCCTAGGTGTGCCACTGCCTAGTCCTGATGCTTTCCTACCTAGTCCTAATGTTTTAACTGAGCTAATACATTTGGGTCTGATGAGTATTTGACACACATTTGTCTCAGCACTTTATGCAAGTTCAATCCTATCAAGAGAACCAAAAATGGTTCCCTATGACCAGTCACTTAAAGAGAGAGCTCAAAAGCTAAAATAAAATAGAGAATTCATCCTTAAAAACAGTAGAAGTCATGACCCAGGGATCCTGGTGTATGATGATGGAAGATTATCAGAGTGGGTTGGCGGGGCCAGGTGGCGGGTGGTGCACCTAGTTGAGCCCACGTTACAGTGCCTAAGAGCCTGGGTTCAAGTCCCTGGTCCCCACCTTAAGGGGAAAAGCTTTGTGAGTGGTGAAGCACTGCTGCAGGTGCCTCTCTGTTTCTCTCCCTCTTTATCACTCCCTCCTCCCTCAATTTCTGGCTATCTCTATCCAATAAATAAATAAAGATAATAAAAAATAATTTAAAAGAAGAAAAGAAATTATGAGAGTGTTTTTATGAAACCTCTAAAGGAGATGTGAGAGATTGTGCCCATGTGCAAACAACCATTCTCTAATAAATTATTTTCCCCCAATAAAGTTAAAAACATTTCTTTTGAACTCTCAAGTATGAAGTCCCAAGTTGAATCCTGGCATTTCAGGTACCTGAATGAATGATTCTCTCACTCTCTCTCTCTCTCTCTCTCTCTCTCTCTTTCTCTCTGTCTCATATTCACTATTAAGTAAATAAATCTTTAAAAAGTAGAAGTCTACCACATCTGCATGGGGAAAGCTTTATGAGTTCTGAAACAGGGCTGCAGGTGTCGTCTATCTTTCTTTCTCTATACCCCCGTCCCAGCTCTATTTCTCTCTGTCTTTTACAATAGTAAATAAATAAATAAAAAAAAAACATTTGAAAAATAAAATGTAGAGGTCTCCTACAGCATTTATTACTGGTAAGAACAAGTGCTAGGCTCTACCCTAAGTGGTTAGTTTTAAGGTTCTATTTAAAGTCTTTCCTTATTTGTCAGTAATACAAATCCAGATCAGGCTTGGAGACACAGAGCACACTAATTGGCTTCTGATTTTAAAACAACATTTGCAGCCATATGTGGCTTGTACATTTCTGTGAGGGTTTTGGACATGTACCACAGGCTAGCATTTGGCCTTATCATTGCTGCTCTGGAAACAGATGGCTAATTCCTTACTGACTTTCAATTAACTGCATTTTTTTTCCAGAAGCGTTTAAAATATGAAACACACAGAAATTTGGGACACATATACAAGCAAACTTATGAAGGCATAAAAGAAAACATTTGATAGTATAGACTAGAGTTAAACTAGGTGGTTCTGGATTCTGGAAGCAATGAATGTTTCCTCCAAGGCTTTCACACTCAATTTCTCATGCTTCTTCCACTTAGGCTGGATTTCAAGAAAGGCAGCTCTACTCTATGGGTAGATTTTCACTGACTAGCTTTCTTCTGGTTGCGGAGATGCAAGGTGATGGTTGGAAAACCCAATGAAATACTGTAGCTCAAAGTTCTAAAG
Organism: Erinaceus europaeus; assembly: GCF_950295315.1. Lineage (NCBI taxonomy): Eukaryota > Metazoa > Chordata > Mammalia > Eulipotyphla > Erinaceidae > Erinaceus > Erinaceus europaeus. The sequence continues at coordinate 63,176,595 of NC_080180.1, read as the reverse complement.
CAGAAGCTTAGTGTTGCCTCTAACAGTAAAATGAGAAAACATGCACTCTGAACTTCGAAGTCAAGGTTTGGAAGTTACTACTTTATTCCTTGTAACCACCAAAGGTATTTTTATGTATAAATTCAGTAGCTGTGTAAGTGCAAATCATAGGGAAGTCACTACTATTTCTTCATTGCCTTATACTAAGCACATCTTTCTTCTAGCAGCTATGCTATCTTTCTTTTCAGTTGTCTCTACCTTAACACGTTTGTACCATATGAGAGTTTCCATATTATTTAGTCTAATGGCTTTGTTTAAAAGGAGAGAGAGATATGAAGAAAGTTAATATAAACATGAAATTAATACACATCATGGAGAGAAGAGCTTCAATGTTGGATAAAGACTGTTGTCCAACTCACTGAACGGCCTTAGTGAATTGTCAACGGTGTAAACGAAATCACAGTGTATACACATGTAATGCATTAACAGGGTATTGTTCTCTCATAAAAAGAAGAATATTTTGCCATCAGCAATAACATGGACCTTGTGCTAAGTGACATCAGTCCACAAAGAAAGATAACTGCTCAGTAATCTCACTTATATATGGAATCTAAAACACAAGACAGAACAAAACAACAAGCAAATATTCGTATAGCTGGAAAACAGGTTGGAAGTTGCGAGTGGAGGGGGAAAGTGGAACAGTGGGTTAAGGTCAAAGTTACAAACTCCCAGATAGAAAAGAATCAAGTCATTGACACACTATACGAGACTATAAGTAATAACACTGTGATGCATAATAGGAAGCTTCTAAGTGTAAAAATTTAAAGTTATGATCACAACTAGACTGTGATGATCATTTGGCAAGAAATACACAAATCGAACGCCTATGTTGTATACCTGAGTTCAATAGGATACATCAGCTATTCACAACAAATGTAAAAAAAAAAAAGTGTGGGAGTCTGGCGGTAGCACAGCTGGTTAAGTGCACATGGCGTGAAGTGCAAGGACCAGTGTCATGAACCTGGTTCCAGCCCTCGGCTCCCCACCTGCAGGGGAGTCGCTTCATTGTAGGTGAAACAGGTCTGCAGGTGTCTGTCTTTCTCTCCCCCTCTCTGTCTTCCCCTCCTCTCTCCATTTCTCTCTGTCCTATCTAACAACAATGACATCAATAACAATAATAACTACAATAACAATGAAAAACAACAAGGGCAACAAAAGGGAAAAGAAAGAAAGAAAGAAAGAAAGAAAGAAAGAAAGAAAGAAAGAAAGAAAGAAAGAAAGAAAGAAAGAGTGGAAAATACCATTGTATGCCATGCCTCTATTTACCAGAGATCATTTAGTGAAAAATTTCCCCTGGAGATAATTGAGAAGGACACACATCAATGATGCAGAGACTTGTATGTGAAAATGTGCGCATTTACACAAACATAGTCACTAAAGGCTTGCCTACATAATTGAAAGTGCTGGTCTAACACATAAGAATATTTGAAAGATCATAAGAGAGCTGTGAACATAGTTTTGGTGTAAGAATGCTAGAATATACCGATGAGTAATGTTCGATTAAGATCTATTAACACTGATCCCTCTCAGGTAATGTGTATTTTATTGTGGAAAGAGATTTTAAATCTGACCAAGAGAAATTCAGTCAGTGAAGGGTTGAAGGGAAGATGATCCACTTCTACTTTAGGATTTTGTTGTTAATAGTGGAGATGGAGTATTTTCAAATCCTTTACACATTTTATACATCGAAGATATTTCAGGATAATCTATGCACAAGGCCCCTTGTGAGGATTGGGGTTTGAGCTCCCTGTTCCCTATCTGCAGGGGGTTCATTTTACAAGTAATGAAGCAGATTTCCAGGTGTCTCTCTTTTTCTCTCCCTATCTTCCACTCCTCTCTCAATTTCTCTCTGTCCTATCCAATAAAATGGAGAAAATGCCACCAGAAACAGTGGGTTCATAGTGCTGGCACCAAGCCCCAATGATAACACTGGTGGCAAATAAATAAATAAAATAATAATCTAAACTCTTTCCAAAATGTTGGACAACATAACTCACAGACTAATGACCCTGGTATATATTGTATTTCCTTCAGGACAGATGAAGTAAGGATTCTCTAATTAGGTTTTTTGAACAAAATCTGCTATCAAAACATAAAGATTTGAAGCATGCCTGTAGTACAGTTCTTCCAATATTGTGTATTTTATTCTATTCATCTTGGTCAGAGTTAAAAGAATAGGAAAGCTATCAGGGGAGGAGATGGAATACGGAGTTCTGGTGGTAGGAATTGTGTGGAGTTGCACCCCTCTTATCCTATAGGTTTTGTCAGTGTTTTCTTTTTATAAATAAACATTTAAAAAAATAAAAAATAAGAAAAATTAATCATTTATTTAAGGAGAACACAGCACAGCTCTGGTCTACACCGTCCACATACTGGAATGGCACTAGGAGCCTAGATCAGCAAAGCACACATGCTCTGCTCTGAGCCACCACCCCATCCATGACTGAGTCCTTCTTCCATGGATGGGTGCTCACAGTTCTAAGCCTGAGTTTCTTCTCCTCTTCCATTTATTTATATATCTCACCTATACCAGACCCTGAGCTATGGTTAATCTATTCACATCAACACACCTGAATCTTAAGTGCACACTTTTCACATGAAAACCAAAGAAGTCTGTTGATCAAGTGATAGTCTATTGCGGGTAGATAAATGACAGTCATAGAGAAAATAAACATTTTCTTTTTTTTTCTTAAGATTTTATTTATTGATTCATGAGAAATGAGAGGAAAGAGAGAAAGAACCAGACATCACTCTGGGACATGTGCTGCCAGAGATTGAATTTAGGACCTCCTACTTGAAAGTCTAATGCCTTATCCACTGTGCCACCTCCTGGACCATGAGGAATAAACATTTTCTATTTCCTTGTGTCTTTCTCATCTCTATTGCATGTGTCTTGTTAAGCAATCCGTCATATTTCACTTTCATCCTGACTCTCCTTGCTAGGAGGCTGGTGCAGCATTTTTCTATGGCTGAGTGACTGTGAGAAACTGACTCAGTTGCCTTCCTTGTCTTTCTGGATTCCTTGGATGGAAGTCATGTGGTCTTCTCTTGTCCCTTCTCACATTGTGTGACATCTAAGGGTTTTATTTGCCCAGATAGTCACATGCATGGCTTCTGAGTGTGTGTGTGTGTGTGTGTGTGTGTGTGTGTGTGTGTGTGTGTGTACGAAGTTGACGTTCATTCCAGCTGTTTACTGCTAGTCTTGCTGCCGGCATCTGATGGTTACCTAGCAGGACCATGTGGAGGCCCCGTGCATCTTCGTTATCTTTTTGTTGCGCAATGTGATGTATAGAATGATACCTACTTACACCGAACAATTTCCCCATCAGAGTCAATTTTACCCAGGACTCACATTCCCTGACAGATATGAAACAAATACTATTTCTCTTTTTATGGACCTCTTAAAGTTTAGGCCCCAATTCTTCCAGAGGTACAAAAGGCCATTTGAATACAACCTTATTAATAGTGGTTCCTGACAATTTTTTTTTTCTCAATTTTCATTGCTCAAAGCAATCATTGTGTGTTCCTGTGGAACAGACGTACACCCAGCACGAGAAAAGTGAACAATTAAATTAATTAAGTATTCTGTGTACCATTCATAAGTGTCATAATAAGGTAATAATCTAGAGAAGAAGAAATACTCGCACTGAATATCAATTCGAAAATCCCTGAAGAGAATCCCAACTGGAACTGAATAAAATAAAAGCCAAAAGTTGTCCCTACCTCAGATCAAATGTCCCCTAGCCTTGTGGGAGTAGGAAGGATCCCATTAGACACCTCTAAGAAATACAAAGCAAGGAATACAATGTGTAATTAAAGCCAGTTGCAGTGATGTTGGCCATGGGCCAGACCTCAGTCAGGATAGGACAGTCTTTAGCCTGGTTCCTTGTATCTTACTACTGCCTCTGGATGTCACATTAACACAGGTGAGTTATCTCTCCCTTCTTCCATCTGAACTAGGAACTTCTAGAGTTTGAAATACATCCTCTGGAGTATGTCTGTGTGATATGGGGGAATACAGCATGCTGGGTAGGTGTACTGACGAAAGAAAGTTCTCAACATTCTTCATCACTGTCCATGTTTATTATGCTTAAATTTTAAATGAACGGGTTGACTAAAGCGTATTAATTTCTTGAAAAGCTCACTCAGATTAATAAACGTATTTCTAAATAAAATGGCTTAATATATCAATAAACCGTTATTTTACTGGCATAAATTACATTTGCCTTCTTGGAGTCTGTATTTAAATTATTTTGAGGGTGGGTTTAGATAGCATCATGGTTATGCAAAGAGACTCTCATGCCTGAGGCTCCAAAGTCCCAGGCTCAGTCCCCTGCACCACCATAAGCCAGAACTGAGCAGTGTTCTGATAAACAAAACAAAGCAAGCAAAACAAAACAAACGATATATATTGCTGTTGTGGTTATTGTTCCTTGTGCTTTGCAGACACCTGTGCTTAACCCGCTGAGCTACCACTTGACTCCCTTATTCCTTTGTTTGTTTGAAGGGGCTCAAGGAGGTAATCCTTTATGCAAAAAGTTTTCATGCCTGAGGCTCTAAAGTCCCAGGTTTAATCCCCAGCACCTCAATAAAACAGAGCAGAGCAGTGTCCTGGTTGAATATATATATATATATATATATATATATATGTATATATTTCAAAGAATTGTGGTTCATTCTGTTGTTTCTCTCACAAAGTCAGAAGACAGTACCTGTTTGAAACTGTTTAATAAAGTTACTCCCTTCTTTATTTGAATATCCTATTTTTTCTCTTCTGTGACTTGAGATGATAGTTTAACTCTTCATTATTCAACCAGTTGTTTTAGTTGTAACAATTTAAAGACTTGAAAGGAGTCGATCTAGGAGGGGCCAGGTGGTGGTGCACCTGGTTAAGCGCATATATTACATACAGTGTGCAAGGACCTGGGTTCAAGCCCTCTGGTCCTCACTTGTAGGGTGACAGCTTTACGGGGGGTGAAACAGGGCTGCAGGTGTCTTTTCCCCCCTCTCTATCTCCACCTTTACTCTCAATTTCTCTCTGTCTTTATCCAGTAATAAATAAAAATATATATTAAAACAAAAAAGAATTAGATCTAGGTCAGAAGTCCTCATCAGAACCAGGTAGGCAAACTCCATTCCCTAATGTCTCCCCACTGAGATGTGACCTTCACCTTGAGAAGCCTTTACTCACGGGAAATACTGAAGAGATGTGAACCGTGACACACAGATAGCTGACAGAATGGATATGATAGCTTTAAAGCAAGAAGAAGAAATTGATGTAGTACCGCCATAGACTGGCATGGGCGAGGGAGACAGCATAGTGGCTGTGCAGGGAGACGCCTGCCTGAAGCAGACAAAGTCCTTGTGAAAATCCACTAGAAGCCATAACTGAACAGTGCTCTAGAAAACAGACAAACACACAAAAAATCCATAGCACTCTATTTTCTTTTATATATTCTTCTTCTTTTTTTAAATTTTATTTATTTATTCCCTTTTTGTTGCCCTTGTTGTTTTATTGTTGTAGTTATTATTGTTGTTGTCATCGTTGTTGGATAGGACAGAGAGAAACGGAGAGAGGAGGGGAAGACAGAGAGGGGGAGAGAAAGACAGACACCTGCAGACCTGCTTCACCGCCTGTGAAGCGACTCCCCTGCAGGTGGGGAGCCGGGGTTTGAACCGGGATCCCCATGCCGGTCCTTGTCCTTTGCGCCACCTGCGCTTAACCCGCTGCGCTACAGCCCGACTCCCTCTTTTTTTTTTTTTTTTTTTTTTTTTTAACAGCTCAAGGTTGTTTTTAACAAAACTCCAGATGGTAGTGTGGCCTGGGAGGTGGAGCAGTGAATGGAGTGTTAGACTCAAGAATGAGTGCCTGAGCTCAGTACATGGCATTGCGCTTGCCAGAGTGAGGCTCTGGTTCGCTCTCTTTCCCCTTAATTAATAACTAATACACCTTTAGGAAGGAAATATTCATTCATTTTTAAAGTATTTTAGAACTCTGTATGGCAGATTTAAAATCTCCAATAAGTCTGATAGACTGGCACCAACACCTAATGTGACATGTTCACATTTCTAGGAAATTTAAAACACATCCTCCTAGCATACGCTACAACCTGAGGTTGCAACAGTCCTGAGGAAGCTAACTGGAGTGAATGAGGAGCTGCGGAAATAACGCTTAGATTTCTCAGGTCCTCTCTTTACACAAACTGACATATGACAATGGACATGATTTAAACACATGCAAGGTAGAACCGCAAGTTTGCCAGCTGGCAAGGGTTCCTTAAATTAGGAACACAGCTTAAAGTTATAAACAGAATGCTTCTAAACAAAAAAATGATTTCCATTGTATTAAAAAACTATTGTCAAAGGGAACCGCGGTAGCACAGCGGGTTAAGCACACATGGCGCCAAGCACAAGGACCTTGCAAAGATCCCATTCAAGCCCCTGGCTCCACACCTGCGGGGGGGAGGGGGGTGTCTCTTCACAAGCAGTAAAGCAGGTCTGCAAGTGTCTGCTTTTCTCTCCTCCTCTCTGTCTTCCCCTCCTCTTTCAGTTTGTCTCTGTTTTATCCAACAACAACGACAGGAATAACAACCATAAATAACATGTGCAACAAAAGGGGAAAAAATGGCCTCCAGGAACAGTGGATTGACAGTGCGGACACTGAGTTCCTGTGATAACCCCAGAGACCAAAAAACAAACAAACAAAAAATACTATTGTCAGGAAAAAGTAAAAGAGTTAGTGTTCTGCAGGGTGGGTGGATTGCAGTCACTGACGATGACTTGGACAAAAAAAAAAAAGTAAAGAGCACAGTGCAGGAAAGATTAGAAAACAGACACAACATGGAGAAAATCAGTAGAGAAAGTGTGGCTTGAAGGAAAAAGGAGAGAAAGTACCTGATTTAAATGAGCAAGAAAAAAAGAGAGAAATCAATATATGAAAAGTCACATCAGTAATAACACACAGATGCACTGAAAAATGAGTATTCTATTAGGGAAGATTTTAGTGAAATATCAGTTTCCAGGAAAATGTAATTTTAAAAGATATTTTATTTATGTATTAATTAATACATTATTGGATAGAGACAAAGATTGAAGGGGAAGATAGAGAGGAAGAGGAACAGAGAAACATCTGCAGCTCGGTTTCATCACTTGTGAAGCTTTCCTCCTGCAGATGGAGACCTGGGGCTTGATCCTGGGTCCTTGTGCACTGGAATGTGTGTGCTTAACTGGGTGTGCCACCGCCTGGTCCGGGAAAATATACGTTTCATCTGAATCCCAGAAGGACTGAAGCCCCCTATCAATCTTACATAATTGGAAATATTCATTATAAAACTCAAGAAGAAGGGAAACCAGGTAGCGACACACCGTGTAGACCACATGAGGAAAACACCGTCCAGGTGAGGAAGACGCTTAGAAGCCATTTCTGGGGCATATCTTCCCAAGTTAGCCAGTGTTCCCAAAACAATGTCGAAAAGAGAAGGGACAAGCCCCGACTCATCCAGCTGGGCCAGATTCACTCCTATTAGAAGGAGACAGGTGGGGGTCGGGCGGTGGCGCAGTGGGTTAAGCGCAGGGGGCGCAAAGCACAAGGACCGGCATAAGGATCCCGGTTCGAGCCCCCAGCTCCTCACCTGCAGGGGAGTCGCTTCACAGGCGGTGAAGCAGGTCTGCAGGTGTCTATTTTTCTCTCCCCTCCTCTCTCCATTTCGGTGAAGCAGGTCTGCAGGTGTCTATTTTTCTCTCCCCTCCTCTCTCCATTTCTCTCTGTCCTATCCAACAACGAATTGCATCAACAAGGGCAATAATAATAGCCACAGCGAAGCTACAACAAGGGCAACAAAAGGGGGAACAAAATGGCCTCCAGGAGCAGTGGATGCATGGTGCAGGCACCGAGCCCAGCAATAACCTTGGAGGAGGAAAAAAAAAAAAACGGAGACAGATAGCTGATCAGACAAGAATATTTCAGTTTTGCCTTCCTCAACAAGGCTCCCCATATCTTTAGCAAATTATTATTAATACTCAGTTCTATTAGTGAGTATACTTAGGTAATTCTACATGAAAAAAAATGAACTATGCTAAGGATAGAATAGGTTGTTACACCAAATCAGTAAAAACTATTCAAGACACTAGAGTAAAGCACAGAAAGAACAGGGTTTGGCTGTCATGCACCTGGTTAAGCGCACATCGTGGGAAGCACAAGGACCCAGGTTCAAGCTTCCAGCTCTCCACCTACAGAGGGGAAGCTTCACGAGTGGTGGAGTAGGCTGGCTGGTGTCTATCTTTCTCTCTCCCTATCTCCCCATCTCCTCTCAATTTCTCTCTGTCCCAACCAATAAAATGGAAAAATTGGTCTCCAGGAGCAGTGAATTCATAATGTCAGCACCCAGCCCCCGGCAATAACCCTGGAAGCAAATAAATAAATAAATAAATAAATAAGCGAGCACATATGAGCGCTATGGGACAAATGTTGTCAAATTCTAGTGGGTCTTTATATAAGAAAGCCTTCTATAAAACTGAGATACGCAGGTAAATTCTGTAACATAATAAAGATTAGCTATAAAACTTCTATAGCTTAATGTTAATCTGTGAAAATTGAGAAAACTCAGGAAAAATAAAAGAGGGAGATCTCCATAATCATTGTCATATTTTTTTACAGTGTGCTGCTTTTTTTTAGTTAAGAAAATAAAATAGTGCAAAATAAATCAAAAGTATAAAGATTAGATAAGGAACGCCTATCTTTTAAGACACTGAGGATAAGCTTTAGCAAACATAGAGGAATGTGCAGATACACTAGTAGACAAAATTAAAAGAAATTGGCAAAGTGTTCGGCCACAGATTCATAAAAGGTAAATCAATTCTCCAGCAACATACACAGATGTTAGTTGTTTCCTAACAGCTGGCATCATCCATGCAGAAAACATGGATGGGATTGTGAAGATGCTGGATTCTACTGTTAGGACCCTGGCCTTCACAGGCCATCAGCCTAGTGGTTTGTTTACATTTCACTGATAAAATTTCTAATAGACCTCTTTTTATTGCTTTTTAAAAATATTTTTATTTTCATCTTTTTAAAAAATTTTTTAAATATTTATTTTATTTATTTTTTCCCTTTTGTTGCCCTTGTTGTTTTATTGTTGTAGTTATTATTGTTGTTGTTGTTGTTGGTAGGACAGAGAGAAATGGAGAGAGGAAGGGGAAGTCAGAGAGGAGGAGAGAAAGATAGACACCTGCAGACCTGCTTCACCGCCTGTGAAGCGACTCCCCTGCAGGTGGGGAGCCGGGTTTCGAACCAGGATCCTTATGCTGGTCTTTGTGCTTTGCGCCACCTGCGCTTAGCCTGCTGCACTACAGCCCGACTCCCTAAAAATATTTTTACTTTAATGAGAGAGAGAGTTGGCACAGAGGGTCAGGCTGTGTCACACCTGGTTAAGTGCACATAGTACAAAGTGCAAGAACCAAGGATCTGGGTTTGAGTCCCAGGCTCCCCATCTACAGGGGGCTGCTTTACAAGCGGTGAAGCAAGTCTGCAGGTGTCTCTCTTTCTCTCCATCTCTTTGTCTACCATCCAGCCCCCCAGCCCCACAATTTTTCTCTGTCCTATTGAAAAACAAGTCTGCCAGAAGCAGTTAGTGGTGCTGAGGATTGAACTGGAGATCGCCCAGCCTCACCTCAGGCAAGAAAGTTGCTCTGATGACCATTATGCTTGAGAGAGAACAACTCAGATACACAAATAATAGTTTTGTTAGGTCTTAGACACCATATGAAATAGGTTTTAATAAGATTTATTATTAGCATGCTGTCTGTGTTTTAGCTCAAATCTTATATTAAGTTCTTCTCCTTTGGTAAGGACCTGGTATTCACAGTAGGAAAAGGCTGGTTTTAAGGATACGTGATTTCACACAAATTCTAATGTAGATTCAAGCACCTTGAGAGAAAATTTTTGGTTCTGGTGGGTGAGCTCATTGACTCAAGGATGCTGATATCACTGGATTATTATTTGGGGGGGGTAGGAAGTCAAACAAAGAAATAGGATTTCTCTTTTTAAAAATTTGTTTAAAATTTATTTATTTTCCCTTTTGTTGCCCTTGTTTTTTTATTGTTGTTGTAGTTATTATTGTTATTGATATTATTGTTAGATAGGACAGCGAGAAATGGAGAAAGGAGGGGAAGACAGAGAGGGGGAGAGAAAGACAGACACCTGCAGACCTGCTTCACTGCTTGTGAAGTGACTCCCCTGCAGGTGGGGAGCCGGGGGCTTGACCTGAGGTCCTTATGCTGGTCCTTCTGCTTCGTGCCAGGTTAAGCTTCCAGAATTTCTCTTTTAAGAGTTGAAAGTGCATTACAATGGGGACTCTAGCGTAGACAAAATATAAATGTTCCCAAGGTCAATAGACAGAAATAAAGTTGAGAGTCCTACACACAGAAGTTTCTAAGAGGGGACTGAATTCTTTTTGAGAAGGGTATACATTTGGCTTCAGAACCAAGACCAGGCTACTACCCTTAAGATAAATTGATGACTGGTGTTTTAAGTCAGGATGTCATTATAAAAAATTACATAAATCATAGTAATCAGCCAGCAATATACAATAGGAGGCTGGCTAAGTGTGAGATCAAAAACAAGGATCAAGGTTGAGATTAACTTGGTATTTTACACTGTCACAAGAATGAATGAATGTAACTCAAATTCAGTGATAAGATTAAATTAATTGTGGATAATGGACTAGTGGAAAAAGTAGGAGATATTGAAATCTTTTTAGCCCTCTGAGGTTGGACGGTTAGACAATGAATTAATACTAACTGAATATAGTATGAAATAGAAGCTGAATTCTTTCAAGCATTATTTAAACTAAGGAGAAAATATGATATTCACTGATGCACTTGAGTTACTAAGAAAGTAAGAAAATAGAAAATAGGTTCTTTTCATAATTTTTAATTAACAATTGCACTTGCAAGCTTCATAGGGAGCAGTCAGCTCTCTTCACTAAGGATTTTGTAATTAGTTAAAAATTGAATATTACCACGAAAACAGAAAAAATAGGATAGGATTCAACAATCCTTCAACTTATATAGCCAATGAGTTTTAAACATACTCAAGCCTTTTGAAATTCTAATTTATTGATGTCCCTTAATATTTTATCTATTTCCACATTTGTCCATGTGACATGCCTTTTATAGAAAGAGAATATTGGAAAACAAATAAATACTAACCAAACATAAATCCATACTTATATCTTGAAACTTCCCAGAGACATTTATTTACTTTTTTTACCAGTATAGGTTCAGAAAATGGAAGGACAGCTATTTTAAGACTATAAATCACTTTGGGGTTTTTAATAATGTCTGAGGGAAAATAATTCAATTTAAAGTGCTAACATCTGAAAGTATAATTTCAAGTTTATATTTATCTGAAGAGATCAACAATGTTTGTATTTGTGAACTGTCACTATTTACTACATTTTCTGTGGTTTATGAGATTCACATCTATTAAAATTTATTTACAAGCTCTGACATTCATAAACATGTAAATATTTATGATTCAAACAAATCAACCACTCTAATATAACTAGTCAATAAAAAAGTGTTTTTATTCAGTTCTGTTGAATGGAAGAATAAATATAGAAGGTGTAAATGTAACTTTCGTGATAGAGAAAGAGACTTGAATAGAACTTCATTTCATCAAAGAAGTTTCTTGAATCAAAGTTCTTGTTTTGGAAATATGTCCGTTTCTCAGCTCACAGAGATTAAATAATTTGTCTGAATAAAGAAAAGACATCTATGCTCAAAAAGAGTACTTATAATACCTTTCCTTAATGAAAGTGTTACCTCTTCAAAAAAATGAAACATGCTTCTGACACCTTTTTCTTTCCCAGAAAGGGACGGGAAAATGTTTACAATGACTGAGTCATGCCTCACCTACATGGCTTTTTCAAATTTCCAACATGAATCTAATGTTCTTATGCTTCCTTACCATGTCACATCAGTACTGCATTATTACATGAACCATGTATATTGCTCAGTGATTCCTGTCTGTTTTCATTGAATACATTATTTTTACCCTGAGTATAAAAACCTAGCTTTTTTCTCCTTTTATTAGTGATTTAATACTGGCTTACAATATTATAAGGAAGGAGGATTATAATTCTACTGATTATTATTTATTTTTATTTATTTTTTTTTTACCAGAGCACTGCTCATCTCTGGCTTGGGTGGTACTGGGACCTCAGTACCTCAAGCATGAAAGACTTTTTGCAGTTTTACGTCGTATTCATTGATATCAAGGTAACTCTTAATTTCTTTTTTTTATTTCTTCATCTTTATCTTTCAAAGATGTTTTTATTCTTATCATATGTGTTCAGGAAAAATAATTGATTTTCTAAATATATACATTGTAATTTAAAATGTATTATTACCGTGAATAATATAACTTAATTAAACTGTAGGGTATGTGAATAGAAATTAATTATAAACTAATCAGATTTAACTTGTCTTTGTGTTTAACTGCATTGTCATTCATTCCATATGTTCAAAAATATAATGTAGATTAAATGAAACTATGCATTTTCTGAAGGAATGTTCATTTGAATTATTAGTTTTGAATGAAAAACAACATCATTTTGTATTTTAAATAAGTAAAACATGATTTTCATATTGCCATTAATTTGAAAATACAATAATACTGTGTTTAAAAGTTCATTGAATATTATAACAAAATCAATGAATAAGCCACCTTTTCAATTACTTTCCCTGGAGGCAGTAAATTCTTCATTAACTATGAGGTTTTGGTGTATATAAAGCACTATAGATTCATTTAATTTTTACGAAATGTTAAATAGGTGCTTATAAAACTTGTATAGAAGTTCAGTCCCAGTCAATATTTCCTTCTTTATCTCTCCATATAATTCAATCCTATTGTAAATGAATTTGTGTGCTCAGCAATATTTGAAGATAAACTACCATTATAACCAGCAATACTCACTTGGCATCTACTGGTTTCTCCAATGTTTTATTTCTCGGTCTATCTTTGAACAAATATAATGATTTAGAATGTATTTTTCAAACTCCTACTATGTACCGTGAATTATCTGAATTACCTGAGACATTGAAGTCAGGAATGAAAAAGTCAATGTTTTATTTGTACAGAAGGGGAGCTTTAAAGGAAGGCCACACACACACTTTGCACACAACAAAACTCAAAACCAACAAAGCAAAATTCTGATAATGATAGACATAACACAATCTACAAGCAGCTAGCAGTAGATGCTCTACATGAATATGGGCAAAGAGAGTTCGCAGGGCTGACAACATTAAAAGTATGATGTGGAAGATGAGGATTCAGGTGGTGCACTTGGTAGAGTACAAGCATCACAACGTACAGAATTGGGTTCAATCCCCCAGCCCCCGCCTGCAGAGAGGAAGCTTCGTGAGTGGTGAAGCAGGGCTTCACATGTCTTTCACTCCCTATACCTTCCTTCCCCTTCTTTCTCATTTTTCTCTATTTCTATCCAGAATAAACAAATAAAATATTTTTTAAAAGAAAGATGAGTCATTTAGGCAAAAAAAAGGGGGGATAATTATAAGTACTGATTTGATAAGAATGTCAAATAATAAAAATCATTATTTTCCTTAGATTTTTTTCTTTTTAATTTTCTTTTGTGTAGATAGTTGAGTAGACAGAGTGATTGGGGACAGTGAAGTAGGGAGAATGAGAGGAGAATGTCTAGGCCGAGTAGTAAACATTTGATTTAAGAATTTATGGTGTTTTCTTTAGGCCTCTCTACTTATGTTCTGAGATGGTCAAATCTAAGTCTAATCACTCGCAGCAGACTAAGGAGAACTTTTACTTTGAGGTATATAATTGCCTCTAATTTATGCATAAGTATACACGTGTACCCAGTCCCCTAGGCCCTAACCTTTATCTAGGGTCTCTAACTTTGTTAGAAAGTATGTTAGCCTACAAAAGCTGGATAAGGGTTAGGAGACAGGCTTAATTAATGATGACCCTTTTGGCCAATACCTTCTTCTTCTTCTAGCATTTGCCCTTCTTCCGTAGCCAGTCAACAGCATCAGGTTGAGCCTGATGTAAAGTTTAGAGACCTCCTTTGAATCTGGAGAGGTGGCAGTCGTTGACTATGTGGGTCATAGTCTGTCTGGAGCCACAGGGGCAGTTCGGGTCGTCTCTGGCTCCCCAGCGATGGAACATAGCGGCGCACCAGCCATGGCCTGTTCAATAGCGATTGAGGAGGGCCCGATCATAACGTGCTAGGTCAAAGCCAGGCTGACGCTTACAGGGGTCTGTGATGAGGTGTTTGTTCTTTACCTCAGCTGACTGCCAGTTCTGTTTCCAAGAGTCTGGAACAGAGAAGTTCAGTGTAGGCGTAGGGGACCAGATTGGATGACGAGACGTCAAGCGTTGGACAGGGTGGGCGAAGATATCCGCGTATATTGGCAGGTCCAGTCGAGCGTACACGTGGGAAATGAACTTAGATGATGCTGCATCCCTACGAATATCTGGTGGGGCGATGTTGCTAAGAACTGGCAGCCACCCCAGCACCAGATCCTAGTTAGGGAATCCTTAGATTCCCTCATAGAAATGATAACCCTAGACTTCTAATAGATCCTTCTATCCACCATCAGTGGTCACTCCCATCAGGAACCAGGAAAGCCAACATAAACTTTCTTGTGGGCCTCACCCAGACCATGACCTCATTATAAAGTAGCAATGGAAAGGACTGCCCCAATCTCCCAAGAGAGGCTGGGGCATCCTACTCTGCCACTCCAGGAAGACTGGTCCTGAAATGATAGCAGCCTAGAATGTTCCCAGTTATGAGCTAGGAACTCCCCCTTGAACTGCAAGCTCAAACCACAGGGACTCCCATGCTAAATATAAATATATGGGCCCTGGGTCAGATCGATGGGGCAAAGAGTTAAGTATTATTTATATAATTAATTGTATTTATATACTTTCTTCAAGTTTGGAAACTACTCTCTGCCCTAATCCAGCTTTCTAGCTATACTCTAAACTCTGACTACATCTTCCCAGACAAGATTTTTAGCTCAACTCCATGTTAACTATCAAGTTCAAGCAAAATTACTAAAGTGATGGACCCCTAGTAATATGTAGATTTCCTAGTTTCTCTCCATCCTAATATCCCTATTGTCATCTGCTCTATCCCTACTTTTGGGTTACTATTTATTGCTTAATTTTTTTTTTGTTTTGTCTTACTTTATATCTTATGGCTTTCAGCCACCAAGTTGCAGATGTTAAGATTCCATTCTGGCTTCCTTGAGCAGAGACCCTCAACAATGTGTCCTGGAATGTCACCTCTCTAGAGTCTTACTCCACTAGAGAAAGACAGGGGTTATGGACAGACCTGCCAATGCTCATGTCCAGCAGAGAAGCAATTACAGAAGCCAGAACTCCCATCTTCAGCAGCCCCCAAACGAATTCTGGTCCATACTCCTAGAGGGGGAGAGGTGTTAGGGGAAGATGACCAGAGGGTTCTGGTCTCCAATTCCGTAAAATTCTGGGGGGGGGGGCATTCAGAGGTACCAATAGGTGTAGGTGAGATTATTAAAGGACCATAAAGAAAATGGGTAACTTTCTACAAATATAGATAGTTCTATAACTACTAGCTAACCCATATCTCTGACCTTGGAAGAATTACTGTGGTTCCCAGTGAAGGGAATGGGGACATAGGACTGGTGGTGGGAAGAGTGTGGAAATATGCCTGTTACCTCATAATTGGGTAAACCACTATTAAGTCACTAATAAATATGTATATATTTATTTAATTTACTTCACTAGATAAAGAAAAACAAGGGGAGAGAGAGAGCAAGCAGAGCATCACTCAGGCATATGGGGTACCAGACAGTAAACTCACAACCTTATCCTTCAAGTCCAAAGAGCTCTACCAGTAAACCACCTCTAGGGCCACAAAGAATAGAAATTTAAATGTCAGAGTTTAATGCAGAAACGAAAGGGACACATATGAGGAAGAGAAAGAAGGCCTCAGAAAACACAGGCTTAAGAAATACAGGCGCGGGGGTTCCCAGAAGATGGAGGACTGAGAAGCTGCTAGTGACTTGAGCTCTGACCACATCTTCTGGAAACGGTAGGGTTTTCTGCCTTTAGTAGGCCAGTCAATAAGGGGTCCTAGTGGTGACACCAAGGAGGTGACTATAACTTAATTTGGCTTAAGAAATAGAGTAGAAAAAAAGGGGGAAAATATTTTTTTCCATTTAATTATAAAGCACACCTCCTCCCCCTCCCCACCCCCCCCATAAACAGTCCCTGGGGACCAGCTCCTAGCAGGCTCCCCTGCTGAGCCTCTTTCTTTCTTTATCAAATTCCTGTCCCACCAGGGAGTATCATTCATTCTAAGTCTATACCCTTCTGAAAACTCTGGCCTTTTTTTTCTTTCTAAGTAGCCAATCCCCCCCACCTCACCCTGCATAGCTAATTAAATAATTAAAAATAAATTTAAAAAATCTTTCCTTTCACCGCTTTTATGACTATTCTTTTTCTTATCTTTTTCTTTTTTCTCTCTTTCTTTTTTTTCTTTTTCTCATTCTTGTCATCCTTTCTTCCTTAATCCTACAGCTTCCAAAGCCACAGGCCCCACACCAACAAACAGTGTGCTTTTTTGAATTCACTTATACACATTTGCAAATTATATTGGGGAAGAATTCTGACTCAGTGTGGACTCTCACTGTGAGTGTCTCTGCTCAACTTCCCTTCCTCCTTTAGCCACCCCTAGAATATACAGTGGATAGTAGATTTGCATAACTGTCTATTTCAGCCATCCTTGTCTAGTCCTGAGGGTTTTTTTCTTTTCACTGCTCTTTAATTACAGCTCTTTTTCTTATCTTTCCCCTTTTCTCTCACTTGTCTCTTTTTTCTTTCTTTCTTTTTTTATCTTGTCATACACTCCTTCCTTCCTTCTTCTTTGCCTTTCTGAATTTGTGAATTATTTTGGGGAATAAATCTGACTCAGAATGGACTCTCTATGTGTGTATCTATGTGCTAGTCCCCTTTCCCCTCTTGTTAACCCTAGAATATACAGTGGATAGTAGATTTGCATAACTGTCTATTCTTGCTATCCCTTCTTTCTTTTCTCTTTCTTCTTCACTGGGATTTGGTTACTATTTTTTCACGGACTGGAGAAATTGTTTGGCTAACTGGTAGTGATTAAACTGCTTCAATACTTGCTTCAGTTGCTACTGTAATTGCTGAGGTTGGTGAGTGCAATTGTCATAAAGGTATTTAGTACAGTGTTGCTTGTGCTCAAGACACAACAACTGAGGAACAACAGAGCATATAAAAAAAAGAAACACATAAATCAAAAAAATGGGTAGATCAAAAACAAATAACAAGGCTACTCCAATGAATGAAGACAAGAGACCAGGAGAAACTACAAATCAGCCAGAAGTAACCATAGATAAGAAAAGTATGCAAGCAATAATAAACTTATTAATCACAGAAATGAAAACAACATTGGAGGAAAGGAATGGCAGTATTAGGGAAACAACAGTTGAGACCCCCAAGGAAAATACTGATTATCTTGAGGCAATAAGAGAACTGAAAGCTGAAATAGCTGTAATGAAGAAAGAAGCGGAGGCAAGGGAAAACAGACTAACAGAAGCAGAAAACAGAATTAGTCAGACAGAGGATGAGTTAGAGAAAACGAAGAAAGAGGTGAAAGAGCTTAAAAAGAGATTGAGAGACACTGAAAACAACAACAGAGACATATGGGATGATCTCAAAAGAAGTAACATTGGCATAATTGTCCTGCCAGAGGAAGAAAGAGAGGAAGGGGAAGCAAACATTCTAGAGGAAATAATACAAGAAAACTTCCCAGACCTGAATAACAGAAAGGACATCAAGATTCAAGAGGCCCAAAGAGTACCAAACAGAATCAACCCAGACCTGAAGACACCAAGACACATCATAGTTACAATGAGAAGTAGTAAGGATAAAGAAAGGATCCTAAAGGCTGCAAGAGAGAAAAAAAAAAGTCACATACAAGGGAAAACCCATAAGATTATCTGCAGATTTCTCCACTCAAACTCTAAAAGCTAGAAGAGAATGGCAAGATATCTATCGAGCCCTGAATGAAAAATGGTTTCAACCAAGGATAATATATCCTGTTAGACTT
Organism: Erinaceus europaeus; assembly: GCF_950295315.1. Taxonomy (NCBI): domain Eukaryota; kingdom Metazoa; phylum Chordata; class Mammalia; order Eulipotyphla; family Erinaceidae; genus Erinaceus; species Erinaceus europaeus. Next base: position 63,158,401 of record NC_080180.1, on the reverse strand, counting down.
TCATTCAAACTAGATGGAGGGATCAAAACCTTCTTAGACAAACAACAGTTAAAGGAGGCAACCATCACCAAACCGGCCCTGAAAGAGGTTCTAAAAGACCTCTTATAAACAAGAACATCACTATAATACTGGCAATATATCAGAGCAAACAAAAAAAAATTTTTTTGAACAATGGCACTACAATACATTAAATTCATAATATCCATAAATGTCAATGGCTTAAACTCACCCATAAAAAGGCACAGAGTTGGGGGATGGATCAGAAAACATAATCCAACCATATGCTGCTTACAAGAATCCCATCTGTCACAACAAGATAAACACAGACTTAAAGTACAAGGATGGAAAACTATCATACAGGCTAACGGACCACAAAAAAGGGCAGGAACAGCCATTCTCATCTCAGAAACGATAGATTTTAAATTAAATAAAGTAATAAAAGATAGGCAAGGACATTACATAATGATTAGAGGATTAATCAGCCAAGAAGACTTAACAATCATCAACATCTATGCACCCAATGAGGGACCATCCAAATACGTCAGGCACTTACTGAAAGAATTTCAAAAATACATCAATAGCAATACAATAATAGTGGGAGACTTCAGTACCCCAGTCTCACACTTAGACAGATCAACAAAGCAGAGAACCAACAAAGATACAAGAGAACTGAATGAAGAGATTGACAGACTAGACCTCTTGGAAATTTTCAGAGTCCTTCACCCCAAACAACTGGAATACACCTTCTTTTCAAATCCACATAACACATAATCAAGGATAGACCACATGTTCGGCCACAAAGACAACATCAATAAATTCAAGAACATTGAAATCATCCCAAGTATCTTCTAAGACCACAGTGGAGTAAAACTAACATTTAACAACAAACAGACAATTATTAAAAGTCACAGAATTTGGAAACTAAACAACATACTCCTTAAGAACCACTGGGTCAGAGATTCACTCAAGCAGGAAATTCAAATGTTCCTGGAGAAAAATGAAAATGAAGACAAAACCTATCAAAATATTTGGGACACAGCTAAAGCAGTACTGAGAGGGAAACTTATAGCCATACAATCACATATTAAACACCAAGAAGAAGCTCAAATGAACGACCTTACTGCACACCTCAAGGAATTAGAGGAAGAGGAACAAAGGAACCCTAAAGTATCCAGAAGGACAGAAATCACTAAAGTTAGAACAGAAATAAACAACATTGAAAATAAAAGAACCATACAAAAGATCAATGAAGCCAAATGTTGGTTCTTTGAAAGATTAAACAAAATTGACACACCCTGAGCCAGACTTACCAAACAAAAAAGAGAAAAGACTCAAATTAATAGAATTGTAAACAATAGAGGAGATTTCACAACTGACACCACAGAAATCCAGAGAATCCTGCAAAACTTCTACAAAGAACTATACGCCACCAAGCTAGAGAATATGGAAGAAGTGGAACAATTCCTAGAAGCATATGCCCTTCCAAAACTGAACCAAGAAGAACTACAAAATCTAAATGCACCAATCACAGACAAAGACATTGAAACCGTTATTAAGAACCTCCCCAACAACAAAAGTCCTGGACCAGATGGCTTCACAAATGAATTCTACAAAACTTTCAGGAAACAGTTAGTACCCATACTTCTGAAGCTTTTCCATAAGATTGAAGAAACAGGAATACTCCCTTCCACCTTCTATGAAGCCAACATCACCCTGATACCAAAAGCTGATAGGGACAGAACGAAAAAGGAAAACTCCAGACCAATATCTCTGATGAACATAGATGCCAAAATATTAAACAAGATCTTGGCCAACCAGATACAGCAACATATCAAAAAGATTGTTTATCACGACCAAGTGGGATTCATCCCAGGAATGCAAGGCTGGTTCAACATCAGTAAGACAATCAATGTCATTCACCACATCAATAAAAGCAAAGCCAAAAACCACATGATTATCTCAATAGATGCAGAGAAAGCCTTTGACAAAATCCAACACCCATTCATGCTCAAAACTCTACAAAAATGGGAATATATGGGAAATTCCTCAAGACAGTGGAGTCTATATATAGCAAACCTACAGCCAACATCATACTCAATGGACAGAAGCTGAAAGCATTCACCCTCAGATCGGGGACTAGACAGGGCTGTCCACTGTCACCGTTACTCTTCAACATAGTATTGGAAGTTCTTGCCATAGCAATCAGGCAAGAGAAAGAAATCAAAGGAATACAGATTGGAAGGGAAGAAGTCAAGCTCTCACTATTTGCAGATGATATGATAGTATACATAGAAAAACCTAAAGAATCCAGCAAAAAAATACTGGAAGTTATTAGGCAATATAGCAAGGTATCAGGCTACAAAATCAATGTACAAAAATAAGTGGCATTTCTTTATGCAAACACTAAATCTGAAGAAGAAGACATCCAGAAATCACTCCCATTTACTGTTTCAGCAAAATCAATCAAGTACGTAGGAATAAAGTTGACCAAAGAAGTGAAAGATTTATATACTGAAAACTATGAGTCACTACTCAAGGAAATAGAAACTGTTACCAAGAAATGGAAAGATATCCCATGCTCATGGATTGGAAGAATAAATATCATCAAAATGAATATTCAACCAGAGCCATATACAAATTTAATGCAATACCCATCAAAGTTCCACCAAGCTTCTTTAAGATAATAGAACAAACACTACAATCATTTATCTGGAACCTGAAAACACATAGAATTGCCAAGACCATCTTAAGGAAAAGAAACAGAAATGGAGGCATCACACTCCCAGACCTTAAACTATATTATAAAGCCATCATCATCAAAACAGCATGGTACTGGAACAAAAATAGGCACACAGACCAGTGGAACAGAATTGAAAGCCCAGAAATAAATCCCCACACCTATGGACATCTAATCTTTGATAAGGAGGCCCAAAGTATTAAATGGAAAAAGGAGGCTCTCTTCAATAAATGGTGCTGGGAAAACTGGGTTGCAACATGCAGAAGAATGAAATTGTACCACTTTATCTCACCAGAAACAAAAATCAACTCCAAATGGATCAAAGACCTAGATGTCAGACCAGAAACAATCAAATACTTAGAGGAAAACATTGGTAAAACACTTTCCCACCTACACCTCAAGGACATCTTTGATGAATCAAACCCAATTTCAAGGATGACCAAAGCAGAAACAAACCAATGGGACTACATCAAATTGAAAAGCTTCTGCACATCCAAAGAAACTATTAAACAAACAAAGAGACTCCTCAAAGAATGGGAGAAGATCTTCATATGCCATACATCAGACAAGAAACTAATCACCAAAATATATAAAGAGCTCAGCAAACTTAGCACCAAAAAGGCAAATGACCCTATCCAAAAATGGGCAGAGGATATGAACAAAACATTCACCTCAGAGGAGATCCAAAAGGCTAACAAACATATGAAAAACTGCTCTAGGTCACTGATTGTCAGAGAAATGCAAATTAAGACAACACTAAGATACCACCTCACTCCTGTAAGAATGGCATACAGCAAAATGGACAGCAGCAACAAATGCTGGAGAGGTTGTGGGGACAGAGGAACCCTTTTACACTGCTGGTGGGAATGTAAATTGGTATATCCTCTGTGGAGAGCAGTCTGGAAAGCTCTCAGAAGGCTAGACATGGACCTTCCATATGATCCAGTAATTCGTCTCCTGGGGTTATACCCCAAGGACTCCATAACACCCAACCAAAAAGAGGTGTGTACTCCTATGTTCATAGCAGCACAATTCGTAATAACTAAAACCTGGAAGCAACCCAGGTGCCCAACAACAGATGAGTGGCTGAGAAAGCTGTGGTATATATACACAATGGAATACTATGCAGCTATCAAGAACAATGATCCCAGCTTCTCTGACGCATCTTGGACAGAGCTAGAAGGAATTATGTTAAGTGAGATAAGTCAAAAAGATAAAGATGAGTATGGGATGATCCCACTCATCAACAGAAGTTGAGGAAGAAGATCTGAAAGGGAAACTAAAAGCAGGACCTGACCAAACTGTAAGTAGGGCACCAAAGTAAAAACCCTGTGGTGAGGGGTAGACATGCAGCTTCCTGGGACAGTGGGGGGTGAAAGTGGATGGGAGGGATGGGTCACAGTCTTTTGGTGGTGGGAATGGTGTTTATGTACACTCCTAGTAAAATGTAGTCCTATAAATCACTAGTTAATTAATACGAGAGGGGGAAAATTAATTGTATGTTTCTAAGTTTTTCAAAACACAAACTGAATCTTTTCAATATATAGGCTGTGTAATTGATATGCAGACTCTCTCAAAAGCCTAGACCAAGTAGATTAGAAGCATCCAATAGCACAGCTATATACAAGACACTGGGTACTGTACAGCAAATCCTAACAAAAGGACTTTTCAAAGTTAACCCAATTACCAAATATTGTTATGATAACATTAACTATCCATTGTCTTTTTGAACCCTAAGACAGTAGGAACCTCACATCTCCACTATAGAGCCCCTACTTCCCCCCAGGCCTGGAACCTTTGGATAGGGCTCACTTTCCCGTATCTCTCTCCCAATCCATATCAAATAATATTGCATCTGCTGATCACAACCTCACCAACACAACGATTGCCACCTCAACATGCTTCACTTCAGACTGTGTCCAGAGACTTCACGTGTGGAATGGCAACCCTTCAGCTTCATTACTCGGGTGAGACCTTTCCTTTCATAGTATACTCTAATTTCATCTCAGGTGGTTCACTTTCTAACAAAGTCCCCAAACCTAGATATACACCAGTTTCTGTGAGAGAGAGCATATGTTTACACGTATCCATAAACTACTGCACAATATATGCCTGAAAGCAGAAGTGCACTAGAGTTTGCAGTGAGTACCCCCCTAACACTTCCTCTCCTCTATTCCAAGCTTTGGGTTCATGATTGCTCAACAATTTGTTTGGCTTTGTATGTTAATTCTCTTTTCAGTCATCAGGGTCCAGATGTCATCAGGATTCCGGCCAGGCTTCCCTAGACTGAAGACCCCACCAATGTGTCCTGGAGCTCAGCTTCCCCAGAGACACACCCTACTAGGGAAAGAGAGAGGCAGACTGGGAGTATGGACCAACCAATCAACACCCATGTTCAGCGGGGAAGCAATTACAGAAGCCAGACCTTCTACCTTCTGCAACCCACAATGACCCTGGGTCCATGCTCCCAGAGGGATAGAAAATGGGAAAGCTATCAGGTGAGGGAGTGGGAAATGGAGATTGGGTGGTGGGAATTGTGTGGAATTGTACCCCTCCTACCCTATGTTTTTGTTAATTAATCCTTTCTTAAATAAAAAATAAAATTAAATTAAATTAAAAAAGAAATACAGGCGCACGAAGAAGGTGCTGAACATCAAATACTACCACACCAGTCTTCAAGTAAGCACAGTCTAAAAGTAAGGACTAGCTTCTGCAGATATATAGAAAGGCAGAGAACTAACATGCCTCTCAGAAAGAAGATCTCTTGTGCAGGTTGATGCTTTAAATTGGCAAAGATTAGCACTGGATACACACCTAGGCATGAATGTTTATCAGTGAGAGACTTAGGCTCCTCCTTCCTTCAAGTCATGGTGTTTGTTGTCAGGGAAATGCTCTCGCCTATGGTGACTAAACAGTAACAAGCCATAGATGCTGCAGCATCAGCTTCTGTCCCGCAGCCTGTCTCTGGGCAACCACTCCAGTTAGCAGAGGGAAAGGAAGCATGTGGAATCTTGACTAAAGTCTGTCTTTTAAGATCCGGGGTGCGAGGGGCATAGCTTGTTTCTATTCACCTTCAGCTGAAAAACACACAATCACTTGACCTCAGCTAACAGGAAGGGAACTCCAACCCACATTTTGGATCTCGGCATGCTAATTCTCACTTGGGTACATTGTAAGAATATCAGGCTGTAATCTAATTGGCAGTCTGAGGGGATATTTCACGAACCCCTGCACAAAGTCATTGTGTCAATATTAACTCTTAGCCACTATCTAAAGAAATTATACTATCTATAGACATAGGAAATCTGTGACTTCATTATCAGTACAAGGGCTTTAAACTGTTGGTTTTTGACTTTTTAGCTAGAGCCCCATATGTGATTTCAAGTTTTCTTTCTTTTTAGTACAAGATTCAAGGTATAATTTACTTCCCTCAAGGAAGTGTCCAGTTCTTTACTTTTAGATGATGGCAGTTCCGTAAGTGATGATGCTTCACTCTGTTGACTGATTTGATGCCAAGCAAAGAACTACTTACTTGTTAAAGATGACTGTCCAAGAGGACACTTCAGGTTCCTCACCATTCTAAACAATTAGGAGCAATCATCCCACCTTTTTGGAATGACACATCCTGGATAGCACTCGATGCTTATTTGGAATGACACATCCCAGCTTATTTTTTTTTAAAGATTATCTATTTATTTATTCTCCTTTGTTGCCCTTATTTTATTGATGTAGTTATTGTTGTTGTTGTTTGTTGTTGGGTAAGAGAGAGAAATGGAGAGAGGAGAGGAAGACAGAGAGGGGGAGAGAAAGACAGACACCTACAGACGTGCTTTTTCCATTCAAATCTATTTGTGGGAGTCAGGCAGTAGCAGGTTAAGCACATATGGCACAAAGTGCAAGGACCGGCATAAGGATCCCGGTTCGAGCCCCGGCTCCCCACTTGCAGTGGAGTTGCTTCACAGGTGGTGAAGCAGGTCTGCAGGCGTCTGTCTTTCTTCCCCCCCCCCCCCCCCGTCTTCCCTTCCTCTCTCCATTTCTCTCTGTCCTATCCATCAAGGACTACATCAATAACAACTACAATAATATACAACAAGGGCAACAAAAGGGAATAAATAAAAGTAGAACAACTTAAAAAAAAGCTACTTGTGCATATTATGTGGCATATACATAGCTCATGTCCAGGTAACAATAGCTTTATAAACAAAGCTTCAGAAACTTCCTGGAATGGATGAGAAAATTAATTCCACTGTTTACAGAAAGATTTTAGGATGCGTGGAAGTCCCATACCCTTGCAGAAGAAACAGGGTGGGCTTTAGCATATTATACCAACTAGCTTGAAAGGTAGGGGACAAATATTAGTAGCGGTGTTTATATGGTGCTTGAAATCGTACACAATGTTTAGACATGGTATATTATATTCAATTTCAAAAGGAAAGAAAACAGCAGTAAGGTGAAATGAATGAGGAAATAATGAAACACCCTGAAGAGGATAGATGTCCCTGAATCTTGGAAAGCTTGAACAACTTGTCAATTCTTGATGGCTAAAAGCAGGGCTCAACTCTCTCTCACAGACTCATTCAATATCTACGTATAGTTTCATCATTGTGTTGTCCATTATTTTGCTAATTATCTGTATCTGAAACCATAAGATTAAATCTAGCTAGACTTCTGATCCCATTCCTTAGTAATATTGTCAAGTCAAAGAAGTAATTTTCTTGAAAGTATATTTTTTTCAGAAAAAATAAAATCTCAATACTGGTAACAGTAGAATGCAAAATGTCCTCTGATCTTGGTTTTTGCAAACACTAAATTTAATTTTATAGGTTCTACACTTGGGAATAACTCTAATTTCCAATTTTTACTGTGTGGTGTCTAGCTGCAGTAAGGCTGTGTTGGGTATACTCCTCACTCATCATGAAGTGTGTCGAACGCAATGAGCAGCCAAGCGTAGCTATCTGGTGGAAACTTCTCTCTCCTTTCTCTGCTTCAGTGCTTCCTGTCTTGGCCCGGGGAAGATACACCAGCATTTTAACATCGCACTTAACTATCAAACAATATGAGATATATCACTACTCAGATTGAAAAAAAAAAAAAAGGAACCTCTTGCTAATTTTTTATAGGTCTACTTCTTATCTATATTTTTTGAATATAAGTTTTAAAAATTTTATTGGTGACTATTGATTTACAAAATTATAACAGGTGTATAAAACACTTTGGTAATATTAATGTAAATGATCAGTTCAAAACAAGTAGTTTTTAAAAATTATATAAAATATTTTAGAGGTTCAAATTGAATGTGATACAAAAAGTTTGTTTCTCAAGGTGGGGGAAATAGCATAGTGATCATGCAATGAGAGTCTCATGCCTGAGGCTCCAAGGTGCCAGGTTCAATCCCCCACACCACAATAAGAAAAGTTAAAAAAAAATGTTTCTCATTAAATTTTTTCGTGGAAAATACAGTTGAATAAATAGACATAAATAAAATACTGATTTATATTTACTATATTACTTTGAATTGCATGCACAGCAAGGTGATCAAGAGCAAGTGCATCCTCTAAGGAACAGTGGAGGGTCATTCTCACTGTCTTTCAACTGAAGAATTAAGCCTCTGGTAGCTATTCTTCTTTGTCTCTACATGATATGAATGGAGACTTGGTTTTCTTACTAACGAATGTCAAGTGATGAAAAACGTATTTGGAGCCACTTCTTTAACAGGTTAATTTGTGCTTTTGAAAATCCATCTTTTATTTTGACTGTGTTTGGTAACTACTATCATAACCCCACTGGTGACTGAAGGAGGGAGGTAGTAGCATCATCATTGATCTCTTTTCAACAGTCAAATGGCAGTATCATACTGAATTTGCTTTTATTTTTAAACCATATGCTTTTCCAAGACTCTTTGTAATAACTGTGTTGTAGCCTACTATGTTATCTAGAGCAGGTCTCATCTCTCTGGTCATCTTCTTGGCCAACTTGCAGTGTGTTCACATGTGTACATGTACACATGTATTTAGCAATCACAAGTTCAATTCAGTGTCTCTTCATTCAGTTTTCAGAAAGCAAAGGAGACTTGCTCTGATTTTGAAATATTATGACTAATATTACACACACACATGCACACACATAGACACACACAGACACATATTGGGCTTTGGATTCAGCCAAGGATTACCAATAATTCAATTAAATCTCTTTCCAAGATGTCTTTAATACTTCCAGTATTAAAATATAATTGTGCAGGTTATATTTATTTTAAGAAAATTAATTATTAAAGTTAATAATTATTGATAATTATCACTAAATAATCCTTAATTATTTTATTTAAGAATAAAATAAGCATGGTGAGACATTACCATTGATTAAAACTATAATGTCCAAGGAAATGACCTCTGTAAGGGTTAGACAAGGAATCATAGGTTGGCCTGTTCAAGACACAGAGAGTGTACCATAAAATAACATATTAAATTCGTAAAACTGGCACTGTGCTGGACATTTGTTTTGGTACATTAAGCAAATGAAGTAAACTTCATCAATTCAACAATGTTTATTTTAATATGGGTTCCTACTCTAAACAACATCTGTTTATTATTCTTCATCTTTTTTGTGTGTTTGATTTCCCTTATTTTTTAAAATTTTATTTATAAAAAGGAAACACTGACAAAACCAGAGGATATGAAGGGTACCACTCCACACAATTCCCCCCACCAGAACTCCATATCCCATCCTCTCCCCTGATAGCTTTCCTATTCTTTAGCCCCCTGGGAGTATGGACCCAGGGTCATTGTGGGATGCAGAAGGTGGAAGGTCTCGCTTCTGTAATTGCTTCCCCACTGAACATGGGCTTTGGCAGGTTGATCCATATTCCCAGCCTACCTCTCTCTTTCCCTAGTTGGGCAGGGTTCTGGGGAGTTGCAGCAATCCCTCTTTCCATTATTACTGATCATCTCTATCAGGAACAACAAAATAGTCCCCTTTGTGGGCCTCCATAGGACCTTGTCCTGAACGTGCATCAAAGACGGTAGAGAATATTCCGTCCTCTGAAGGGAAGTTGGTCAACATGTTCCATGCTACACCTGAGGAAGATGGGTCCTGATATTGAGGCAGCTTGGGATATTCTGACTCATGACCACAGAATGTGAGCTTAGATCTACAGGGATGCAGAGGTCACATAAACTCAATCTGGGCCCCAGATCAGATCAAATTGATGGGATTTACAGTCAACAATATTTATACTCCTTTTCCTATTTGGGAGCTACTCTCTTCCCTGATCCAGCTTTCTGTTCCTTTTCCAGCCATGACATCATCTCCCCAGACAATAACTTGGATCCACCTGCATATCAGATTTCAGGCTCAGGAGGAAAAAAAAATAGCCTGTATCTTAATGGTTCCTACTCCTTCTCATATTCAGCAGGAAATATTCTCAATCTTACTTCTATAACTCCTAATGCTATTTATTTTTAAAAGGAAGGTATATATGGACCAGTTGTTGTAATGATTCTTCCACATTGAGTTTTTCACTTACTGATGTCTCTCTTCAGTCTTGGTATCTGTCACCTCAACAAACTCCCTTTGTCCTGCTCCCTTGTTTCTGAGCCCAGTTATAATAATTATGAATTTTTTGCCCAGTCCTATCTGTTAGTTTCACCCAACACTCAAAACATGTCTAAAGATACCCACCCCAGCCCTACTTGCCATTTTCCTGTCATTATAATTCAACTAAAATTGCCTCATAATATAAATTTATATTTAATGGACTTTGTGACTATTAACTCCTTCACTAGAACAAATTCATACATTTTTAAACTTTGTGTCTAGGTAAGTATTGCTCCACTCACTAAATACTACAATGTGAAATTCTGGTAAGTAAAAACTATTGATTCTTCTAATTCTTTCTAATCTTTGGTCTTCTTAAACTACAGCCTGTGTCTTAAAGACTCATTAATTTTTCACAGTCATTTTAGCTTTAATTTAGTATCAGTTACCTTATGGGTTTATTCTGAAAACATGTGGAATCACTTTGCAAATACACAACTGTGCAGGATAAAATTCACTTTGATTTAATATGAAATTTCATAACACACTTTAAGATACTCTACAACTAACGATAAACATGAACATTATATGATGCTTTCCTCATACAACAGAATGAATGAAACAGTCACTTTGACAATTTGGATGCAACAATCATCAGATAAAATATCCACAGTATAATCAGACACATCGTATTCACTTGACATTCAATCGGCATTACTCATTTGACAGAATATATATCTGAGAATCTCAGGGTCGGAAAGTAATGGTTAGCCACTAGATGGATAAGGCATATATACAGGATGGCAGGTGATGACTACACCTCACATATTATATATTTGCAGTCACACTCTACACATGAATGGCTTTGTGTCACATCATTTACATAGGTAGGAGCTGCACTGTCTTAACACAAGGACAAAGGCATATGCCCAGTGCTATGGTTAGCTTTTACATCAAGGGAAAATCTAATAATAATACCAAATCTACACCCCTTCATATTGTCAAATATTTTATGTTGCATGCTAGCAGTGGTATGAAGAACAGATACTGGAAACAAATTGGCCTTTGTTCTATTATAGCCTTTTAGGGCAACCTCACCTTCCTGTGATTCACTGTTTAGTGCTCAGTGAAGTAATGTCATAAATTCTCATCACTTTTTCTTTCAAATATTGAACAAGCTGGAGTGGACAGCCTCTTCAAGGGTGGATGGAAAATAATAGATTTTAAGGAATCCGCCCACAGAATACAAAAAACTGAATACTTCTTTCCTTCTATTTTCTGATGTGGAGCAGCCCCCCACTCCATGCTGCATTGCTAGATGCTGGGGTCTATTTACATAATCATTGTTTTTGCCTGAGACCCAACCTGCCTAAAGGGTATTGGTTAATCCCACTGGTTAGAACCTTCGCAACAGCTGTTATGGAAGCTTTCTACCTTCACGCTCTTTTCTCCACAACCTCTCCTAGTCATTTCCTTTTCCCACTTGCCACTTCCAGTTAAAGATATTTATATATATATATAAAGTGTTGTCTCTGATGGATAAAGGCATTGCATTGTGTTCCGCTCTGCCACGAGTCCCTGAATCCTCTCTCCCACCCACAAAGCTAGCCCAGTTTTCTGATTGGTAAGACTTTTTCATGGAGTACATCAAGTGTGGTATCTATGTTTCAGGAGTGGGTGGAGACAGGATAGCTTATAAAGATAAAAATAATCTGGTAAGGAACAATGATCAATCCCTCAACCTACTTAATATTACAATGTGTGCCTTATCATTCTGACCTGACAAAGCGAGGCATAAGAAGCAAGGAAAAGGAAATTTCAGGGTGAAACTTTAATTAACTTAGTGTATTTCTGCAGATCCAAGGGATTCAAAGGAATGATGGCAGAGTTGATTTAAAAGGGCAGGGTTCTTTGGTGAAGAATATATTAGGCTGACCCCTATCATGGGCAGATGAAATTATACATCTATGACAACAGCATTTACAAACAATAAACATTCTCACAATAAAGTGGTCTACATAAGAAAAGAAAAAGTGAAATTGAAGATTTAAAAATATTAAGCATGATGCCAATAATTCATTATGAAAAGAAGGCAAAACATTCTGAAGAACTGGGCTACAATGTAGTAATGTTTGAAACATCTTGGTGAGTAAGGAAGCAAGTCGTCATTACTGGGGATGCTAGGACAGTGTTTTCTTCACAGTAACCGTCCGTCTGTCATGGCAAATCGCTCCAAAGTCTCTCCCTCTTCTAAGGCAGGGACTAGAATATAATAGCCTCTGGACTCAATTCTTGCCCCATCTGGTTTTATGAGATGTCTGGAATACTGACATCCCCATTGCTATTTAAGTGGTTTACTAGCTGAGTTGAGTGTCAATGATGGATATCATCTGACTAAAAATCTTATGTATTTGAACCTTCCAGAAAATATTTACAGCCCTATTAGAAATATTAACACTTAAACACTTAAATCCTACAGTCTGCAATGGCTATCTCTGAATTCAATTTTTTAAAATCTTATGACTATAGTCACTAGCACCTGCTGATGGAAGCATATGCCTCTATCAGTATATATAAATACAGCAGGTATATTGATAGAGTATCAGCTATGCATGGCACCATATATAATGCATTTACATACATGTACACATGTATATAGGTAACTTTATAACTAATCAATAAAGTATTTTTTGTTTAATCATTTTTATGATTTTCTTTTTGCCTAAAACACACACTTCTCCTTTCCACCTACATTTCAGATCTTCCATTTCAGGTTTTTTTTTTCAGAATTAGATACTCACATGTATAGGATTCCACCATTCATAGGATGGTGACAGAATTTTTTGTTATTTTTTAAGTTTTAGATAGAGAGATCCTGGAGACAAAGTGAGAGAAATAGATGTCGTAGTTCTTCTCCCAGTTATCTGTGGAGTCCCCTGCCCACTGTGCTACCCATGAAGCTCCCATGTGGTTCAAAGTCTCAGAATTTAGGAATTCACACGAGGTAAGGCGTGTGCCCTACATATCTCCCAGATTAGACTTTTCATTTCTTGACCTCTATGTAATCTTTGGAAAATCAAAGGGTTACTCTTAAAATTTATTTGTTTAGTTAGTTAGTTATTATCGACTAGAGATGGAGAGAAATTGAGAGGCAAGGGGAGGTAGAGAGGGACAGAGACACCTGAAACCCTGCTTGCTTCACCACTCAGGAACCTTCCCATTGCAGGTGGGAGCAGGGGTGTGAGCCCGGGTCCTTGCACACTGTCACCTGTGCACTCAAACAGGTGTGCCACCACCTAGCCCCCAGGATGTCTCTTCTTACTGAGGCACCGAATCCCAGGATAAGGCAACCCCTCCCTTGGCCTGCCAGTAATCACACACAGCTGTTGTTCACAGAAAAGTGCCGTCAACCACCCCATCACTCTATCACCTTCCCACTGCTCTGCCTAGGGCCAGAGGACATCTCACCATTTTATTAATTCCAACACATAACCTAGCACCTGTCACCAAGTACCACTCAATCAATGTTTGTGGTTTTCATGTTCATAAGAATGAATAAATAATAACCATATATCCTCTGGTTAAAGTATTTGTTAAATTGGGTGAAAAAGAGTAATTTGCACCCATGCTATTGGATAGTTATTGAACCTTACCTTACCCCCTTACTATCTTATCTTCTCAAGTAAAGTTACCAACCAGAGTCTATGTATTTTTTTTTCAGATTCCATTTAACCTTATACCATTTTCTGTTTATCTTTGATGTCCTTTCTTTCTTTTTTCTCTTGGATTAAATTACCTTATTGGAATAAAACTTTACTCCTTGAGTTCTGTTTTTTAAAAATATTTTTTGGGAGTCGGAGTCGGGCAGTAGCACACTGGGTTAAGCGCACTTGGTGCAAAGCACAAGGACTGGTGTTAGGATCCTGGTTTGAGCCCCTGGCTCCCCACCTGCAGGAGAGTCACTTCACAGGCGGTGAAGCAGGTCTGCAGGAGTCTGTCTTTCTCTCCCCCTCTCTGTCTTCCCCTCCTCTCTCCATTTCTCTCTGTCCTATCCAACAATGACAACAACAAGAATAACTACAGTAAAACAACAAGGGCAAAAAAAGGGAATAAATAAATAAATATTTTAAAAATGGTTTTCTTCTTTTGTGAATTTCACCTCTATCAAATTTTCTTTAGACAAGTCTCATTCTGAGAACATAACTTTATTCAAGTCTAATTATAAGTCTGGCAGTAATTTCTCAGAGAAAACATTATTGAATTTACTGCTGGAAACAAATAAACAACAAATCTGCAGAAATTATAGAGTTGTAGAACAATGCTTGAGTATCTCACAATTGATTTTGTTTTCATTGTACATATCTCTGTAGAAAATATAGAAAGATACACTATTACATTTTCAGTTAATAACTTCCATTTACCAGTGTTGTTAGCTAAGTATGTTTTCCTTGTGATAAAATGAGAAAAGATAGCTTGAGGACGGAAGTAAAGATATTGTTTAAAATAATAAAATCATGGAATACTCTATAGAGAAAGGGAGGAGATCCTATAACTGTTCTAGTTCTTGTCACTGCTAGTGCGTATCTGAAATAAACAATAGGATTTTCTCTATGTGAAAAATGAATTTGGGTAAAAGAAATCTTTCAAGATACTTTAATTAGCAGTATTTAGCAGTTTAGGACAGGAGAAAATCGCATATTCACCATACTCATCCAAAGATTTCTTCTTCTCATAGTAAGTATATGTGTGTGTGTGTGTGTGTATACTCTCGCTTCAAATAATATGTTAACTCCCATACGACACTCAAGAGTGTATCTAAGAAACAAGAATCCATATGCAGGAAGGCCAGCTCAAAGAGAAATAATGTATTACACATGAGGTGAGAGAGGAGTTTAAGAAATCTGTGAAAATGCTAGATTATTTGAACTTTACAGCAAACCTGAACACACACACACACACACACACACACACACACACTCAGGAAAATGATTAATATAGACAAGTGTCTACTACATAATAAACTGTGTATAAGTCACACACTAGAGGGCCCAAATATTAGCGTCTGAGATTTGAGTATGGTGGCTGAACAGGAGACAGTTTCTGCAGTTCAAGTGACACAAAATAAAGAGAAAATAAGAAACCACCAGTCGAACAGCACAACACTATGCAGAACACAAAAGCCCTCAGGGAAAAGTGAATATAAATTGTGGAGTAAGACAAGATTTGCATTATGAGTAAAGAGAAGATAATCACAATTAATTAAATAAGAAAATTATGATATGAAAATTGCAAATACAGCTATATACGTAGAAGCCATTGTCTAGTGATAAAATTATTTTTTTTCAAAGCAACTGCATGTAAGTTAATTATATTCTATTATATTTAGGATGCCGTATTTTTCTCTATGTCCACCTGCTAACAAGTTAAGATATATAAGTCACAGTATGCCTGATATATAAGAAAATCCAGGGGTCAGGTGGTGGTACTTCTGGTAAAACACGCCAGCTATAATCCATAGGATTTAGATTCTAGTCATCAGTACCCCCCTGCAGGGGGAAGCTTCACAAGCAGGGCAACTCTCTGTGTTGGTATCTCTCTGTTTCTGTCTGTCTCTCTCTGTTTCTCCCCTATCCCTCTTGATTTCTTTCTATATATATCTAGTAAATGAATAAATCTTAAAAATCTAGTTATAATTTGTTTTAGCAACTTCATTCTTGTCAATAATAGGTGAACTGGAGGCATATATGCATAGTTCCTGCTTTCATAAAAAATAAGAATTCATGGGGCCAGGCAGTGGCAGTAGGGTTGAGCTCACACATGACCATGCACTCAAGGACCCAGGAGTATATATTTTTCCCTGAATTTAACACAGAGCCAAAGACAGTGTTTTGCTTATTATATTTATTTCTCTTGCCTAGTGTTGCCTCCAGGTTCAAAGCCTTGGGGAGCAAAGGAAGTTGCTGTGCCAGGCTAAAAGACACGTTTTCTGTGAATCCTTAGAAAAAAAGCCTGCGGGGAGCTGAGTCGATGTGGATGGCCTCAGGAGAGCCCACTGGTATCCAAGAAGGCAGACCAATGTTTGTGTGATGATCTAACCTAACAATTTCTCGTATCCAAAGGATGAGGCAGTGCTCCTCATGCTATAGTTCCTGGCCTCAGGGGAAAGAATTAATCTGAGAACCTGTCCTCTGTTTTTATGTATGTATGTGTTTATTTATTCATTTTTAAAATATTTATTTTTTATTCCCTTTTGTTGCCCTTGTTGGTTTGTTATTGTTATAGTTATTGTTGTTATTGATGTTGTTGGATAGGACAGAGAGAAATGGAGAGAGGAGGGGAAGACAGAGGGACAAAGAAAGATAGAGACCTGCAGACCTGCTTCACTGCCTGTGAAGTGACTCCCCTGCAGGTGGGGAGCCGGGGGCTCGAACCCGGATCCTTACGCTGGTCCTTGTGCTTTGCACCACCTGAGCTTACCCCGCTGCGCTACTGCCTGACTCCCCCTATTTATTCATTTTTGCCTGCCCAGATCTTGTGCTTGTGTTACTGTGATGATAACAGAAGACATTTTTTCCCCCCTTTTTAAGACAGTCAGAAAGGGAGAGACAGAGATAGAACGTCACAGCAGTGCCCCACCATTCACAAAGCTTTCCTGATATCATGCATGGTGCCACCATGTGGTGACTGAGGTTACTGGGGTCTTTGTTTATAGCAAAGTGCGTTCTACAAAATGAAATATCTCCAGATCTTTATTTATTTGTTTATTTATTTATTTATTTATTTTTGTATTTAATATGTGAACTCCAAGCAAGGGAGTGATTCCCGCTGCTTAGAGCCAACGATTTGCTTGTCTGAGGTTCTAGGCTGGGTACCAGGGATTGCCATATGCCATATACCATATGCCACAGATTAGCAGTCCTAGAGTCTCCCTACCTTTCATAAAATTAATTAGATAAGGGGCTGGGTGGTGGTGCGCCTGGTTGAGCACACCCCTTACTATGTGCAAGGACCTGGGTTCAAGCACCCCATCCCCACCTGCAAAGGCTTTGCAAGTACTGAAGCATTACTGTAGGCGTCACTCTGATTCTCTCCCACTCGATCACTCCCCTCCCTCTCAATTTCTGAGTTCCTCTATGCAATAAATAAATAAATATGGTAAAAACATTTTAAAAATAAATGAATAAATAGTCAAATAAAATGTATAACCCATCAAGTTAGTGACACCCTCCACCGCAGGAGTGTCTTGCCCTTGACCTCATTGGCAAGCTATTTTTCCCCACAGACCGATCACATGAGCATCCACACCCACTCTGCTCTCTAGAGGAAGTAGAGGGAGTAGCTTTGAAAAGACCACCTTCTACCAGTCAAGTACAATCTCCAGTGAGATACACTCTCTCTCCTGCTCCTGAAGAAATGTTGGTGTGAACCTAACAAAGACTTTGGGAAGAGATTGGTGTTCTCTAGTAGGAGATAGTAAAACTTGTTTTTCAAGAAATAAATTAGCTCAAACAAGGTCAAGACAACGATTGCTAGTGATTAATAAACAATGTATTAGAATATTTCAATGAATGATTTGGGATACAAATAATACCACTTATTTAGTAGGAAATTTAAAATAAACATGATCTGGCGTATGCACAGACAAAATAAATGTTTACAAACTGTGTTATGTACATATTTACTAAATTAAATGGTCACATCAATGAAAACACATCCTGTAATATTCTTTCTTTACGGACTCTTCATTCAGTCTTCCAGAGAGGTGGCACTGGTTGTACTCCCACCAGCAGCTTAATAGAGCCTCCCTTTCCCTACAATCTCACCAGGATCTACCATTTCCTGTTTTGTTGATGGGCCATTCTTACACAGGGAGGTGGGATCTCAGCATCGTTTCGATTTTCATTTCTCTGGTCATAAATAAGGTAGAAATTGTTTTCATTTATCTGTAGTTCATGTGTATCTCACCTTTAGAAAATGGCCCATTTAATTCATGGCCCAGTTTTTATTAAGTTATGTTTTTCCCTTTTGTTGAGCAGTAGTAGTTCTCTATAGAAGTTTAATATCAATCATTTGTCAGATATGTGGTATGTCAATATCTTATCCCTACTACTGGATTTCCTGGTTATCCTTGTGTGGTTTTCTTTCTATGTGTAGAAGGTTGTTAGTTCCATATAGTTCCACTCATTTACACATCCATGGCTCCTCATGGGGCGCGAGCGCTTCCACACTGTGATCATCCTCTCTGGCATTATGCTATTCCACTGCAGAATACTGTGCCCCAGGATGGTTCCGTAGCCCCCATGTCCACTTGGTCGATTCCAAATTATATTCCTCCATGAGGATCATTTCTGGAACCATCCGTTCCACCCCGGTTCCATGGCTGCCAGTCCTTAGCAACATCGCCCCGCCAGATATTCGTCGGGATGCGGCATCATCTAAGTTCATTTCCCACGTCTACGCTCGACTGGACCTGCCAATCTACGCGGAGATCTTCGCCCACCCTGTCCAACGCTTGACGTCTCGTCACCCAATCTGGTCCCCTACGCCTACACTGAACTTCTCTGTTCCAGTCTCTTGGAAACAGAGCTGGCAGTCAGCTGAGGTCAAGAACAAACACCTCATCACAGACCCCTGCGAGCATCAACCCGGCTTTGACCTGGCACGTTATGATCGGGCCCTCCTCAATTGCTATCGAACAGGCCATGGCCGGTGCGCCGCTATGTTCCATCGCTGGGGGGCCAGAGACGACCCGAACTGCCCCTGCGGCTCCAGACAGACTGTGACCCACATAGTCAACGACTGCCACCTCTCCAGATTCAAAGGAGGTCTCGAAACTTGACATCAGGCTCAACCTGACACTGTTGACTGGCTACGGAAGAAGGGCAAACGCTAGAAGAAGAAGAACACATCCATGGTATTTATTTGTGTTCAAGGAGTCTTACTGCTATAATATATATTTGTTAGCAAATGATTTGCATTTTCAG
Source organism: Erinaceus europaeus (assembly GCF_950295315.1). NCBI lineage: Eukaryota > Metazoa > Chordata > Mammalia > Eulipotyphla > Erinaceidae > Erinaceus > Erinaceus europaeus. The sequence goes on along the minus strand of NC_080180.1, from coordinate 63,139,147 downwards.
AAAAGCTACAACTGTATGGTTTCATTCATATGTGCAGTATAAAGAGCCGAAACACAGAAATTCATTTAAAAGAAACTGTAGCTATGATGTCATGAAAACGAAGGTGGTTATCCATAGGAGGAAGTAGGGAAAGGCAGGGAGTGGGTGGGATGGCACAGAAAACGAAGGTGGTGGGTGTGGTGTGGGACTGTACCCCTATGAACTTACGATCTTGTAAAACATTATTAAATCACTAATAAAATAAAAACATCAACTTTAAAAAAAGCAAATCAAATAGTACAGGGCTTCAATAAAATTCTAAATGTTAGGGCTAATAAACAACAGCTTTTTTATGGCTACTAATTTTTGTTATCATTGGAGTTTCATGGCTCTGAACCAACTTGTTTTCTCAGACATACAATAATAGCAGATTTGAAACATTAAGTGTAATAGAATTTCCATATGAAAAGTTTGAATATTTCATATTTCAGTATTTCAACATTTGTCATATATATATTACATGCATCTCATTGTGAAAAGAACTATGAAATTAAATAATATACTTTTATTCTGGCACTGTATTTTTTTTTCTTTTTTTATCTTTTTTCTTTAAGAAAGGATTAATTAACAAAACCATAGAGTAGGAGGGGTACAATTCCACACAATTCCCAGCACCCAATCTCCATAACCCACCCCCTCCCCTGATAGCTTTCCCATTCTCTATCTCTCTGGGAGCATGGACCCAGGGTCATTGTGGGTTGCAGAAGGTAGAAGGTCTGGTTTCGGTAATTGTTGCCATTCACTACAAGTCAACTTTTTCAGGCTGAAAGAGACAGAAGCAGAAAGATGGGATGAGAGAGTGAATGATGCTACAGCACCCGAGTTTCCTTCTGTGTCATGGGGACAGGGCTGAACACGGGATGTGTACATGACAAGGCAGGTGAGATATGTTACCATCACGATTATGACTCTCGTCCTCTTGAAATTCTGTACTTTTGTAAAAGTATAAGAAGACAAAGCATGTTTAAAAAATAAAGAGTCCCTTTACTCTAGTCCCAAGTTAAAGAACAATGTGGCTACTTTCTTCTTCTTCTTCTTCTTCTTCTTCTTCTTCTCCTTCTCCTTCTCCTTCTCCTTCTCCTTCTCCTTCTCCTTCTCCTTCTCCTTCTCCTTCTCCCTCTCCCTCTCCCTCTCCCTCTCCCTCTCCTTCTCCTTCCCCTTCTCCTCCTCCTTCTTCTTTTCTTCTTCTTCCTCTTCCACTTCTTCTTCCACTTCTTCTTCCACTTCTTCTTCCACTTCTTCTTCTTCTTCTTCTTCTTCTTCTTCTTCTTCTTCTTCTTCTTCTTCTTCTTCTTCTTCTTCTTCTCCTCCTCCTCCTCCTTCTTCTTCTTCTCCTCCTCCTCCTTCTCCTCCTCCTCCTTCTTCTTTTTTTGATGTAAAACATAGCACACATGCTTCATGCACAGTAATGATAGGCTGATGCAGAACTGCACGGATAAACAAATGAGAGACAGAAAGACGATGGAGAGACAGATAGTCGCTATTACCTTTCGTACCTACTAGATCAGAATACAAGCCATATTACACCTGTAGCTGCCTCCCAAAATATCTTAAACATTTGCTTCATTTTTATGGTGTTAACAATAGTTATGATCCACGTAGCCTTTCCTTGGTGTTTCCTATGGATAGATATGTATGCATGATTTTTATCACTTGTAGAAATAAAACACTGATTTTATGTGTGATTTGTCATCAAAGAGTTTACTTTGTACCCAGTAAAAAAAAAAATCATAATTAACAGTTAATTCTAATTACTCATGGTGGTTACATTCTATGAAGTCCCTGGAAACACTGAGCAAACTCAAGAGTATGTAGTGATTTTATCTGGAAGATCAGTGATAATAAAGCTATTTAACATATAGAGATTAAAGTGGTTCTAATGATAGCTCATAGGGATAACATTAGGGGCAGTAGAAAAGATGGAGCCTGTGAGTAGGCTTAGAATAATTGTTATCTGGGGACCAGGCAGTGGCACACCTGGTCAAGCACTCACGTTACAGTGCACACGGACCTGGGTTCAAGCCCCTGGTCCCCACCTGCAGGAGGAAAGCTTCACAAGTGGTGAAGCAGGGCTGCAGGTGTCTCTCTGTCTCTCTCCCTTTCTATCTCCCCCTTCCCTCTCCATTTCTCTCTGTCTCTATCCATAATAAACAAATATTTTTTAAAAGAATAATTGTTATTCATATATAATTTATTTAAAATGACAATTGGCAGTTAATTAATGTTTTCTACTTTATTGTGAGATTCCACAATGCAGCAGCATTTTCAGTGTTGGGCTGGTCTACCTCGAGTGATTTTCAGTGTCCATAGCTGATGATAACTTATCCATAGTAATGCCAGCAGATTAATCTTTATTCTTCTTCTAGCGTTTGCCCTTCTTCCGTAGCCAGTCAACAGCGTCAGGTTGAGCCTGATGTCAAGTTTCGAGACCTCCTTTGAATCTGGAGAGGTGGCAGTCGTTGACTATGTGGGTCATAGTCTGTCTGGAGCCGCAGGGGCAGTTCGGGTCGTCTCTGGCCCCCCAGCGATGGAACATAGCGGCGCACCGGCCATGGCCTGTTCGGTAGCGATTGAGGAGGGCCCGATCATAACGTGCTAGGTCAAAGCCGGGTTGACGCTAGCAGGGGTCTGTGATGAGGTGTTTGTTCTTGACCTCAGCTGACTGCCAACTCTGTTTCCAAGAGACTGGAACACAGGCTCTTGAACACAGGTTTAAGCATCATCTATTTTCCATTGAAATCATATATGTTTATAAGTAAATGCACAAACCTTTATGATTTTTGTTTATAATTTTACCACTGGAGAAAACTTTTAACCTGTATTTTTGCTTGTTTAATAATGTTTTAAATGCCTACCTTGCAATGGTAAAATTAATTTTCTTTATATAGCAATTCAGTTAATACCATCATTAAAACAAACCCTGCTTGCTTTACAAAATATAATCCTTTTGTGATTTTTTTTAAAAAAATATTTTTTATTCCTTTTTGTTGCCCTTCTTGTTTTATTTTTGTAGCTGTTATTGTTGTTGTTGATGTCATCATTGTTGGATAGGACAGAGAGAAATGGAGAGAGGAGGGCAAGACAGAGAGGGGGAGAGAAAGACAGACACCTGCAGACCTGCTTCACCGCCCGTGAAGCGACTCCCCTGCAGGTGGGGAACCGGGGGCTTGAACCAGGATCCTTACTGGTCCTTGCGTTTTGCGCCACCTGCGCTTAACCCGCTGAGCTACCGCCCGACTCCCCCTTTTGTGATTTTTTACTTCCTAAAATAATTTTATTTTTGGAATTCAATACCGTCACTGCTTTTCTCTCTTACATTTGTTTATGTGCAGAGAAATACCAAGGACAGATACATTGATTTCTCTAGTCCTGACTCAACGACTGAGTTTAAAATCTGTATACTCAATTTAGCTTCACCACTTTCTTGAATTCCATTTGAATAGCTAATAGGAATTCAAACAAATGTCTTCAAATGGCTAATTTCTACTTTGCCAAGTCTTGAATCTGCCTCCTCTTCCTCATCTCATCACAGGAAGTTGCACCATCATTCACCAGGGACTCACTCTCAAGCATGAGGATTTCTGATTTGGCTATTTCTATCTGTCTAATCCATCATCAAGTCCTATCAAAGTTCCCTTTAAAAGACAGAGTCCATACCTTAATCTTTCATCTCAGGGGAGTCTGCACAAAATCCCTTATCTGGAGAGATCATTTTAAAATGTAAAACTGCCTGTAGCTTCTCATGGAAGTTAGGAGAAAGTTTTGACTTCTTTGTGCCTTACTCAAGAACTCTGCTTTCCAGGGATTTTCTTCACTGGACAAACTGCTCCCAGATCTGAGCAGAGACTCACACTAGGGTTTTCAGATGCAGGAACAGAGCTGTCATTCCTGGCTTCCCTTTGTAAACTGCTTACCAGCCTTAGTAGCCTCTGGAGTCTGATGCTCCTTATTCAAAAGCCACAAGGGAGATCATCATGGGAGAAGAATTCATTCTGTTCCTCTATGGCCCTTTTTACAGACATGATATCTTTATGTTTCCTAGAATATTTCATAGCACATTGCATATGGGAGGAAAACCCAGTGTCCCTTAAAGGAAATAAATAATGAAGACTAAAATAACCATTCAAGAAAGAAACCACTGGTCAGGGAGATGGCTCATGGCCAGAGTACAGTACTTGCAAGCATGAAATCTCAGGTTCCATTTCTCTCTCTCTCATTCTCTCTTTCTCTCCCTCATAAATAAAAAAGAAATACTGTAAAAAAAAATCTTGATTAAAGTATGTGTTGCTTAAAGATATAAAATCATTCAAGTGGGCAAAGAACCAAAAAATCCAGGTAAATTATGGAAGATCAGGCATTAAGTAGTCAGTCTCTTTAAGAAGTTTCTCAAATTTTGTTACAAAGAATGTTATGATTTGGCTGGATATAGCATAGCGGCTATGCAAAAGACTTTCCTGCCTGGGGCTCTGAGGTCCCAGGTTCAGTCCCCAGCACCTCACCATGCCAGAGCGGAGCAGTGCGTTGGTCTCTCTCTGTATCTTTCTCTGCAATGACTTTCTCATTAAAATAAGGATTAAAATCTTTTTTAAAAAAGAAATGTTACGGTTTCAAATAACGTATGTGAGATACTGTCATTTATAGCTAATTCCTTATAGATAATAGTGTCAATTTATTAAGTGCTCAATTAAGAATTTATTTTTAAACTTAATTATCATTTAAAATGTTTTTATTATATTTTATTTATTTTTTTGGATAGAGATACCTAGTCATTGACAGAGGAGGGGGAGATAGAGAGGGAGAGAGACTGAACACAACCTGAAGCCCTATTTTAACATTCATGAAGTTTTTCCCTCAGCAGGTGGGGACCTGGAGCTCAAACCTGAGCCCTTGTGCTCTGTAATATGTGCACTCAATCAGGTGCACCACCGCCCAGCCTCTAAACGTAATTATTCTTACATAGTCTAATTTATTTACATTTTAGTATGTGTTTGTGTAACTGGCAGGGAGATTTCATTGAGCTAGAGATAGAGACATCACATCACCCTGCTCAAATATCATCTCTGTTGCGGTCTCAGAGCTCCATGTAGCCTGGGTCTCAACAAGGACCATCTACCCTGAGAAGATGACTCTGCCCCTCCTTGGCTATTTGTTTACTTGATATATATTAAATTGGACAATTCTTTTAAAAAAAAGACTTTAATTTTAAGCACTGTGAGGACAACCAGTTTATACTAGAACCCAAGACCCGCAGGCTATGATCCCAGGCTCAGTCCTCAGTGCTGCATATTCCAGAGCTGAGCTGTTCTTGGCACTTTCTTTTTATCTCACTGCCTCCCTCTCTTTCATAAAAAAAAAAAACAAAAAAAAAAAACTTTTGTAAGTTAAAAGTGAAAAATTATTTTTAAAAAAAGGCAATGAAAACAAACTAGTCTTGATATTCAATAAATGCTAATGTATAAAATTATATGGGTGCATTTCTTCTGCCAAAACAAGAAAATTGAGTCCTTAAATCTTTTCATCTTTTTAGTTTGAAAACGTGGCAGAAATTGTGAATCTGGTTGACATAATTTCTCCATCTCCTGGCAAACATTTGGGCTGGTATTGGAATAGCCAATACTCATTATCTACCCCTCTGATTTCTCCATCATGGACAACACAATATTTTCCCTTATAGTGTGGGTTTATTCTCTCTAATGGGTTCCTGTTAGATGATTGTGCTGGTTACAGTTATCAATATGCTATTTGTTTATATATGACATATTATCTGTGAAAACAACAATTCTTTTCATGGCAAGTGTTCTTTGTTTTAAAATTGTTATTTATTATTTATTGGATATATATATAGAGAAATTGAGAGGGAAGGGGGAGAAAGGGAGAGGAGAAAAAGGAGAGGAGAGGAAAGGAGAGGAAAGGAGAGAGGAGAGGAGAGGAGAAGGGAGAGGAGAGGAGAGGATAGAAGGGAGGGGAGGGGAGAGGAGAGGAGAGGAGAGGAGGGGAGGGGAGAGGAGAGGAGAGGAGAGGAGAGGAGAGGAGAGGAGAGGAGAGGAGAGGAGAGGAGAGGAGAGGAGAGGAGAGGGGAGAAGGGAGAGGAGAGGAGAGGGGAGAAGGGAGAAGGGAGGAGGGAGAAGGGAGAAGGGAGAAGGGAGAAGGGAGAAGGGAGAAGGGAGAAGGGAGAAGGGAGAAGGGAGAAGGGAGAAGGGAGAAGGGAGAAGGGAGAAGGGAGAAGGGAGAGGAGAGGAGAGGAGAGGAGAGGAGAGGAGAGGAGAGGAGAGGAGAGGAGAGGAGAGGAGAGGAGAGGAGAGAGGAGAAGGGAGGGGAGGGGAGAGACAGCTAAAACACTACTTCACCACTCAGGAGTCTTTCCTTCTGCTAGTGAGGACTGGGGTCTTGAACCTAGGTCCCAGAAGATTATAACATGTGCACTCAATGGAGTGTGCTATTGAATGCCCCCAAAATAAGAATTCTTAAGGAGATATCTTGGGATTTCTCAAAGCACAGAGTATATGGTTTGGTTAATGTAGGCAAAACACGCATCTCTGCTACTGACAATTTTAGTTTTATGAATAGGAAGAAGGAAACAGAGATGCCATGGAAGCTCAGCAGATAAGAGGCTGCATCCATCCAACCATGGCGGCTCACAGCTGATCTCACATCAACGTCTAACACTTTACTACCCCACGTGTCCTCTGTCTTAGTTCAAATACTAATATCTGTACTAAAGTTCAGGCAACAACACTTTTGAAAAAGTAATTTCTGATAGTCCCTTTGACTTCCTGTTGAATCTATTCACGACCACATCTCTAATTGAATGGGAAGAGAAGGCCTGAAGGAACAAAAGGGAGATGAGAGAGTCTTCCTGACCAGCGTAGGCTGCCTATGACCTGGAGCTCTCTCTCTCTCTCTCTCTCTCTCTCTCTGATTTCCACGATCCACAGGAGCTTGTGCTGAGCAGAACAAAAAAATTTCTTGTCCCTTTCATGTAGCATTAATAATACCACCTATCACGTCTGACAGTGACCTACAAATAAATGGCAACTAAAAGCTACATAGCTCAAGCTTTGTGTTTTAAATAATGATAGTTTGAACATCAGATGCCTTGCAATACTGAATCCATAAAACCTCAGTTCAGGAAGCAGCTCCTTTCTGCTATGGAATCGTAACAGACACTCTGAATATCTTAGTGATATTGTTAATAAGGCTCAACAGGAAACAGTATTTGCAAAAGATTTCCTTTGAAAACTTTAAGGTTAAAGCTTCTTTATCTCTGGTAACGTGGCTGGCTTGAGAGTTAAAAGTTACTTTATCTTTTATGAATAAAGACATATACACATTCTTCTGTTTCATGTTTGTAACACAAATATGAATCTTATACATTCAAGTACTTATCTCTTAGTGAAAAATTTACACATGTGTCACTGTTATCATCAACATCGTTACTGTATTTTCATCTTAAAATTCAGGCTGATAATCTACTCTTTTTATTGAATTGCTAATTTATTTTATCTGAGGCAGTCACAATATAGTTAGAACTATGTCTACCATTTTTATTCATTGTCAGTTTCTCTACTATCTTTTGTTTATCTATTACTTTGCACCTATTTATTAACCAACTTATTCTGTTTTAATTTTTTGGTATTGTCTTTATTTATGAAATAGAGATAGCCAGAAATCAAGAGGTACTTAGGTAATAGAGAAGGAGAGACCTGCAGCACTGCTTCACCACTCATGAAGCTTCCCCCTGCAGGTGGGGACTGGGGAATTGAACCTGGATCCTTGCACATTATAATATTTCTGCTAAACCAGGTGCCCCCTAACCAACTTCTTTTTTTTATCTTATTGATCTATTTTCCTTCTCTCAGATTCAACAACTATATCTTTAACATTCCATTTAAATTCCTTTCTGCTGTGACATTCTGTATATATTACACAGTTTCTCTTAAGTATATTTTAGGTATTATTAACTTATCAAACATAATGTTAATATTTTAAAGCTTTATACAAAGTGTAGGCTATTATTTCACTATCATTTCATGTCCCTCAGACTTCTTGTGCTGTGGTCCTGTTTTCTATATCCACACATATAAACCTAGCCACACATTACTATATTTTTGTAGTCAATCAGTTAACTGGAGAGGAAACAAAATGTTGTGCATGTGTGAAGGTGTCTAGTACTGTTTCTTTGTTTCTTTTATCAGTTCCACCTGGGTCATATGACTACCGAAAGTCTGTGGGGCAGGTCTGTCACTAACAAATTATTCTGGCTAATTTTCTGAAAAAGAAACTACTAATGTTAGGATAGAGTAATTTTGATTGTGTTGGTTTCTCTTATGAGTCCTTTAAAGATGCTAGTCCATTAGGTGTGACCATTCATTTTTTTCTGAATTTCCAGAATCCCTCTATTATCACTACCAGTATTATTCTGTGCCCTGGGTTACTTTTTCTCTGGCTGCTGTCAAAATAGTTCTTTTTGCCATTTCCTTTAAGCAATTTATTATGTCGAAATGTGATTTTATTCTTCTTTAGCCTGATTTAGGGTCCCAAAGCTCTATAAATCTATGTATTTGTGGTTTTCTTCATTTATAGGTATCTTTGTTACTATATCCTTGTACATGTCTGAGTATCTATATATTTATATGTGCCTATATATGTGTAAATTAGGAAACAATGTTTTCATATACATATGATTATCCAGTTCATATTTCTTCTCTTGGCAACTGTATTGCACATGTATTAGAATAACTTGTTTCTGACATTGATTTATTTATTTTCCATCAACTTTGTCCTCTGTTCTCATCAGTGAATACTTTTTTCTGTCCATTTACAAGGCCAGTGACTCTACTGCTTCTCTTCTCTATCATTTTAGCTACATTCAAGGCATTTTCATTTCTTCAAGACCTTTTTCTTATCTCAAAACATTTCACTTATTTCTTCGAGTATGTGAACACATGTATAACAGCTCCCCCCTCTAACTCTTAATATTGTTGGTTTTATTACATTTGAAATTATTTCAAACTTTTTAATATTTCATATTTTTCTGAGTTCTGCAGATACCAAACCTTCTCTCCTTTAGATATGCAATATGAGAAAACTGAATCACACACAGTGCTTAAGGGCTATCACTTTGTCACAATGTCTCTGAAAAATTTTTATTTGCTGATTATCTATAAGAAAGAAAGTTTCACATGAGAAAGAAAGAGAGTTAGAAAGAGGTCAGGGCCCCACTCTGATTCATGATTCATAGGGAAGCTTGGAGAAACCCAAGACTCTGAGACAGGCAAGTTACAAGACTCTACCCTCTGTGACAGTTCTTAATCTTTATCTGATTTAACCAAGAATATGCATATGGATTCATTTTTACTGTTCAGGAGTTTAATTTCCTTATATTATCTCTCCAGTGATATACTGGATACATTTGATGAGATACTGTTAAAATTCTTTTATCTGGGGAGGGGTAGATAGCATAATGGTTATGCAAAGAGATTCTCATGCCTGAGGCTCCAAAGTCTTAGGTTCAATCCCTTGCACTACCATAAGCCAGAGATCAGCAGTGCCCTGGTAAAAAATAAAATCATAAAAAAGAACTCTTTTTAAATATTTTTTTATTGTTTATTTATTCCCTTTTTTTGCCCTTGCTATTTTATTGTTGTGGTCATCATTGATGTCATTGTTGTTGGATAGGACAGAGAGAAATGGAGAGAGGAGGGGAAGACAGAGCAGGGGAGAGAAAGACAGACACCTGCAGACCTGCTTCACCACTTGTGAAATGACTCCCCTGCAGGTGGGGAGTTGAGGGCTTGAACTGGGACCCTTAAGCTGTTCCTTATGCTTTGTGCCACCTGCACTTAACCTGCTGCGCTACAGCCCGACTCCCCCCAGAAGAACTCTTTTATCTTGAAATGGAAAATATTTTATTTCTGTTCAAGTAGATACAGAGGTATTTGGCTGGTCAACTTTAACTTACAGAGTTGTGAAGTCCTGAAATGGGTCTGTTTCAGTTTCATTCTTAGTTTTTTTTTTTAATTACTTGTTAAATATTTCATCTTTATTTTTGGAGGAGAGAGAGAAATAGAGGGGGGATTAAACACACACACAGAGATGTGTAGCAGTGCTTCAATGTTTGTGAAGCTTCCCCTCTAAAAGTGGAGATAGAGGGCTAGAACTCGGGGTCCTTGTGTGCTGTGACATGTCCTAACTGGGTACACCACCACCCAGGCCCTCATTGTTGGCTTTTAGATGAATCAATAAATGCATAAAGTAGTCTTTATCTATAATAAAGTCCTTTTGTGGTTTCATGAGGAACATGGATGTGCTTCCTAAGACTCTAAATGGAGATATCCAAGTGCCCTAAATTAGTGTTATTCCACATTACTGTTTAAATGACTCAAGTTTTGAAATGTGTGTTTTCTGAGAGTTCCAAGGCCTCTGATTCTAAGCTTAATCAAGGATTGTGATGAGACAATAAAAAGTATGGTTCTTTCATCACATATATGTGTGTGTGTATATATATATATATATTTATATTTATTTATATTTATGAAAAAAGTGTGCTCACCAGGAAGCGCATATAACTTTAAAAAAAACGGTGAATGTAAACAATACATTTGAATATAATTTCTTTTTGTTTCTTGAGTTGCCATCTTGATATTTCAAGACTCCAACAGGTAACCTTGAGTTGTGCAAAAGTTCCAATGGAAGTATTGATTGAGCCTGACAGACAAATACTCTACCCGGAATATCTCTATTTAATTGATTCTTTGGATCGAAGCTGAATTTTCTCATTAAAACATATATACACAATGCTTGTTTTTCATGAACAAAGCCATACGACTCTTCCCACTTTTTATTAGTCAAAGTAATATTACTCTGTTTAGCAATACTTCAAGCTTCTGGAGAAAGTGGCATTTATACCTCTCAACTCTGAACACTTTGGTTACATTTCCGCAGTGATGGCATGAGAAGAGAGTCCTCAGTTTAGAGTAATGAGGAGCCCATCTGTGACCATGTCCGTCAACTTTAAGTAGAGCTTTTGTTGGCTGAAGAAAACCTATTATGAATTCTTGCAAATGCGGACTTCTGGCTTTTCTTCACATTTCCTTCACTAGTGAGTATCTTCCCTTTTTCTTTTCTTTTTCTTTTTTCTTTCTTCAGTTTATTTTAAAAATTATTTTAATGTATTTATTGATAAAATGGAAACACTGACAAGACCAGAGTATAAGAGTGGTACAATCCCACATAATTCCCACATCCAGATCTCTGTATCCCATCCCCTCCCCTGACAGCTTTCCTATTCTTTATCCCGCTGGGAGTATGGACCCAGGGTCATTGTGGGGTGCAGAAGGTGGAAGGTCTGGCTGCTGGAATTGCTTCCCTGCTGAACATGGGCGTTGGCAGGTGGATCCATACTCCCAGCCTGTCTCTCTCTTTCCCTAGTGGAGAAAGGCTCTGAAGAAGCAGAGCTCCAGGACACATTGGTGGGGTCTTCTGACCAGGGAAATCTGGTTGGCATCATGGTAGCATCTGGAACCTGGTTGCCCAGGCAAGACCCAGAGAAATTATTTTGCCTCTTTGCCTCTGAAGTAAGTATGACTGTTTTTGAAGGCATATAAAGGTCATTTGATATGAAATAGGGATAGGCAAAGGAAGAGAAGGAAGTCATTTATTGACACAGATGAGGATTGGAGTCCAAGTTCCAGAAGGAATGTCTGTGACCTACTGCTCTAGAGGCTACTCCTGAGTCAGGGAGTACCAATCATCATCGTCATCATTAGCAATAAAATCCTTTATGAAAAATTGATTACCAAAGAGCCTTTGGCCTTTGCCTCAAACTATATGTGGGTGAAAAACTAAAAAAAAAAAAAAAAACTGAAAATTTAGGCAAATCACCAATTTCTAAAGGAGATTTACCAGCTCATGAAATTACAATAAACTAGCCAACCAAAGCCAATTACTAAAGTCTATTAAGATTTGTTTCAGGCAGATGATTTTAATGATTTATATGAACTCATGATACATATGTAATGTTTGCTCGCTCCCTAAATATGAAGCAAATTCTATCTAGTGCACTGATTCTTATATCCAGACATAATTTCCAGTTTAAAACACTTTTATTTATACACCTTAAATGTTTTAGTTATTATTTTAATGAAAATTTATCTTTATTTATTGGATAAAGACAGCCAGAAATTTAGAGGGAAAGGAGAGAAGGGACAGAGCTAGAGAAACACCTGCAGACCTGCTTCATCACTTGCAAAGCTTTCTCCCTGCAGGTAGGGACCAGAGGCTTGAACTTAGGTTCCTGTGTATAATAACACGTGACTTCATCTAGGTGAACCCCCACCTGGCCCCTTATATACTCTTTTTTTTTTTTTTTTTTTTTTTTTTACCAGAGCACTGCTCAGCTTTGGCTTATGGTGGTGTGGGGGATTGAACCTGGGACTTGAGAGCCCCAGGCATGAAAATCTCTTTGCATAACTATTATGCTATACCCCACCTTACATACTCTTTAAGAAGTGTGCTAGACATGAATATGTATTTTCTTTATCATCTTTCAACAATATTTTATAACTATTACACAAAATTCAATATATGCTATGATATACTTAATTCATATAATATGCATTTATTTCTCATTTTGGTTATAAAAAGCACAAAAATAAAGGAACTTTTTTTTTTTTTTTTTTGTAATCACACCTTTTCAACCTCCAAAGGCCTTTGTCTCCCTAAGGTGTTTCTACCTCCCCTGCCAGTAAAATGATTTCTTACAAAATTTTTCCTAAGGTAGAACCCAATGTTTATTATTTCTCCTTGTACACACACATAGTAATTATTAGCTCCCCATAAGTAGGGAGCTCAACATGTAGACAGAGAAATATTCCCTGAAGTAGTGAATAGATATGTTCTCAATATACATCTTAAATTTGCTATTTTTTCCAATTTTTAATGGAAATCTTCCTACACATTTCTAAAAAAACCAGATTTTTTGCACGTGCTCCCTTTTCTTTATGGTTTAATGAGAACACAGTCAAAGGGTTTCCATAGAAGATGGTTGGTCAATAGTTCTTTCCATAGTGTAACCCATTTGCAAACAGATGCATGAGTTTGAATTCCAGTGTCTCTCAATTATTTATATGAACTGAAGATCTAAACTTGAATGTAGTGCAACTCTCTGAGTAACTAAATGTTGAAAAGCCTACTTATACTCATAAGTAATGCCAAGATTAGAATAATGAATGCAATGACCATCCTATGAAAGTGATTTTTTAATTTAGCCAATCGAAGCATGAACAGTGCAAACATCTGTGACATTCACTACTTCTCTTTCTCAGGCCAGTATTCCACACTATTCTTAGAGTCTCTTTGGTGGAGAGTCTATAAAACAAACCCACCTAGCTTCCTTACAAAGTTCTGTGAAAATCATGAGTGGGTAAAAACTCTGTTATTTTTTTGAGCCAACCTTTTCATACTACCTATATGTGCTGAGTGTCTGCCAGAATTATCTTATATTTTTATATAAGGTGATGAGTTTTAGTACCTAAATTGTAATATATGTACACTTCTAATGTTGATATATACTATAATCATAGATGTACTTTCTTTTTTTTAAGTTTTTTTAAAATTTATTTTCCCTTTTGTTGCCCTTGTTGTTTTTCATTGTTGTTGTAGTTATTATTATTGTTGTCATTGTTGTTGGATAGGACAGAGAGGAATGGAGAGAGGAGGGAAAGACAGAGATGGGGAAAGACAGACACCTGCAGACCTGCTTCACCACCTGTGAAGCAACTCCCCTGCAGGTGGTGCTTAACTTTCACTTAGTGGTTTACAAATAGGTGAAATTAATAGGTGTTTAGTTTCTCTCCCCCAGGTCTACATGGTCATCCACCGATGTACGGGGCAGAGCAGGCTACAGGGTCTGGGGGTCAGGCTCTGGAGGTTGGTACACTTTCCTAGCAAGACCAAGCAGCAATGCCCAGTCCTGATAGGAACCATATGGTCTCACATAGGAACAATAACTTCACGATGTAACTTCGGTTCCTACATTGATTTACCAGTTATTTATATGCCAGCTTACCGTTTTACTTGATAATTCAAAATACAATTAGCATTATAATATACCTACAAGTAAACAAAAATAAATTTTAAATTTAATATTTGTGTATCTAACATTCAGGAAAGTTAGACTTTATATTATTGTTAGGCACGAAATGAGATCTAATATACAACCAATAATATAAAGTCTAACTTTCCTGAATGCTAATTACACAAATATTAAATTTTAAAATTATGCTTGTCTGGGTATATATATGCAAAATATGCAGGTATATTATAATGCTAATTGTATTTTGTATATAACCAACAATACACTTCTCGAGATAATTATGCAAGCACTTATTGTTATGTATAAAATTCTTTTTTTTCTTTTTTCTTTTCTTTTTCTTCTTTTTATCCCCCCTTTTTTTGTTATGTATAAAATTCTATGGTAGAGATCTCTATCAATATCTTTTTCCTAACTAACAAGCAATTATTTTTAGAAAGTGATACTTTCTAAAATCACAGGTATCTTTTAAATCAAATTCAGTTTGAACTAGAATAGAAGGTGTTTTATTGTAACTGTTCCCTTTTTTTCTTTTCAATTTTTTCAAATAATAATAAATAACAATAACAAATAAATAATAACTAAAAAAGTGTTGTCAGTGTCTCAATAACAGTAATCCATGGCAGAGTCATCGATGATATTCATAAATGTCCCCTGTAAACTCTAGTTGTGAGGATTTATTTTATTATTAATTGAAATTCTGTCTTTGGAATATAACTCCCCAGGAATATAACCAATCCACCAAATTTATTCACGTTGACACAGGTGATTTGAAAACTAGACCTTCTGGGTGTACATAGTAAGTATTTATGACTCAACATAGAAGACTTCAAGGAGATAAACATACACACAATCAAAACCAAGGCTGCTTTCAGTATTAGTCACAGAAGTCCTTGTTAGTGTGTTCATTTCACTTTACAGTGCACGTTTCTTTCTATTACAGTTTTCACAGTATTTCAAACTCTTCTAGTCAGTGAATGTCATCTGTCATTAAAGAAAGCACGCGTTCCCTATTCTTAAACTTTAAAGTTATCATGAAATTTATGAGAGCTCTTGGGCATTTATCTGTCAGTGCTAATATTAACCCTAAAGATTATTTCTCCTGAATGAGCAAACTTTTATTTATACAGACTATGCTAACTATAGCTCACTTCAGGGCTTTATATAGTTTTTTTTTTTTTTTTAACCTGCTACCTAACTGCCGGATAAATCCACATTTTAGCAATGCATATTAGGTTAATGTTCTTTTAAGAAAATTATAAAGTCAGAACAGTCTGGAAAACTCTTGGAATGGATCTACCCTATGACCCTGCAATTCCTCTCCTGGGGATATATCCTAAGGAACCCAAAACACCCATCCAAAAAGATCTGTGTACACATATATTCTTAGCAGCACAATTTGTAATAGCCAAAACCTGGAAGCAACCCGGGTGTCCAACTACAGATGGGTGGCTGAGCAAGTTGTGGTCTGTATACACAACGGAAAACTACTCAGTTATTAAAAAATGGTGACTTCATTATTTTCAGCCCATTTTGGATGGAGCTTGAAAAAATCATGTTATGTGAAATAAGTCAGAAACAGAAGGATGAATATGAAATGATCTCACTCATATTGAAGTTGAAAAACAAGATCGGAAGAGAAAACACAAATAGAACTTGAACTGGAGTTGGTGAATTGCACCAAAGTAAAAGACTCTGGGGTGGGTGGGTGGGGGGTACAGGTCCCAAAAGGATGACAGAGGACCTAGTGGGGGTTGTATTGTTATATGGAAAACTAGGAAATGTTATGCATGTACAAACTACTGTATTTACTATTGAATGTAAAATATTAATTCCCCAATAAAGAAATTAAAAAAAAAGAAAATTATAAAGTCAAAAGAAGAAAGGAAAAAAAGAATGGAAGGCTTGAAGGAGGAAAAATAAAATAAAAGATCTAAGAGTTTCATGTGTGGTGAAATACTTCATGATCATTGAAAAGATTTTTGCAAAATGTGTCAATCCAAATTAAATATTTTCAGAATTTGCATACTAATGTAGTACAGTTAGTTTCCTGTTAATTGGACAGGACAGAGAGAAACTGAGGGTGTGGGGGATATATATATATATATATATATATATATATATATAGAGAGAGAGAGAGAGAGAGAGAGAGAGAGGCAGAGAGGGAAGAGAAGACAAACAGTCCTGGAGATCTGCTTTGCCACTCATGAAGTACCCTCCTTGTACAGGGGGAGCCAGGATCTTGAACCCAGATCCTTAAGTGGGTTCTGACTCTCAGTAGTGTGTGCTTAACCAGTGTGCCACCGCCCAACCCTCACAAGGATGTTTCTAGATGCAGCACTTCCAACTGCTCCTTGCTTTCATACTATTCATGAGGATCTCAAGAAAGTTGCATTTTTGGGCAGCTTAATGAAGAAAGGACAAGTCTATACTTAGACATAATCACTAATTTCACGACCTGTCCCTTCATCCTACCATTTTACTTAAAGCGGCACACTTTATTACTTCAACTTGTGTGTTAGTCTGTTTCCAAGACACCAGGGAGTGGGTTACTGGAGCTAAGTTTAATCAGGTGGAACACTCTCCAGATGAGGACAGAGAGACTTCTAGAGGTGGAAGCCATGGTTTCCGGGAGACAGAAAGCCTAGCTTGCCTTGTACTAGGAATGAGTGCACGGCACGGGTAGTGGAAAGACAGAATCCCTGATGCTTAGATGTTTTCACGGAGACCGGAGTTTCTATGGGTCGACCAGGGTCCAGCTGGGCTGGGTAAAATGCTGGCAACACAGCATCACTGCTGTCACCTCTACCTTCTTTGCTAGATCAGATGGGAGAGGTTGAAGGTACATTTCCCCAAATCCCTTTCCAATATGTTCCCAGAATAGGAGCTGACAGTGAAAAATGCAGAAGATGGAAGAGAAGAAAATCACATTCTCTTGAACACAAGCCAGTGAAATCCTAGGCTCTGGCTTCCAGAAGTTCTGAGATTAATCCATTTCGGTGTGGCTGACATATGGGAACATTCTGGCTATTTCCCTGCAATTCTTGTCAAACAGCCTCTGCCAAATACGTATTAAGTGAGTGCTGGTTTATATACCACGACTCCACGTGTAATGATTGAGAAAAAATCAACTACGAAACTACCCAATCTTATGCGTAGTTCACTTCTGTCTCCAAATAAGTGTAGATAAGCAATTTTCACTGTATTGTCCAAACTGAAAGTGAGAAACATTCTACTATGGTAAACAGGCTGTGTAGTCAGGTTAAAATCAGACTTTTGCCTAATACTAGTGGACAGCAAGAGTATAATAATACATGTGTTAAGTTAGCTAAAACCCACTACTACCCAAGGCAACTCTAAAGCAGTTAACTTCAGGTGTGGAATGACAACCCTTCAGCTTCATCACTCGGGTGAGACCTTTCCTTTCATAGGATTCTCTAATTCCATCCCAGGTGGTCCACTTCCTAACAAAGTCCCCAAACATAGATATAGACCAGGTCCCCTGAGATAGAGCATATGTTCACACGTGCCCATAACCCAGGGCAAAATATATACCTGAAAGCAGAAGTAGACAAGAGTCTGCAGTGAGTACCCCCCAACACTTCATCTGTACTATTCCAGCCTTCAGGTCCATAACTGTTGAACAATTTGTTTGGCTTTGTATGTTAACTCTCTTTTTATCCACCAGGTTCTGGATGCCAGCATGATGCAGACCAGACTTCTTGGACAGACAACCCCACCAATGTGTCCTGGAGCTCCACTTCCCCAGAGACCCACCCTACTAGGGAAAGAGAGAGGCAGGCTGGGAGTATGGACCGACCAGTCAACGCCCATGTTCAGCGGGGAAGCAATTACAGAAGCCAGACCTTCCACCTTCTGCAACCCACAGTGACCCTGGGTCCATGCTCCCAGAGGGATAGAGAATGGGAAAGCTATCAGGGGAGGGGTGGGATATGGAGATTGGGTGGCAGGAATTGTGTGGAGTTGTACCCCTCCTATCCTACGGTTTTGTTAATGTCTCCTTTCTTAAGTAAATAAATAAATAAATAAATAAATAAAATTTTTAAAATCCCCAATATTTACCCAAACTTACAAAATAATACAGAATGGAAGTGGGTTGACTCAGATGCAGTTAAGGTAGGGAAGTAACAAACTATATAGTTCAACCATATTTGTGAAGTTCATGAAATTCTCTCAGAAAAAAGATATTTTTTTTAACAATTTGGGGAAGAAATTCTAAAGTCTATAGTACAAATTTATATGTGATCAAATAAAATGCCAAGTAAAACAAGAGAGTAACTTCTCCTGTTGATGACTTTATATTTACTATTTCACGAATATTAGAAAGTGGAGCTTTATTGAAATACAGGCTATAGACGCATTGAAAATTCACCATAGAACAGGAGCAGAAAATCAATAGGATTTTCAAAGCAAGAAGCATGATAGACATATTTCTGGATACAGAATTAAAAATATCAAGAAATCATTAAACTAGTACAAAAGGGTAACTGACAAGCCCAGAGCAGATGACATGTCTGGAAAAATGATTGGGAGCCTGAAGAAATGGACACTTTAAACATTTCCCAGAGGAGTTCAGAATCACTAGTGCAGGCTAAGCAAGGCCTCTGGAGCTGATGTCCGGAAGCAAGCAGACATAAAGAGACTGCTGCTTGAATGGCCGGGTGAACCTTTCAGTGACAGATGGGCTTCTTAACATCCTCAGGTGGTAACCTGGGACTTGAGCTGTCTTTATGAGAAGTGTGAGTTTGCAGTTCATTGGTAAGGGACTTGGAAACCGCAGCTCTGACCCAATGTGTCTAAAGGGGAACAGACTGGAAAAGCAGGAGCACAGCTTGGATCCCTGAGAACAGAGAGGAAACAGGGGCCAACACCTATGCCCCAGATTGGAGAGACAGCCCGATGGGCAAATGCAGATAAGCCTTATGGAGCTAAACTCTCAAGTAAAGCCATATGGATGACCCGGCCCAAAGCTCAACGTGGAAAGACTGACAGATAAAGCCAGTCACAGAGGGGACGCGATATTGTGAGATTCAGGTCTGAGAACTCCACAGGGTCCCAAAAATATTAAGGAAAAAATTAAAATGCTCTTAGTGTTCAGCCTAGGAATGGGCAAGAGAATCAAACTGAGCAATAGTAGGACACTTTGTTCTTAACAAGGAAAGGAGCTCCCAGAATTAATCTGCTGTGTATTGGCAGAGCGTAAATAGGGAAAGGAAATGCCACCTCCATGTGGAAAACTGGGAAATGTTATGCATGTACAAACTACTGTATTTACTGTAGAATGTAAAACATTAATTCCCAAAAAAAGAAGTTAAAAAAAGAAAAGAAAAGAAAAGAAAAGAAAATGCCACCTCCAGCTGGCTCCAGACTCCGCACAGTAGGGCTAAAACCAACTCCAGCCCACTCCTCTCCTATTCACCCTATGCCAGCAAAGCTACCAAACAGAGAAAACTCGAGAAGCACTTGTGACTTTCCGGGTCCAAATGCACTGGTTCAATAAAAGCCCAAGGCCTAAACATGGGACTAGGAAACATAGCATGGGGGCCGGGCAGTAGCGCACAGCATTAAAGCACACACAGTGCTAAGAGTAAGGACCAGCTCAAGGTTTTTGTTGTTTCAGCCCCCAGCTTGCCACCTGCAGGGTGTCTCAATTTCTCTCCAGAAACAGTAGATTGTTAGTGTAGGCACAGAGGCCCAGCAATAACCCTGGAGGCAAAGAAGAAAGAAAGAATGAGAGAGAGAGAGAAAGAGAGAGAGAGGGAGAGACAGAGAGAGAGAGAGAGAAAGAGAGAGAGAGGGAGAGGGAGAGAGAGAGAGAGAGACAGAGAGAGAGAGAGAGAGAGAGAAAGAGAGAGAGAGAGGGAGAGGGAGAGAGAGAGAGAGAGAGAGAGAGAGGAGAGAGAGAGAGAGAGAGAGACAGAGAGAGAGAGAGAGAAAGAGAGAGAGAGACAGAGGGAGAGAGAGAGAGAGAGAGAGAGGGAGAGAGAGAGAGAGAGACAGAGAGAGAGAGAGAGACAGAGAGAGAGAGAGAGAGAGAGAGGGAGAGGGAGAGAGAGAGGGAGAGAGAGAGGGAGAGAGAGAGGGAGAGAGAGAGAGACAGAGGGAGAGAGAGAGAGAGAGAGACAGAGAGAGAGAGAGAGAGAGAAAGAGAGAGAGAGGGAGAGGGAGAGAGAGAGAGAGAGAGAGAGAGAGACAGAGGGAGAGAGAGAGAGAGAGAGAGAGAGAGGGGAAGGTAGGTAAATAAAGAAAACATTGTACAACCCCAACCAACACCTTACCAGCAGGCATCAACAGAACCCTTGTAGGACTACAGGGAAATGCAATGAAAAAATAAAATAAATAAAACTGCCCAGTTCAGGGAGTATTTAATAAGAAATGACCAGGACACCTACATATAGCCAGGAAGAGAAAACAAGGTGAGTCACTGAGCATCAGGAATCTACATAAAATAGAAAGCTTTCTTTCTAGCCAGATAAATGTAAACTTTACAAATTAATTTCCTTCTGGTCCTTTTATCCAGTTTATCAAATCCAGATTATAACCAAAAGGTACAAGACACACCATAAGCATAATTATGGAGAGACAATGTTAAACCAGACACACATGTGACAGAAATGTTGGGATTATCAGACCAATGATTTAGAATAATGATGACAAATAGCATTGTCCTAATGGGAAAAAGTAGGCCCCTTGCGTTCAACACAGATGAGTAACTCAAGGACTGAAACAGTAACACGAATGATTGAAAATGTTGTAGGTCAAAATCACTATGCAACAGAAATGAAGCAATTCAATTACTCCAGCTGTTTAAGGGGTTTTCAAGTTCTTTAGATAAGTGTTTATAAATGACTGAGAGTTTAATATTTATACAAAACTTTCGTTTTGGAATAAAATCAGTGTTTAAGAGTCTTAGGAGTTTCACTGTCCATGCACACTGCTGACAGTCTTTTTAAAATTTATCTTATGAAAAAGAACCAGAGCATCACTCTGACATAGACCAAATAAAGGATCTCACTCATGAATGTCCTAAATTCTGTCTATTGAACCAACTCGCCAGCTACTTGTTTAGAAGTTTTTAAAGTTACCAGTTAATGTTTCCCATATATATATATGTGTGTGTGTACTTTTTCTGTGTCAAGTGTTATTGTTTGGTTTGGATTTAATTTTTTTAACTCATAGTCTGTATCCGGCACTGTGACTACAAGAACAAGGGTCTTCCTGCCCATGTTGTGATTAACTTTAGCGATGCAAGGGAATTATGGAAATGCTTCATGCAAAGTGCCTACTTGCCAAAATGATTCTGTGACCTTGCGCTTAGGCTGAGTTTTAAATAATTCAGTGATGTACTGAATGAATAAATTTGTATTGCTTGTTACTCTAAACAGTCATGAATTCACTTTCCCTTGCCATTTTTAATAAAGCCCCACTTTCTAATATTCATGAAATAGTGCATTTCAATTAAATTCATAGGTTTTGAGCACAAGAGTTTGCCCTGAGCTGTTCAGTGTTGACACCAACTGCCATTTGCCTATTCTTCGGTATAATGCCGAAGGAGGCTTTGAGTACAAGAAATGCAAAGCATTGTCAGACTTTAATGAGATGCTTTTTGATCCTAGATAACACAACTCTGTCAGAAACAGAAGAGTCAACTCAAATGATACTTTGTTTATGTGGGTTATAAGGAATCAAAACATGCAGAGACTGTCCAAATGAACTTTTGTGGAAATTAAGAAGCATGTAGTATCCTTATTCTCCAAACATATGGTGTTTTCTCAATATCTCTCACTTCACATCATGATTTGATACAGAAATAAGTGGACAAGGAGAATAAAAGGGCTTTTGAATTACTGGCCTTTTAAGAACTTCCATGCAGTTTTTGCCTTTTTAAAAACGTGGCGTCAACTAGTTTTAATGTTCTCAAGTTATCTTTTAGTAAATCAGTATTTAAGTCCTAAAAGCATATTCTGTAGCTAGAAATAGTAACAACAGTCCTGACACTTTTAAACAACTCACCCTATATTTAAATTTATTATACACTCAGTAAAATGGTCTTAGTTTGACAGGAGCATGTTTTTCTTTATTTTTCTTTTTCTGATATATGACATTGCAGAGAGAAATTGAGAGTGGAGGGGGAAGGAGAGAGGGAGAGAGACAGAGACATATGCAACATTGCTTCACTGATTGTTCAGCTTGCTTTCTGCAGGTAGGCATATAGTAGTATAGTTTCAGTAAATTTTAAGTATAATGAAAAAGTAATGATCTCTATCCACTTAAACAGGAGCTATATGAAATAAAATGTATGAGATTTTATACTTGGAATGCCATAAATTAAAATATCTCAATAGTGATAGGAGTTTTCTAGGTATTCTTTAATTTTCCCTGGTGTTCTGTTATGTATGATACCTTTGGATTGATAGCTTTATAAAGCCTTAGATTCAAATTACTGGCTCTTTCCTAACAAAACAATCCTTTCAGGTAGTCTTCATTCACTTCAGTTCTCTTCTTCTCATATAAAGCAGGTGGTTTCAGACAGCTGGGATTTGAAGTCACAAAAGAATTTTAAATCTACTCCATTGCAAAGGCCTTAGAAAGAGACACAGTCAGAATCTGCCATAGGAATTTGGGAAGGCATTTTCACTTTTACAAAAAGCAAAGGAAAAAAAAAAAAGCAAAGAAAAATAAACCTATTCATTTATTCTCTTTCTTTTGATCTATCTGCAACATAAAACCCATAGAAAAATACTTAATTTTAGGTAACCAAAACTCCCACTTATTTTCTTTTGTGAAGGTAATCAACATACTAGTCTACTACAATAAAGCCAAATATTGTACATCACACACACACATATATATATATATATATGAAATATATATCTATAAAACAGTTTGAATTTTTCAGAGAAGTCTTTATCTTAGCCAGTTTCTTCATCTTATAGGAAGGGAGACTCATTTTCTAGCCATAGAAATAGACATATTTCTGAAGTAAGTATTTCTCCATATAAAACATTTATATTATAGTTCTTTAAATGGAGTAGAAGCTATGAATGTCTGTTCTAAGCAAAAAAAATGGGAAGATACTATAACTGATTATATTTATATTCATATATATGTAAGTGCTTAAAGTATGTATATACTCATGCTTTTGCATAGATGTATAAAGATATATATGCATATTACATAAACACATATTTAAACAATATAGGGATATATAGATCTCTAAATGGACCAAAAGCTTAAAATGTATTAATATTATGTATCTTCTTCACAACTAGTGAAAATTGACTAGAGAAGAAAATCGGAAGGACTGTGCACATGAAGTCTGATGGAAATGCGTCTCTCCTCGACTTAGCCACTTTAGACGACTTACATTTCCCTATTTTGTTTTGTTTTTATCGCATTTGAACCTAGTTTGTCACCTAGAATGTTAAATCTACAACGTTAAGAAAAGAAGCTTGGAAGCTACATCATAGTATACAAAACCATTGCAAGGTACCAAGTAAGAACAAAATTAAGATACTAAATGGAAGCAGTGGCAAGGCCTCAGCTGATATCTTCATCCAGAAGATCTGTGAGTTTCTTCTACCTCATTCCATGTTACATTCGCTTATCTAGAACTGCATAATGACAACCATCATTTCTCTGTGAGCCATGTAGAAAAAAGTAGGAGTTATTCATGCAAATGGTTCTAATTTCTTACTCCTTCATATTTAAATGGGTTATTCTAAAATTTTTTTAATTTGAGAATTTTATTAAAATATTTAAACTATCAAAATAAATGTGAATCTTTGCACTGTTTCTCTGATTCACAGAATTTATAGAAATGCTCAAGGAATCCTATTACTAAGCCTATGCTATGCTTGGCCTAAGAGATAATGATTTTTCAAAATACCAAAGGTATGATCCATGAGAGACATAACAAGCTAAAAAAATTATAAACTTCTGCTTTATGAAAGATACTGTCAACATAATGGGAAGACAGTTTGTCCAGAGAGAGAAAATATTTGCAAAAGACTTATCTGATAAAGAAATACTGAAAGAAATACACAAAGTGAGTACCTCCCTAACACTTCCTCTCCACTATTCTAGGCTTTGGGCCCATGATTGCTCAACAATTTGTTTGGCCTCGTATGTTAACTCTCTTTTCAATCACCAGGTTCCAGATGCCACCAGGATGCTGGCCAGGCTTCCTTGGACTGAAGACCCTACCAATGTGTCCTGGAGCTCAGCTTCCCCAGAGACACACCCTACTAGGGAAAGAGAGAGGCAGACTGGGAGTATGGACCGACCAGTCAACGCCCACGTTCAGCAGAAAAGCAATTACAGAAGCCAGATCTTCTACCTTCTGCAACCCTCAACGACCCTGGGTCCATGCTCCCAGAGGGCTAGAGAATGGGAAAGCTATCAGGGGAGGGGATGGGATATGGAGATTGGGTGGTGGGAATTGTGTGGAGTTATACCCCTCCTACTTTATGGTTTTGTTAATTAATCCTTTCTTAAATAAAAGAAAAGAAAAAGAAAAGAAAAAAGAAATACACAAAGAATACTTGAAAGTCAACCATGCAAGATCAAACAACCCAATTAAAAGTTGACCAATTACCTGGACAGGCACCGCATTGAGAAACCTGTGAAACTTGAGCATGTAAGGTAGTCCACATGATACACCAGACTCTAACCACAGAGACATACAATACACACCTATTATTGTTATCTTTATTTTTATTTTTTTATTTATTGTTGTAGCTATTATTGTTGTTGATGTCATTGTTGTTGGCTAGGACAGAGAGAAATGGAGAGAGGAGGGGAAGACAGAGAGGGGGGTAGAGAAAGATAGACACCTGCAGACCTGCTTCACAGCCTGTGAAGCAACTCCCCTGCAGGTGGGGAGCCTGAGGCTCAAACCGGGATCCTTATACCAGCACTTCTGCTTTGCGCCACGTGCACTTAACCTGCTGCGCTACCGCTGGACTCCCAATACACACCCATTAAAATGGTCTAAATTGGAATTCTAATAATATCAAATGAGCAAGAGAAGAGGGACACATACATTACAAGTAGGAATGTAAACTGGCATTGTCTTATTTGATCTGAGTTGAGTAGTTTCTTTTTAAAAATATTTATTTATTTATTCCCTTTTTTGTTGCCCTTTTTATTGTTGTAGTTGTTGACATCATTGTTGTTGGATAGGACAGAGAGAAATCGAGAGAGGAGGGGAAGACAGAAAGGGGGAGAAAAAGACAAACACCTGCAGACATGCTTCACCGCCTGTGAAGCAACTCCTCTGCAGGTGGGGAGCCGGGGGCTGGAACCAGGATCCTTACACTGGTCCTTGTGCTTCGTGCCACCTGCGCTTCACCCACTGCGCTACTACCCGTCTTATCACGTGACCGAGCAACTGTAATCTGTAGTATTTGGTAAATTTAAATGAACAGAGGACTTAGGTCTATTCAGAAAGCTGTAGAATAATATTATATCAGTTTTTATTCACACTTGCCAAACCTTAGAGACAACCAAAACACCCTTCAAATCAGGTAAATCAACTGTGGTTCTCTACCCATTTGCTACAACATTATCCAACAGAAAAAGCAAATGGCCTTTCAAGCCATAGAAAGACTCTATCTCTTCCCCTCTATGTTGTTTGCTGTGAACCTTAAAGTGTGCTAAAATAAAGTCCTCATTAAAAAAGGAGAGAAGAAAGAATTAGGTAGTCACTTTAACTATACGAAAGACTTGGTTCTTTATTTTTCATAAGAGAAACAGAGAGAGAGAAAAAGAGAGAGAGAGAGAACCAGAAAGATGGAGAATGCAGACCACTGCTCAGCACTGAAATAAGCTGCTGTTGGGGATGGAACCTGGGATCTGTGATCAGAGTCCATCTCCAGCCAACAAAGTCCAGTGCACCTCAGCCGCACTGTCTCCACATCCCAAACACGTTTTCAAATAGACGACAGTTCTAGATAAAGAACCATGTTTTCAATGTGAAGATGATCTCAGTTGGTAGGCCATATTATGTTTTATGTTTCCCTGGAAGGTTACTGATGCTTACTTATTTGACTGACAGGGACAGCTTGTTAAAAAATAACTATATATATATGTATATATATATATATAATACACACACACACACACACACACACACACACACAGACTTCTGATTCATATACGCAAGATTGTCCTTATTAGGCAATCTTACTAGCCAAGCTCACAAATATAGGCTGATAGCATATTACTGCTTACAGTCAGACAACCAGGTGCAAGTGACTGTATCTGCGTTACTGGTAGATACATCATTTGGTAAATAAATGAGTTTGATTTAAGTCTGTAGTTTCCAAATATAATTAGAAATCTCCAACACCGTGTTTAATTATCAAGGATGACAACTTTTCATACCACAGCAATCTCTGGTCTTAACCACAGTTAGAGACTGGATCATATCTTCTGAAGGTAGAGACTATTTGAAGGAAAATAATTTTTGAGTACTTAATGCCCAATTGTAAAAACAGTAGTCAGTCTTATATTTGAAATATTATGCTTTATCCTTTCATTATACAGTTATTTGCATAGGATATTGGAGGGATAGCTTTGACTCATCCATCACGTCAAATCTCATTTTACATGAGCAATACCAAAAGGCGGCATTGGTTGATGAAATCATTTTAAAAGGACATCAGGTTTGCAGAATCCTATCCATGCATGTTTGGCCAGCAACAGTGAGTGATCCTTTGTACATTTCTGTCACTTACACTGCATTTGACTTTTAAATGTTCAGGTCTAAAAGTAAAAGCTATTTACTATTAAATATCTAGGACATAATCATGCTGAAAAGTGAATTCTAATACACCATAATCTCCTTTTTCTAAATATTATTAGATGACACATAACTAAGCTAGAAAAGTATAACGTGAACCAACTTAACTCGTTTACAAATGGGAAAGTTACCCTCCAGCTCACTCATAATAAACACAAGCTGATAACATTGGTCTAGTGGGCTTTGCATTTTTAATATGCTCAAAAACATTTTCATATAAATCAATAATTAATATCAACTCTACTACAAAGAGTGAGTGAGTTTTACCCTGACTTCTGGCTCTATTATTATTGCTGTATACTTTCTATATTTTTCTGCATTTTAAGTTATCAATAACCATTCAATTTTCTAGAGTTATGTTGTAGTCAAAAATCTAATCTAATACATGATAATTTTAGGAAAAGATACACCCTAGATGTCAAATGTATAAACAGAATTAAGAAAATAAAGAATACTTTGGGGTAGGGCAGGAGGTAGGGCACCCAGTTAAGCGCACATATTACTCCGTGCAGGAACCTGGGTTCAAGACCCTGCTTCCCATGTGCAGAAGGGACACTTCACAAAGGGTGAAGGAGGTCTAACTTTCTCTCTCCCTCTACAAGAAATATTTTTTTAAGTCACCAAATAAAATACTTGAACACAATTAATCTTAAGTACATTTTCAAAATATTAAATATATCATTAGCAATGATAGCTTTGAAAACTACTTCAATTAGAAGCTATCAATTCAGTAACATTAAGAATTGCTGACAATGGTAGAGAGTGTTCCATTCTCTGAAGGGAGGTTGACAACATATTCTATCTACTACCTGAGGAAGATGAGTCCCGAAATTAGTGCAGCCTGGAATGTTCCTAGTCATGACCACAGAGTGTGAGCTCAGACCTACAGGAATGTAGAGGTTACACAGGCTCCTGTGCTGAATATGAGCCTCAGATCAAATCGATGGAGTTTACAGTCAACAATATTTATATACTTTCCCCATATGTGGGAGTTACTCTCTTCCATGATCCAACTTTCTACCCCTTTTTCCAACTATGACACCATTTCCCCAGACAATAACCTGGGCCCACCTGCATATTAGATGTCAGGCGCAGGCAAAAACTAGTAAAGTCATGGGCCCCATGGAATAGACCTAAAATAGGCCTACTAGCTTTTTCTAAAACAGAGACCCCAAATCTTCATATGCAATATTCTTGCCTTTAGGTTCATGATTAGTCAAAAATTTGTTCTGCTTCATATCTTAACTCTTTTTCAGCTACCAGGTTCCAGATACTATCATGATGCCAACCTGACTTCCCTGGGCAGATTACCCCACCTCCTGAAAGCCCTGCCCCACTAGGGAAAGAGAGACAGTCTGGGAGTATGGATTGACCTGTCAACACCCATGTTCAGCAGAGAAGCAATTACAGAAGCCAGACCTTCCACTTTCTACACCCCACAATGATCCTGGGTCCATACTCCCAGAAGGATAAAGAATAGGGAAGCTATGGGGGGGGGGGGGGATGTGGGATATGGAGTTCTGGAGGTGGGCACTGTGTAGAAATGTTCCCCTCTTACCCTATAGTCTTGTCAATATTTCCATTTCATAAATAACAATTTAAAAAAGAAAATAATGTGACCCTACCACTGAAACAAAACAGAAAAAGAATCACTAAAAAACAAAAAAAGGAAAACAATTATAATACTATTTGTAATTAAAATCAAAGTGAACTTACAGTCAAAGTCAACCTATAGTTATAAAATCATAAAACTCAGTCAGTCAAAATCAAAGTCAACCTATAATTATGTCTCTATTTTAAAATTAAAAACTTAAAAATAGAAGACCATTTATATGTTTAAAGTGAAAATATCATTACATGTGAGTTATATGAGCTTTTAAAGTATAAATTAATTAATAATTAATCATTTATAATAAAAAGAAGGTGTAGCTTATATATGTAAAGTGCATTTCTTAATCTCTGGGCTACTAAATTGTGAAAGACTGCGGCTACAAATTCAACATCTGATGACATCATTTGAGCTTTGAAAAGAGAATTTCAGGAGCCTGGTGGTAGCACCTTGGTTGTGTACACACATTATCATGCATGAGGACTAGGTTTCAAGCCCCAGGACCCCACCTGCAGGGGGGAAGCTTTGTGGGCATTGAAGCAGTGCTCAGGGTCTCTCTCTCCTCCTCTTCCTCATTCCCTCTTTCCCTTACCTTGTGATTCCTTGATTAGACAGATAATATTCACACACACCCCATGGAAGTCTTTGAGAAAATGCAATTTCTTTTTTCCCTGATTCCCTATCATCTTCCTACAGAACAAACCTAATTAGATCCTCAAGTAGCATAGAGCTTTAGCCTGCCTGAAGGCCTTTACAGAAACACCCTGCTTTCTTGGAAGCCTATTACCCTCCTCTCTTTCCATCAAGTGGCAGGGCAACACTCAGTCTTTCTGCATCATTCCCATCCACCTATGTATTTGCAGTAGGTCACAGTCTACTTAACATTTCCAAGTCCTAGTAATGAAACACAGCGAGAAATAGAAGAAAGATTTGTATTAATTTGTTTCTATCTACATTCCCTTTACTTATGGATTTGAGAAAACCAAATAGCCCTATTTTTGTTTTGATTCTCAAATACTGGCTTATA